>NC_092379.1:57085108-58285108 GCF_030028105.1 Mobula birostris
TCACAGGATTGTGATCAGTACAGGATTGTGTCCAATGCTACACAGGACTGTGGTCAGTGCAGGATTGTGTCCAATCGTACACAGGATTGTGATCAGTAGAGGATTGTGTCCAATACTACACAGGATTATGATCAGTACAGGATTGTGTCCAATACTACACAGGATCATGATCAGTACAGGATTCTGTCCAATACTACACAGGAATGTGATCAGTACCGGATTGTGCACAATGCTACACCGGATCATTCCCAGTGCAGGATTGATTCCAATACTACAAAGCACTGAGATCAGTACAAGGTTGTGTTCAATACTACACAGGATTAAGTCCTAAAACTCACAGGATTATGATCAGTACAGGATTGTGTCCAATACTGCACAGGATTATGATCAGTACAGGATTCTGTCCAATACTACACAAGACTGTCATCAGTACAGGATTGTGTCCAATACTACACAGGATTATTCCCAGTGCAGGATTGTGTCCAATACTACACAGGAATGTGATCAGAACCAGATTGTGCCCAATATTACACAGAACTGTGATCAGTACAGGATTGTGACCAATGCTGCACAGTACTGTGGTCAGTACAGGATTGTGTCCAATACTACACAGGATTGTGATCAGTACAGGATTGTGTCCAATACTACACAGGATTATAATCAGTAAAGGATTGTGTCCAATACTACACAGGACTGTGATCAGAACAGGTTTCTGTCCAATACTACATAGGACTGTGATCAGTATAGGTTTGTGTCCAATACTACAAAGGATTGTGATCAGTACATGATTGTGTCCAGTACTGCACAGGCTCATTCCCAGCACTGGATTGTGTCCAATACGACACAGGAATGTGATCAGTACCGGATTGTGCACAATGCTTCATCGGATCATTCCCAGTGCAGGATTGTGTCCAATACTACACATAACTGTGATCAGTACAGGATTGTGTCCAATAGTACACATCATCACACCCAGTGCAGGACTGTGTCCAATACTACACAGGAATGTGATCAGTACCGGATTGTGCCCAATACTGCACAGGATCATTCCCAGTGCAGGATTGTGTCCAATACTACACAGGAATGTGATCAGTACCGGATTGTGCCCAATACTGCACAGGATCATTCCAGTACAGCATTCTGCCCAATACTACACAGGATTGTGATCAGTACAGGATTGTGTCCAATACTACACAGGACTGTGATCAGTATAGGATTGTGTCCAATAATACAGAGGGTTGTGATCAGTACAGGATTGTGTCCAATACTACGCAGGATCATTCCCAGTACAGGATTGTGTCCAATACTACACAGGATTATGATCAGTACAGGATTATGTCCAATGATACACAGGACTGTGATCAGTACTGCATTGTGTCCAATACTACACTGGACTGTGATCAGTACAGGATTGTGTACAATACTACACGGGATCAAACCCAGTGCAGGATTGTGTCCAATACTACACAGGACTGTGATCAGTATAGGATTGTGTCCAATACTACACAGGATTGTGATCAGTGCAGGATTGTGTCCAATACTACACAGGATCATTCCCAGTACAGGATTGTGTCCAATACTACACAGTACTGTGATCAGTACAGGATTGTGTCCAATACTACACAGGATTGTGATCAGTACAGGATTGTGTCCAATACTACACAGGAATGTGATCAGTACAGGATTGTGTCCAATACTACACAGGACTGTGATCAGTACAGGATTGTGTCCAATAATACAGAGGATTATGATCAGTACAGACTTGTGTCCAATTCTACACGGGATCAAACCCAGTGCAGGATTGTGTCCAATGCTACACAGGAATGTGATCAGTACCGGATTGTGCACAATGCTACACCAGATCATTCCCAGTGCAGAATTGTGTCCAATACTACACAGGATTATGATCAGTACAGGATTGTGTCCAATACTGCACAGGATTATGATCAGTACAGGATTCTGTCCAATAGTACACAGGACTGTGATCAGTACAGGATTGTGTCCAATACAACACAGGAATGTGATCAGAACCGGATTGTGCCCCATACTACACAGGATCATTCCCAGTGCAGGATTTTGTCCATACTACACAGGATTATGATCAATTCGGGATTGTGTCCACTGATACACTGGACTGTGATCAGTACAGGATTATGTCCAATACTACACAAGACTGTGATCAGTACAGCATTGTGTCCAATACTACACAGGATTGTGATCAGTACAGGATTGTGTCCAATGCTACACAGGACTGTGGTCAGTGCAGGATTGTGTCCAATCGTACACAGGATTGTGATCAGTATAGGATTGTGTCCAATACTACACAGGATTATGATCAGTACAGGATTGTGTCCAATACTACACAGGATTGTGATCAGTACAGGATTGTGTCCAATACTACACAGGATTATGATCAGTACAGGATTGTGTCCAATACTACACAGGACTGTGATCAGAACAGGTTTCTGTCCAATACTACATAGGACTGTGATCAGTATAGGTTTGTGTCCAATACTACAAAGGATTGTGATCAGTACATGATTGTGTCCAGTACTGCACAGGCTCATTCCCAGCACTGGATTGTGTCCAATACGACACAGGAATGTGATCAGTACCGGATTGTGCACAATGCTTCATCGGATCATTCCCAGTGCAGGATTGTGTCCAATACTACACATAACTGTGATCAGTACAGCATTGTGTCCAATACTACACAGGATTGTGATCAGTACAGGATTGTGTCCAATGCTACACAGGACTGTGGTCAGTGCAGGATTGTGTCCAATCGTACACAGGATTGTGATCAGTATAGGATTGTGTCCAATACTACACAGGATTATGATCAGTACAGGATTGTGTCCAATACTACACAGGATTGTGATCAGTACAGGATTGTGTCCAATACTACACAGGATTATGATCAGTACAGGATTGTGTCCAATACTACACAGGACTGTGATCAGAACAGGTTTCTGTCCAATACTACATAGGACTGTGATCAGTATAGGTTTGTGTCCAATACTACAAAGGATTGTGATCAGTACATGATTGTGTCCAGTACTGCACAGGCTCATTCCCAGCACTGGATTGTGTCTAATACGACACAGGAATGTGATCAGTACCGGATTGTGCACAATGCTTCATCGGATCATTCCCAGTGCAGGATTGTGTCCAATACTACACATAACTGTGATCAGTACAGGATTGTGTCCAATAGTACACATCATCACACCCAGTGCAGGACTGTGTCCAATACTACACAGGAATGTGATCAGTAGCGGATTGTGCCCAATACTGCACAGGATCATTCCCAGTACAGCATTCTGCCCAATACTACACAGGATTGTGATCAGTACAGGATTGTGTCCAATACTACACAGGACTGTGATCAGTATAGGATTGTGTCCAATAATACAGAGGGTTGTGATCAGTACAGGATTGTGTCCAATACTACGCAGGATCATTCCCAGTACAGGATTGTGTCCAATACTACACAGGATTATGATCAGTACAGGATTATGTCCAATGATACACAGGACTGTGATCAGTACTGCATTGTGTCCAATACTACACAGGACTGTGATCAGTACAGGATTGTGTCCAATACTACACGGGATCAAACCCAGTGCAGGATTGTGTCCAATACTACACAGGACTGTGATCAGTATAGGATTGTGTCCAATACTACACAGGATTGTGATCAGTGCAGGATTGTGTCCAATACTACACAGGATCATTCCCAGTACAGGATTGTGTCCAATACTACACAGTACTGTGATCAGTACAGGATTGTGTCCAATACTACACAGGATTGTGATCAGTACAGGATTGTGTCCAATACTACACAGGAATGTGATCAGTACAGGATTGTGTCCAATACTACACAGGACTGTGATCAGTACAGGATTGTGTCCAATAATACAGAGGATTATGATCAGTACAGACTTGTGTCCAATTCTACACGGGATCAAACCCAGTGCAGGATTGTGTCCAATGCTACACAGGAATGTGATCAGTACCGGATTGTGCACAATGCTACACCAGATCATTCCCAGTGCAGAATTGTGTCCAATACTACACAGGATTATGATCAGTACAGGATTGTGTCCAATACTGCACAGGATTATGATCAGTACAGGATTCTGTCCAATAGTACACAGGACTGTGATCAGTACAGGATTGTGTCCAATACAACACAGGAATGTGATCAGAACCGGATTGTGCCCCATACTACACAGGATCATTCCCAGTGCAGGATTTTGTCCATACTACACAGGATTATGATCAATTCGGGATTGTGTCCACTGATACACTGGACTGTGATCAGTACAGGATTATGTCCAATACTACACAAGACTGTGATCAGTACAGCATTGTGTCCAATACTACACAGGATTGTGATCAGTACAGGATTGTGTCCAATGCTACACAGGACTGTGGTCAGTGCAGGATTGTGTCCAATCGTACACAGGATTGTGATCAGTAGAGGATTGTGTCCAATACTACACAGGATTATGATCAGTACAGGATTGTGTCCAATACTACACAGGATTATGATCAGTACAGGATTCTGTCCAATACTACACAGGAATGTGATCAGAACCAGATTGTGCCCAATACTACACAGGATCATTCCCAGTGCAGGATTGTGTCCAATACTACACAGGAATGTGATCAGTACCGGATTGTGCACAATGCTACACCGGATCATTCCCAGTGCAGGATTGATTCCAATACTACAAAGCACTGAGATCAGTACAAGGTTGTGTTCAATACTACACAGGATTAAGTCCTAAAACTCACAGGATTATGATCAGTACAGGATTGTGTCCAATACTGCACAGGATTATGATCAGTGCAGGATTCTGTCCAATACTACACAAGACTGTCATCAGTACAGGATTGTGTCCTATACTACACAGGATTATTCCCAGTGCAGGATTGTGTCCAATACTACACAGGAATGTGATCAGAACCAGATTGTGCCCAATATTACACAGAACTGTGATCAGTACAGGATTGTGACCAATGCTGCACAGTACTGTGGTCAGTACAGGATTGTGTCCAATACTACACAGGATTGTGATCAGTACAGGATTGTGTCCAATACTACACAGGATTATAATCAGTAAAGGATTGTGTCCAATACTACACAGGACTGTGATCAGAACTGGTTTCTGTCCAATACTACATAGGACTGTGATCAGTATAGGTTTGTGTCCAATACTACAAAGGATTGTGATCAGTACATGATTGTGTCCAGTACTGCACAGGCTCATTCCCAGCACTGGATTGTGTCCAATACGACACAGGAATGTGATCAGTACCGGATTGTGCACAATGCTTCATCGGATCATTCCCAGTGCAGGATTGTGTCCAATACTACACATAACTGTGATCAGTACAGGATTGTGTCCAATAGTACACATCATCACACCCAGTGCAGGACTGTGTCCAATACTACACAGGAATGTGATCAGTACCGGATTGTGCCCAATACTGCACAGGATCATTCCCAGTGCAGGATTGTGTCCAATACTACACAGGAATGTGATCAGTACCGGATTGTGCCCAATACTGCACAGGATCATTCCCAGTACAGCATTCTGCCCAATACTACACAGGATTGTGATCAGTACAGGATTGTGTCCAATACTACACAGGACTGTGATCAGTATAGGATTGTGTCCAATAATACAGAGGGTTGTGATCAGTACAGGATTGTGTCCAATACTACGCAGGATCATTCCCAGTACAGGATTGTGTCCAATACTACACAGGATTATGATCAGTACAGGATTATGTCCAATGATACACAGGACTGTGATCAGTACTGCATTGTGTCCAATACTACACAGGACTGTGATCAGTACAGGATTGTGTACAATACTACACGGGATCAAACCCAGTGCAGGATTGTGTCCAATACTACACAGGACTGTGATCAGTATAGGATTGTGTCCAATACTACACAGGATTGTGATCAGTGCAGGATTGTGTCCAATACTACACAGGATCATTCCCAGTACAGGATTGTGTCCAATACTACACAGTACTGTGATCAGTACAGGATTGTGTCCAATACTACACAGGATTGTGATCAGTACAGGATTGTGTCCAATACTACACAGGAATGTGATCAGTACAGGATTGTGTCCAATACTACACAGGACTGTGATCAGTACAGGATTGTGTCCAATAATACAGAGGATTATGATCAGTACAGACTTGTGTCCAATTCTACACGGGATCAAACCCAGTGCAGGATTGTGTCCAATGCTACACAGGAATGTGATCAGTACCGGATTGTGCACAATGCTACACCAGATCATTCCCAGTGCAGAATTGTGTCCAATACTACACAGGATTATGATCAGTACAGGATTGTGTCCAATACTGCACAGGATTATGATCAGTACAGGATTCTGTCCAATAGTACACAGGACTGTGATCAGTACAGGATTGTGTCCAATACAACACAGGAATGTGATCAGAACCGGATTGTGCCCCATACTACACAGGATCATTCCCAGTGCAGGATTTTGTCCATACTACACAGGATTATGATCAATTCGGGATTGTGTCCACTGATACACTGGACTGTGATCAGTACAGGATTATGTCCAATACTACACAAGACTGTGATCAGTACAGCATTGTGTCCAATACTACACAGGATTGTGATCAGTACAGGATTGTGTCCAATGCTACACAGGACTGTGGTCAGTGCAGGATTGTGTCCAATCGTACACAGGATTGTGATCAGTATAGGATTGTGTCCAATACTACACAGGATTATGATCAGTACAGGATTGTGTCCAATACTACACAGGATTGTGATCAGTACAGGATTGTGTCCAATACTACACAGGATTATGATCAGTACAGGATTGTGTCCAATACTACACAGGACTGTGATCAGAACAGGTTTCTGTCCAATACTACATAGGACTGTGATCAGTATAGGTTTGTGTCCAATACTACAAAGGATTGTGATCAGTACATGATTGTGTCCAGTACTGCACAGGCTCATTCCCAGCACTGGATTGTGTCCAATACGACACAGGAATGTGATCAGTACCGGATTGTGCACAATGCTTCATCGGATCATTCCCAGTGCAGGATTGTGTCCAATACTACACATAACTGTGATCAGTACAGCATTGTGTCCAATACTACACAGGATTGTGATCAGTACAGGATTGTGTCCAATGCTACACAGGACTGTGGTCAGTGCAGGATTGTGTCCAATCGTACACAGGATTGTGATCAGTATAGGATTGTGTCCAATACTACACAGGATTATGATCAGTACAGGATTGTGTCCAATACTACACAGGATTGTGATCAGTACAGGATTGTGTCCAATACTACACAGGATTATGATCAGTACAGGATTGTGTCCAATACTACACAGGACTGTGATCAGAACAGGTTTCTGTCCAATACTACATAGGACTGTGATCAGTATAGGTTTGTGTCCAATACTACAAAGGATTGTGATCAGTACATGATTGTGTCCAGTACTGCACAGGCTCATTCCCAGCACTGGATTGTGTCCAATACGACACAGGAATGTGATCAGTACCGGATTGTGCACAATGCTTCATCGGATCATTCCCAGTGCAGGATTGTGTCCAATACTACACATAACTGTGATCAGTACAGGATTGTGTCCAATAGTACACATCATCACACCCAGTGCAGGACTGTGTCCAATACTACACAGGAATGTGATCAGTAGCGGATTGTGCCCAATACTACACAGGATCATTCCCAGTACAGCATTCTGCCCAATACTACACAGGATTGTGATCAGTACAGGATTGTGTCCAATACTACACAGGACTGTGATCAGTATAGGATTGTGTCCAATAATACAGAGGGTTGTGATCAGTACAGGATTGTGTCCAATACTACGCAGGATCATTCCCAGTACAGGATTGTGTCCAATACTACACAGGATTATGATCAGTACAGGATTATGTCCAATGATACACAGGACTGTGATCAGTACTGCATTGTGTCCAATACTACACAGGACTGTGATCAGTACAGGATTGTGTCCAATACTACACGGGATCAAACCCAGTGCAGGATTGTGTCCAATACTACACAGGACTGTGATCAGTATAGGATTGTGTCCAATACTACACAGGATTGTGATCAGTGCAGGATTGTGTCCAATACTACACAGGATCATTCCCAGTACAGGATTGTGTCCAATACTACACAGTACTGTGATCAGTACAGGATTGTGTCCAATACTACACAGGATTGTGATCAGTACAGGATTGTGTCCAATACTACACAGGAATGTGATCAGTACAGGATTGTGTCCAATACTACACAGGACTGTGATCAGTACAGGATTGTGTCCAATAATACAGAGGATTATGATCAGTACAGACTTGTGTCCAATTCTACACGGGATCAAACCCAGTGCAGGATTGTGTCCAATGC
Source organism: Mobula birostris (assembly GCF_030028105.1). Lineage (NCBI taxonomy): Eukaryota > Metazoa > Chordata > Chondrichthyes > Myliobatiformes > Myliobatidae > Mobula > Mobula birostris. Next base: position 57,093,572 of record NC_092379.1, read on the forward strand.
TACACAGGAATGTGATCAGTACCGGATTGTGCACAATGCTACACCAGATCATTCCCAGTGCAGAATTGTGTCCAATACTACACAGGATTATGATCAGTACAGGATTGTGTCCAATACTGCACAGGATTATGATCAGTACAGGATTCTGTCCAATAGTACACAGGACTGTGATCAGTACAGGATTGTGTCCAATACAACACAGGAATGTGATCAGAACCGGATTGTGCCCCATACTACACAGGATCATTCCCAGTGCAGGATTTTGTCCATACTACACAGGATTATGATCAATTCGGGATTGTGTCCACTGATACACTGGACTGTGATCAGTACAGGATTATGTCCAATACTACACAAGACTGTGATCAGTACAGCATTGTGTCCAATACTACACAGGATTGTGATCAGTACAGGATTGTGTCCAATGCTACACAGGACTGTGGTCAGTGCAGGATTGTGTCCAATCGTACACAGGATTGTGATCAGTAGAGGATTGTGTCCAATACTACACAGGATTATGATCAGTACAGGATTGTGTCCAATACTACACAGGATTATGATCAGTACAGGATTGTGTCCAATACTACACAGGATTATGATCAGTACAGGATTCTGTCCAATACTACACAGGAATGTGATCAGAACCAGATTGTGCCCAATACTACACAGGATCATTCCCAGTGCAGGATTGTGTCCAATACTACACAGGAATGTGATCAGTACCGGATTGTGCACAATGCTACACCGGATCATTCCCAGTGCAGGATTGATTCCAATACTACAAAGCACTGAGATCAGTACAAGGTTGTGTTCAATACTACACAGGATTAAGTCCTAAAACTCACAGGATTATGATCAGTACAGGATTGTGTCCAATACTGCACAGGATTATGATCAGTACAGGATTCTGTCCAATACTACACAAGACTGTCATCAGTACAGGATTGTGTCCAATACTACACAGGATTATTCCCAGTGCAGGATTGTGTCCAATACTACACAGGAATGTGATCAGAACCAGATTGTGCCCAATATTACACAGAACTGTGATCAGTACAGGATTGTGACCAATGCTGCACAGTACTGTGGTCAGTACAGGATTGTGTCCAATACTACACAGGATTGTGATCAGTACAGGATTGTGTCCAATACTACACAGGATTATAATCAGTAAAGGATTGTGTCCAATACTACACAGGACTGTGATCAGAACAGGTTTCTGTCCAATACTACATAGGACTGTGATCAGTATAGGTTTGTGTCCAATACTACAAAGGATTGTGATCAGTACATGATTGTGTCCAGTACTGCACAGGCTCATTCCCAGCACTGGATTGTGTCCAATACGACACAGGAATGTGATCAGTACCGGATTGTGCACAATGCTTCATCGGATCATTCCCAGTGCAGGATTGTGTCCAATACTACACATAACTGTGATCAGTACAGGATTGTGTCCAATAGTACACATCATCACACCCAGTGCAGGACTGTGTCCAATACTACACAGGAATGTGATCAGTAGCGGATTGTGCCCAATACTGCACAGGATCATTCCCAGCACTGGATTGTGTCCAATACTACACAGGATTGTGATCAGTAAAGGATTGTGTCCAATACAACACAGGAATGTGATCAGAACCGGATTGTGCCCAATACTACACAGGATCATTCCCAGTGCAGGATTTTGTCCAATACTACACAGGATTATGATCAGTTCGGGATTGTGTCCAATACTACACAGGATTGTGATCAGTACAGGATTGTGTCCAATGCTACACAGGACTGTGGTCAGTGCAGGATTGTGTCCAATAGTACACAGGATTGTGATCAGTACAGGATTGTGTCCAATACTACACAGGATTATGATCAGTACAGGATTGTGTCCAATACTACACAGGATTATGATCAGTACAGGATTATGTCCAATACTACACAAGACTGTGATCAGTACAGGATTGTGTCAAATACTACACAGGATTGTGATCAGTACAGGATTGTGTCCAATGCTACACAGGACTGTGGTCAGTGCAGGATTGTGTCCAATAGAACACAGGATTGTGATCAGTACAGGATTGTGTCCAATACTACACAGGATTATGATCAGTACAGGATTGTGTCCAATACTACACAGGATCATTCCCAGTGCAGGATTGTGTCCAATACTACACAGGAATGTGATCAGTACTGGATTGTGACCAATGCTACATAGGACTGTGGTCAGTACAGGATTGTGTCCAATACTACACAGGATTATGATCAGTACAGGATTCTGTCCAATACTACACAGGAATGTGATCAGAACCAGATTGTGCCCAATACTACACAGGATCATTCCCAGTGCAGGATTGTGTCCAATACTACACAGGAATGTGATCAGTACCGGATTGTGCACAATGCTACACCGGATCATTCCCAGTGCAGGATTGATTCCAATACTACAAAGCACTGAGATCAGTACAAGGTTGTGTCCAATACTACACAGGATTAAGTCCTAAATCTCACAGGATTATGATCAGTACTGAATTGTGTCCAATACTGCACAGGATTATGATCAGTACAGGATTCTGTCCAATACTACACAAGACTGTCATCAGTACAGGATTGTGTCCAATACTACACAGGATTATTCCCAGTGCAGGATTGTGTCCAATACTACACTGAACATACTCCTGTGTAGTATTGGACACGATCCTGCTCTGGGAATGATCCTGTGTAGTATTGGAGACAATCCTGTACTGATCACAATCCTGTGTAGTATTGGACACAATCCAGTGCTGGGAATGAGCCTGTGCAGTATTGGACACAATCATGTACTGATCACAATCCTTTGTAGTATTGGACACAAACCTGTACTGATCTCAGTCCTGTGTAGTATTGGACAGAAACCTGTTCTGATGGTGACGGTGTCCAATACTACACAGAACTCTCGTCAGTACAGGATTGTGTCAAATACTACACAGGATTGTGATCAGTACAGGATTGTGTCCAATACTACACAGGATCATTCCCAGTATAGGATTGTATCCAATACTAAACAGGAATGTGATCAGTACCGGATTGTGCACAATGCTTCACCGGATCATTCCCAGTGCAGGATTGTGTCCAATACTACACATAACTGTGATCAGTACAGGATTGTGTCCAATAGTACACATCATCACACCCAGTGCAGGACTGTGTCCAATACTACACAGGAATGTGATCAGTACCGGATTGTGCCCAATACTACACAGGATCATTCCCAGTGCAGGATTGTGTCCAATACTACACAGGAATGTGATCAGTACCGGATTGTGCCCAATACTGCACAGGATCATTCCCAGTGCAGGATTGTGTCCAATACTACACATAACTGTGATCAGTACAGGATTGTGTCCAATAGTACACATCATCACACCCAGTGCAGGACTGTGTCCAATACTACACAGGAATGTGATCAGTACCGGATTGTGCCCAATACTGCACAGGATCATTCCCAGTGCAGGATTGTGTCCAATACGACACAGGAATGTGATCAGTACAGGTTTGTGTCCAATACTACACAGGATTATGATCAGTGCAGGATTGTGTCCAATACTACACAGGATTATGATCAGTACAGGATTGTGTCCAATACTACACAGGAATGTGATCAGAACCAGATTGTGCCCAATACTACACAGGATCATTCCCAGTGCAGGATTGTGTCCAATACTACACAGGAATGTGATCAATACCGGATTGTGCACAATGCTACACCGGATCATTCCCAGTGCAGGATTGATTCCAATACTACAAAGCACTGAGATCAGTACAAGGTTGTGTCCAATACTACACAGGATTAAGTCCTAAAACTCACAGGATTATGATCAGTACAGGATTCTGTCCAATACTACACAAGACTGTCATCAGTACAGGATTGTGTCCAATACTATACAGGATTATTCCCAGTGCAGGATTGTGTCCAATACTACACAGGAATGTCATCAGAACCAGATTGTGCCCAATATTACACAGAACTGTGATCTGTACAGGATTGTGACCAATGCTGCACAGTACTGTGGTCAGTACAGGATTGTGTCCAATACTACACAAGATTGTGATCAGTACAGGATTGTGTCCAATACTACACAGGATTATAATCAGTAAAGGATTGTGTCCAATACTACACAGGACTGTGATCAGAACAGGTTTCTGTCCAATACTACATAGGACTGTGATCAGTATAGGTTTGTGTCCAATACTACAAAGGATTGTGATCAGTACATGATTGTGTCCAATACTGCACAGGCTCATTCCCAGCACTGGATTGTGTCCAATACGACACAGGAATGTGATCAGTACCGGATTGTGCACAATGCTTCATCGGATCATTCCCAGTGCAGGATTGTGTCCAATACTACACATAACTGTGATCAGTACAGGATTGTGTCCAATAGTACACATCATCACACCCAGTGCAGGACTGTGTCCAATACTACACAGGAATGTGATCAGTACCGGATTGTGCACAATGCTTCATCGGATCATTCCCAGTGCAGGATTGTGTCCAATACTACACATAACTGTGATCAGTACAGGATTGTGTCCAATAGTACACATCATCACACCCAGTGCAGGACTGTGTCCAATACTACACAGGAATGTGATCAGTAGCGGATTGTGCCCAATACTGCACAGGATCATTCCCAGTGCAGGATTGTGTCCAATACGACACAGGAATGTGATCAGTACAGGATTGTGACCAATGCTACACAGGATTGTGATCAGTATAGGATTGTGCCCAATACTACACAGGATTATGATCAGTACAGGATTGTGTCCAATACTACACAGGATTATAATCAGTACAGGATTGTGTCCAATACTACACAGGACTGTGATCAGAACAGGTTTCTGTCCAATACTACACAGGACTGTGATCAGTACAGGTTTGTGTCCAATACTACAAAGGATTGTGATCAGTACATGATTGTTTCCAATACTGCACAGGCTCATTCCCAGCACTGGATTGTGTCCAATACTACACAGGAATGTGATCAGTACGGGTCGGTGCCCCAATACTACACAGGATCATTCCCAGAGCAGGATCGTGTCCAATACTACACAGGATTATGTTCAGTACTGGACGGTGTCCAATACTACACAGAACTCTCGTCAGTACAGGATTGTGTCCAATACTACACAGGATTGTGATCAGTACAGGATTGTGTCCAATACTACACAGGATCATTCCCAGTATAGGATTGTATCCAATACTAAACAGGAATGTGATCAGTACCGGATTGTGCACAACGCTTCACCGGATCATTCCCAGTGCAGGATTGTGTCCAATACTACACATAACTGTGATCAGTACAGGATTGTGTCCAATAGTACACATCATCACACCCAGTGCAGGACTGTGTCCAATACTACACAGGAACGTGATCAGTACAGGATTGTGCCCAATACTGCACAGGATCATTCCCAGTGTAGGATTGTGTCCAATACGACACAGGAATGTGATCAGTACAGGTTTGTGTCCAATACTACACAGGACTGTGATCAGTAAAGGATTGTGTCCAATACAACACAGGATTGTGATCAGTACAGGACTGTGTCCAATGCTACACAGGACTGTGGTCAGTGCAGGATTGTATCCAATAGAACACAGGATTGTGATCAGTACAGGATTGTGTCCAATACTACACAGGACTGTGATCAGTACAGGATTGTGTCCAATACTACACAGGAATGTGATCAGAACCAGATTGTGCCCAATACTACACAGGATCATTCCCAGTGCAGGATTGTGTCCAATACTACACTGGAATGTGATCAGTACCGGATTGTGCCCAATACTAAACATGATCATTCCCGGTGCAGGATTGTGTCCAATGTGACACAGGGCTGTGATCAGAACCGGATTGTGTCCAATACTACACAGGATTATGATCAGTACAAGATTGTGTCCAATACTACACAGGACTGTGATCAGAACAGGATTGTGTCCAATACTACACAAGATTGTGATCAATACACGATTGTGTCCAATACTACACAGGACTGTGATCAGTACAGGATTGTGCCCAATAATACACAGGATCATTCCCAGTGCCTTTTTGTGTCCAATACTACACAAGGTCATTCCCAGTGCAGGATTGTGTCCAATACTACACGGCAGTGTGCTCAGTACGGGACTATGCCCAATACTACACAGGATCATTTCCAGTACAGGATTGGGTCCAATACTACACAGCACTGTGATCAGTACAGCATTGGGTCCAATACTACACAGGATGCTGAACAGAACAGAATTGTGCCCAATACTACGAGGATCACACCCAGTGCAGGATTATGTCCAATACTACACAGGACTGTGATCATTACCTGATTGTGTCCAATACTACATAGGATTGTTATCTGTACAGGACTGTGTCCAATTCGACACAGGATGGTGATCAGTACAGCATTGAGTCCAATACTACACAGGACTGTGATCAGAACAGGATTGTGTCCAATACTACACAGGATTGTGATCAGTACAGGATTGTGTCCAATACTACACAGGACTGTGATCAGAACAGGATTGTGTCCTATACTACACAGGACTGTGATCAGGACAGGACTCTGTCCAATACTACACAGGATTGTGATGAGTACAAGATTGTGGCCAATGTTACACAGGATCATTCCCAGTACAGGATTGTGTCCAATACTACACAGGATCATTCCCAGTACAGGATTGTGTCCAATACTTCACAGGTATGTAATCAGTACGGGACTGTGCCCCAATACTGCAGAAGATCATTCCCAGTGCAGGATTGTGTCCAATACTACACAGGATTAAGTTCAGTACAGGATTGTGTCCAGTACTACACAGGATCATTCCCAGAGCAGGATTGTGTCAAATACTGCACAGGAATGTGATCAGTACCGCATTGTGCACAATGCTACACCGGATCATTCACAGTGCAGAATTGTGTCCAATATTACACAGGATTGTGATCAGTACAGGATTGTGTCCAATACTACACAGGATCATTCCCAGTACAGCATTCTGCCCAATACGACACAGGATTGTGATCAGTACAGGATTGTGTCCAATGCTACACAGGAGTGTGATCAGTACGCGACTGTGCCCAATACTACACAGCATCATCCCAGTGCAGGATTGTGTCCAATACTACACAGGACTGTGATCAGTATAGGATTGTGTCCAATGCTACACAGGACTGTGGTCAGTGCAGGATTGTGTCCAATAGTACACAGGATTGTGATCAGTACAGGATTGTGTCCAATACTACACAGGATTATGATCAGTACAGGATTGTGTCCAATACTACACAGGATTATGATCAGTACAGGATTATGTCCAATACTACACAAGACTGTGATCAGTACAGGATTGTGTCAAATACTACACAGGATTGTGATCAGTACAGGATTGTGTCCAATGCTACACAGGACTGTGGTCAGTGCAGGATTGTGTCCAATAGAACACAGGATTGTGATCAGTACAGGATTGTGTCCAATACTACACAGGATTATGATCAGTACAGGATTGTGTCCAATACTACACAGGATCATTCCCAGTGCAGGATTGTGTCCAATACTACACAGGAATGTGATCAGTACTGGATTGTGACCAATGCTACATAGGACTGTGGTCAGTACAGGATTGTGTCCAATACTACACAGGATTATGATCAGTACAGGATTCTGTCCAATACTACACAGGAATGTGATCAGAACCAGATTGTGCCCAATACTACACAGGATCATTCCCAGTGCAGGATTGTGTCCAATACTACACAGGAATGTGATCAGTACCGGATTGTGCACAATGCTACACCGGATCATTCCCAGTGCAGGATTGATTCCAATACTACAAAGCACTGAGATCAGTACAAGGTTGTGTCCAATACTACACAGGATTAAGTCCTAAAACTCACAGGATTATGATCAGTACTGAATTGTGTCCAATACTGCACAGGATTATGATCAGTACAGGATTCTGTCCAATACTACACAAGACTGTCATCAGTACAGGATTGTGTCCAATACTACACAGGATTATTCCCAGTGCAGGATTGTGTCCAATACTACACTGAACATACTCCTGTGTAGTATTGGACACGATCCTGCTCTGGGAATGATCCTGTGTAGTATTGGAGACAATCCTGTACTGATCACAATCCTGTGTAGTATTGGACACAATCCAGTGCTGGGAATGAGCCTGTGCAGTATTGGACACAATCATGTACTGATCACAATCCTTTGTAGTATTGGACACAAACCTGTACTGATCTCAGTCCTGTGTAGTATTGGACAGAAACTGTTCTGATGGTGACGGTGTCCAATACTACACAGAACTCTCGTCAGTACAGGATTGTGTCAAATACTACACAGGATTGTGATCAGTACAGGATTGTGTCCAATACTACACAGGATCATTCCCAGTATAGGATTGTATCCAATACTAAACAGGAATGTGATCAGTACCGGATTGTGCACAATGCTTCACCGGATCATTCCCAGTGCAGGATTGTGTCCAATACTACACATAACTGTGATCAGTACAGGATTGTGTCCAATAGTACACATCATCACACCCAGTGCAGGACTGTGTCCAATACTACACAGGAATGTGATCAGTACCGGATTGTGCCCAATACTGCACAGGATCATTCCCAGTGCAGGATTGTGTCCAATACGACACAGGAATGTGATCAGTACAGGTTTGTGTCCAATACTACACAGGATTATGATCAGTGCAGGATTGTGTCCAATACTACACAGGATTATGATCAGTACAGGATTGTGTCCAATACTACACAGGAATGTGATCAGAACCAGATTGTGCCCAATACTACACAGGATCATTCCCAGTGCAGGATTGTGTCCAATACTACACAGGAATGTGATCAATACCGGATTGTGCACAATGCTACACCGGATCATTCCCAGTGCAGGATTGATTCCAATACTACAAAGCACTGAGATCAGTACAAGGTTGTGTCCAATACTACACAGGATTAAGTCCTAAAACTCACAGGATTATGATCAGTACAGGATTCTGTCCAATACTACACAAGACTGTCATCAGTACAGGATTGTGTCCAATACTATACAGGATTATTCCCAGTGCAGGATTGTGTCCAATACTACACAGGAATGTCATCAGAACCAGATTGTGCCCAATATTACACAGAACTGTGATCTGTACAGGATTGTGACCAATGCTGCACAGTACTGTGGTCAGTACAGGATTGTGTCCAATACTACACAAGATTGTGATCAGTACAGGATTGTGTCCAATACTACACAGGATTATAATCAGTAAAGGATTGTGTCCAATACTACACAGGACTGTGATCAGAACAGGTTTCTGTCCAATACTACATAGGACTGTGATCAGTATAGGTTTGTGTCCAATACTACAAAGGATTGTGATCAGTACATGATTGTGTCCAATACTGCACAGGCTCATTCCCAGCACTGGATTGTGTCCAATACGACACAGGAATGTGATCAGTACCGGATTGTGCACAATGCTTCATCGGATCATTCCCAGTGCAGGATTGTGTCCAATACTACACATAACTGTGATCAGTACAGGATTGTGTCCAATAGTACACATCATCACACCCAGTGCAGGACTGTGTCCAATACTACACAGGAATGTGATCAGTACCGGATTGTGCACAATGCTTCATCGGATCATTCCCAGTGCAGGATTGTGTCCAATACTACACATAACTGTGATCAGTACAGGATTGTGTCCAATAGTACACATCATCACACCCAGTGCAGGACTGTGTCCAATACTACACAGGAATGTGATCAGTAGCGGATTGTGCCCAATACTGCACAGGATCATTCCCAGTGCAGGATTGTGTCCAAAACTACACCGGAATGTGATCAGTACAGGATTGTGACCAATGCTACACAGGATTGTGATCAGTATAGGATTGTGCCCAATACTACACAGGATTATGATCAGTACAGGATTGTGTCCAATACTACACAGGATTATAATCAGTACAGGATTGTGTCCAATACTACACAGGACTGTGATCAGAACAGGTTTCTGTCCAATACTACACAGGACTGTGATCAGTACAGGTTTGTGTCCAATACTACAAAGGATTGTGATCAGTACATGATTGTTTCCAATACTGCACAGGCTCATTCCCAGCACTGGATTGTGTCCAATACTACACAGGAATGTGATCAGTACGGGTCGGTGCCCCAATACTACACAGGATCATTCCCAGAGCAGGATCGTGTCCAATACTACACAGGATTATGTTCAGTACTGGACGGTGTCCAATACTACACAGAACTCTCGTCAGTACAGGATTGTGTCCAATACTACACAGGATTGTGATCAGTACAGGATTGTGTCCAATACTACACAGGATCATTCCCAGTATAGGATTGTATCCAATACTAAACAGGAATGTGATCAGTACCGGATTGTGCACAACGCTTCACCGGATCATTCCCAGTGCAGGATTGTGTCCAATACTACACATAACTGTGATCAGTACAGGATTGTGTCCAATAGTACACATCATCACACCCAGTGCAGGACTGTGTCCAATACTACACAGGAACGTGATCAGTACAGGATTGTGCCCAATACTGCACAGGATCATTCCCAGTGTAGGATTGTGTCCAATACGACACAGGAATGTGATCAGTACAGGTTTGTGTCCAATACTACACAGGACTGTGATCAGTAAAGGATTGTGTCCAATACAACACAGGATTGTGATCAGTACAGGACTGTGTCCAATGCTACACAGGACTGTGGTCAGTGCAGGATTGTATCCAATAGAACACAGGAATGTGATCAGTACAGGATTGTGTCCAATACTACACAGGACTGTCATCAGTACAGGATTGTGTCCAATACTACACAGGAATGTGATCAGAACCAGATTGTGCCCAATACTACACAGGATCATTCCCAGTGCAAGATTGTGTCCAATACTACACTGGAATGTGATCAGTACCGGATTGTGCCCAATACTAAACATGATCATTCCCGGTGCAGGATTGTGTCCAATGTGACACAGGGCTGTGATCAGAACCGGATTGTGTCCAATACTACACAGGATTATGATCAGTACAAGATTGTGTCCAATACTACACAGGACTGTGATCAGAACAGGATTGTGTCCAATACTACACAAGATTGTGATCAATACACGATTGTGTCCAATACTACACAGGACTGTGATCAGTACAGGATTGTGCCCAATAATACACAGGATCATTCCCAGTGCCTTTTTGTGTCCAGTACTACACAAGGTCATTCCCAGTGCAGGATTGTGTCCAATACTACACAGCAGTGTGCTCAGTACGGGACTATGCCCAATACTACACAGGATCATTTCCAGTACAGGATTGTGTCCAATACTACACAGCACTGTGATCAGTACAGCATTGGGTCCAATACTACACAGGATGCTGAACAGAACAGAATTGTGCCCAATACTACGAGGATCACACCCAGTGCAGGATTATGTCCAATACTACACAGGACTGTGATCATTACCTGATTGTGTCCAATACTACATAGGATTGTTATCTGTACAGGACTGTGTCCAATTCGACACAGGATGGTGATCAGTACAGCATTGAGTCCAATACTACACAGGACTGTGATCAGAACAGGATTGTGTCCAATACTACACAGGATTGTGATCAGTACAGGATTGTGTCCAATACTACACAGGATTGTGATCAGTACAGGATTGTGTCCAATACTACACAGGATCATTCCCAGTATAGGATTGTATCCAATACTAAACAGGAATGTGATCAGTACCGGATTGTGCACAATGCTTCACCGGATCATTCCCAGTGCAGGATTGTGTCCAATACTACACATAACTGTGATCAGTACAGGATTGTGTCCAATAGTACACATCATCACACCCAGTGCAGGACTGTGTCCAATACTACACAGGAATGTGATCAGTACCGGATTGTGCCCAATACTGCACAGGATCATTCCCAGTGCAGGATTGTGTCCAATACGACACAGGAATGTGATCAGTACAGGTTTGTGTCCAATACTACACAGGATTATGATCAGTGCAGGATTGTGTCCAATACTACACAGGATTATGATCAGTACAGGATTGTGTCCAATACTACACAGGAATGTGATCAGAACCAGATTGTGCCCAATACTACACAGGATCATTCCCAGTGCAGGATTGTGTCCAATACTACACAGGAATGTGATCAATACCGGATTGTGCACAATGCTACACCGGATCATTCCCAGTGCAGGATTGATTCCAATACTACAAAGCACTGAGATCAGTACAAGGTTGTGTCCAATACTACACAGGATTAAGTCCTAAAACTCACAGGATTATGATCAGTACAGGATTCTGTCCAATACTACACAAGACTGTCATCAGTACAGGATTGTGTCCAATACTATACAGGATTATTCCCAGTGCAGGATTGTGTCCAATACTACACAGGAATGTCATCAGAACCAGATTGTGCCCAATATTACACAGAACTGTGATCTGTACAGGATTGTGACCAATGCTGCACAGTACTGTGGTCAGTACAGGATTGTGTCCAATACTACACAAGATTGTGATCAGTACAGGATTGTGTCCAATACTACACAGGATTATAATCAGTAAAGGATTGTGTCCAATACTACACAGGACTGTGATCAGAACAGGTTTCTGTCCAATACTACATAGGACTGTGATCAGTATAGGTTTGTGTCCAATACTACAAAGGATTGTGATCAGTACATGATTGTGTCCAATACTGCACAGGCTCATTCCCAGCACTGGATTGTGTCCAATACGACACAGGAATGTGATCAGTACCGGATTGTGCACAATGCTTCATCGGATCATTCCCAGTGCAGGATTGTGTCCAATACTACACATAACTGTGATCAGTACAGGATTGTGTCCAATAGTACACATCATCACACCCAGTGCAGGACTGTGTCCAATACTACACAGGAATGTGATCAGTACCGGATTGTGCACAATGCTTCATCGGATCATTCCCAGTGCAGGATTGTGTCCAATACTACACATAACTGTGATCAGTACAGGATTGTGTCCAATAGTACACATCATCACACCCAGTGCAGGACTGTGTCCAATACTACACAGGAATGTGATCAGTAGCGGATTGTGCCCAATACTGCACAGGATCATTCCCAGTGCAGGATTGTGTCCAAAACTACACCGGAATGTGATCAGTACAGGATTGTGACCAATGCTACACAGGATTGTGATCAGTATAGGATTGTGCCCAATACTACACAGGATTATGATCAGTACAGGATTGTGTCCAATACTACACAGGATTATAATCAGTACAGGATTGTGTCCAATACTACACAGGACTGTGATCAGAACAGGTTTCTGTCCAATACTACACAGGACTGTGATCAGTACAGGTTTGTGTCCAATACTACAAAGGATTGTGATCAGTACATGATTGTTTCCAATACTGCACAGGCTCATTCCCAGCACTGGATTGTGTCCAATACTACACAGGAATGTGATCAGTACGGGTCGGTGCCCCAATACTACGCAGGATCATTCCCAGAGCAGGATCGTGTCCAATACTACACAGGATTATGTTCAGTACTGGACGGTGTCCAATACTACACAGAACTCTCGTCAGTACAGGATTGTGTCCAATACTACACAGGATTGTGATCAGTACAGGATTGTGTCCAATACTACACAGGATCATTCCCAGTATAGGATTGTATCCAATACTAAACAGGAATGTGATCAGTACCGGATTGTGCACAACGCTTCACCGGATCATTCCCAGTGCAGGATTGTGTCCAATACTACACATAACTGTGATCAGTACAGGATTGTGTCCAATAGTACACATCATCACACCCAGTGCAGGACTGTGTCCAATACTACACAGGAACGTGATCAGTACCGGATTGTGCCCAATACTGCACAGGATCATTCCCAGTGTAGGATTGTGTCCAATACGACACAGGAATGTGATCAGTACAGGTTTGTGTCCAATACTACACAGGACTGTGATCAGTAAAGGATTGTGTCCAATACAACACAGGATTGTGATCAGTACAGGACTGTGTCCAATGCTACACAGGACTGTGGTCCGTGCAGGATTGTATCCAATAGAACACAGGATTGTGATCAGTACAGGATTGTGTCCAATACTACACAGGACTGTGATCAGTACAGGATTGTGTCCAATACTACACAGGAATGTGATCAGAACCAGATTGTGCCCAATACTACACAGGATCATTCCCAGTGCAGGATTGTGTCCAATACTACACTGGAATGTGATCAGTACCGGATTGTGCCCAATACTAAACATGATCATTCCCGGTGCAGGATTGTGTCCAATGTGACACAGGGCTGTGATCAGAACCGGATTGTGTCCAATACTACACAGGATTATGATCAGTACAAGATTGTGTCCAATACTACACAGGACTGTGATCAGAACAGGATTGTGTCCAATACTACACAAGATTGTGATCAATACACGATTGTGTCCAATACTACACAGGACTGTGATCAGTACAGGATTGTGCCCAATAATACACAGGATCATTCCCAGTGCCTTTTTGTGTCCAGTACTACACAAGGTCATTCCCAGTGCAGGATTGTGTCCAATACTACACAGCAGTGTGCTCAGTACGGGACTATGCCCAATACTACACAGGATCATTTCCAGTACAGGATTGGGTCCAATACTACACAGCACTGTGATCAGTACAGGATTGGGTCCAATACTACACAGGATGCTGAACAGAACAGAATTGTGCCCAATACTACGAGGATCACACCCAGTGCAGGATTATGTCCAATACTACACAGGACTGTGATCATTACCTGATTGTGTCCAATACTACATAGGATTGTTATCTGTACAGGACTGTGTCCAATTCGACACAGGATGGTGATCAGTACAGCATTGAGTCCAATACTACACAGGACTGTGATCAGAACAGGATTGTGTCCAATACTACACAGGATTGTGATCAGTACAGGATTGTGTCCAATACTACACAGGACTGTGATCAGAACAGGATTGTGTCCTATACTACACAGGACTGTGATCAGGACAGGACTCTGTCCAATACTACACAGGATTGTGATGAGTACAAGATTGTGGCCAATGTTACACAGGATCATTCCCAGTACAGGATTGTGTCCAATACTACACAGGATCATTCCCAGTACAGGATTGTGTCCAATACTTCACAGGTATGTAATCAGTACGGGACTGTGCCCCAATACTGCAGAAGATCATTCCCAGTGCAGGATTGTGTCCAATACTACACAGGATTAAGTTCAGTACAGGATTGTGTCCAGTACTACACAGGATCATTCCCAGAGCAGGATTGTGTCAAATACTGCACAGGAATGTGATCAGTACCGCATTGTGCACAATGCTACACCGGATCATTCACAGTGCAGAATTGTGTCCAATATTACACAGGATTGTGATCAGTACAGGATTGTGTCCAATACTACACAGGATCATTCCCAGTACAGCATTCTGCCCAATACGACACAGGATTGTGATCAGTACAGGATTGTGTCCAATGCTACACAGGAGTGTGATCAGTACGCGACTGTGCCCAATACTACACAGCATCATCCCAGTGCAGGATTGTGTCCAATACTACACAGGACTGTGATCAGTATAGGATTGTGTCCAATACTACACAGGATTGTGATCAGTACAGGATTGTGTCCAATACTACACAGGATCATTCCCAGTACAGGATTGTGTCCAATACTACACAGGATTGTGATCAGTACAGGATTGTGTCCAATACTACACAGGACTGTGATCAGTACGGGTCTGTGCCCCAATACTACACAGGATCATTCCCAGAGCAGGATCGTGTCCAATACTACACAGGATTCTGTTCAGTACTGGATGGTGTCCAATACTACACAGAACTCTCGTCAGTACAGGATTGTGTCCAATACTACACAGGAATGTGATCAGAAACAGATTGTGCCCAATACTACACAGAACTGTGATCAGTACAGGATTGTGTCCAATACTACACAGGATTATGATCAGTACAGGATTGTGTCCAATACTACACAGGACTGTGATCAGAACAGTTTTCTGTCCAATACTACACAGGACTGTGATCAGTACAGGTTTGTGTCCAATATTACAAAGGATTGTGATCAGTACATGATTGTGTCCAATACTGCACAGGCTCATTCCCAGCACTGGATTGTGTCCAATACTACACAGGAATGTGATCAGTACGGGTCTGTGCCCCAATACTACACAGGATCATTCCCAGAGCAGGATCGTGTCCAATACTACACAGAATTATGTTCAGTACTGGATGGTGTCCAATACTACACAGAACTCTCGTCAGTACAGGATTGTGTCCAATACTACACAGGATTATGATCAGTACAGGATTGTGTCCAATGATACACAGGACTGTGATCAGTACAGCATTGTGTCCAATACTACGGAGGATTGTGATAAGTACAGAATTGTGTCCAATACTACACGGGATCAAACCCAGTGCAGGATTGTGTCCAATACCACACAGGAATGTGATCAGTACCGGATTGTGCACAATACTACACAGGATCATTGCCAGTGCCGGATTGTGTCCAATGCTACACAGGAATGTGATCAGTACAGGTTTGTGTCCAATACTACAAAGGATTGTGATCAGTACATGATTGTTTCCAATACTGCACAGGCTCATTCCCAGCACTGGATTGTGTCCAATACTACACAGGAATGTGATCAGTACGGGTCGGTGCCCCAATACTACACAGGATCATTCCCAGAGCAGGATCGTGTCCAATACTACACAGGATTATGTTCAGTACTGGACGGTGTCCAATACTACACAGAACTCTCGTCAGTACAGGATTGTGTCCAATACTACACAGGATTGTGATCAGTACAGGATTGTGTCCAATACTACACAGGATCATTCCCAGTATAGGATTGTATCCAATACTAAACAGGAATGTGATCAGTACCGGATTGTGCACAACGCTTCACCGGATCATTCCCAGTGCAGGATTGTGTCCAATACTACACATAACTGTGATCAGTACAGGATTGTGTCCAATAGTACACATCATCACACCCAGTGCAGGACTGTGTCCAATACTACACAGGAACGTGATCAGTACAGGATTGTGCCCAATACTGCACAGGATCATTCCCAGTGTAGGATTGTGTCCAATACGACACAGGAATGTGATCAGTACAGGTTTGTGTCCAATACTACACAGGACTGTGATCAGTAAAGGATTGTGTCCAATACAACACAGGATTGTGATCAGTACAGGACTGTGTCCAATGCTACACAGGACTGTGGTCAGTGCAGGATTGTATCCAATAGAACACAGGAATGTGATCAGTACAGGATTGTGTCCAATACTACACAGGACTGTCATCAGTACAGGATTGTGTCCAATACTACACAGGAATGTGATCAGAACCAGATTGTGCCCAATACTACACAGGATCATTCCCAGTGCAAGATTGTGTCCAATACTACACTGGAATGTGATCAGTACCGGATTGTGCCCAATACTAAACATGATCATTCCCGGTGCAGGATTGTGTCCAATGTGACACAGGGCTGTGATCAGAACCGGATTGTGTCCAATACTACACAGGATTATGATCAGTACAAGATTGTGTCCAATACTACACAGGACTGTGATCAGAACAGGATTGTGTCCAATACTACACAAGATTGTGATCAATACACGATTGTGTCCAATACTACACAGGACTGTGATCAGTACAGGATTGTGCCCAATAATACACAGGATCATTCCCAGTGCCTTTTTGTGTCCAGTACTACACAAGGTCATTCCCAGTGCAGGATTGTGTCCAATACTACACAGCAGTGTGCTCAGTACGGGACTATGCCCAATACTACACAGGATCATTTCCAGTACAGGATTGTGTCCAATACTACACAGCACTGTGATCAGTACAGCATTGGGTCCAATACTACACAGGATGCTGAACAGAACAGAATTGTGCCCAATACTACGAGGATCACACCCAGTGCAGGATTATGTCCAATACTACACAGGACTGTGATCATTACCTGATTGTGTCCAATACTACATAGGATTGTTATCTGTACAGGACTGTGTCCAATTCGACACAGGATGGTGATCAGTACAGCATTGAGTCCAATACTACACAGGACTGTGATCAGAACAGGATTGTGTCCAATACTACACAGGATTGTGATCAGTACAGGATTGTGTCCAATACTACACAGGATTGTGATCAGTACAGGATTGTGTCCAATACTACACAGGATCATTCCCAGTATAGGATTGTATCCAATACTAAACAGGAATGTGATCAGTACCGGATTGTGCACAATGCTTCACCGGATCATTCCCAGTGCAGGATTGTGTCCAATACTACACATAACTGTGATCAGTACAGGATTGTGTCCAATAGTACACATCATCACACCCAGTGCAGGACTGTGTCCAATACTACACAGGAATGTGATCAGTACCGGATTGTGCCCAATACTGCACAGGATCATTCCCAGTGCAGGATTGTGTCCAATACGACACAGGAATGTGATCAGTACAGGTTTGTGTCCAATACTACACAGGATTATGATCAGTGCAGGATTGTGTCCAATACTACACAGGATTATGATCAGTACAGGATTGTGTCCAATACTACACAGGAATGTGATCAGAACCAGATTGTGCCCAATACTACACAGGATCATTCCCAGTGGAGGATTGTGTCCAATACTACACAGGAATGTGATCAATACCGGATTGTGCACAATGCTACACCGGATCATTCCCAGTGCAGGATTGATTCCAATACTACAAAGCACTGAGATCAGTACAAGGTTGTGTCCAATACTACACAGGATTAAGTCCTAAAACTCACAGGATTATGATCAGTACAGGATTCTGTCCAATACTACACAAGACTGTCATCAGTACAGGATTGTGTCCAATACTATACAGGATTATTCCCAGTGCAGGATTGTGTCCAATACTACACAGGAATGTCATCAGAACCAGATTGTGCCCAATATTACACAGAACTGTGATCTGTACAGGATTGTGACCAATGCTGCACAGTACTGTGGTCAGTACAGGATTGTGTCCAATACTACACAAGATTGTGATCAGTACAGGATTGTGTCCAATACTACACAGGATTATAATCAGTAAAGGATTGTGTCCAATACTACACAGGACTGTGATCAGAACAGGTTTCTGTCCAATACTACATAGGACTGTGATCAGTATAGGTTTGTGTCCAATACTACAAAGGATTGTGATCAGTACATGATTGTGTCCAATACTGCACAGGCTCATTCCCAGCACTGGATTGTGTCCAATACGACACAGGAATGTGATCAGTACCGGATTGTGCACAATGCTTCATCGGATCATTCCCAGTGCAGGATTGTGTCCAATACTACACATAACTGTGATCAGTACAGGATTGTGTCCAATAGTACACATCATCACACCCAGTGCAGGACTGTGTCCAATACTACACAGGAATGTGATCAGTACCGGATTGTGCACAATGCTTCATCGGATCATTCCCAGTGCAGGATTGTGTCCAATACTACACATAACTGTGATCAGTACAGGATTGTGTCCAATAGTACACATCATCACACCCAGTGCAGGACTGTGTCCAATACTACACAGGAATGTGATCAGTAGCGGATTGTGCCCAATACTGCACAGGATCATTCCCAGTGCAGGATTGTGTCCAAAACTACACCGGAATGTGATCAGTACAGGATTGTGACCAATGCTACACAGGATTGTGATCAGTATAGGATTGTGCCCAATACTACACAGGATTATGATCAGTACAGGATTGTGTCCAATACTACACAGGATTATAATCAGTACAGGATTGTGTCCAATACTACACAGGACTGTGATCAGAACAGGTTTCTGTCCAATACTACACAGGACTGTGATCAGTACAGGTTTGTGTCCAATACTACAAAGGATTGTGATCAGTACATGATTGTTTCCAATACTGCACAGGCTCATTCCCAGCACTGGATTGTGTCCAATACTACACAGGAATGTGATCAGTACGGGTCGGTGCCCCAATACTACGCAGGATCATTCCCAGAGCAGGATCGTGTCCAATACTACACAGGATTATGTTCAGTACTGGACGGTGTCCAATACTACACAGAACTCTCGTCAGTACAGGATTGTGTCCAATACTACACAGGATTGTGATCAGTACAGGATTGTGTCCAATACTACACAGGATCATTCCCAGTATAGGATTGTATCCAATACTAAACAGGAATGTGATCAGTACCGGATTGTGCACAACGCTTCACCGGATCATTCCCAGTGCAGGATTGTGTCCAATACTACACATAACTGTGATCAGTACAGGATTGTGTCCAATAGTACACATCATCACACCCAGTGCAGGACTGTGTCCAATACTACACAGGAACGTGATCAGTACCGGATTGTGCCCAATACTGCACAGGATCATTCCCAGTGTAGGATTGTGTCCAATACGACACAGGAATGTGATCAGTACAGGTTTGTGTCCAATACTACACAGGACTGTGATCAGTAAAGGATTGTGTCCAATACAACACAGGATTGTGATCAGTACAGGACTGTGTCCAATGCTACACAGGACTGTGGTCCGTGCAGGATTGTATCCAATAGAACACAGGATTGTGATCAGTACAGGATTGTGTCCAATACTACACAGGACTGTGATCAGTACAGGATTGTGTCCAATACTACACAGGAATGTGATCAGAACCAGATTGTGCCCAATACTACACAGGATCATTCCCAGTGCAGGATTGTGTCCAATACTACACTGGAATGTGATCAGTACCGGATTGTGCCCAATACTAAACATGATCATTCCCGGTGCAGGATTGTGTCCAATGTGACACAGGGCTGTGATCAGAACCGGATTGTGTCCAATACTACACAGGATTATGATCAGTACAAGATTGTGTCCAATACTACACAGGACTGTGATCAGAACAGGATTGTGTCCAATACTACACAAGATTGTGATCAATACACGATTGTGTCCAATACTACACAGGACTGTGATCAGTACAGGATTGTGCCCAATAATACACAGGATCATTCCCAGTGCCTTTTTGTGTCCAGTACTACACAAGGTCATTCCCAGTGCAGGATTGTGTCCAATACTACACAGCAGTGTGCTCAGTACGGGACTATGCCCAATACTACACAGGATCATTTCCAGTACAGGATTGGGTCCAATACTACACAGCACTGTGATCAGTACAGGATTGGGTCCAATACTACACAGGATGCTGAACAGAACAGAATTGTGCCCAATACTACGAGGATCACACCCAGTGCAGGATTATGTCCAATACTACACAGGACTGTGATCATTACCTGATTGTGTCCAATACTACATAGGATTGTTATCTGTACAGGACTGTGTCCAATTCGACACAGGATGGTGATCAGTACAGCATTGAGTCCAATACTACACAGGACTGTGATCAGAACAGGATTGTGTCCAATACTACACAGGATTGTGATCAGTACAGGATTGTGTCCAATACTACACAGGACTGTGATCAGAACAGGATTGTGTCCTATACTACACAGGACTGTGATCAGGACAGGACTCTGTCCAATACTACACAGGATTGTGATGAGTACAAGATTGTGGCCAATGTTACACAGGATCATTCCCAGTACAGGATTGTGTCCAATACTACACAGGATCATTCCCAGTACAGGATTGTGTCCAATACTTCACAGGTATGTAATCAGTACGGGACTGTGCCCCAATACTGCAGAAGATCATTCCCAGTGCAGGATTGTGTCCAATACTACACAGGATTAAGTTCAGTACAGGATTGTGTCCAGTACTACACAGGATCATTCCCAGAGCAGGATTGTGTCAAATACTGCACAGGAATGTGATCAGTACCGCATTGTGCACAATGCTACACCGGATCATTCACAGTGCAGAATTGTGTCCAATATTACACAGGATTGTGATCAGTACAGGATTGTGTCCAATACTACACAGGATCATTCCCAGTACAGCATTCTGCCCAATACGACACAGGATTGTGATCAGTACAGGATTGTGTCCAATGCTACACAGGAGTGTGATCAGTACGCGACTGTGCCCAATACTACACAGCATCATCCCAGTGCAGGATTGTGTCCAATACTACACAGGACTGTGATCAGTATAGGATTGTGTCCAATACTACACAGGATTGTGATCAGTACAGGATTGTGTCCAATACTACACAGGATCATTCCCAGTACAGGATTGTGTCCAATACTACACAGGATTGTGATCAGTACAGGATTGTGTCCAATACTACACAGGACTGTGATCAGTACGGGTCTGTGCCCCAATACTACACAGGATCATTCCCAGAGCAGGATCGTGTCCAATACTACACAGGATTCTGTTCAGTACTGGATGGTGTCCAATACTACACAGAACTCTCGTCAGTACAGGATTGTGTCCAATACTACACAGGAATGTGATCAGAAACAGATTGTGCCCAATACTACACAGAACTGTGATCAGTACAGGATTGTGTCCAATACTACACAGGATTATGATCAGTACAGGATTGTGTCCAATACTACACAGGACTGTGATCAGAACAGTTTTCTGTCCAATACTACACAGGACTGTGATCAGTACAGGTTTGTGTCCAATATTACAAAGGATTGTGATCAGTACATGATTGTGTCCAATACTGCACAGGCTCATTCCCAGCACTGGATTGTGTCCAATACTACACAGGAATGTGATCAGTACGGGTCTGTGCCCCAATACTACACAGGATCATTCCCAGAGCAGGATCGTGTCCAATACTACACAGAATTATGTTCAGTACTGGATGGTGTCCAATACTACACAGAACTCTCGTCAGTACAGGATTGTGTCCAATACTACACAGGATTATGATCAGTACAGGATTGTGTCCAATGATACACAGGACTGTGATCAGTACAGCATTGTGTCCAATACTACGGAGGATTGTGATAAGTACAGAATTGTGTCCAATACTACACGGGATCAAACCCAGTGCAGGATTGTGTCCAATACCACACAGGAATGTGATCAGTACCGGATTGTGCACAATACTACACAGGATCATTGCCAGTGCCGGATTGTGTCCAATGCTACACAGGAATGTGATCAGTACTGGATTGTGTCCAATACTACACAGGTCTGTGATCAGTACAGGTTTGTGTCCAATACTACACAGGATTGTGATCAGTACATGATTGTGTCCAATACTACACATGATCATTCCCAGTACTGGATTGTGTCTAATACTACACAGGATTATGTTCAGTACTGGATTGTGTCGAATACTACAAAGAACTCTCGTCAGTACAGGATTGTGTCCAATACTACACAGGATCGTGATCAGTACCGGATTGTGTCCAATACTACACAGGATCATTCCCAGTGTAGGATTGTGTCCAATACTACACAGGAATGTGATCAGTACAGGATTGTGCACAATGCTACATCGGATCATTCCCAGTGCAGGATTGTGTCCAATACTACACAGGACTGTGATCAGTACAGGATTGTGTCCAATACTACACAGGATTGTGATCAATACAGGATTGTGTCCAATACTACACAGGAATGTGATCAGTACTGGATTGTGCACAATGCTACACCAGATCATTTCCAGTACAGGATTGTGTCCAATGTTACACAGGACTGTGATCAGTACAAGTTTGCGTCCAATACTACACAGGATTGTGATCAGTACGTGATTGTGTCCAATACTACACAAGATCATTCCCAGTGCAGGATTGTGTCCAATACTACACAGGATTATGTTCAGTACTGGATTGTGTCCAATACTATACAAGAATGTGATCAGTACAGGATTGTGTCCAATACTACACAGTTCTGTGGTCAGTGCAGGATTGTGTCCAATACTACACAGGATTGTGATCAGTACAATATTGTGTCCAATACTACACAGGAATGTGATCTGTACCGGATTGTGCACAATGCTACACCGGATCATTCCCAGTGAAGGAATGATTCCAATACTACAAAGCACTGTGATCAGTACAAGGTTGTGTCCAATACTACACAGGATTAAGTCCTAAAACTCACAGGATTATGATCAGTACAGGATTGTGTCCAATACTGCACAGGATTATGATCAGTACAGGATTGTGTCCAATACTACACAGGACTGTGATCAGTACAGGATTGCATCCAATACTACACAGGACTGTGATCAGTACAGGATTGTGTCCAATACTACACAGGATTGTGATCAGTACATGATTGTGTCCAATACTACAGAGGATCATTCCCAGAACTGGATTGTGTCCAATACTACACAGGAATGTGATCAGTACAGGTCTGTGCTCCAATACTACACAGGATCATTCCCAGAGCAGGATTGTGTCCAATACTACACAGGACTGTGATCAGTACACGATTCTGTCCAATACTACACAGGACTGTGATCAGTACAGGATTGTGTCCAATATTACACAGGATTTTGATCAGTACAGGATTGTGTCCAATACTACACAGTATCATTCCCAGTGCAGGATTGTGTCCAATACTACACAGGACTGTGACCAGTACAGGATTGTGTCCAATACTACACAGGATTATTGCCAGTGCAGGATTGTGTCCAATACTACACAGGAATGTGATAAGTACCGGATTGTGCCCAATACTACACCCAATCATTCCCAGTGAAGGATTGTGTCCAATACTACACAGGATCAAGTCCCAAGACTCACAGGATTGTGATCAGTTCAGGATTTTGTCCAATACTACACAGGATTATGATCAGTACAGGATTGTGTCCAATACTACACAGGATTGTGATCAGTACAGGATTGTGTCCAATACTACACAGGATCATTCCCAGAGCAGGATTCTGTCTAACACTACTCAGGAACGTGATCAGTTCCATTTGTGACCAATACTACACAAGATCATTCCCAGTGCAGGATTGTGTCCCATACTGCACAGGAATATGATCAGTACGGGACTGTACCCAATACAACACAGGATCATTACCAGTGCAGGATTGTGTTCAATACTACAGAGGATTATGATCAATACAGGATTGTGTCCAATACTACACAGGATCATTCCCAGAGCAGGATTGTGTCAAATACTGCACAGGAATGTGATCAGTACCGGATTGTGCACAATGCTACACCGGATCATTCCCAGTGCAGAATTGTGTCCAATACTTCACAGGAATGTGTTCAGTAAGGGACTGTGCCCAATACTACACAGGATCATTCCCAGTGCAGGATTGTGTCCAATACTACACAGGATAATGATCAGTACAGGATTATTTTCAATAATACACAGGACTGTGATCAGTAGAGGATTGTGTCCAATATTACACAGGATTGTGATCAGTACAGGATTGTGTCCAATACTACACAGGATCATTCCCAGTACAGCATTCTGCCCAATGCTACACAGGATTGTGATCAGTACAGGATTGTGTCCAATACTACACAGGATTGTGATCAGTACAGGATTGTGTCCAATACTACACAGGACTGTGATCAGTATAGGATTGTGTCCAATAATACAGAGGGTTGTGATCAGTACAGGATTGTGTCCAATACTACGCAGGATCATTCCCAGTACAGGATTGTGTCCAATACTGCACAGGATTATGACCAGTACAGGATTCTGTCCAATGCTACACAGGAATGTGATCAGAATCAGATTGTGCCCAATACTACACAGGATCATTCCCAGTGCAGGATTGTGTCCAATACTACACAGGATTATGATCAGTACAGGATTGTGTCCAATACTACACAGGACTGTGATCAGTACTGCATTGTGTCCAATACTACACAGGACTGTGATCAGTACAGGATTGTGTCCAATACTACACAGGTCTATGATCAGTACAGGATTGTGTCCAATACTACACAGGATTATGATCAGTACAGGATTGTGTCCAATACTACACAGGACCGTGATCAGTACAGGTTTCTGTCCAATACTACACAGGACTGTGATCAGTACTAGTTTGTGTCCAATACTACACAGAAATGTGATCAGTATGGGACTGTGCCCCAATAATACACAGGATCATTCCCAGAGCAGGATCGTTTCCAATACTACACAGGATTATGTTCAGTACTGGATTGTGTCCAATACTACACAGAACTCTCGTCAGTACAGGATTGTGTCCAATACTACACAGGATTGTGATCAATACAGGATTGTGTCCAATACTACACAGGAATGTGATCAGTACTGGATTGTGCACAATGCTACACCAGATCATTTCCAGTACAGGATTGTGTCCAATGTTACACAGGACTGTGATCAGTACAAGTTTGCGTCCAATACTACACAGGATTGTGATCAGTACGTGATTGTGTCCAATACTACACAAGATCATTCCCAGTGCAGGATTGTGTCCAATACTACACAGGATTATGTTCAGTACTGGATTGTGTCCAATACTATACAAGAATGTGATCAGTACAGGATTGTGCCCAATGCTACACAGTTCTGTGGTCAGTGCAGGATTGTGTCCAATACTACACAGGATTGTGATCAGTACAATATTGTGTCCAATACTACACAGGAATGTGATCTGTACCGGATTGTGCACAATGCTACACCGGATCATTCCCAGTGAAGGAATGATTCCAATACTACAAAGCACTGTGATCAGTACAAGGTTGTGTCCAATACTACACAGGATTAAGTCCTAAAACTCACAGGATTATGATCAGTACAGGATTGTGTCCAATACTGCACAGGATTATGATCAGTACAGGATTGTGTCCAATACTACACAGGA
Source organism: Mobula birostris (assembly GCF_030028105.1). NCBI lineage: Eukaryota > Metazoa > Chordata > Chondrichthyes > Myliobatiformes > Myliobatidae > Mobula > Mobula birostris. The sequence goes on from NC_092379.1 coordinate 57,120,456, forward strand.
CTGTGATCAGTACAGGATTGCATCCAATACTACACAGGACTGTGATCAGTACAGGATTGTGTCCAATACTACACAGGATTGTGATCAGTACATGATTGTGTCCAATACTACAGAGGATCATTCCCAGAACTGGATTGTGTCCAATACTACACAGGAATGTGATCAGTACGGGTCTGTGCTCCAATACTACACAGGATCATTCCCAGAGCAGGATTGTGTCCAATACTACACAGGACTGTGATCAGTACACGATTCTGTCCAATACTACACAGGACTGTGATCAGTACAGGATTGTGTCCAATATTACACAGGATTTTGATCAGTACAGGATTGTGTCCAATACTACACAGTATCATTCCCAGTGCAGGATTGTGTCCAATACTACACAGGACTGTGACCAGTACAGGATTGTGTCCAATACTACACAGGATTATTGCCAGTGCAGGATTGTGTCCAATACTACACAGGAATGTGATAAGTACCGGATTGTGCCCAATACTACACCCAATCATTCCCAGTGAAGGATTGTGTCCAATACTACACAGGATCAAGTCCCAAGACTCACAGGATTGTGATCAGTTCAGGATTTTGTCCAATACTACACAGGATTATGATCAGTACAGGATTGTGTCCAATACTACACAGGATTGTGATCAGTACAGGATTGTGTCCAATACTACACAGGATCATTCCCAGAGCAGGATTCTGTCTAACACTACTCAGGAACGTGATCAGTTCCATTTGTGACCAATACTACACAAGATCATTCCCAGTGCAGGATTGTGTCCCATACTGCACAGGAATATGATCAGTACGGGACTGTACCCAATACAACACAGGATCATTCCCAGTGCAGGATTGTGTTCAATACTACAGAGGATTATGATCAATACAGGATTGTGTCCAATACTACACAGGATCATTCCCAGAGCAGGATTGTGTCAAATACTGCACAGGAATGTGATCAGTACCGGATTGTGCACAATGCTACACCGGATCATTCCCAGTGCAGAATTGTGTCCAATACTTCACAGGAATGTGTTCAGTAAGGGACTGTGCCCAATACTACACAGGATCATTCCCAGTGCAGGATTGTGTCCAATACTACACAGGATAATGATCAGTACAGGATTATTTTCAATAATACACAGGACTGTGATCAGTAGAGGATTGTGTCCAATATTACACAGGATTGTGATCAGTACAGGATTGTGTCCAATACTACACAGGATCATTCCCAGTACAGCATTCTGCCCAATACTACACAGGATTGTGATCAGTACAGGATTGTGTCCAATACTACACAGGATTGTGATCAGTACAGGATTGTGTCCAGTACTACACAGGATCATTCCCAGTACAGGATTGTGTCCAATAATACAGAGGGTTGTGATCAGTACAGGATTGTGTCCAATACTACGCAGGATCATTCCCAGTACAGGATTGTGTCCAATACTGCACAGGATTATGACCAGTACAGGATTCTGTCCAATACTACACAGGAATGTGATCAGAATCAGATTGTGCCCAATACTACACAGGATCATTCCCAGTGCAGGATTGTGTCCAATACTACACAGGATTATGATCAGTACAGGATTGTGTCCAATACTACACAGGACTGTGATCAGTACTGCATTGTGTCCAATACTACACAGGACTGTGATCAGTACAGGATTGTGTCCAATATTACACTGGAATGTGATCAGTACCGGATTGTGCCCACTACTAAACAGGATCATTCCCAGTGCAGGATTGTGTCCAATGTGACACAGGACTGTGATCAGTACCGGATTGTGTCCAATACTACACAGGATTATGATCAGTACAAGATTGTGTCCAATACCACACAGGACTGTGATCAGAACAGGATTGTGTCCAATACTACACAAGACTGTGATCAATACAGGATTGTGTCCAATAATACACAGGATCACTCCCAGTGCAGGTTTGTGTCCAATACTACACAGGAATGTGATCACTACCGGATTGTGCCCAGTACTACACAGGGTCATTCCCAGTGCAGGATTGTGTCCAATACTACACAGCAGTGTGCTCAGTACGGGACTGTGCCCAATACTACACAGGATCATTTCCAGTACAGGATTGTGTCCAATACTACACAGGACTGTGATCAGTACAGGATTGGGTCCAATACTACACAGGATGCTGAACAGAACAGAATTGTGCCCAATACTACGATGATCACACCCAGTGCAGGATTATGTCCAATACTACACAGGACTGTGATCATTACCTGATTGTGTCCAGTACTACATAGGATTGTTATCTGTACAGGACTGTGTCCAATTCGACACAGGATGGTGATCAGTACAGGATTGAGTCCAATACTACACAGGATTATGATCAGTACAAGATTGTGTCCAATACTACACAGGACTGTGATCAGTACAGGATTGTGTCCAATACTAAACAGGATTGTGATCAGTACAGGATTGTGTCCAATACTGCACAGGATCATTCCCAGTGCAGGATTGTGTCCAATACTACATAGGATTATGATCAGTGGAGGATTGTGTCCAATGCTACACAGGATCATTCCCAGTACAGGATTGTGTCCAATTCTACACAGGACTGTGGTGAATACCGGATTGCATCCAATACTACACAGGATTGTGATCAGTACAGGAATGTGTCCAATACTACACAGGATTATGATCAGTACAGGATTGTGTCCAATACTACACAAGATAATGATCAGTACAGGATTATGTCCAATACTACACAGGACTGTGATCAGTATAGGATTTTGTCCAATACTACACAGGATTGTGATCAGTACTGGATTGTGTCCAATACTACACAGGATTGTGATCAGTACAGGATTGTGTCCAATACTACACAGGATTGTGATCAGTACAGGATTGTCTCCAATACTACACAGGACTGATCAGTCCAAGATTGTGTCCAATACTACACAGGATTGTGATCAGTACAGGATTGTGTCCAATACTACACAGGAATGTGATCAGTACAGGATTGTGTCCAATACTACACTGAACTGTGATCAGTACAGGATTGCGTCCAATGCTACACAGGACTGTGGTCAGTACAGGATTGTGTCCAATAGTACACAGGATTGTGATCAGTACAGAATTGTGTCCAGTACTACACAGGACTGTGATCAGTACAGGATTGTGTCCAATACTACACAGGATTGTGATCAGTACAGGATTGTGTCCAGTACTACACAGGATCATTCCCAGTACAGGAATGTGTCCAATACTACACAGGATTGTGATCAGTACAGGATTGTGTCCAGTACTACACAGGATTATTCCCAGTACAGGATTCTGTCCAATACTACACAGGATTATTATCAGTACAGGATTGTGTCCAATACGACACAGGATTGTGATCAGTACAGGATTGTGTCCAATACTACACAGGATTATGATCAGTACAGGATTGTGTCCAATACTACACAGGATTATGATCAGTACAGCATTCTGTCCAATACTACACAGGAATGTGATCAGAACCAGATTGTGCCCAATACTACACAGGATCATTCCCAGTGCAGGATTGATTCCAATACTACAAAGCACTGAGATCAGTACAAGGTTGTGTCCAATACTACACAGGATTAAGTCCTAAAACTCACAGGATTATCATCAGTACAGGATTGTGTCCAATACTGCACAGGATTATGATCAGTACAGGATTCTGTCCAATACTGAACAAGACTGTCATCAGTACAGGATTGTGTCCAATACTACACAGGATTATTCCCAGTGCAGGATTGTGTCCAATACTACACAGGAATGTGATCAGAACCAGATTGTGCCCAATACTACACAGAACTGTGATCAGTACAGGATTGTGACCAATGCTGCACAGTACTGTGGTCAGTACTGGATTGTGTCCAATACTGCACAGGAATGTGATCAGTACAAGATTGTGTCCAATACTACACAGGATTATAATCAGTACAGGATTGTGTCCAATACTACACAGGATTATGATCAGTACAGGATTGTGTCCAATACTACACAGGACTGTGATCAGTACAGGTTTGTGTCCAATACTACAAAGGATTGTGATCAGTACATGATTGTGTCCAATACTGCACAGGCTCATTCCCAGCACTGGATTGTGTCCAATACTACACAGGAATGTGATCAGTACGGGTCTGTGCCCCAATACTACACAGGATTATGTTCAGTACTGGACGGTGTCCAATACTACACAGAACTCTCGTCAGTACAGGATTGTGTCCAATACTACACAGGATTGTGATCAGTACAGGATTGTGTCCAATGTGACACAGGACTGTGATCAGTACCGGATTGTGTCCAATACTACACAGGATTATGATCAGTACAAGATTGTGTCCAATACCACACAGGACTGTGATCAGAACAGGATTGTGTCCAATACTACACAAGACTGTGATCAATACAGGATTGTGTCCAATAATACACAGGATCACTCCCAGTGCAGGTTTGTGTCCAATACTACACAGGAATGTGATCACTACCGGATTGTGCCCAGCACTACACAGGGTCATTCCCAGTGCAGGATTGTGTCCAATACTACACAGCAGTGTGCTCAGTACGGGACTGTCCCCAATACTACACAGGATCATTTCCAGTACAGGATTGTGTCCAATACTACACAGCACTGTGATCAGTACAGGATTGTGTCCAATACTACACAGGATCATTTCCAGTGCAGGATTGTGTCCAATACTACACAGCACTGTGATCAGTACAGGATTGGGTCCAATACTACACAGGATGCTGAACAGAACAGAATTGTGCCCAATACTACCAGGATCACACCCAGTGCAGGATTATGTCCAATACTACACAGGACTGTGATCATTACCTGATTGTGTCCAATACTACATAGGATTGTTATCTGTACAGGACTGTGTCCAATTCGACACAGGATGGTGATCAGTACAGGATTGAGTCCAATACTACACAGGACTGTGATCAGTACAGGATTGAGTCCAATACTACACAGGATTATGATCAGTACAGGATTGTGCCCAATACTACACAGGATCATTTCCAGTACAGGATTGTGTCCAATACTACACAGCACTGTGATCAGTACAGCATTGGGTCCAATACTACACAGGATGCTGAACAGAACAGAATTGTGCCCAATACTACGATGATCACACCCAGTGCAGGATTATGTCCAATACTACACAGGACTGTGATCATTACCTGATTGTGTCCAGTACTACATAGGATTGTTATCTGTACAGGACTGTGTCCAATTCGACACAGGATGGTGATCAGTACAGGATTGAGTCCAATACTACACAGGATTATGATCAGTACAAGATTGTGTCCAATACTACACAGGACTGTGATCAGTACAGGATTGTGTCCAATACTAAACAGGATTGTGATCAGTACAGGATTTTGTCCAATACTGCACAGGATCATTCCCAGTGCAGGATTGTGTCCAATACTACATAGGATTATGATCAGTGGAGGATTGTGTCCAATGCTACACAGGATCATTCCCAGTACAGGATTGTGTCCAATTCTACACAGGACTGTGGTGAATACCGGATTGCATCCAATACTACACAGGATTGTGATCAGTACAGGAATGTGTCCAATACTACACAGGATTATGATCAGTACAGGATTGTGTCCAATACTACACAAGATAATGATCAGTACAGGATTATGTCCAATACTACACAGGACTGTGATCAGTATAGGATTTTGTCCAATACTACACAGGATTGTGATCAGTACTGGATTGTGTCCAATACTACACAGGATTGTGATCAGTACAGGATTGTGTCCAATACTACACAGGATTGTGATCAGTACAGGATTGTCTCCAATACTACACAGGACTGATCAGTCCAAGATTGTGTCCAATACTACACAGGATTGTGATCAGTACAGGATTGTGTCCAATACTACACAGGAATGTGATCAGTACAGGATTGTGTCCAATACTACACTGAACTGTGATCAGTACAGGATTGCGTCCAATGCTACACAGGACTGTGGTCAGTACAGGATTGTGTCCAATAGTACACAGGATTGTGATCAGTACAGAATTGTGTCCAGTACTACACAGGACTGTGATCAGTACAGGATTGTGTCCAATACTACACAGGATTGTGATCAGTACAGGATTGTGTCCAGTACTACACAGGATCATTCCCAGTACAGGAATGTGTCCAATACTACACAGGATTATGATCAGTACAGCATTCTGTCCAATACTACACAGGAATGTGATCAGAACCAGATTGTGCCCAATACTACACAGGATCATTCCCAGTGCAGGATTGATTCCAATACTACAAAGCACTGAGATCAGTACAAGGTTGTGTCCAATACTACACAGGATTAAGTCCTAAAACTCACAGGATTATCATCAGTACAGGATTGTGTCCAATACTGCACAGGATTATGATCAGTACAGGATTCTGTCCAATACTGAACAAGACTGTCATCAGTACAGGATTGTGTCCAATACTACACAGGATTATTCCCAGTGCAGGATTGTGTCCAATACTACACAGGAATGTGATCAGAACCAGATTGTGCCCAATACTACACAGAACTGTGATCAGTACAGGATTGTGACCAATGCTGCACAGTACTGTGGTCAGTACTGGATTGTGTCCAATACTGCACAGGAATGTGATCAGTACAAGATTGTGTCCAATACTACACAGGATTATAATCAGTACAGGATTGTGTCCAATACTACACAGGATTATGATCAGTACAGGATTGTGTCCAATACTACACAGGACTGTGATCAGTACAGGTTTGTGTCCAATACTACAAAGGATTGTGATCAGTACATGATTGTGTCCAATACTGCACAGGCTCATTCCCAGCACTGGATTGTGTCCAATACTACACAGGAATGTGATCAGTACGGGTCTGTGCCCCAATACTACACAGGATTATGTTCAGTACTGGACGGTGTCCAATACTACACAGAACTCTCGTCAGTACAGGATTGTGTCCAATACTACACAGGATTGTGATCAGTACAGGATTGTGTCCAATACTACGCAGGATCATTCCCAGTATAGGATTGTATCCAATACTAAACAGGAATGTGATCAGTACCGGATTGTGCACAATGCTTCACCGGATCTTTCCCAGTGCAGGATTGTGTCCAATACTACACATAACTGTGTTCAGTACAGGATTGTGTCCAATAGTACACATCATCACACCCAGTGCAGGACTGTGTCCAATACTACACAGGAATGTGATCAGTACCGGATTGTGCCCAATACTACACAGGATCATTCCCAGTGCAGGATTGTGTCCAATACGACACAGGAATGTGATCAGTACAGGTTTGTGTCCAATACTACACAGGACTGTGATCAGTACAGGATTGTGTCCAATACTAAACAGGATTGTGATCAGTACAGGATTGTGTCCAATACTACACAGGATCATTCCCAGTTCAGGATTGTGTCCAATACTACACTGGAATGTGATCAGTACCGGATTGTGACCAATACTAAACAGGATCATTCCCAGTGCAGGATTGTGTCCAATGTGACACAAGACTGTGATCAGTACCGGATTGTGTCCAATACTACACAGGATTATGATCAGTACAAGATTGTGTCCAATACCACACAGGACTGTGATCAGAACAGGATTGTGTCCAATACTACACAAGACTGTGATCAATACAGGATTGTGTCCAATACTACACAGGACTGTGATCAGTACAGGATTGTGTCCAATACTACACAGGACTGTGATCAGTACAGGATTGTGTCCAATACTACACAGGACTGTGATCAGTACAGGATTGTGTCCAATAATACACAGGATCACTCCCAGTGCAGGTTTGTGTCCAATACTACACAGGAATGTGATCACTACCGGATTGTGCCCAGCACTACACGGGGTCATTCCCAGTGCAGGATTGTGTCCAATACTACACAGGATCATTTCCAGTACAGGATTGGGTCCAATACTACACAGGATGCTGAACAGAACAGAATTGTGCCCAATACTACGAGGATCACACCCAGTGCAGGATTATGTCCAATACTACACAGGACTGTGATCATTACCTGATTGTGTCCAATACTACATAGGATTGTTATCTGTACAGGACTGTGTCCAATTTGACACAGGATGGTGATCAGTACAGGATTGAGTCCAATACTACACAGGATTATGATCAGTACAAGATTGTGTCCAATACTACACAGGACTGTGATCAGTACAGGATTGTGTCCAATACTAAACAGGATTGTGATCAGTACAGTATTGTGTCCAATACTGCACAGGATCATTCCCAGTGCAGGATTGTGTCCAATACTACATAGGATTATGATCAGTGGAGGATTGTGTCCAATGCTACACAGGATCATTCCCAGTACAGGATTGTGTCCAATGCTACACAGGACAGTGGTGAATACCGGATTGCATCCAATACTACACAGGATTGTGATCAGTACAGGAATGTGTCCAATACTACACAGGATTATGATCAGTACAGGATTATGTCCAATACTACACAGGACTGTGATCAGTATAGGATTGTGTCCAATACTACACAGGATTGTGATCAGTACTGGATTGTGTCCAATACTACACAGGATTGTGATCAGTACAGGATTGTGTCCAATACTACACAGGATTGTGATCAGTACAGGATTGTCTCCAATACTACACAGGACTGATCAGTCCAGGATTGTGTCCAATACTACACAGGATTGTGATCAGTACAGGATTGTGTCCAATGCTACACAGGAATGTGATCAGTACAGGATTGTGTCCAATACTACACAGAACTGTGATCAGTACAGGATTGTGTCCAGTACTACACAGGATCATTCCCAGCACAGGATTGTGTCCAATACTACACAGGATTGTGATCAGTACAGGATTGTGTCCAGTACTACACAGGATTATTCCCAGTACAGGATTCTGTCCAATACTACACAGGATTATGATCAGTACAGGATTGTGTCCAATACGACACAGGATTGTGATCAGTACAGGATTGTGTCCAATACTACACAGGATTATGATCAGTACAGGATTGTGTCCAATACTACACAGGATTATGATCAGTACAGCATTCTGTCCAATACTACACAGGAATGTGATCAGAACCAGATTGTGCCCAATACTACACAGGATCATTCCCAGTGCAGGATTGATTCCAATACTACAAAGCACTGAGATCAGTACAAGGTTGTGTCCAATACTACACAGGATTAAGTCCTAAAACTCACAAGATTATCATCAGTACAGGATTATGTCCAATACTGCACAGGATTATGATCAGTACAGGATTCTGTCCAATACTAAACAAGACTGTCATCAGTACAGGATTGTGTCCAATACTACACAGGATTATTCCCAGTGCAGGATTGTGTCCAATACTACACAGGAATCTGATCAGAACCAGATTGTGCCCAATACTACACAGAACTGTGATCAGTACAGGATTGTGTCCAATAGTACACAGGATTGTGATCAGTACAGAATTGTGTCCAGTACTACACAGGACTGTGATCAGTACAGGATTGTGTCCAATACTACACAGGATTGTGATCAGTACAGGATTGTGTCCAGTACTACACAGGATCATTCCCAGTACAGGATTGTGTCCAATACTACACAGGATTGTGATCAGTACAGGATTGTGTCCAATACTACACAGGATCATTCCCAGTACAGGATTGTGTCCAATACTACACAGGATTGTGATCAGTACAGGATTGTGTCCAATACTACACAGGATCATTCCCAGAGCAGGATCGTGTCCAATACTACACAGGATTATGTTCAGTACTGGATTGTGTGCAATACTACACAGAACTCTCGTCAGTACAGGATTGTGTCCAATACTACACAGGATCATTCCCAGTACAGGATTGTGTCCAATGCCACACAGGACTGTGGTGAATACAGGATTGCATCCAATACTACACAGGATTGTGATCAGTACAGGAATGTGTCCAATAATACACAGGATCACTCCCAGTGCAGGTTTGTGTCCAATACTACACAGGAATGTGATCACTACCGGATTGTGCCCAGCACTACACAGGGTCATTCCCAGTGCAGGATTGTGTCCAATACTACACAGCAGTGTGCTCAGTACGGGACTGTGCCCAATACTACACAGGATCATTTCCAGTACAGGATTGTGTCCAATACTACACAGCACTGTGATCAGTACAGGATTGGGTCCAATACTACACAGGATGCTGAACAGAACAGAATTGTGCCCAATACTACGAGGATCACACCCAGTGCAGGATTATGTCCAATACTACACAGGACTGTGATCATTACCTGATTGTGTCCAATACTACACAGCACTGTGATCAGTACAGGATTGTGTCCGATACTACACAGGACTGTGATCAGTACAAGATTGTGTCCAATACTACACTGGATTGTTATCTGTACAGGACTGTGTCCAATTCGACACAGGATGGTGATCAGTACAGGATTGAGTCCAATACTACACAGGATTATGATCAGTACAAGATTGTATCCAATACTACACAGGACTGTGATCAGAACAGGATTGTGTCCTATACTACACAGGACTGTGATCAGTACAGGACTCTGTCCAATACTACACAGGATTGTGATGAGTACAAGATTGTGGCCAATGTTACACAGGATCATTCCCAGTACAGGATTGTGTCAAATACTACACAGGATCATTCCCAGTACAGGATTGTGTCCAATACTACACAGGTATGTAATCAGTACGGGACTGTGCCCCAATACTACAGAAGATCATTCCCAGTGCAGGATTGTGTCCAATACTACACAGGATTAAGTTCAGTACAGGATTGTGTCCAATACTGCACAGGATCATTCCCAGAGCAGGATTGTGTCAAATACTGCACAGGAATGTGATCAGTACCGGATTGTGCACAATGCTACACCGGATCATTCCCAGTGCAGAATTGTGTCCAATATTACACAGGATTGTGATCAGTACAGGATTCTGTCCAATACTACACAGGATCATTCCCAGTACAGGATGGTGTCCAATACTACACAGGTTTGTGATCAGTACAGGATTGTGTCCAATACTACACAGGACTGTGATCAGTATGGGTCTGTGCCCCAATACTACAAAGGATCATTCCCAGAGCAGGATCGTGTCCAATACTACACAGGATTATGTTCAGTACTGGATGGTGTCCAATACTACACAGAACTCTCGTCAGTACAGGATTGTGTCCAATACTACACAGGATTGTGATCAGTACAGGATTGTGTCCAATGCTACACAGGATCATTCCCAGTACAGGATTGTGTCCAATATTACACAGGACTGTGGTGAATACAGGATTGCATCCAATACTACACAGGATTGTGATCAGTACAGGAATGTGTCCAATACTACACAGGATTATGATCAGTACAGGATTGTGTCCAATACTACACAAGATAATGATCAGTACAGGATTATGTCCAATACTACACAGGACTGTGATCAGTATAGGATTATGTCCAATACTACACAGGATTGTGATCAGTACAGGATTGTGTCCAATACTACACAGGACTGTGATCAGTATAGGATTATGTCCAATACTACACAGGACTGTGATCAGTACAGGATTGTGTCCAATACTACACAGGATTGTGATCAGTACAGGATTGTGTCCAATACTACACAGGATCATTCCCTGTACAGGATTATGTCCAATACTACACAGGATTGTGATCAGTACAGGATTGTCTCCAATACTACACAGGATTATGATCAGTACAGGATTGTGTCCAATACTACACAGGAATGTGAACAGTACAGGATTGTGTCCAATACTACACAGAACTGTGATCAGTACAGGATTGCGTCCAATGCTACACAGGACTGTGGTCAGTACAGGATTGTGTCCAATAGTACACAGGATTGTGATCAGTACAGAATTGTGTCCAGTACTACACAGGACTGTGATCAGTACAGGATTGTGTCCAATACTACACAGGATTGTGATCAGTACAGGATTGTGTCCAGTACTACACAGGATCATTCCCAGTACAGGATTGTGTCCAATACTACACAGGATTGTGATCAGTACAGGATTGTGTCCAGTACTACACAGGATTATTCCCAGTACAGGATTGTGTCCAATACTACACAGGATTATGATCAGTACAGGATTGTGTCCAATACTACACAGGATTATGATCAGTACAGCATTCTGTCCAATACTACACAGGAATGTGATCAGAACCAGATTGTGCCCAATACTACACAGGATCATTCCCAGTGCAGCATTGATTCCAATACTACAAAGCACTGAGATCAGTACAAGGTTGTGTCCAATACTACACAGGATTAAGTCCTAAAACTCACAGGATTATGATCAGTACAGGATTGTGTCCAATACTGCACAGGATTATGATCAGTACAGGATTTTGTCCAATAATACACAAGACTGTCATCAGTACAGGATTGTGTCCAATACTACACAGGATTATTCCCAGTGCAGGATTGTGTCCAATACTACACAGGAATGTGATCAGAAGCAGATTGTGCCCAATACTACACAGAACTGTGATCAGTACAGGATTGTGACCAATGCTGCACAGTACTGTGGTCAGTACAGGATTGTGTTCAATACTACACAGGAATGTGATCAGTACAGGATTGAGTCCAATACTACACAGAATTATAATCAGTACAGGATTGCGTCCAATACTACACAGGATTATGATCAGTACAGGATTGTGTCCAATACTACACAGGACTGTGATCAGAACAGGTTTCTGTCCAATACTACACAGGACTTTGATCAGTACAGGTTTGTGTCCAATACAACAAAGGATTGTGATCAGTACATGATTCTGTCCAATACTGCACAGGCTGATTCCCAGCACTGGATTGTGTCCAATACTACACAGGAATGTGATCAGTACGGGTCTGTGCCCCAATACTACACAGGATCATTCCCAGAGCAGGATCGTGTCCAATACTACACAGGATTATGTTCAGTACTGGATGGTGTCCAATACTACACAGAACTCTCGTCAGTACAGGATTGTGTCCAATGCCACACAGGACTGTGGTGAATACAGGATTACATCCAATACTACACAGGATTGTGATCAGTACAGGAATGTGTCCAATACTACACAGGATTATGATCAGTACAGGATTGTGTCCAATACTACACAAGATAATGATCAGTACAGGATTATGTCCAATACTACACAGGACTGTGATCAGTATAGGATTGTGTCCAATACTACACAGGATTGTGATCAGTACAGGATTGTGTCCAATACTATCAGGATCATTCCCAGTACAGGATTGTGTCCAATACTACACAGGATTGTGATCAGTACAGGATTGTCTCCAATACTACACAGGACTGATCAGTACAGGATTGTGTCCAATACTGCACAGAACTGTGATCAGTACAGGATTGCGTCCAATGCTACACAGGACTGTGGTCAGTACAGGATTGTGTCCAATAGTACACAGGATTGTGATCAGTACAGAATTGTGTCCAGTACTACACAGGACTGTGATCAGTACAGGATTGTGTCCAATACTACACAGGATTGTGATCAGTAGAGGATTGTGTCCAGTACTACACAGGATCATTCCCAGTACAGGATTGTGTCCAATACTACACAGGATTGTGATCAGTGCAGGATTGTGTCCAGTACTACACAGGATTATTCCCAATACAGGATTGTGTCCAATATTACACATGATTATGATCAGTACAGGATTGTGTCCAATACGACACAGGAATGTGATCAGTACAGGATTGTGTCCAATGCTACACAGGACTGTGGTCAATACAGGATTGCGTCCAATACTGCACAGGATTGTGATCAGTACAGGATTGTGTCCAATACTACACAGGATTATGATCAGCACAGGATTGTGTCCAATACTACACAGGATTATGATCAGTATAGAATTCTGTCCAATACTACACAGGACTGTGATCAGTACACGATTCTGTCCAATACTACACAGGACTGTGATCAGTACAGGATTGTGTCCAATACTAAACAGGATTGTGATCAGTACAGGATTGTTCAATACTACACAGGATCATTCCCAGTGCAGGATTGTGTCCAATACTACATAGGATTATGATCAGTGGAGGATTGTGTCCAATGCTACACAGGATCATTCCCAGTACAGGATTGTGTCCAATGCTACACAGAACTGTGGTGAATGCAGGATTGCATCCAATACTACACAGGATTGTGATCAGTACAGGAATGTGTCCAATACTACACAGGATTATGATCAGTACAGGATTGTGTCCAATAAAACACAAGATAATGATCAGTACAGGATTATGTCCAATACTACACAGGACTGTGATCAGTATAGGATTGTGTCCAATACTACACACGATTGTGATCAGTACAGGATTGTGTCCAATACTACACAGGATCATTCCCAGTACAGGATTGTGTCCAATACTACACAGGATTGTGATCAGTACAGGATTGTCTCCAATACTACACAGGACTGATCAGTCCAGGATTGTGTCCAATACTACACAGGATTGTGAACAGTAGAGGATTGTGTCCAATACTACACAGAACTGTGATCAGTACAGGATTGCGTCCAATGCTACACTGGTCGGTGGTCAGTACAGGATTGTGTCCAATAGTACACAGGATTGTGATCAGTGCAGAATTGTGTCCAGTACTACACAGGACTGTGATCAGTACAGGATTGTGTCCAATAATACACAGGATTGTGATTAGTACAGGATTGTGTCCAGTACTACACAGGATCATTCCCAGTACAGGATTGTGTCCAATACTACACAGGATTATTATCAGTACAGGATTGTGTCTAATACGACACAGGATTGTGATCAGTACAGGATTGAGTCCAATACTACACAGGATTATGATCAGTACAAGATTGTGTCCAATACTACACAGGACTGTGATCAGAACAGGATTGTGTCCAATACTACAAAGGACTGTGATCAGAACAGGATTGTGTCCTATACTACACAGGACTGTGATCAGTACAGGACTCTGTCCAATACTACACAGGATTGTGATGAGTACAAGATTATGGCCAATGTTATACAGGATCATACCCAGTACAGGATTGTGTCAAATACTACACAGGATCATTCCCAGTACAGGATTGTGTCCAATACTACACAGGTATGTAATCAGTACGGGACTGTGCCCCAATACTACAGAAGATCATTCCCAGTGCAGGATTGTGTCCAATACTACACAGGATTAAGTTCAGTACAGGATTGTGTCCAATACTACACAGGATCATTCCCAGAGCAGGATTGTGTCAAATACTGCACAGGAATGTGACCAGTACCGGATTGCGCACAATGCTACACCGGATCATTCCCAGTGCAGAATTGTGTCCAATATTACACAGGATTGTGATCAGTACAGGATTCTGTCCAATACTACACAGGAGTGTGATCAGTACGCGACTGTGCCCAATACTACACAGCATCATCCCAGTACAGGATTGTGTCCAATACTACACAGGACTGTGATCAGTATAGGATTGTGTCCAATACTACACAGGATTGTGATCAGTACAGGATTGTGTCCAATACTACACAGGATCAATCCCAGTACAGGATTGTGTCCAATACTACACAGGATTGTGATCAGTACAGGATTGTGTCCAATACTACACAGGACTGTGATCAGTATGGGTCTGTGCCCCAATACTACACAGGATCATTGCCAGAGCAGGATCGTGTCCAATACTACACAGGATTATGTTCAGTACTGGATGGTGTCCAATACTACACAGAACTCTCGTCAGTACAGGATTGTGTCCAATACTACACAGGATTGTGATCAGTACAGGATTGTGTCCAATGCTATACAGGATCATTCCCAGTACAGGATTGTGTCCAATGCTACACAGGACTGTGGTGAATACAGGATTGCATCCAATACTACACAGAATCATTCCCAGTGCAGGATTGTGTCCAATGTGACACAGGACTGTGATCAGTACCGGATTGTGTCCAATACTACACAGGATTATGATCAGTACAACATTGTGTCCAATACCACACAGGATTGTGATCAGAACAGGATTGTGTCCAATACTACACAAGACTGTGATCAATACAGGATTGTGTCCAATACTACACAGGACTGTGATCAGTACAGGATTGTGTCCAATAATACACAGGAGCACTCCCAGTGCAGGTTTGTGTCCAATACTACACAGGAATGTGATCACTACCGGATTGTGCCCAGCACTACACAGGGTCATTCCCAGTGCAGGATTGTGTCCAATACTACACAGCAGTGTGCTCAGTACGGGACTGTGCCCAATACTACACAGGATCATTTCCAGTACAGGATTGTGTCCAATACTACACAGCACTGTGATCAGTACAGGATTGGGTCCAATACTACACAGGATGCTGAACAGAACAGAATTGTGCCCAATACTACGATGATCACACCCAGTGCAGGATTATGTCCAATACTACACAGGACTGTGATCATTACCTGATTGTGTCCAATACTACACAGCACTGTGATCAGTACAGGATTGTGTCCAATACTACACAGCAGTGTGCTCAGTACGGGACTGTGCCCAATACTACACAGGATCATTTCCAGTACAGGATTGTGTCCAATACTACACAGCACTGTGATCAGTACAGGATTGTGTCCAATACTACACAGGATGCTGAACAGAACAGAATTGTGTCCAATACTACGAGGATCACACCCAGTGCAGGATTATGTCCAATACTACACAGGACTGTGATCATTACCTGATTGTGTCCAATACTACATAGGATTGTTATCTGTACAGGACTGTGTCCAATTCGACACAGGATGGTGATCAGTACAGGATTGAGTCCAATACTACACAGGATTATGATCAGTACAAGATTGTGTCCAATACTACACAGGACTGTGATCAGAACAGGATTGTGTCCTATACTACACAGGACTGTGATCAGTACAGGACTCTGTCCAATACTACACAGGATTGTGATGAGTACAAGATTGTGGCCAATGTTACACAGGATCATTCCCAGTACAGGATTGTGTCAAATACTACACAGGATCATTCCCAGTACAGGATTGTGTCCAATACTACACAGGTATGTAATCAGTACGGGACTGTGCCCCAATACTACAGAAGATCATTCCCAGTGCAGGATTGTGTCCAATACTACACAGGATTAAGTTCAGTACAGGATTGTGTCCAATACTACACAGGATCATTCCCAGAGCAGGATTGTGTCAAATACTGCACAGGAATGTGATCAGTACCGGATTGTGCACAATGCTACAACGGATCATTCCCAGTGCAGAATTGTGTCCAATATTACACAGGATTGTGATCAGTACAGGATTCTGTCCAATACTACACAGGATCATTCCCAGTACAGCATTCTGCCCAATACTACACAGGATTGTGATCAGTACAGGATTGTGTCCAATGCTACACAGGAGTGTGATCAGTATGCGACTGTGCCCAATACTACACAGCATCATTCCCAGTACAGGATGGTGTCCAATACTACACAGGATTGTGATCAGTACAGGATTGTGTCCAATACTACACAGGACTGTGATCAGTATGGGTCTGTGCCCCAATACCACACAGGATCATTCCCAGAGCAGGATCGTGTCCAATACTACACAGGATTATGTTCAGTACTGGATGGTGTCCAATACTACACAGAACTCTCGTCAGTACAGGATTGTGTCCAATACTACACAGGATTGTGATCAGTACAGGATTGTATCCAATGCTACACAGGATCATTCCCAGTACAGGATTGTGTCCAATATTACACAGGACTGTGGTGAATACAGGATTGCATCCAATACTACACAGGATTGTGATCAGTACAGGAATGTGTCCAATACTACACAGGATTATGATCAGTACAGGATTGTGTCCAATACTACACAAGATAATGATCAGTACAGGATTATGTCCAATACTACACAGGACTGTGATCAGTATAGGATTATGTCCAATACTACGCAGGATTGTGATCAGTACAGGATTGTGTCCAATACTACACAGGACTGTGATCAGTATAGGATTATGTCCAATACTACACAGGACTGTGATCAGTACAGGATTGTGTCCAATACTACACAGGATTGTGATCAGTACAGGATTGTGTCCAATACTACACAGGATCATTCCCTGTACATGATTATGTCCAATACTACACAGGATTGTGATCAGTACAGGATTGTCTCCAATACTACACAGGACTGATCAGTACAGGATTGTGTCCAATACTACACAGGAATGTGAACAGTACAGGATTGTGTCCAATACTACACAGAACTGTGATCAGTACAGGATTGCGTCCAATGCTACACAGGACTGTGGTCAGTACAGGATTGTGTCCAATAGTACACAGGATTGTGATCAGTACAGAATTGTGTCCAGTACTACACAGGACTGTGATCAGTACAGGATTGTGTCCAATACTACACAGGATTGTGATCAGTACAGGATTGTGTCCAGTACTACACAGGATCATTCCCAGTACAGGATTGTGTCCAATACTACACAGCATTGTGATCAGTACAGGATTGTGTCCAGTACTACACAGGATTATTCCCAGTACAGGATTGTGTCCAATACTACACAGGATTATGATCAGTACAGGATTGTGTCCAATACGACACAGGACTGTGATCAGTACAGGATTGTGTCCAATGCTACACAGGACTGTGGTCAATACAGGATTGCGTCCAATACTGCACAGGATTGTGATCAGTACAGGATTGTGTCCAATACTACACAGGATTATGATCAGTACAGGATTGTGTCCAATACTACACAGGATTATGATCAGTACAGGATTGTGTCCAATACTGCACAGGATTATGATCAGTACAGGATTTTGTCCAATAATACACAAGACTGTCATCAGTACAGGATTGTGTCCAATACTACACAGGATTATTCCCAGTGCAGGATTGTGTCCAATACTACACAGGAATGTGATCAGAACCAGATTGTGCCCAATACTACACAGAACTGTGATCAGTACAGGATTGTGACCAATGCTGCACAGTACTGTGGTCAGTACAGGATTGTGTTCAATACTACACAGGAATGTGATCAGTACAGGATTGTGTCCAATACTACACAGAATTATAATCAGTACAGGATTGCGTCCAATACTACACAGGATTATGATCAGTACAGGATTGTGTCCAATACTACACAGGACTGTGATCAGAACAGGTTTCTGTCCAATACTACACAGGACTTTGATCAGTACAGGTTTGTGTCCAATACTACAAAGGATTGTGATCAGTACATGATTGTGTCCAATACTGCACAGGCTGATTCCCAGCACTGGATTGTGTCCAATACTACACAGGAATGTGATCAGTACATGTCTGTGCCCCAATACTACACAGGATCATTCCCAGAGCAGGATCGTGTCCAATACTACACAGGATTATGTTCAGTACTGGATGGTGTCCAATACTACACAGAACTCTCGTCAGTACAGGATTGTGTCCAATACTACACAGGATCATTCCCAGTATAGGATTGTATCCAATACTAAACAGGAATGTGATCAGTACCGGATTGTGCACAATGCTTCACCGGATCACACCCAGTGCAGGACTGTGTCCAATACTACACAGGAATGTGATCAGTACCGGATTGTGCCCAATACTGCACAGGATCATTCCCAGTGCAGGATTGTGTCCAATACTACACAGGAATGTGATCAGTACCGGATTGTGCCCAATACTACACAGGATCATTGCCAGTGCCGGATTGTGTCCAATGCTACACAGGAATGTGATCAGTACTGGATTGTGTCCAATATTACACAGGTCTGTGATCAGTACAGGTTTGTGTCCAATACTACACAGGATTGTGATCAGTACATGATTGTGTCCAATACTACACATGATCATTCCCAGTACTGTATTGTGTCTAATACTACAGAGGATTATGTTCAGTACTGGATTGTGTCGAATACTACAAAGAACTCTCGTCAGTACAGGATTGTCTCCAATATTACACAGGATCGTGATCAGTACCGGATTGTGTCCAATACTACACTGGATCATTCCCAGTGTACGATTGTGTCCAATACTACACAGGAATGTGATCAGTACTGGATTGTGACCAATGCTACAAAGGACTGTGGTCAGTACAGGATTGTGACCAATACTACACAGGATTGTGATCAGTACAGGATTGTGTCCAATACTACACAGGTCTATGATCAGTACAGGATTGTGTCCAATACTACACAGGATTATGATCAGTACAGGATTGTGTCCAATACTACACAAGATCATTCCCAGTACAGGATTCTGTCCAATACTACACAGGAATGTGATCTTTACCGGATTGTGCACAATGCTACACCGGATCATTCCCAGTGAAGGATTGATTCCAATACTACAAAACACTGTGATCAGTACAAGGTTGTGTCCAATACTACACAGGATTAAGTCCTAAAACTCACAGGATTATGATCAGTACAGGATTGTGTCCAATACTGCACAGGATTATGATCAGTACAGGATTCTGTCCAATACTACACAGGATTATTCCCAGTGCAGGATTGCTTCCAATACTACACAGGAATGTGATCAGTACAGGATTGTGTCCAATACTATACAGGATTATGATCAGTACAGGATTGTGTCCAATACTACACAGGATTATGATCAGTACAGGATTGTGCCCAATACTACATAGGATTGTGATCAGTACATGATTGTGTCCAATACTACACAGCATCATTCCCAGAACTGGATTGTGTCCAATACTACACAGGAATGTGATCAGTACGGGTCTGTGCTCCAATACTACACAGGATCATTCCCAGAGCAGGATTGTGTCCAATACTACACAGGACTGTGATCAGTACACGATTCTGTCCAATACTACACAGGACTGTGATCAGTACAGGATTGTGTCCAATACTACACAGGATTTTGATCAGTACAGGATTGTGTCCAATACTGCACAGGATTATGATCAGTACAGGATTCTGTCAAATAGTACACAGGACTGTGATCAATACAGGATTGTGTCCAATACAACACAGGAATGTGATCAGAACCGGATAGTGCACAATACTACACAGGATCATTCCCAGTGCAGGATTGTGTCCAATACTACACAGGACTCTGATCAGTACAGAATTGTGTACAACACTACACAGGATCATTCCCAGAGCAGGATTGTGTCAAATACTGCACAGGAATGTGATCAGTACCGGATTGTGCACAATGCTACAACGGATCATTCCCAGTGCAGAACTGTGTCCAATACTACACAGGATAATGATCAGTACAGGATTATTTTCAATAATACTCAGGACTGTGATCAGTACAGGATTGTGTCCAATACTACACAGGATTGTGATCAGTACAGGATTGTGTCCAATACTACACAGGACTGTGATCAGTACAGGATTGTGTCCAATACTACACAGGATTATGATCAGTACAGGATTCTGTCCAATACTACACAGGAATGTGATCAGAACCAGATTGTGCCTAATACTACACAGGATCATTCGCAGTGCAGGATTGTGTCCAATACTACACAGGATTATGATCAGTACAGGATTGTGTCCAATACTACACAGGTCTATGATCAGTACAGGATTGTGTCCAATACTACACAGGATTATGATCAGTACAGGATTGTGTCCAATACTACACAGGTCTGTGATCAGTACTGGTTTGTGTCCAATACTACACAGAAATGTGATCAGCATGGGACTGTGCCCCAATAATACACAGGATCATTCCCAGAGCAGGATCGTTTCCAATACTACACAGGATTATGTTCAGTACTGGATTGAGTCCAATACTACACAGAACTCTCGTCAGTACAGGATTGTGTCCAATATTACACAGGACTGTGATCAGTACAAGTTTGCGTCCAATACTACACAGGATTGTGATCAGTACGTGATTGTGTCCAATACTACACAAGATCATTCCCAGTGCAGGATTGTGTCCAATACTACACAGGATTATGTTCAGTACTGGATTGTGTCCAATACTACACAGGATTGTGATCAGTACAGGACTGTGACCAATACTACACAGGACTGTGATCAGTACAGGATTGTGTCCAATACTGCACAGGATTATGATCAGTACAGGATTCTGTCCAATACTACACAGGAATGTGATCTTTACCGGATTGTGCACAATGCTACACCGGATCATTCCCAGTGAAGGATTGATTCCAATACTACAAAACACTGTGATCAGTACAAGGTTGTGTCCAATACTACACAGGATTAAGTCCTAAAACTCACAGGATTATGATCAGTACAGGATTGTGTCCAATACTGCACAGGATTATGATCAGTACAGGATTCTGTCCAATACTACACAGGATTATTCCCAGTGCAGGATTGTTTCCAATACTACACAGGAATGTGATCAGTACAGGATTGTGTCCAATACTATACAGGATTATGATCAGTACAGGATTGTGTCCAATACTACACAGGATTATGATCAGTACAGGATTGTGCCCAATACTACATAGGATTGTGATCAGTACATGATTGTGTCCAATACTACACAGGATCATTCCCAGAACTGGATTGTGTCCAATACTACACAGGAATGTGATCAGTACGGGTCTGTGCTCCAATACTACACAGGATCATTCCCAGAGCAGGATTGTGTCCAATACTACACAGGACTGTGATCAGTACACGATTCTGTCCAATACTACACAGGACTGTGATCAGTACAGGATTGTGTCCAATACTACACAGGATTTTGATCAGTACAGGATTGTGTCCAATACTGCACAGGATTATGATCAGTACAGGATTCTGTCAAATAGTACACAGGACTGTGATCAATACAGGATTGTGTCCAATACAACACAGGAAGGTGATCAGAACCGGATAGTACACAATACTACACAGGATCATTCCCAGTGCAGGATTGTGTCCAATACTACACAGGACTCTGATCAGTACAGAATTGTGTCCAACACTACACAGGATCATTCCCAGAGCAGGATTGTGTCAAATACTGCACAGGAATGTGATCAGTACCGGATTGTGCACAATGCTACACCGGATCATTCCCAGTGCAGAATTGTGTCCAATACTGCACAGGATTATGATCAGTACAGGATTCTGTCCAATAGTACACAAGTCTGTTATCAGTACAGGATTGTGTCCAATACTACACAGGATTGTGATCAGTACAGGATTGTGTCCAATGCTACACAGGACTGTGGTCAGTGCAGGATTGTGTCCAATAGTACACAGGATTGTGATCAGTACAGGATTGTGTCCAATACTACACAGGATTATGATCAGTACAGGATTGTGTCCAATACTACACAGGATTATGATCAGTACAGGATTCTGTCCAATACTACACAGGAATGTGGTCAGAACCAGATTGTGCCCAATACTACACAGGATCATTCCCAGTGCAGGATTGTGTCCAATGCTACACAGGAATGTGATCAGTACCGGATTGTGCACAATGCTACACCAGATCATTCCCAGTGCAGGATTGATTCCAATACTACAAAGCACTGAGATCAGTACAAGGTTGTGTCCAATACTACACAGGATTAAGTCCTAAAACTCACAGGATTATGATCAGTACAGGATTGTGTCCAATACTGCACAGGATTATGATCAGTACAGGATTCTGTCCAATACTACACAAGACTGTCATCAGTACAGGATTGTGTCCAATACTACACAGGATTATTCCCAGTGCAGTATTCTGTCGAATACTACACAGGAATTTGATCAGAACCAGATTGTGCCCAATTTTACACAGAACTGTAATCAGTACAGGATTGTGACCAATGCTGCACAGTACTGTGGTCAGTATAGGATTGTGTCCAATACTACACAGGATTGTGATCAGTACAGGATTGTGTCCAATACTACACAGGATTATGATCAGTACAAGATTGTGTCCAATACTACACAGGATTATAATGAGTACAGGATTGTGTCCAATACTACACAGGACTGTGATCAGAACAGGTTTCTGTCCAATACTACACAGGACTGTGATCAGTACAGGTTTGTGTCCAATACTACAAAGGATTGTGATCAGTACATGATTGTGTCCAATACTGCACAGGCTCATTCCCAGCACTGGATTGTGTCCAATACTACACAGGAATGTGATCAGTATGGGTCTGTGCCCCAATACTACACAGGATCATTCCCAGAGCAGGATCGTGTCCAATACTACACAGGTTTATGTTCAGTACTGGACGGTGTCCAATACTACACAGAACTCTCGTCAGTACAGGATTGTGTCCAATACTACACAGGATTGTGATCAGTACAGGATTGTGTCCAATACTACACAGGATCATTCCCAGTATAGGATTGTATCCAATACTAAACAGGAATGTGATCAGTACCGGATTGTGCACAATGCTTCACCGGATCATTCCCAGTGCAGGATTGTGTCCAATACTACACATAACTGTGATCAGTACAGGATTGTGTCCAATAGTACACATCATCACACCCAGTGCAGGACTGTGTCCAATACTACACAGGAATGTGATCAGTACCGGATTGTGCCCAATACTGCACAGGATCATTCCCAGTGCAGGATTGTGTCCAATACGACACAGGAATGTGATCAGTACAGGTTTGTGTCCAATACTACACAGGACTGTGATCAGTACACGATTCTGTCCAATACTACACAGGACTGTGAAGAGTACAGGATTGTGTCCAATACTAAACAGGATCATTCCCAGTGCAGGATTGTGTCCAATACTACATAGGATTATGATCAGTGGAGGATTGTGTCCAATGCTACACAGGATCATTCCCAGTACAGGATTGTGTCCAATGATACACAGGACTGTGGTGAATACAGGATTGCGTCCAATACGACACAGGATTGTGATCAGTACAGGATTGTGTCCAATACTACACAGGATTATGATCAGTACAGGATTGTGTCCAATACTACACAGGATTATGATCAGTACAGGATTGTGTCCAATACTACACAGGATTGTGATCAGTACATGATTGTGTCCAATACTACACAGGATCATTCCCAGAACTGGATTGTGTCCAATACTACACAGGAATGTGATCAGTACGGGTCAGTGCTCCAATACTACACAGGATCATTCCCAGAGCAGGATTGTGTCCAATACTACACAGGACTGTGATCAGTACACTATTCTGTCCAATACTACACAGGACTGTGATCATTACAGGATTGTGTCCAATACTACACAGGATTTTGATCAGTACAGGATTGTGTCCAATACTACACAGGATCATTCCCAGTACAGGATTGTGTCCAATACTACACAGGACTGTGACCAGTACAGGATTGTGTCCAATACTACACAGGATTATTGCCAGTGCAGGATTGTGTCCAATACTGCACAGGAATGTGATCAGTACCGGATTGTGCACAATGCTACACCCAATCATTCCCAGTGAAGGATTGTGTCCAATACTACACAGGATCAAATCCCAAGACTCACAGGATTGTGATCAGTTCAGGATTCTGTCCAATAATACACAGGATTATGATCAGTACAGGATTGTGTCCAATACTGCACAGGATTATGATCAGCACAGGATTCTGTCCAATAGTACACAGGACTGTGATCAGTACAGGATTGTGTCCAATACAACACAGGAATGTGATCAGAACCGGAGTGTGCACAATACTACACAGGATCATTCCCAGTGCAGGATTTTGTCCAATAGTACACAGGATCATTCCCAGTGCAGGATTGTGTCCAATACTACACAGGATTGTGATCAGTACAGGATTGTGTCCAATACTACAGAGGATCATTCCCAGAGCAGGATTCTGTCTAACACTACTCAGGAACGTGATCAGTTCCGGTTGTGACCAAAACTACACAAGATCATTCCCAGTGCAGGATTGTGTTCAATACTACAGAGGATTATGATCAGTACAGGATTGTGTCCAATACTCCACAGGACTGTAATCAGTACAGGATTGTGTCCAATACTACAGAGGATCATTCCCAGAGCTGGATTGTGTCAAATACTGCACAGGAATGTGATCAGTACCGGATTGTGCACAATGCTACACCGGATCATTCCCAGTGCAGAATTGTGTCCAATATTACACAGGAATGTGTTCAGTAAGGGACTGTGCCCAATACTGCACAGGATCATTCCCAGTGCAGGATTGTGTCCAATACTACACAGGATTGTGATCAGTACAGGATTGTGTCCAATACTACACAGGATCATTCCCAGTACAGCATTCTGCCCAATACTACACAGGGTTGTGATCAGTACAGGATTGTGTCCAATATTACACAGGACTGTGATCAGTATAGGATTGTGTCCAATAACACAGAGGGTTGTGATCAGTACAGGATTGTGTCCAATACTACGCAGGATCATTCCCAGTACAGGATTGTGTCCAATACTGCACAGGATTATGACCAGTACAGGATTCTGTCCAATACTACACAGGAATGTGATCAGAACCAGATTGTGCCCAATACTACACAGGATCATTCCCAGTGCAGGATTGTGTCCAATACTACACAGGATTATGATCAGTACAGGATTATGTCCAATGATACACAGGACTGTGATCAGTACTGCATTGCGTCCAATACTACACAGGACTGTGATCAGTACAGGATTGTGTCCAATACTACACAGGATCATTCCCAGTACAGCATTCTGCCCAATACTACACAGGATTGTGATCAGTACAGGATTGTGTCCAATATTACACAGGACTGTGATCAGTATAGGATTGTGTCCAATAACACAGAGGGTTGTGATCAGTACAGGATTGTTTCCAATACTACGCAGGATCATTCCCAGTACAGGATTGTGTCCAATACTGCACAGGATTATGACCAGTACAGGATTCTGTCCAATACTACACAGGAATGTGATCAGAACCAGATTGTGCCCAATACTACACAGGATCATTCCCAGTGCAGGATTGTGTCCAATACTACACAGGATTATGATCAGTACAGGATTATGTCCAATGATACACAGGACTGTGATCAGTACTGCATTGCGTCCAATACTACACAGGACTGTGATCAGTACAGGATTGTGTCCAATACTACAGAGGATTATGATCAGTACAGAATTGTGTCCAATACTACACGGGATCAAACCCAGTGCAGGATTGTGTCCAATGCTACACAGGAGTGTGATCAGTACGCGACTGTGCCCAATACTACACAGCATCATCCCAGTGCAGGATTGTGTCCAATACTACACAGGATCATTCCCAGTACAGGACTGTGTCCAATACTACACAGGATTGTGATCAGTACAGGATTGTCTCCAATACTACACAGGACTGATCAGTCCAGGATTGTGTCCAATACTACACAGGATTGTGATCAGTACAGGATTGTGTCCAATACTACACAGGAATGTGATCAGTACAGGATTGTGTCCAATACTACACAGAACTGTGATCAGTACAGGATTGCGTCCAATGCTACACAGGACTGTGGTCAGTACAGGATTGTGTCCAATAGTACACAGGATTGTGATCAGTGCAGAATTGTGTCCAGTACTACACAGGACTGTGATCAGAACAGGATTGTGTCCAATACTACACAGGATTATGATCAGTACAGGATTCTGTCCAATACTACACAGGAATGTGGTCAGAACCAGATTGTGCCCAATACTACACAGGATCATTCCCAGTGC
This sequence comes from Mobula birostris, assembly GCF_030028105.1. Taxonomy (NCBI): domain Eukaryota; kingdom Metazoa; phylum Chordata; class Chondrichthyes; order Myliobatiformes; family Myliobatidae; genus Mobula; species Mobula birostris. Next base: position 57,148,150 of record NC_092379.1, read on the forward strand.
AGGATTGTGTCCAATGCTACACAGGAATGTGATCAGTACCGGATTGTGCACAATGCTACACCAGATCATTCCCAGTGCAGGATTGATTCCAATACTACAAAGCACTGAGATCAGTACAAGGTTGTGTCCAATACTACACAGGATTAAGTCCTAAAACTCACAGGATTATGATCAGTACAGGATTGTGTCCAATACTGCACAGGATTATGATCAGTACAGGATTCTGTCCAATACTACACAAGACTGTCATCAGTACAGGATTGTGTCCAATACTACACAGGATTATTCCCAGTGCAGTATTCTGTCGAATACTACACAGGAATTTGATCAGAACCAGATTGTGCCCAATTTTACACAGAACTGTAATCAGTACAGGATTGTGACCAATGCTGCACAGTACTGTGGTCAGTATAGGATTGTGTCCAATACTACACAGGATTGTGATCAGTACAGGATTGTGTCCAATACTACACAGGATTATGATCAGTACAAGATTGTGTCCAATACTACACAGGATTATAATGAGTACAGGATTGTGTCCAATACTACACAGGACTGTGATCAGAACAGGTTTCTGTCCAATACTACACAGGACTGTGATCAGTACAGGTTTGTGTCCAATACTACAAAGGATTGTGATCAGTACATGATTGTGTCCAATACTGCACAGGCTCATTCCCAGCACTGGATTGTGTCCAATACTACACAGGAATGTGATCAGTATGGGTCTGTGCCCCAATACTACACAGGATCATTCCCAGAGCAGGATCGTGTCCAATACTACACAGGTTTATGTTCAGTACTGGACGGTGTCCAATACTACACAGAACTCTCGTCAGTACAGGATTGTGTCCAATACTACACAGGATTGTGATCAGTACAGGATTGTGTCCAATACTACACAGGATCATTCCCAGTATAGGATTGTATCCAATACTAAACAGGAATGTGATCAGTACCGGATTGTGCACAATGCTTCACCGGATCATTCCCAGTGCAGGATTGTGTCCAATACTACACATAACTGTGATCAGTACAGGATTGTGTCCAATAGTACACATCATCACACCCAGTGCAGGACTGTGTCCAATACTACACAGGAATGTGATCAGTACCGGATTGTGCCCAATACTGCACAGGATCATTCCCAGTGCAGGATTGTGTCCAATACGACACAGGAATGTGATCAGTACAGGTTTGTGTCCAATACTACACAGGACTGTGATCAGTACACGATTCTGTCCAATACTACACAGGACTGTGAAGAGTACAGGATTGTGTCCAATACTAAACAGGATCATTCCCAGTGCAGGATTGTGTCCAATACTACATAGGATTATGATCAGTGGAGGATTGTGTCCAATGCTACACAGGATCATTCCCAGTACAGGATTGTGTCCAATGATACACAGGACTGTGGTGAATACAGGATTGCGTCCAATACGACACAGGATTGTGATCAGTACAGGATTGTGTCCAATACTACACAGGATTATGATCAGTACAGGATTGTGTCCAATACTACACAGGATTATGATCAGTACAGGATTGTGTCCAATACTACACAGGATTGTGATCAGTACATGATTGTGTCCAATACTACACAGGATCATTCCCAGAACTGGATTGTGTCCAATACTACACAGGAATGTGATCAGTACGGGTCAGTGCTCCAATACTACACAGGATCATTCCCAGAGCAGGATTGTGTCCAATACTACACAGGACTGTGATCAGTACACTATTCTGTCCAATACTACACAGGACTGTGATCATTACAGGATTGTGTCCAATACTACACAGGATTTTGATCAGTACAGGATTGTGTCCAATACTACACAGGATCATTCCCAGTACAGGATTGTGTCCAATACTACACAGGACTGTGACCAGTACAGGATTGTGTCCAATACTACACAGGATTATTGCCAGTGCAGGATTGTGTCCAATACTGCACAGGAATGTGATCAGTACCGGATTGTGCACAATGCTACACCCAATCATTCCCAGTGAAGGATTGTGTCCAATACTACACAGGATCAAATCCCAAGACTCACAGGATTGTGATCAGTTCAGGATTCTGTCCAATAATACACAGGATTATGATCAGTACAGGATTGTGTCCAATACTGCACAGGATTATGATCAGCACAGGATTCTGTCCAATAGTACACAGGACTGTGATCAGTACAGGATTGTGTCCAATACAACACAGGAATGTGATCAGAACCGGAGTGTGCACAATACTACACAGGATCATTCCCAGTGCAGGATTTTGTCCAATAGTACACAGGATCATTCCCAGTGCAGGATTGTGTCCAATACTACACAGGATTGTGATCAGTACAGGATTGTGTCCAATACTACAGAGGATCATTCCCAGAGCAGGATTCTGTCTAACACTACTCAGGAACGTGATCAGTTCCGGTTGTGACCAAAACTACACAAGATCATTCCCAGTGCAGGATTGTGTTCAATACTACAGAGGATTATGATCAGTACAGGATTGTGTCCAATACTCCACAGGACTGTAATCAGTACAGGATTGTGTCCAGTACTACAGAGGATCATTCCCAGAGCTGGATTGTGTCAAATACTGCACAGGAATGTGATCAGTACCGGATTGTGCACAATGCTACACCGGATCATTCCCAGTGCAGAATTGTGTCCAATATTACACAGGAATGTGTTCAGTAAGGGACTGTGCCCAATACTGCACAGGATCATTCCCAGTGCAGGATTGTGTCCAATACTACACAGGATTGTGATCAGTACAGGATTGTGTCCAATACTACACAGGATCATTCCCAGTACAGCATTCTGCCCAATACTACACAGGGTTGTGATCAGTACAGGATTGTGTCCAATATTACACAGGACTGTGATCAGTATAGGATTGTGTCCAATAACACAGAGGGTTGTGATCAGTACAGGATTGTGTCCAATACTACGCAGGATCATTCCCAGTACAGGATTGTGTCCAATACTGCACAGGATTATGACCAGTACAGGATTCTGTCCAATACTACACAGGAATGTGATCAGAACCAGATTGTGCCCAATACTACACAGGATCATTCCCAGTGCAGGATTGTGTCCAATACTACACAGGATTATGATCAGTACAGGATTATGTCCAATGATACACAGGACTGTGATCAGTACTGCATTGCGTCCAATACTACACAGGACTGTGATCAGTACAGGATTGTGTCCAATACTACACAGGATCATTCCCAGTACAGCATTCTGCCCAATACTACACAGGATTGTGATCAGTACAGGATTGTGTCCAATATTACACAGGACTGTGATCAGTATAGGATTGTGTCCAATAACACAGAGGGTTGTGATCAGTACAGGATTGTTTCCAATACTACGCAGGATCATTCCCAGTACAGGATTGTGTCCAATACTGCACAGGATTATGACCAGTACAGGATTCTGTCCAATACTACACAGGAATGTGATCAGAACCAGATTGTGCCCAATACTACACAGGATCATTCCCAGTGCAGGATTGTGTCCAATACTACACAGGATTATGATCAGTACAGGATTATGTCCAATGATACACAGGACTGTGATCAGTACTGCATTGCGTCCAATACTACACAGGACTGTGATCAGTACAGGATTGTGTCCAATACTACAGAGGATTATGATCAGTACAGAATTGTGTCCAATACTACACGGGATCAAACCCAGTGCAGGATTGTGTCCAATGCTACACAGGAGTGTGATCAGTACGCGACTGTGCCCAATACTACACAGCATCATCCCAGTGCAGGATTGTGTCCAATACTACACAGGATCATTCCCAGTACAGGACTGTGTCCAATACTACACAGGATTGTGATCAGTACAGGATTGTCTCCAATACTACACAGGACTGATCAGTCCAGGATTGTGTCCAATACTACACAGGATTGTGATCAGTACAGGATTGTGTCCAATACTACACAGGAATGTGATCAGTACAGGATTGTGTCCAATACTACACAGAACTGTGATCAGTACAGGATTGCGTCCAATGCTACACAGGACTGTGGTCAGTACAGGATTGTGTCCAATAGTACACAGGATTGTGATCAGTGCAGAATTGTGTCCAGTACTACACAGGACTGTGATCAGAACAGGATTGTGTCCAATAATACACAGGATTGTGATCAGTACAGGATTGTGTCCAGTACTACACAGGATCATTCCCAGTACAGGATTGTGTCCAATACTACACAGGATTGTGATCAGTACAGGATTGTGTCCAGTACTACACAGGATTATTCCCAGTACAGGATTCTGTCCAATACTACACAGGATTATGATCAGTACAGGATTGTGTCCAATACGACACAGGATTGTGATCAGTACAAGATTGTGTCCAATACTACACAGGATTATGATCAGTACAGAATTGTGTCCAATACTACACAGGATTATGATCAGTACAGCATTCTGTCCAAACTAAACAGAAATGTGATCAGAACCAGATTGTGCCCAATACTACACAGGATCATTCCCAGTGCAGGATTGATTCCAATACTACAAAGCACTGAGATCAGTACAAGGTTGTGTCCAATACTACACAGGATTAAGTCCTAAAACTCACAGGATTATCATCAGTACAGGATTGTGTCCAATACTGCACAGGATTATGATCAGTACAGGATTCTGTCCAATACTAAACAAGACTGTCATCAGTACAGGATTGTGTCCAATACTACACAGGAATGTGATCAGTACAGGATTGTGTCCAATACTACACAGGATTATAATCAGTACAGGATTGTGTCCAATACTACACAGGATTATGATCAGTACAGGATTGTGTCCAATACTACACAGGACTGTGATCAGTACAGGTTTGTGTCCAATACTACAAAGGATTGTGATCAGTACATGATTGTGTCCAATACTGCACAGGCTCATTCCCAGCACTGGATTGTGTCCAATACTACACAGGAATGTGATCAGTACGGGTCTGTGCCCCAATACTACACAGGATCATTCCCAGAGCAGGATCGTGTCCAATACTACACAGGATTATGTTCAGTACTGGACGGTGTCCAATACTACACAGAACTCTCGTCAGTACAGGATTGTGTCCAATACTACGCAGGATCATTCCCAGTATAGAATTGTATCCAATACTAAACAGGAATGTGATCAGTACCGGGTTGTGCACAATGCTTCACCGGATCATTCCCAGTGCAGCATTGTGTCCAATACTACACATAACTGTGATCAGTACAGGATTGTGTCCAATAGTACACATCATCACACCCAGTGCAGGACTGTGTCCAATACTACACAGGAATGTGATCAGTACCGGATTGTGCCCAATACTACACAGGATCATTCCCAGTGCAGGATTGTGTCCAATACGACACAGGAATGTGATCAGTACAGGTTTGTGTCCAATACTACACAGGACTGTGATCAGTACAGGATTGTGTCCAATACTAAACAGGATTGTGATCAGTACAGGATTGTGTCCAATACTACACAGGATTATTCCCAGTCCAGGATTGTGTCCAATACTACACTGGAATGTGATCAGTACCGGATTGTGACCAATACTAAACAGGATCATTCCCAGTGCAGGATTGTGTCCAATGTGACACAGGACTGTGATCAGTACCGGATTGTGTCCAATAATACACAGGATTATGATCAGTACAAGATTGTGTCCAATACTACACAGGACTGTGATCAGAACAGGATTGTGTCCAATACTACACAAGACTGTGATCAATACAGGATTGTGTCCAATACTACACAGGACTGTGATCAGTACAGGATTGTGTCCAATAATACACAGGATCACTTCCAGTGCAGGTTTGTGTCCAATACTACACAGGAATGTAATCACTACCGGATTGTGCCCAGCACTACACAGGGTCATTCCCAGTGCAGGATTGTGTCCAATACTACACAGCAGTGTGCTCAGTACGGGACTGTGCCCAATACTACACAGGATCATTTCCAGTGCAGGATTGTGTCCAGTGCTACACAGGATTGTGATCAGTACAGGATTGTGTCCAATACTACACAGGACTGTGATCAGTACAGGATTGGGTCCAATACTACACAGGATGCTGAACAGAACAGAATTGTGCCCAATACTACGATGATCACACCCAGTGCAGGATTATGTCCAATACTACACAGGACTGTGATCATTACCTGATTGTGTCCAATCCTACATAGGATTGTTATCTGTACAGGACTGTGTCCAATTTGACACAGGATGGTGATCAGTACAGGATTGAGTCCAATACTAAACAGGATTATGATCAGTACAAGATTGTGTCCAATACTACACAGGATCATTCCCAGTACAGGATTGTGTCCAATACTACACAGGTATGTAATCAGTACGGGACTGTGCCCCAATACTACAGAAGATCATTCCCAGTGCAGGATTGTGTCCAATACTACACAGGATTAAGTTCAGTACAGGATTGTGTCCAATACTACACAGGATCATTCCCAGAGCAGGATTGTGTCAAATACTGCACAGGAATGTGATCAGTACCGGATTGTGCACAATGCTACACCGGATTATTCCCAGTGCAGAATTGTGTCCAATATTACACAGGATTGTGATCAGTACAGGATTCTGTCCAATACTACACAGGATCATTCCCAGTACAGCATTCTGCCCAATACTACACAGGATTGTGATCAGTACAGGATTGTGTCCAATGCTACACAGAAGTGTGATCAGTACGCGACTGTGCCCAATACTACACAGCATCATCCCAGTGCAGGATTGTGTCCAATACTACACAGGACTGTGATCAGTATAGGATTGTGTCTAATACTACACAGGATTGTGATCAGTACAGGATTGTGTCCAATACTACACAGGATCATTCCCAGTACAGGATTGTGTCCAATACTACACAGGATTATGTTCAGTACTGGATGGTGTCCAATACTACACAGAACTCTCGTCAGTACAGGTTTGTGTCCAATACTACACAGGATTGTGATCAGTACAGGATTGTGTCCAATGCCACACAGGATCATTCCCAGTACAGGATTGTGTCCAATGCTACACAGGACTGTGGTGAATACAGGATTGCATCCAATACTACACAGGATCATTCCCAGTGCAGGATTGTGTCCAATATTACACTGGAATGTGATCAGTACCAGATTGTGCCCAATACTAAACAGGATCATTCCCAGTGCAGGATTGTGTCCAATGTGACACAGGACTGTGATCAGTACCGGATTGTGTCCAATACTACGCAGGATTATGATCAGTACAAGATTGTGTCCAATACTACACAGGACTGTGATCAGAACAGGATTGTGTCCAATACTACACAAGACTGTGATCAATACAGGATTGTGTCCAATACTACACAGGACTGTGATCAGTACAGGATTGTGTCCAATAATACACAGGATCACTCCCAGTGCAGGTTTGTGTCCAATACTACACAGGAATGTGATCACTACCGGATTGTGCCCAGCACTACACAGGGTCATTCCCAGTGCAGGATTGTGTCCAATACTACACAGCAGTGTGCTCAGTACGGGACTGTGCCCAATACTACACAGGATCATTTCCAGTACAGGATTGTGTCCAATACTACACAGCACTGTGATCAGTACAGGATTGGGTCCAATACTACACAGGATGCTGAACAGAACAGAATTGTGCCCAATACTACGAGGATCACACCCAGTGCAGGATTATGTCCAATACTACACAGGACTGTGATCATTACCTGATTGTGTCCAATACTACATAGGATTGTTATCTGTACAGGACTGTGTCCAATTTGACACAGGATGGTGATCAGTACAGGATTGAGTCCAATACTACACAGGATTATGATCAGTACAAGATTGTGTCCAATACTACACAGGACTGTGATCAGAACAGGATTGTGTCCAATACTACACAGGACAGTGATCAGAACAGGATTGTGTCCAATACTACACAGGACAGTGATCAGAACAGGATTGTGTCCAATACTACACAGGATTGTGATGAGTACAAGATTGTAGCCAATGTTACACAGGATCATTCCCAGTACAGGATTGTGTCAAATACTACACAGGATCATTCCCAATACAGGATTGTGTCCAATACTACACAGGTATGTAATCAGTACGGGACTGTGCCCCAATACTACAGAAGATCATTCCCAGTGCAGGATTGTGTCCAATACTACACAGGATTAAGTTCAGTACAGGATTGTGTCCAATAGTACACAGGATCATTCCCAGAGCAGGATTGTGTCAAATACTGCACAGGAATGTGATCAGTACCGGATTGTGCACAATGCTACACCGGATCATTCCCAGTGCAGAATTGTGTCCAATATTACACAGGATTGTGATCAGTACAGGATTCTGTCCAATACTACACAGGATCATTCCCAGTACAGCATTCTGCCCAATACTACACAGGATTGTGATCAGTACAGGATTGTGTCCAATGCTACACAGGAGTGTGATCAGTACGCGACTGTGCCCAATACTACACAGCATCATTCCCAGTACAGGATTGTGTCCAATACTACACAGGATTGTGATCAGTACAGGATTGTGTCCAATACTACACAGGACTGTGACCAGTACAGGATTGTGTCCAATACTACACAGGATTATTGCCAGTGCAGGATTGTGTCCAATAGTGCACAGGAATGTGATCAGTACCGGATTGTGCACAATGCTACACCCAATCATTCCCAGTGAAGGATTGTGTCCAATACTACACAGGATCAAGTCCCAAGACTCACAGGATTGTGATCAGTTCAGGATTCTGTCCAATAATACACAGGATTATGATCAGTACAGGATTGTGTCCAATACTGCACAGGATTATGATCAGCACAGGATTCTGTCCAATAGTACACAGGACTGTGATCAGTACAGGATTGTGTCCAATACAACACAGGAATGTGATCAGAACCGGAGTGTGCACAATACTACACAGGATCATTCCCAGTGCAGGATTGTGTCCAATACTACACAGGATTGTGATCAGTACAGGATTGTGTCCAATACTACAGAGGATCATTCCCAGAGCAGGATTCTGTCTAACACTACTCAGGAACGTGATCAGTTCCGGTTGTGACCAAAACTACACAAGATCATTCCCAGTGCAGGATTGTGTTCAATACTACAGAGGATTATGATCAGTACAGGATTGTGTCCAATACTCCACAGGACTGTAATCAGTACAGGATTGTGTCCAATACTACAGAGGATCATTCCCAGAGCTGGATTGTGTCAAATACTGCACAGGAATGTGATCAGTACAGGATTGTGTCCAATACTACGCAGGATCATTCCCAGTACAGGATTGTGTCCAATACTGCACAGGATTATGACCAGTACAGGATTCTGTCCAATACTACACAGGAATGTGATCAGAACCAGATTGTGCCCAATACTACACAGGATCATTCCCAGTGCAGGATTGTGTCCAATACTACACAGGATTATGATCAGTACAGGATTATGTCCAATAATACACAGGACTGTGATCAGTACTGCATTGCGTCCAATACTACACAGGACTGTGATCAGTACAGGATTGTGTCCAATACCACAGAGGATTATGATCAGTACAGAATTGTGTCCAATACTACACGGGATCAAACCCAGTGCAGGATTGTGTCCAATGCTACACAGGAGTGTGATCAGTACGCGACTGTGCCCAATACTACACAGCATCATCCCAGTGCAGGATTGTGTCCAATACTACACAGGATCATTCCCAGTACAGGATTGTGTCCAATACTACACAGGATTGTGATCAGTACAGGATTGTCTCCAATACTACACAGGACTGATCAGTCCAGGATTGTGTCCAATACTACACAGGATTGTGATCAGTACAGGATTGTGTCCAATACTACACAGGAATGTGATCAGTACAGGATTGTGTCCAATACTACACAGAACTGTGATCAGTACAGGATTGCGTCCAATGCTACACAGGACTGTGGTCAGTACAGGATTGTGTCCAATAGTACACAGGATTGTGATCAGTGCAGAATTGTGTCCAGTACTACACAGGACTGTGATCAGAACAGGATTGTGTCCAATAATACACAGGATTGTGATCAGTACAGGATTGTGTCCAGTACTACACAGGATCATTCCCAGTACAGGATTGTGTCCAATACTACACAGGATTGTGATCAGTACAGGATTGTGTCCAGTACTACAAAGGATTATTCCCAGTACAGGATTGTGTCCAATACTACACAGGATTATGATCAGTACAGGATTGTGTCCAATACGACACAGGATTGTGATCAGTACAGGATTGTGTCCAATACTACACAGGATTATGATCAGTACAGAATTGTGTCCAATACTACACAGGATTATGATCAGTACAGCATTCTGTCCAAACTAAACAGAAATGTGATCAGAACCAGATTGTGCCCAATACTACACAGGATCATTCCCAGTGCAGGATTCTGTCCAATACTACACAGGAATGTGATCAATACCGGATTGTGCACAATGCTACATCGGATCATTCCCAGTGCAGGATTGATTCCAATACTACAAAGCACTGTGATCAGTACAAGGTTGAGTCCAATACTACACAGGATTAAGTCCTAAAACTCACAGGATTATGATCAGTACAGGATTCTGTCCAATACTACACAAGAATGTGATCAGTACAGGATTGTGTCCAATACTGCACAGGATTATGATCAGTACAGGATTCTGTCCAATACTAAACAAGACTGTCATCAGTACAGGATTGTGTCCAATACTGCACAGGATTATGATCAGTACAGGATTCTGTCCAATACTAAACAAGACTGTCATCAGTACAGGATTGTGTCCAATACTACACAGGATTATTCCCAGTGCAGGATTGTGTCCAATACTACACAGGAATGTGATCAGAACCAGATTGTGCCCAATACTACACAGAACTGTGATCAGTACAGGATTGTGACCAATGCTGCACAGTACTGTGGTCAGTACTGGATTGTGTCCAATACTGCACAGGAATGTGATCAGTACAGGATTGTGTCCAGTACTACACAGGATTATAATCAGTACAGGATTGTGTCCAATACTACACAGGATTATGATCAGTACAGGATTGTGTCCAATACTACACAGGACTGTGATCAGTACAGGTTTGTGTCCAATACTACAAAGGATTGTGATCAGTACATGATTGTGTCCAATACTGCACAGGCTCATTCCCAGCACTGGATTGTGTCCAATACTACACAGGAATGTGATCAGTACGGGTCTGTGCCCCAATACTACACAGGATCATTCCCAGAGCAGGATCGTGTCCAATACTACACAGGATTATGTTCAGTACTGGACGGTGTCCAATACTACACAGAACTCTCGTCAGTACAGGATTGTATCCAATACTACGCAGGATCATTCCCAGTATAGAATTGTATCCAATACTAAACAGGAATGTGATCAGTACCGGGTTGTGCACAATGATTCACCGGATCATTCCCAGTGCAGGATTGTGTCCAATACTACACATAACTGTGATCAGTACAGGATTGTGTCCAATAGTACACATCATCACACCCAGTGCAGGACTGTGTCCAATACTACACAGGAATGTGATCAGTACCGGATTGTGCCCAATACTACACAGGATCATTCCCAGTGCAGGATTGTGTCCAATGTGACACAGGAATGTGATCAGTACAGGTTTGTGTCCAATACTACACAGGACTGTGATCAGTACAGGATTGTGTCCAATACTAAACAGGATTGTGATCAGTACAGGATTGTGTCCAATACTACACAGGATTATTCCCAGTGCAGGATTGTGTCCAATACTACACTGGAATGTGATCAGTACCGGATTGTGACCAATACTAAACAGGATCATTCCCAGTGCAGGATTGTGTCCAATGTGACACAGGACTGTGATCATAACAGGATTGTGTCCAATACTACACAAGACTGTGATCAATACAGGATTGTGTCCAATACTACACAGGACTGTGATCAGTACAGGATTGTGTCCAATAATACACAGGATCACTTCCAGTGCAGGTTTGTGTCCAATACTACACAGGAATGTAATCACTACCGGATTGTGCCCAGCACTACACAGGGTCATTTCCAGTACAGGATTGTGTCCAATACTACACAGCACTGTGATCAGTACAGGATTGGGTCCAATACTACACAGGATGCTGAACAGAACAGAATTGTGCCCAATACTACGATGATCACACCCAGTGCAGGATTATGTCCAATACTACACAGGACTGTGATCATTACCTGATTGTGTCCAATACTACATAGGATTGTTATCTGTACAGGACTGTGTCCAATTTGACACAGGATGGTGATCAGTACAGGATTGAGTCCAATACTAAACAGGATTATGATCAGTACAAGATTGTGTCCAATACTACACAGGATCATTCCCAGTACAGGATTGTGTCCAATACTACACAGGTATGTAATCAGTACGGGACTGTGCCCCAATATTACAGAAGATCATTCCCAGTGCAGGATTGTGTCCAATACTACACAGGATTAAGTTCAGTACAGGATTGTGTCCAATACTACACAGGATCATTCCCAGAGCAGGATTGTGTCAAATACTGCACAGGAATGTGATCAGTACCGGATTGTGCACAATGCTACACCGGATCATTCCCAGTGCAGAATTGTGTCCAATATTACACAGGATTGTGATCAGTACAGGATTCTGTCCAATACTACACAGGATCATTCCCAGTACAGCATTCTGCCCAATACTACACAGGATTGTGATCAGTACAGGATTGTGTCCAATGCTACACAGAAGTGTGATCAGTACGCGACTGTGCCCAATACTACACAGCATCATCCCAGTGCAGGATTGTGTCCAATACTACACAGGACTGTGATCAGTATAGGATTGTGTCTAATACTACACAGGATTGTGATCAGTACAGGATTGTGTCCAATACTACACAGGATCATTCCCAGTACAGGATTGTGTCCAATACTACACAGGACTGTGATCAGTACAGGATTGTGTCCAATACTACACAGGACTGTGATCAGTACAGGATTGTGTCCAATAATACACAGGATCACTCCCAGTGCAGGTTTGTGTCCAATACTACACAGGAATGTGATCACTACCGGATTGTGCCCAGCACTACACAGGGTCATTCCCAGTGCAGGATTGTGTCCAATACTACACAGCAGTGTGCTCAGTACGGGACTGTGCCCAATACTACACAGGATCATTTCCAGTACAGGATTGTGTCCAATACTACACAGCACTGTGATCAGTACAGGATTGTGTCCAATACTACACAGGATCATTTCCAGTGCAGGATTGTGTCCAATACTACACAGCACTGTGATCAGTACAGGATTGGGTCCAATACTACACAGGATGCTGAACAGAACAGAATTGTGCCCAATACTACCAGGATCACACCCAGTGCAGGATTATGTCCAATACTACACAGGACTGTGATCATTACCTGATTGTGTCCAATACTACATAGGATTGTTATCTGTACAGGACTGTGTCCAATTCGACACAGGATGGTGATCAGTACAGGATTGAGTCCAATACTACACAGGACTGTGATCAGTACAGGATTGAGTCCAATACTACACAGGATTATGATCAGTACAGGATTGTGCCCAATACTACACAGGATCATTTCCAGTACAGGATTGTGTCCAATACTACACAGCACTGTGATCAGTACAGCATTGGGTCCAATACTACACAGGATGCTGAACAGAACAGAATTGTGCCCAATACTACGATGATCACACCCAGTGCAGGATTATGTCCAATACTACACAGGACTGTGATCATTACCTGATTGTGTCCAGTACTACATAGGATTGTTATCTGTACAGGACTGTGTCCAATTCGACACAGGATGGTGATCAGTACAGGATTGAGTCCAATACTACACAGGATTATGATCAGTACAAGATTGTGTCCAATACTACACAGGACTGTGATCAGAACAGGATTGTGTCCAATACTACACAGGACAGTGATCAGAACAGGATTGTGTCCAATACTACACAGGACAGTGATCAGAACAGGATTGTGTCCAATACTACACAGGACTGTGATCAGTACAGGATTGTGTCCAATACTACACAGGACAGTGATCAGAACAGGATTGTGTCCAATACTACACAGGATTGTGATGAGTACAAGATTGTAGCCAATGTTACACAGGATCATTCCCAGTACAGGATTGTGTCAAATACTACACAGGATCATTCCCAGTACAGGATTGTGTCCAATACTACACAGGTATGTAATCAGTACGGGACTGTGCCCCAATACCACAGAAGATCATTCCCAGTGCAGGATTGTGTCCAATACTACACAGGATTAAGTTCAGTACAGGATTGTGTCCAATACTACACAGGATCATTCCCAGAGCAGGATTGTGTCAAATACTGCACAGGAATGTGATCAGTACCGGATTGTGCACAATGCTACACCGGATCATTCCCAGTGCAGAATTGTGTCCAATACTACACAGGATTGTGATCAGTACAGGATTGTGTCCAATGCTACACAGGAGTGTGATCAGTACGCGACTGTGCCCAATACTACACAGCATCATTCCCAGTACAGGATTGTGTCCAATACTACACAGGATTGTGATCAGTACAGGATTGTGTCCAATACTACACAGGACTGTGATCAGTATGGGTCTGTGCCCCAATACTACACAGGATCATTCCCAGAGCAGGATCGTGTCCAATACTACACAGGATTATGTTCAGTACTGGATGGTGTCCAATACTACACAGAACTCTCGTCAGTACAGGATTGTGTCCAATGCTACACAGGATCATTCCCAGTACAGGATTGTGTCCAATGCTACACAGGACTGTGGTGAATACAGGTTTGCATCCAATACTACACAGGATTGTGATCAGTACAGGAATGTGACCAATACTACACAGGATTATGATCAGTACAGGATTGTGTCCAATACTACACAAGATAATGATCAGTACAGGATTATGTCCAATACTACACAGGACTGTGATCAGTATAGGATTGTGTCCAATACTACACAGGATTGTGATCAGTACAGGATTGTGTCCAATACTACACAGGATCATTCCCAGTACAGGATTGTGTCCAATACTACACAGGACTGATCAGTACAGGATTGTGTCCAATACTACACAGGAATGTGAACAGTACAGGATTGTGTCCAATACTACACAGAACTGTGATCAGTACAGTATTGCGTCCAATGCTACACAGGACTGTGGTCAGTACAGGATTGTGTCCAATAGTACACAGGATTGTGATCAGTACAGAATTGTGTCCAGTACTACACAGGACTGTGATCAGTACAGGATTGTGTCCAGTACTACACAGGATCATTCCCAGTACAGGATTGTGTCCAATATTACACAGGATTGTGATCAGTACAGGATTGTGTCCAATACGACACAGGACTGTGATCAGTACAGGATTGTGTCCAATGCTACACAGGACTGTGGTCAATACAGGATTGCGTCCAATACTGCACAGGATTGTGATCAGTACAGGATTGTGTCCAATACTACACAGGATTATGATCAGTACAGGATTGTGTCCAATACTACACAGGATTATGATCAGTACAGCATTCTGTCCAATACTACACAGGAATGTGATCAGAACCAGATTGTGCCCAATACTACACAGGATCATTCCCAGTGCAGGATTGATTCCAATACTACAAAGCACTGAGATCAGTACAAGGTTGTGTCCAATACTACACAGGATTAAGTCCTAAAACTCACAGGATTATGATCAGTACAGGATTGTGTCCAATACTGCACAGGATTATGATCAGTACAGGATTCTGTCCAATACTACACAAGACTGTCATCAGTACAGGATTGTGTCCAATACTACACAGGATTATTCCCAGTGCAGGATTGTGTCCAATACTACACAGGAATGTGATCAGAACCAGATTGTGCACAATACTACACAGAACTGTGATCAGTACAGGATTGTGACCAATGCTGCACAGTACTGTGGTCAGTACAGGATTGTGTCCAATACTACACAGGAATGTGATCAGTACAGGATTGTGTCCAATACTACACAGAATTATAATCAGTAGAGGATTGCGTCCAATACTACACAGGATTATGATCAGTACAGGATTGTGTCCAATACTACACAGGTCTGTGATCAGTATAGGATTGTGTCCAATACTACACAGGATTGTGATCAGTACAGGATTGTGTCCAATACTACACAGGATCATTCCCAGTGCCGGATTGTGTCCAATGCTACACAGGAATGTGATCAGTACTGGATTGTGTCCAATACTACACAGGTCTGTGATCAGTACAGGTTTGTGTCCAATACTACACAGGACTGTGATCAGTACAGGTTTGTGTCCAATACTACAAAGGATTGTGATCAGTACATGATTGTGTCCAATACTGCACAGGCTGATTCCCAGCACTGGATTGTGTCCAATACTACACAGGAATGTGATCAGTACGGGTCTGTGCCCCAATACTACACAGGATCATTCCCAGAGCAGGATCGTGTCCAATACTACACAGGATTATGTTCAGTACTGGATGGTGTCCAATACTACACAGAACTCTCGTCAGTACAGGATTGTGTCCAATACTACACACCAATATTAAACAGGATTGTGATCAGTACAGGATTCTGTCCAATACTACACAGGATCATTCCCAGTACAGCATTCTGCCCAATACTACACAGGATTGTGATCAGTACAGGATTGTGTCCAATGCTACACAGGAGTGTGATCAGTACGCGACTGTGCCCAATATTACACAGCATCATCCCAGTGCAGGATTGTGTCCAATACTACACAGGACTGTGATCAGTATAGGATTGTGTCCAATACTACACAGGATTGTGATCAGTACAGGATTGTGTCCAATACTACACAGGATCATTCCCAGTACAGGATTGTGTCCAATACTACACAGGATTGTGATCAGTACAGGATTGTGTCCAATACTACACAGGACTGTGATCAGTATGGGTCTGTGCCCCAATACTACACAGGATCATTCCCAGAGCAGGATCGTGTCCAATACTACACAGGATTATGTTCAGTACTGGATGGTGTCCAATACTACACAGAACTCTCGTCAATACAGGATTGTGTCCAATACTACGGAGGATTATGATAAGTACAGAATTGTGTCCAATACTACACGGGATCAAACCCAGTGCAGGATTGTGTCCAATACTACACAGGAATGTGATCAGTACCGGATTGTGCCCAATACTACACAGGACCATTGCCAGTGCCGGATTGTGTCCAATGCTACACAGGAATGTGATCAGTACTGGATTGTGTCCAATACTACACAGGTCTGTGATCAGTACAGGTTTGTGTCCAATACTACACAGGATTGTGATCAGTACATGATTGTGTCCAATACTACACATGATCATTCCCAGTACTGGATTGTGTCTAATACTAAACAGGATTATGTTCAGTACTGGATTGTGTCGAATACTACAAAGAACTCTCGTCAGTACAGGATTGTGTCCAATATTACACAGGATCGTGATCAGTACCGGATTGTGTCCAATACTACACAGGATCATTCCCAGTGTACGATTGTGTCCAATACTACACAGGAATGTGATCAGTACTGGATTGTGACCAATGCTACATAGGACTGTGTTCAGTACAGGATTGTGTCCAATACTACACAGGATTGTGATCAGTACAAGATTGGGTCCAATACTACACAGGACTGTGATCAGAACAGGATTGTGTCCAATACTACACAGGACTGTGATCAGAACAGGATTGTGTCCTATACTACACAGGACTGTGATCAGTACAGGACTCTGTCCAATACTACACAGGATTGTGATGAGTACAAGATTGTGGCCAATGTTACACAGGATCATTCCCAGTACAGGATTGTGTCAAATACTACACAGTATCATTCCCAGTACAGGATTGTGTCCAATACTACACAGGTATGTAATCAGTACGGGACTGTGCCCCAATACTACAGAAGATCATTCCCAGTGCAGGATTGTGTCCAATACTACACAGGATTAAGTTCAGTACAGGATTGTGTCCAATACTACACAGGATCATTCCCAGAGCAGGATTGTGTCAAATACTGCACAGGAATGTGATCAGTACCGGATTGTGCACAATGCAACACCGGATCATTCCCAGTGCAGAATTGTGTCCAATATTACACAGGATTGTGATCAGTACAGGATTCTGTCCAATACTACACAGGATCATTCCCAGTACAGCATTCTGCCCAATACTACACAGGACTGTGATCAGTATAGGATTGTGTCCAATACTACACAGGATTGTGATCAGTACAGGATTGTGTCCAATACTACACAGGACTGTGATCAGTATGGGTCTGTGCCGCAATACTACACAGGATCATTCCCAGAGCAGGATCGTGTCCAATACTACACAGGATTATGTTCAGTACTGGATGGTGTCCAATACTACACAGAATTCTCGTCAGTACAGGATTGTGTCCAATACTACACAGGATTGTGATCAGTACAGGATTGTGTCCAATGCTACACAGGATCATTCCCAGTACAGGATTGTGTCCAATGCTACACAGGACTGTGGTGAATACAGGATTGCATCCAATACTACACAGGATTGTGATCAGTACAGGAATGTGTCCAATACTACACAGGAATGTGATCAGTACCGGATTGTGCCCAATACTGAACAGGATCATTCCCAGTGCAGGATTGTGTCCAATGTGACACAGGATTATGATCAGTACAAGATTGTGTCCAATACTACACAGGACTGTGATCAGAACAGGATTGTGTCCAATACTACACAGGACTGTGATCAGTACAGGATTGTGTCCAATAATACACAGGATCACTCCCAGTGCAGGTTTGTGTCCAATACTACACAGGAATGTGATCACTACCGGATTGTGCCCAGCACTACACAGGGTCATTCCCAGTGCAGGATAGTGTCCAATACTACACAGCAGTGTGCTCAGTACGGGACTGTGCCCAATACTACACAGGATCATTTCCAGTACAGGATTGTGTCCAATACTACACAGCACTGTGATCAGTACAGGATTGGGTCCAATACTACACAGGATGCTGAACAGAACAGAATTGTGCCCAATACTACGAGGATCACACCCAGTGCAGGATTATGTCCAATACTACACAGGACTGTGATCATTACCTGATTGTGTCCAATACTACATAGGATTGTTATCTGTACAGGACTGTGTCCAATTCGACACAGGATGTTGATCAGTACAGGACTGAGTCCAATACTACACAGGATTATGATCAGTACAAGATTGTGTCCAATACTACACAGGACTGTGATCAGAACAAGATTGTGTCCAATACTACACAGGACAGTGATCAGAACAGGATTGTGTCCTATACTACACAGGACTGTGATCAGTACAGGACTCTGTCCAATACTACACAGGATTGTGATGAGTACAAGATTGTGGCCAATGTTACGCAGGATCATTCCCAGTACAGGATTGTGTCAAATACTACACAGGATCATTCCCAGTACAGGATTGTGTCCAATACTACACAGGTATGTAATCAGTACGGGACTGTGCCCCAATACTACAGAAGATCATTCCCAGTGCAGGATTGTGTCCAATACTACACAGGATTAAGTTCAGTACAGGATTGTGTCCAATACTACACAGGATCATTCCCAGAGCTGGATTGTGTCAAATACTGCACAGGAATGTGATCAGTACCGGATTGTGCACAATGCTACACCGGATCATTCCCAGTGCAGAATTGTGTCCAATATTACACAGGATTGTGATCAGTACAGGATTCTGTCCAATACTACACAGGATCATTCCCAGTACAGCATTCTGCCCAATACTACACAGGATTGTGATCAGTACAGGATTGTGTCCAATGCTACACAGGAGTGTGATCAGTACTCGACTGTGCCCAATACTACACAGCATCATCCCAGTGCAGGATTGTGTCCAATACTACACAGGACTGTGATCAGTATAGGATTGTGTCCAATACTACACAGGATTGTGATCAGTACAGGATTGTGTCCAATACTACACAGGATCATTCCCAGTACAGGATTGTGTCCAATACTACACAGGATTGTGATCAGTACAGGATTGTGTCCAATACTACACAGGACTGTGATCAGTATGGGTCTGTGCCCCAATACTACACAGGATCATTCCCAGAGCAGGATCGTGTCCAATACTACACAGGATTATGTTCAGTACTGGATGGTGTCCAATACTACACAGAACTCTCGTCAATACAGGATTGTGTCCAATACTACACAGGATTGTGATCAGTACAGGATTGTGTCCAATGCTACACAGGATCATTCCCAGTACAGGATTGTGTCCAATGCTACACAGGACTGTGGTGAATACAGGATTGCATCCAATACTACACAGGATCATTCCCAGTGCAGGATTGTGTCCAATACTACACTGGAATGTGATCAGTACCGGATTGTGCCCAATACTAAACAGGATCATTCCCAGTGCAGGATTGTGTCCAATGTGACACAGGACTGTGATCAGTACCGGATTGTGTCCAATACTACACAGGATTATGATCAGTACAAGATTGTGTCCAATACTACACAGGACTGTGATCGGAACAGGATTGTGTCCAATACTACACAGGACTGTGATCAGTACAGGATTGTGTCCAATACTACACAGGATCATTCCCAGAGCTGGATTGTGTCAAATACTGCACAGGAATGTGATCAGTACCGGATTGTGCACAATGCTACACCGGATCATTCCCAGTGCAGAATTGTGTCCAATATTACACAGGATTGTGATCAGTACAGGATTCTGTCCAATACTACACAGGATCATTCCCAGTACAGCATTCTGCCCAATACTACACAGGATTGTGATCAGTACAGGATTGTGTCCAATGCTACACAGGAGTGTGATCAGTACTCGACTGTGCCCAATACTACACAGCATCATCCCAGTGCAGGATTGTGTCCAATAATACACAGGACTGTGATCAGTATAGGATTGTGTCCAATACTACACAGGATTGTGATCAGTACAGGATTGTGTCCAATACTACACAGGATCATTCCCAGTACAGGATTGTGTCCAATACTACACAGGATTGTGATCAGTACAGGATTGTGTCCAATACTACACAGGACTGTGATCAGTATGGGTCTGTGCCCCAATACTACACAGGATCATTCCCAGAGCAGGATCGTGTCCAATACTACACAGGATTATGTTCAGTACTGGATGGTGTCCAATACTACACAGAACTCTCGTCAATACAGGATTGTGTCCAATACTACACAGGATTGTGATCAGTACAGGATTGCATCCAATACTACACAGGATCATTCCCAGTGCAGGATTGTGTCCAATACTACACTGGAATGTGATCAGTACCGGATTGTGCCCAATACTAAACAGGATCATTCCCAGTGCAGGATTGTGTCCAATGTGACACAGGACTGTGATCAGTACCGGATTGTGTCCAATACTACACAGGATTATGATCAGTACAAGATTGTGTCCAATACTACACAGGACTGTGATCAGAACAGGATTGTGTCCAATACTACACAGGATCACTCCCAGTGCAGGTTTGTGTCCAATACTACACAGGAATGTGATCACTACCGGATTGTGCCCAGCACTACACAGGGTCATTCCCAGTGCAGTATTGTGTCCAATACTACACAGCAGTGTGCTCAGTACGGGACTGTGCCCAATACTACACAGGATCATTTCCAGTACAGGATTGTGTCCAGTACTACACAGGATTGTGATCAGTACAGGATTGTGTCCAATACTACACAGGACTGTGATCAGTATGGGTCTGTGCCCCAATACTACACAGGATCATTCCCAGAGCAGGATCGTGTCCAATACTACACAGGATTATGTTCAGTACTGGATGGTGTCCAATACTACACAGAACTCTCGTCAGTACAGGATTGTGTCCAATACTACACAGGATTGTGATCAGTACAGGATTGTGTCCAATGCTACACAGGATCATTCCCAGTACAGGATTGTGTCCAATGCTACACAGGACTGTGGTGAATACAGGATTGCATCCAATACTACACAGGATTGTGATCAGTACAGGAATGTGTCCAATACTACACAGGATTATGATCAGTACAGGATTGTGTCCAATACTACACAAGATAATGATCAGTACAGGATTATGTCCAATACTACACAGGACTGTGATCAGTATAGGATTGTGTCCAATACTACACAGGATTGTGATCAGTACAGGATTGTGTCCAATACTACACAGGATCATTCCCAGTACAGGATTGTGTCCAATACGACACAGGACTGATCAGTACAGGATTGTGTCCAATACTACACAGGAATGTGAACAGTACAGGATTGTGTCCAATACTACACAGAACTGTGATCAGTACAGCATTGCGTCCAATGCTACACAGGACTGTGGTCAGTACAGGATTGTGTCCAATAGTACACAGGATTGTGATCAGTACAGAATTGTGTCCAGTACTACACAGGACTGTGATCAGTACAGGATTGTGTCCAATACTACACAGGATTGTGATCAGTACAGGATTGTGTCCAGAACTACACAGGATCATTCCCAGTACAGGATTGTGTCCAATACTACACAGGATTGTGATCAGTACAGGATTGTGTCCAGTACTACACAGGATTATTCCCAGTACAGGATTGTGTCCAATACTACACAGGATTATAATCAGTACAGGATTGTGTCCAATACGACACAGGACTGTGATCAGTACAGGATTGTGTCCAATGCTACACAGGACTGTGGTCAATACAGGATTGCGTCCAATACTGCACAGGATTGTGATCAGTACAGGATTGTGTCCAATACTACACAGGATTATGATCAGTACAGGATTGTATCCAATACTACACAGGATTATGATCAGTACAGCATTCTGTCCAATACTACACAGGAATGTGATCAGAACCAGATTGTGCCCAATACTACAGAGGATCATTCCCAGTGCAGGATTGATTCCAATACTACAAAGCACTGAGATCAGTACAAGGTTGTGTCCAATACTACACAGGATTAAGTCCTAAAACTCACAGGATTATGATCAGTACAGGATTGTGTCCAATACTGCACAGGATTATGATCAGTACAGGATTCTGTCCAATACTACACAAGACTGTCATCAGTACAGGATTGTGTCCAATACTACACAGGATTATTCCCAGTGCAGGATTGTGTCCAATACTACACAGGAATGTGATCAGAACCAGATTGTGCACAATACTACACAGAACTGTGATCAGTACAGTATTGTAACCAATGCTGCACAGTACTGTGGTCAGTACAGGATTGTGTCCAATACTACACAGGAATGTGATCAGTACAGGATTGTGTTCAATACTACACAGAATTATAATCAGTACAGGAATGTGTCCAATACTACACAGGATTATGATCAGTACAGGATTGTGTCCAATACTACACAGGTCTGTGATCAGAACAGGTTTCTGTCCAATACTACACAGGACTGTGATCAGTACAGGTTTGTGTCCAATACTACAAAGGATTGTGATCAGTACATGATTGTGTCCAATACTGCACAGGCTGATTCCCAGCACTGGATTGTGTCCAATACTACACAGGAATGTGATCAGTACGGGTCTGTGCCCCAATACTACACAGGATCATTCCCAGAGCAGGATCGTGTCCAATACTACACAGGATTATGTTCAGTACTGGATGGTGTCCAATACTACACAGAACTCTCGTCAGTGCAGGATTGTGTCCAATACTACACACCAATATTACACAGGATTGTGATCAGTACAGGATTCTGTCCAATACTACACAGGATCATTCCCAGTACAGCATTCTGCCCAATACTACACAGGATTGTGATCAGTACAGGATTGTGTCCAATGCTACACAGGAGTGTGATCAGTACGCGACTGTGCCCAATACTACACAGCATCATCCCAGTGCAGGATTGTGTCCAATACTACACAGGACTGTGATCAGTATAGGATTGTGTCCAATACTACACAGGATTGTGATCAGTACAGGATTGTGTCCAATACTACACAGGATCATTCCCAGTACAGGATTGTGTCCAATACTACACAGGATTGTGATCAGTACAGGATTGTGTCCAATACTACACAGGACTGTGATCAGTATGGGTCTGTGCCCCAATACTACACAGGATCATTCCCAGAGCAGGATCGTGTCCAATACTACACAGGATTATGTTCAGTACTCGATGGTGTCCAATACTACACAGAACTCTCGTCAATACAGGATTGTGTCCAATACTACACAGGATTGTGATCAGTACAGGATTGTGTCCAATGCTACACAGGATCATTCCCAGTACAGGATTGTGTCCAATGCTACACAGGACTGTGGTGAATACAGGATTGCATCCAATACTACACAGGATCATTCCCAGTGCAGGATTGTGTCCAATGTGACACAGGACTGTGATCAGTACCGGATTGTGTCCAATACTACACAGGATTGTGATCAGTACAAGATTGTGTCCAATACTACACAGGACTGTGATCAGAACAGGATTGTGTCCAATACTACACAGGACTGTGATCAGTACAGGATTGTGTCCAATAATACACAGGATCACTCCCAGTGCAGGTTTGTGTCCAATACTACACAGGAATGTGATCACTACCGGATTGTGCCCAGCACTACACAGGGTCATTCCCAGTGCAGTATTGTGTCCAATACTACACAGCAGTGTGCTCAGTACGGGACTGTGCCCAATACTACACAGGATCATTTCCAGTACAGGATTGGGTCCAATACTACACAGCACTGTGATCAGTACAGGATTGGGTCCAATACTACACAGGATGCTGAACAGAACAGAATTGTGCCCAATACTACCAGGATCACACCCAGTGCAGGATTATGTCCAATACTACACAGGACTGTGATCATTACCTGATTGTGTCCAATACTACATAGGATTGTTATCTGTACAGGACTGTGTCCAATTCGACACAGGATGTTGATCAGTACAGGATTGAGTCCAATACTACACAGGATTATGATCAGTACAAGATTGTGTCCAATACTACACAGGACTGTGATCAGAACAGGATTGTGCCCAATACTACACAGGATCATTTCCAGTACAGGATTGTGTCCAGTACTACACAGGATTGTGATCAGTACAGGATTGTGTCCAATACTACACAGGATTGTGATCAGTACAGGATTGTGTCCAATACTACACAGGAATGTGATCAGTATGGGTCTGTGCCCCAATACTACACAGGATCATTCCCAGAGCAGGATCGTGTCCAATACTACACAGGATTATGTTCAGTACTGGATGGTGTCCAATACTACACAGAACTCTCGTCAGTACAGGATTGTGTCCAATACTACACAGGATTGTGATCAGTACAGGATTGTGTCCAATGCTACACAGGATCATTCCCAGTACAGGATTGTGTCCAATGCTACACAGGACTGTGGTGAATACAGGATTGCATCCAATACTACACAGGATTGTGATCAGTACAGGAATGTGTCCAATACTACACAGGATTATGATCAGTACAGGATTGTGTCCAATACTACACAAGATAATGATCAGTACAGGATTATGTCCAATACTACACAGGACTGTGATCAGTATAGGATTGTGTCCAATACTACACAGGATTGTGATCAGTACAGGATTGTGTCCAATACTACACAGGATCATTCCCAGTACCGGATTGTGTCCAATACGACACAGGACTGATCAGTACAGGATTGTGTCCAATACTACACAGGAATGTGAACAGTACAGGATTGTGTCCAATACTACACAGAACTGTGATCAGTACAGCATTGCGTCCAATGCTACACAGGACTGTGGTCAGTACAGGATTGTGTCCAATAGTACACAGGATTGTGATCAGTACAGAATTGTGTCCAGTACTACACAGGACTGTGATCAGTACAGGATTGTGTCCAATACTACACAGGATTGTGATCAGTACAGGATTGTGTCCAGTACTACACAGGATCATTCCCAGTACAGGATTGTGTCCAATACTACACAGGATTGTGATCAGTACAGGATTGTGTCCAGTACTACACAGGATTATTCCCAGTACAGAATTGTGCCCAATACTACACAGGATTATGATAAGTACAGGATTGTGTCCAATAATACACAGGATCACTCCCAGTGCAGGTTTGTGTCCAATACTACACAGGAATGTGATCACTACCGGATTGTGCCCAGCACCACACAGGGTCATTCCCAGTGCAGTATTGTGTCCAATACTACACAGCAGTGTGCTCAGTACGGGACTGTGCCCAATACTACACAGGATCATTTCCAGTACAGGATTGTGTCCAGTACTACACAGGATTGTGATCAGTACAGGATTGTGTCCAATACTACACAGGACTGTGATCAGTATGGGTCTGTGCCCCAATACTACACAGGATCATTCCCAGAGCAGGATCGTGTCCAATACTACACAGGATTATGTTCAGTACTGGATGGTGTCCAATACTACACAGAACTCTCGTCAGTACAGGATTGTGTCCAATACTACACAGGATTGTGATCAGTACAGGATTGTGTCCAATGCTACACAGGATCATTCCCAGTACAGGATTGTGTCCAATGCTACACAGGACTGTGGTGAATACAGGATTGCATCCAATACTACACAGGATTGTGATCAGTACAGGAATGTGTCCAATACTACACAGGATTATGATCAGTACAGGATTGTGTCCAATACTACACAAGATAATGATCAGTACAGGATTATGTCCAATACTACACAGGACTGTGATCAGTATAGGATTGTGTCCAATACTACACAGGATTGTGATCAGTACAGGATTGTGTCCAATACTACACAGGATCATTCCCAGTACAGGATTGTGTCCAATACGACACAGGACTGATCAGTACAGGATTGTGTCCAATACTACACAGGAATGTGAACAGTACAGGATTGTGTCCAATACTACACAGAACTGTGATCAGTACAGCATTGCGTCCAATGCTACACAGGACTGTGGTCAGTACAGGATTGTGTCCAATAGTACACAGGATTGTGATCAGTACAGAATTGTGTCCAGTACTACACAGGACTGTGATCAGTACAGGATTGTGTCCAATACTACACAGGATTGTGATCAGTACAGGATTGTGTCCAGTACTACACAGGATCATTCCCAGTACAGGATTGTGTCCAATACTACACAGGATTGTGATCAGTACAGGATTGTGTCCAGTACTACACAGGATTATTCCCAGTACAGGATTGTGTCCAATACTACACAGGATTATAATCAGTACAGGATTGTGTCCAATACGACACAGGACTGTGATCAGTACAGGATTGTGTCCAATGCTACACAGGACTGTGGTCAATACAGGATTGCGTCCAATACTGCACAGGATTGTGATCAGTACAGGATTGTGTCCAATACTACACAGGATTATGATCAGTACAGGATTGTATCCAATACTACACAGGATTATGATCAGTACAGCATTCTGTCCAATACTACACAGGAATGTGATCAGAACCAGATTGTGCCCAATACTACAGAGGATCATTCCCAGTGCAGGATTGATTCCAATACTACAAAGCACTGAGATCAGTACAAGGTTGTGTCCAATACTACACAGGATTAAGTCCTAAAACTCACAGGATTATGATCAGTACAGGATTGTGTCCAATACTGCACAGGATTATGATCAGTACAGGATTCTGTCCAATACTACACAAGACTGTCATCAGTACAGGATTGTGTCCAATACTACACAGGATTATTCCCAGTGCAGGATTGTGTCCAATACTACACAGGAATGTGATCAGAACCAGATTGTGCACAATACTACAGAGAACTGTGATCAGTACAGTATTGTAACCAATGCTGCACAGTACTGTGGTCAGTACAGGATTGTGTCCAATACTACACAGGAATGTGATCAGTACAGGATTGTGTTCAATACTACACAGAATTATAATCAGTACAGGAATGTGTCCAATACTACACAGGATTATGATCAGTACAGGATTGTGTCCAATACTACACAGGTCTGTGATCAGAACAGGTTTCTGTCCAATACTACACAGGACTGTGATCAGTACAGGTTTGTGTCCAATACTACAAAGGATTGTGATCAGTACATGATTGTGTCCAATACTGCACAGGCTGATTCCCAGCACTGGATTGTGTCCAATACTACACAGGAATGTGATCAGTACGGGTCTGTGCCCCAATACTACACAGGATCATTCCCAGAGCAGGATCGTGTCCAATACTACACAGGATTATGTTCAGTACTGGATGGTGTCCAATACTACACAGAACTCTCGTCAGTACAGGATTGTGTCCAATACTACACACCAATATTACACAGGATTGTGATCAGTACAGGATTCTGTCCAATACTACACAGGATCATTCCCAGTACAGCATTCTGCCCAATACTACACAGGATTGTGATCAGTACAGGATTGTGTCCAATGCTACACAGGAGTGTGATCAGTACGCGACTGTGCCCAATACTACACAGCATCATCCCAGTGCAGGATTGTGTCCAATACTACACAGGACTGTGATCAGTATAGGATTGTGTCCAATACTACACAGGATTGTGATCAGTACAGGATTGTGTCCAATACTACACAGGATCATTCCCAGTACAGGATTGTGTCCAATACTACACAGGATTGTGATCAGTACAGGATTGTGTCCAATACTACACAGGACTGTGATCAGTATGGGTCTGTGCCCCAATACTACACAGGATCATTCCCAGAGCAGGATCGTGTCCAATACTACACAGGATTATGTTCAGTACTGGATGGTGTCCAATACTACACAGAACTCTCGTCAATACAGGATTGTGTCCAATACTACACAGGATTGTGATCAGTACAGGATTGTGTCCAATGCTACACAGGATCATTCCCAGTACAGGATTGTGTCCAATGCTACACAGGACTGTGGTGAATACAGGATTGCATCCAATACTACACAGGATCATTCCCAGTGCAGGATTGTGTCCAATGTGACACAGGACTGTGATCAGTACCGGATTGTGTCCAATACTACACAGGATTGTGATCAGTACAAGATTGTGTCCAATACTACACAGGACTGTGATCAGAACAGGATTGTGTCCAATACTACACAGGACTGTGATCAGTACAGGATTGTGTCCAATAATACACAGGATCACTCCCAGTGCAGGTTTGTGTCCAATACTACACAGGAATGTGATCACTACCGGATTGTGCCCAGCACTACACAGGGTCATTCCCAGTGCAGTATTGTGTCCAATACTACACAGCAGTGTGCTCAGTACGGGACTGTGCCCAATACTACACAGGATCATTTCCAGTACAGGATTGTGTCCAATACTACACAGCACTGTGATCAGTACAGGATTGGGTCCAATACTACACAGGATGCTGAACAGAACAGAATTGTGCCCAATACTACGAGGATCACACCCAGTGCAGGATTATGTCCAATACTACACAGGACTGTGATCATTACCTGATTGTGTCCAATACTACATAGGATTGTTATCTGTACAGGACTGTGTCCAATTCGACACAGGATGTTGATCAGTACAGGATTGAGTCCAATACTACACAGGATTATGATCAGTACAAGATTGTGTCCAATACTACACAGGACTGTGATCAGAACAGGATTGTGTCCTATACTACACAGGATTGTGATCAGTACAGGATTGTGTCCAATACTACACAGGAATGTGATCAGTATGGGTCTGTGCCCCAATACTACACAGGATCATTCCCAGAGCAGGATCGTGTCCAATACTACACAGGATTATGTTCAGTACTGGATGGTGTCCAATACTACACAGAACTCTCGTCAGTACAGGATTGTGTCCAATACTACACAGGATTGTGATCAGTACAGGATTGTGTCCAATGCTACACAGGATCATTCCCAGTACAGGATTGTGTCCAATGCTACACAGGACTGTGGTGAATACAGGATTGCATCCAATACTACACAGGATTGTGATCAGTACAGGAATGTGTCCAATACTACACAGGATTATGATCAGTACAGGATTGTGTCCAATACTACACAAGATAATGATCAGTACAGGATTATGTCCAATACTACACAGGACTGTGATCAGTATAGGATTGTGTCCAATACTACACAGGATTGTGATCAGTACAGGATTGTGTCCAATACTACACAGGATCATTCCCAGTACAGGATTGTGTCCAATACGACACAGGACTGATCAGTACAGGATTGTGTCCAATACTACACAGGAATGTGAACAGTACAGGATTGTGTCCAATACTACACAGAACTGTGATCAGTACAGCATTGCGTCCAATGCTACACAGGACTGTGGTCAGTACAGGATTGTGTCCAATAGTACACAGGATTGTGATCAGTACAGAATTGTGTCCAGTACTACACAGGACTGTGATCAGTACAGGATTGTGTCCAATACTACACAGGATTGTGATCAGTACAGGATTGTGTCCAGTACTACACAGGATCATTCCCAGTACAGGATTGTGTCCAATACTACACAGGATTGTGATCAGTACAGGATTGTGCCCAATACTACACAGGATTATGATCAGTACAGGATTGTGTCCAATACGACACAGGACTGTGATCAGTACAGGATTGTGTCCAATGCTACACAGTACTGTGGTCAATACAGGATTGCGTCCAATACTGCACAGGAATGTGATCAGTACAGGATTGTGTCCAATACTACACAGGATTATGATCAGTACAGGATTGTGTCCAATACTACACAGGATTATGATCAGTACAGGATTGTGTCCAATACTACACAGGATCATTCCCAGTATAGGATTGTATCCAATACTAAACAGGAATGTGATCAGTACCGGATTGTGCACAATGCTTCACCGGATCACACCCAGTGCAGGACTGTGTCCAATACTACACAGGACTGTTATCAGTACACGATTCTGTCCAATACTACACAGGACTGTGATCAGTACAGGACTGTGTCCAATACGAAACAGGATTGTGATCAGTAGAGGATAGTGTCCAATACTACACAGGATCATTCCCAGTGCAGGATTGTGTCCAATACTACACAGGATTATGATCAGTGGAGGATTGTGTCGAATGCTACACAGGATCATTCCCAGTACAGGATTGTGTCCAATGCTACACAGGATTGTGGTGAATACAGGATTGCGTCCAATACTACACAGGATTGTGATCAGTACAGGATTGTGTCCAATACTACACAGGATTATGATCAGTACAGGATTGTGTCCAATACTACACAGGATTATGATCAGTACAGGATTCTGTCCAATACTACACAGGAATGTGATCAGAACCAGATTGTGCCTAATACTACACAGGATCATTCGCAGTGCAGGATTGTGTCCAATACTACACAGGATTATGATCAGTACAGGATTGTGTCCAATGATACACAGGACTGTGATCAGTACAGCATTGTGTCCAATATTACACAGGATTATGATCAGTACAGGATTGTGTCCAATATTACACAGGACTGTGATCAGTACAGGATTGTGTCCAATACTACGGAGGATTATGATAAGTACAGAATTGTGTCCAATACTACACGGGATCAAACCCAGTGCCGGATTGTGTCCAATGCTACACAGGAATGTGATCAGTACTGGATTGTGTCCAATACTACACAGGTCTGTGATCAGTACAGGTTTGTGTCCAATACTACACAGGATTGTGATCAGTACATGATTGTGTCCAATACTACACATGATCATTCCCAGTACTGGATTGTGTCTAATACTACACAGGATTATGTTCAGTACTGGATTGTGTCGAATACTACAAAGAACTCTCGTCAGTACAGGATTGTGTCCAATATTACACAGGATCGTGATCAGTACCGGATTGTGTCCAATACAACACAGGATCATTCCCAGTGTACGATTGTGTCCAATACTACACAGGACTGTGATCAGTACAGGACTCTGTCTAATACTACACAGGATTGTGATGAGTACAAGATTGTAGCCAATGTTACACAGGATCATTCCCAGTACAGGATTGTGTCAAATACTACACAGGATCATTCCCAGTACAGGATTGTGTCCAATACTACACAGGTATGTAATCAGTACGGGACTGTGCCCCAATACTACAGAAGATCATTCCCAGTGCAGGATTGTGTCCAATACTACACAGGATTAAGTTCAGTACAGGATTGTGTCCAATACTACACAGGATCATTCCCAGAGCAGGATTGTGTCAAATACTGCACAGGAATGTGATCAGTACCGGATTGTGCACAATGCTACACCGGATCATTCCCAGTGCAGAATTGTGTCCAATATTACACAGGATTGTGATCAGTACAGGATTCTGTCCAATACTACACAGGATCATTCCCAGTACAGCATTCTGCCCAATACTACACAGGATTGTGATCAGTACAGGATTGTGTCCAATGCTACACAGGAGTGTGATCAGTACGCGACTGTGCCCAATACTACACAGCATCATTCCCAGTACAGGATTGTGTCCAATACTACACAGGATTGTGATCAGTACAGGATTGTGTCCAATGCTACACAGGAGTGTGATCAGTACGCGACTGTGCCCAATACTACACAGCATCATTCCCAGTACAGGATTGTGTCCAATACTACACAGGATTGTGATCAGTACAGGATTGTGTCCAATACTACACAGGACTGTGATCAGTATGAGTCTGTGCCCCAATACTACACAGGATCATTCCCAGAGCAGGATCGTGTCCAATACTACACAGGATTATGTTCAGTACTGGATGGTGTCCAATACTACACAGAACTCTCGTCAGTACAGGATTGTGTCCAATACTACACAGGATTGTGATCAGTACAGGATTGTGTCCAATGCTACACAGGATCATTCCCAGTACAGGATTGTGTCCAATGCTACACAGGACTGTGGTGAATACAGGAATGCATCCAATACTACACAGGATTGTGATCAGTACAGGAATGTGTCCAATACTACACAGGATTATGATCAGTACAGGATTGTGTCCAATACTACACAAGATAATGATCAGTACAGGATTATGTCCAATACTACACAGGACTGTGATCAGTATAGGATTGTGTCCAATACTACACAGGATTGTGATCAGTACAGGATTGTGTCCAATACTACACAGGATCATTCCCAGTACAGGATTGTGTCCAATACTACACAGGACTGATCAGTACAGGATTGTGTCCAATACTACACAGGAATGTGAACAGTACAGGATTGTGTCCAATACTACACAGGACTGTGATCAGTATAGGATTGGGTCCAATACTACACAGGATTGTGATCAGTACAGGATTGTGTCCAATACTACACAGGATCATTCTCAGTACAGGATTGTGTCCAATACTACACAGGACTGATCAGTACAGGATTGTGTCCAATACTACACAGGAATGTGAACAGTACAGGATTGTGTCCAATACTACACAGAACTGTGATCAGTACAGCATTGCGTCCAATGCTACACAGGACTGTGGTCAGTACAGGATTGTGTCCAATGGTACACAGGATTGTGATCAGTACAGAATTGTGTCCAGTACTACACAGGACTGTGATCAGTACAGCATTGTGTCCAATACTACACAGGATTGTGATCAGTACAGGATTGTGTCCAGTACTACACAGGATCATTCCCAGTACAGGATTGTGTCCAATACTACACAGGATTGTGATCAGTACAGGATTGTGTCCAGTACTACACAGGATTATTCCCAGTACAGGATTGTGTCCAATACTACACAGGATTGTGATCAGTACAGGATTGTGTCCAATACGACACAGGACTGTGATCAGTACAGGATTGTGTCCAATGCTACACAGGACTGTGGTCAATACAGGATTGCGTCCAATACTGCACAGGATTGTGATCAGTACAGGATTGTGTCCAATACTACACAGGATTATGATCAGTACAGGATTGTATCCAATACTACACAGGATTATGATCAGTACAGCATTCTGTCCAATACTACACAGGAATGTGATCAGAACCAGATTGTGCCCAATACTACACAGGATCATTCCCAGTGCAGGATTGATTCCAATACTACAAAGCACTGAGATCAGTACAAGGTTGTGTCCAATACTACACAGGATTAAGTCCTAAAACTCACAGGATTATGATCAGTACAGGATTGTGTCCAATACTGCACAGGATTATGATCAGTACAGGATTCTGTCCAATACTACACAAGACTGTCATCAGTACAGGATTGTGTCCAATACTACACAGGATTATTCCCAGTGCAGGATTGTGTCCAATACTACACAGGAATGTGATCAGAACCAGATTGTGCACAATACTACACAGAACTGTGATCAGTACAGTATTGTAACCAATGCTGCACAGTACTGTGGTCAGTACAGGATTGTGTCCAATACTACACAGGAATGTGATCAGTACAGGATTGTGTCCAATACTACACAGAATTATAATCAGTACAGGATTGCGTCCAATACTACACAGGATTATGATCAGTACAGGATTGTGTCCAATACTACACAGGACTGTGATCAGAACAGGTTTCTGTCCAATACTACACAGGACTGTGATCAGTACAGGTTTGTGTCCAATACTACAAAGGATTGTGATCAGTACATGATTGTGTCCAATACTGCACAGGCTCATTCCCATTACTGGATTGTGTCCAATACTACACAGGAATGTGATCAGTAAGGGTCTGTGCCCCAATACTACACAGGATCATTCCCAGAGCAGGATCGTGTCCAATACTACACAGGATTATGTTCAGTACTGGATGGTGTCCAATACTACACAGAACTCTCGTCAGTACAGGATTGTGTCCAATACTACACACCAATATTACACAGGATTGTGATCAGTACAGGATTCTGTCCAATACTACACAGGATCATTCCCAGTACAGCATTCTGCCCAATACTACACAGGATTGTGATCAGTACAGGATTGTGTCCAATGCTACACAGGACTGTGATCAGTATAGGATTGGGTCCAATACTACACAGGATTGTGATCAGTACAGGATTGTGTCCAATACTACACAGGATCATTCCCAGTACAGGATTGTGTCCAATACTACACAGGATTGTGATCAGTACAGGATTGTGTCCAATACTACACAGGACTGTGATCAGTACAGGATTGTGTCCAATACTACACAGGACTGTGATCAGTATGGGTCTGTGCCCCAATACTACACAGGATCATTCCCAGAGCAGGATCCTGTCCAATACTACACAGGATTATGTTCAGTACTGGATGGTGTCCAATACTACACAGAACTCTCGTCAATACAGGATTGTGTCCAATACTACACAGGATTGTGATCAGTACAGGATTGTGTCCAATGCTACACAGGATCATTCCCAGTACAGGATTGTGTCCAATGCTACACAGGACTGTGGTGAATACAGGATTGCATCCAATACTACACAGGATCATTCCCAGTGCAGGATTGTGTCCAATACTACACTGGAATGTGATCAGTACCGGATTGTGCCCAATACTAAACCGGATCATTCCCAGTGCAGGATTGTGTCCAATGTGACACAGGACTGTGATCAGTACCGGATTGTGTCCAATACTACACAGGATTATGATCAGTACAAGATTGTGTCCAATACTACACAGGACTGTGATCAGAACAGGATTGTGTCCAATACTGCACAGGACTGTGATCAGTACAGGATTGTGTCCAATAATACACAGGATCACTCCCAGTGCAGGTTTGTGTCCAATACTACACAGGAATGTGATCACTACCGGATTGTGCCCAGCACTACACAGGGTCATTCCCAGTGCAGTATTGTGTCCAATACTACACAGCAGTGTGCTCAGTACGGGACTGTGCCCAATACTACACAGGATCATTTCCAGTACAGGATTGTGTCCAATACTTCACAGCACTGTGATCAGTACAGGATTGGGTCCAATACTACACAGGACTGTGATCAGAACATGATTGTTCCCAGTACTACACGGGACTGTGATCAGTACAGGATTGTGTCCAGTACTACACAGGATTGTGATCAGTACAGGATTGTGTCCAATACTACACAGGACTGTGATCAGTATGGGTCTGTGCCCCAATACTACACAGGATCATTCCCAGAGCAGGATCGTGTCCAATACTACACAGGATTATGTTCAGTACTGGATGGTGTCCAATACTACACAGAACTCTCGTCAGTACAGGATTGTGTCCAATACTACACAGGATTGTGATCAGTACAGGATTGTGTCCAATGCTACACAGGATCATTCCCAGTACAGGATTGTGTCCAATGCGACACAGGACTGTGGTGAATATAGGATTGCATCCAATACTACACAGGATTGTGATCAGTACAGGAATGTGTCCAATACTACACAGGATTATGATCAGTACAGGATTGTGTCCAATACTACACAAGATAATGATCAGTACAGGATTATGTGCAATACTACACAGGACTGTGATCAGTATAGGATTGTGTCCAATACTACACAGGATTGTGATCAGTACAGGATTGTGTCCAATACTACACAGGATCATTCCCAGTACAGGATTGTGTCCAATACTACACAGGACTGATCAGTACAGGATTGTGTCCAATACTACACAGGAATGTGAACAGTACAGGATTGTGTCCAATACTACACAGAACTGTGATCAGTACAGGATTGCGTCCAATGCTACACAGGACTGTGGTCAGTACAGGATTGTATCCAATAGTACACAGGATTGTGATCAGTACAGAATTGTGTCCAGTACTACACAGGACTGTGATCAGTACAGGATTGTGTCCAATACTACACAGGATTGTGATCAGTACAGGATTGTGTCCAGTACTACACAGGATCATTCCCAGTACAGGATTGTGTCCAATACTACACAGGATTGTGATCAGTACAGGATTGTGTCCAGTACTACACAGGATTATTCCCAGTACAGGATTGTGCCCAATACTACACAGGATTATGATCAGTACAGGATTGTGTCCAATGCTACACAGTACTGTGGTCAATACAGGATTGCGTCCAATACTGCACAGGAATGTGATCAGTACAGGATTGTGTCCAATACTGCACAGGATTATGATCAGTACAGGATTCTGTCCAATACTACACAAGACTGTCATCAGTACAGGATTGTGTCCAATACTGCACAGGATTATTCCCAGTGCAGGATTGTGTCCAATACTACACAGGAATGTGATCAGAACCAGATTGTGCACAATACTACACAGAACTGTGATCAGTACAGGATTGTAACCAATGCTGCACAGTACTGTGGTCAGTACAGGATTGTGTCCAATACTACACAGGAATGTGATCAGTACAGGATTGTGTCCAATACTACACAGAATTATAATCAGTACAGGATTGTGTCCAATACAACACAGGAATGTGATCAGAACCGGATAGTGCACAATACTACACAGGATCATTCCCAGTGCAGGATTGTGTCCAATACTACACAGGACTCTGATCAGTACCGGATTATGCACAATGCTACACCGGATCATTCCCAGTGCAGAATTGTGTCCAATACTGCACAGGATTATGATCAGTACAGGATTCTGTCCAATAGTCACAAGTCTGTTATCAGTACAGGATTGTGTCCAATACTACACAGGATTGTGATCAGTACAGGATTGTGTCCAATGCTACACAGGACTGTGGTCAGTGCAGGATTGTGTCCAATAGTACACAGGATTGTGATCAGTACAGGATTGTGTCCAATACTACACAGGATTATGATCAGTACAGGATTGTGTCCAATACTACACAGGATTATGATCAGTACAGGATTGTGTCCAATGCTACACAGGAATGTGATCAGTACCGGATTGTGCACAATGCTACACCAGATCATTCCCAGTGCAGGATTGATTCCAATACTACAAAGCACTGAGATCAGTACAAGGTTGTGTCCAATACTACACAGGATTAAGTCCTAAAACTCACAGGATTATGATCAGTACAGGATTGTGTCCAATATTGCACAGGATTATGATCAGTACAGGATTCTGTCCAATACTACACAGGATTATGATCAGTACAGGATTGTGTCCAATGCTACACAGGAATGTGATCAGTACCGGATTGTGCACAATGCTACACCAGATCATTCCCAGTGCAGGATTGATTCCAATACTACAAAGCACTGAGATCAGTACAAGGTTGTGTCCAATACTACACAGGATTAAGTCCTAAAACTCACAGGATTATGATCAGTACAGGATTGTGTCCAATATTGCACAGGATTATGATCAGTACAGGATTCTGTCCAATACTACACAAGACTGTCATCAGTGCAGGATTGTGTCCAATACTACACAGGATTATTCCCAGTGCAGGATTGTGTCGAATACTACACAGGAATTTGATCAGAACCAGATTGTGCCCAATTTTACACAGAACTGTAATCAGTACAGGATTGTGTCCAATACTACACAGGACTGTGATCAGAACAGGTTTCTGTCCAATACTACACAGGACTGTGATCAGTACAGGTTTGTGTCCAATACTACAAAGGATTGTGATCAGTACATGATTGTGTCCAATACTGCACAGGCTCATTCCCATTACTGGATTGTGTCCAATACTACACAGGAATGTGATCAGTAAGGGTCTGTGCCCCAATACTACACAGGATCATTCCCAGAGCAGGATCGTGTCCAATACTACACAGGATTATGTTCAGTACTGGATGGTGTCCAATACTACACAGAACTCTCGTCAGTACAGGATTGTGTCCAATACTACACACCAATATTACACAGGATTGTGATCAGTACAGGATTCTGTCCAATACTACACAGGATCATTCCCAGTACAGCATTCTGCCCAATACTACACAGGATTGTGATCAGTACAGGATTGTGTCCAATGCTACACAGGACTGTGATCAGTATAGGATTGGGTCCAATACTACACAGGATTGTGATCAGTACAGGATTGTGTCCAATACTACACAGGATCATTCCCAGTACAGGATTGTGTCCAATACTACACAGGATTGTGATCAGTACAGGATTGTGTCCAATACTACACAGGACTGTGATCAGTACAGGATTGTGTCCAATACTACACAGGACTGTGATCAGTATGGGTCTGTGCCCCAATACTACACAGGATCATTCCCAGAGCAGGATCCTGTCCAATACTACACAGGATTATGTTCAGTACTGGATGGTGTCCAATACTACACAGAACTCTCGTCAATACAGGATTGTGTCCAATACTACACAGGATTGTGATCAGTACAGGATTGTGTCCAATGCTACACAGGATCATTCCCAGTACAGGATTGTGTCCAATGCTACACAGGACTGTGGTGAATACAGGATTGCATCCAATACTACACAGGATCATTCCCAGTGCAGGATTGTGTCCAATACTACACTGGAATGTGATCAGTACCGGATTGTGCCCAATACTAAACAGGATCATTCCCAGTGCAGGATTGTGTCCAATGTGACACAGGACTGTGATCAGTACCGGATTGTGTCCAATACTACACAGGATTATGATCAGTACAAGATTGTGTCCAATACTACACAGGACTGTGATCAGAACAGGATTGTGTCCAATACTACACAGGACTGTGATCAGTACAGGATTGTGTCCAATAATACACAGGATCACTCCCAGTGCAGGTTTGTGTCCAATACTACACAGGAATGTGATCACTACCGGATTGTGCCCAGCACTACACAGGGTCATTCCCAGTGCAGTATTGTGTCCAATACTACACAGCAGTGTGCTCAGTACGGGACTGTGCCCAATACTACACAGGATCATTTCCAGTACAGGATTGTGTCCAATACTTCACAGCACTGTGATCAGTACAGGATTGGGTCCAATACTACACAGGACTGTGATCAGAACATGATTGTTCCCAGTACTACACGGGACTGTGATCAGTACAGGATTGTGTCCAGTACTACACAGGATTGTGATCAGTACAGGATTGTGTCCAATACTACACAGGATTGTGATCAGTACAGGATTGTGTCCAGTACTACACAGGATCATTCCCAGTACAGGATTGTGTCCAATACTACACAGGATTGTGATCAGTACAGGATTGTGTCCAATACTACACAGGATTATTCCCAGTACAGGATTGTGCCCAATACTACACAGGATTATGATCAGTACAGGATTGTGTCCAATGCTACACAGTACTGTGGTCAATACAGGATTGCGTCCAATACTGCACAGGAATGTGATCAGTACAGGATTGTGTCCAATACTGCACAGGATTATGATCAGTACAGGATTCTGTCCAATACTACACAAGACTGTCATCAGTACAGGATTGTGTCCAATACTGCACAGGATTATTCCCAGTGCAGGATTGTGTCCAATACTACACAGGAATGTGATCAGAACCAGATTGTGCACAATACTACACAGAACTGTGATCAGTACAGGATTGTAACCAATGCTGCACAGTACTGTGGTCAGTACAGGATTGTGTCCAATACTACACAGGAATGTGATCAGTACAGGATTGTGTCCAATACTACACAGAATTATAATCAGTACAGGATTGTGTCCAATACAACACAGGAATGTGATCAGAACCGGATAGTGCACAATACTACACAGGATCATTCCCAGTGCAGGATTGTGTCCAATACTACACAGGACTCTGATCAGTACCGGATTATGCACAATGCTACACCGGATCATTCCCAGTGCAGAATTGTGTCCAATACTGCACAGGATTATGATCAGTACAGGATTCTGTCCAATAGTCACAAGTCTGTTATCAGTACAGGATTGTGTCCAATACTACACAGGATTGTGATCAGTACAGGATTGTGTCCAATGCTACACAGGACTGTGGTCAGTGCAGGATTGTGTCCAATAGTACACAGGATTGTGATCAGTACAGGATTGTGTCCAATACTACACAGGATTATGATCAGTACAGGATTGTGTCCAATACTACACAGGATTATGATCAGTACAGGATTGTGTCCAATGCTACACAGGAATGTGATCAGTACCGGATTGTGCACAATGCTACACCAGATCATTCCCAGTGCAGGATTGATTCCAATACTACAAAGCACTGAGATCAGTACAAGGTTGTGTCCAATACTACACAGGATTAAGTCCTAAAACTCACAGGATTATGATCAGTACAGGATTGTGTCCAATATTGCACAGGATTATGATCAGTACAGGATTCTGTCCAATACTACACAAGACTGTCATCAGTGCAGGATTGTGTCCAATACTACACAGGATTATTCCCAGTGCAGGATTGTGTCGAATACTACACAGGAATTTGATCAGAACCAGATTGTGCCCAATTTTACACAGAACTGTAATCAGTACAGGATTGTGTCCAATACTACACAGGACTGTGATCAGAACAGGTTTCTGTCCAATACTACACAGGACTGTGATCAGTACAGGTTTGTGTCCAATACTACAAAGGATTGTGATCAGTACATGATTGTGTCCAATACTGCACAGGCTCATTCCCATTACTGGATTGTGTCCAATACTACACAGGAATGTGATCAGTAAGGGTCTGTGCCCCAATACTACACAGGATCATTCCCAGAGCAGGATCGTGTCCAATACTACACAGGATTATGTTCAGTACTGGATGGTGTCCAATACTACACAGAACTCTCGTCAGTACAGGATTGTGTCCAATACTACACACCAATATTACACAGGATTGTGATCAGTACAGGATTCTGTCCAATACTACACAGGATCATTCCCAGTACAGCATTCTGCCCAATACTACACAGGATTGTGATCAGTACAGGATTGTGTCCAATGCTACACAGGACTGTGATCAGTATAGGATTGGGTCCAATACTACACAGGATTGTGATCAGTACAGGATTGTGTCCAATACTACACAGGATCATTCCCAGTACAGGATTGTGTCCAATACTACACAGGATTGTGATCAGTACAGGATTGTGTCCAATACTACACAGGACTGTGATCAGTACAGGATTGTGTCCAATACTACACAGGACTGTGATCAGTATGGGTCTGTGCCCCAATACTACACAGGATCATTCCCAGAGCAGGATCCTGTCCAATACTACACAGGATTATGTTCAGTACTGGATGGTGTCCAATACTACACAGAACTCTCGTCAATACAGGATTGTGTCCAATACTACACAGGATTGTGATCAGTACAGGATTGTGTCCAATGCTACACAGGATCATTCCCAGTACAGGATTGTGTCCAATGCTACACAGGACTGTGGTGAATACAGGATTGCATCCAATACTACACAGGATCATTCCCAGTGCAGGATTGTGTCCAATACTACACTGGAATGTGATCAGTACCGGATTGTGCCCAATACTAAACAGGATCATTCCCAGTGCAGGATTGTGTCCAATGTGACACAGGACTGTGATCAGTACCGGATTGTGTCCAATACTACACAGGATTATGATCAGTACAAGATTGTGTCCAATACTACACAGGACTGTGATCAGAACAGGATTGTGTCCAATACTACACAGGACTGTGATCAGTACAGGATTGTGTCCAATAATACACAGGATCACTCCCAGTGCAGGTTTGTGTCCAATACTACACAGGAATGTGATCACTACCGGATTGTGCCCAGCACTACACAGGGTCATTCCCAGTGCAGTATTGTGTCCAATACTACACAGCAGTGTGCTCAGTACGGGACTGTGCCCAATACTACACAGGATCATTTCCAGTACAGGATTGTGTCCAATACTTCACAGCACTGTGATCAGTACAGGATTGGGTCCAATACTACACAGGACTGTGATCAGAACATGATTGTTCCCAGTACTACACGGGACTGTGATCAGTACAGGATTGTGTCCAGTACTACACAGGATTGTGATCAGTACAGGATTGTGTCCAATACTACACAGGACTGTGATCAGTATGGGTCTGTGCCCCAATACTACACAGGATCATTCCCAGAGCAGGATCGTGTCCAATACTACACAGGATTATGTTCAGTACTGGATGGTGTCCAATACTACACAGAACTCTCGTCAGTACAGGATTGTGTCCAATACTACACAGGATTGTGATCAGTACAGGATTGTGTCCAATGCTACACAGGATCATTCCCAGTACAGGATTGTGTCCAATGCGACACAGGACTGTGGTGAATATAGGATTGCATCCAATACTACACAGGATTGTGATCAGTACAGGAATGTGTCCAATACTACACAGGATTATGATCAGTACAGGATTGTGTCCAATACTACACAAGATAATGATCAGTACAGGATTATGTGCAATACTACACAGGACTGTGATCAGTATAGGATTGTGTCCAATACTACACAGGATTGTGATCAGTACAGGATTGTGTCCAATACTACACAGGATCATTCCCAGTACAGGATTGTGTCCAATACTACACAGGACTGATCAGTACAGGATTGTGTCCAATACTACACAGGAATGTGAACAGTACAGGATTGTGTCCAATACTACACAGAACTGTGATCAGTACAGGATTGCGTCCAATGCTACACAGGACTGTGGTCAGTACAGGATTGTATCCAATAGTACACAGGATTGTGATCAGTACAGAATTGTGTCCAGTACTACACAGGACTGTGATCAGTACAGGATTGTGTCCAATACTACACAGGATTGTGATCAGTACAGGATTGTGTCCAGTACTACACAGGATCATTCCCAGTACAGGATTGTGTCCAATACTACACAGGATTATGATCAGTACAGGATTGTGTCCAGTACTACACAGGATTATTCCCAGTACAGGATTGTGCCCAATACTACACAGGATTATGATCAGTACAGGATTGTGTCCAATGCCACACAGTACTGTGGTCAATACAGGATTGCGTCCAATACTGCACAGGAATGTGATCAGTACAGGATTGTGTCCAATACTACACAGGATTATGATCAGTACAGCATTCTGTCCAATACTACACAGGAATGTGATCAGAACCAGATTGTGCCCAATACTACACAGGATCATTCCCAGTGCAGCATTCATTCCAATACTACAAAGCACTGAGATCAGTACAAGGTTGTGTCCAATACTACACAGGATTAAGTCCTAAAACTCACAGGATTATGATCAGTACAGGATTGTGTCCAATACTGCACAGGATTATGATCAGTACAGGATTCTGTCCAATACTACACAAGACTGTCATCAGTACAGGATTGTGTCCAATACTGCACAGGATTATTCCCAGTGCAGGATTGTGTCCAATACTACACAGGAATGTGATCAGAACCAGATTGTGCACAATACTACACAGAACTGTGATCAGTACAGGATTGTAACCAATGCTGCACAGTACTGTGGTCAGTACAGGATTGTGTCCAATACTACACAGGAATGTGATCAGTACAGGATTGTGTCCAATACTACACAGAATTATAATCAGTACAGGATTGTGTCCAATACAACACAGGAATGTGATCAGAACCGGATAGTGCACAATACTACACAGGATCATTCCCAGTGCAGGATTGTGTCCAATACTACACAGGACTCTGATCAGTACCGGATTATGCACAATGCTACACCGGATCATTCCCAGTGCAGAATTGTGTCCAATACTGCACAGGATTATGATCAGTACAGGATTCTGTCCAATAGTCACAAGTCTGTTATCAGTACAGGATTGTGTCCAATACTACACAGGATTGTGATCAGTACAGGATTGTGTCCAATGCTACACAGGACTGTGGTCAGTGCAGGATTGTGTCCAATAGTACACAGGATTGTGATCAGTACAGGATTGTGTCCAATACTACACAGGATTATGATCAGTACAGGATTGTGTCCAATACTACACAGGATTATGATCAGTACAGGATTGTGTCCAATGCTACA
The DNA here is from genome assembly GCF_030028105.1 of Mobula birostris. Taxonomy (NCBI): domain Eukaryota; kingdom Metazoa; phylum Chordata; class Chondrichthyes; order Myliobatiformes; family Myliobatidae; genus Mobula; species Mobula birostris. The sequence goes on from NC_092379.1 coordinate 57,193,100, forward strand.
CAGGAATGTGATCAGTACCGGATTGTGCACAATGCTACACCAGATCATTCCCAGTGCAGGATTGATTCCAATACTACAAAGCACTGAGATCAGTACAAGGTTGTGTCCAATACTACACAGGATTAAGTCCTAAAACTCACAGGATTATGATCAGTACAGGATTGTGTCCAATATTGCACAGGATTATGATCAGTACAGGATTCTGTCCAATACTACACAAGACTGTCATCAGTGCAGGATTGTGTCCAATACTACACAGGATTATTCCCAGTGCAGGATTGTGTCGAATACTACACAGGAATTTGATCAGAACCAGATTGTGCCCAATTTTACACAGAACTGTAATCAGTACAGGATTGTGACCAATGCTGCACAGTACTGTGGTCAGTATAGGATTGTGTCCAATACTACACAGGATTGTGATCAGTACAGGATTGTGTCCAATACTACACAGGATTATGATCAGTACAGGATTGTGTCCAATACTACACAGGACTGTGATCAGAACAGGTTTCTGTCCAATACTACACAGGACTGTGATCAGTACAGGTTTGTGTCCAATACTACAAAGGATTGTGATCAGTACATGATTGTGTCCAATACTGCACAGGCTCATTCCCATTACTGGATTGTGTCCAATACTACACAGGAATGTGATCAGTAAGGGTCTGTGCCCCAATACTACACAGGATCATTCCCAGAGCAGGATCGTGTCCAATACTACACAGGATTATGTTCAGTACTGGATGGTGTCCAATACTACACAGAACTCTCGTCAGTACAGGATTGTGTCCAATACTACACACCAATATTACACAGGATTGTGATCAGTACAGGATTCTGTCCAATACTACACAGGATCATTCCCAGTACAGCATTCTGCCCAATACTACACAGGATTGTGATCAGTACAGGATTGTGTCCAATACTACACAGGATCATTCTCAGTACAGGATTGTGTCCAATACTACACAGGACTGATCAGTACAGGATTGTGTCCAATACTACACAGGAATGTGAACAGTACAGGATTGTGTCCAATACTACACAGAACTGTGATCAGTACAGCATTGCGTCCAATGCTACACAGGACTGTGGTCAGTACAGGATTGTGTCCAATGGTACACAGGATTGTGATCAGTACAGAATTGTGTCCAGTACTACACAGGACTGTGATCAGTACAGCATTGTGTCCAATACTACACAGGATTGTGATCAGTACAGGATTGTGTCCAGTACTACACAGGATCATTCCCAGTACAGGATTGTGTCCAATACTACACAGGATTGTGATCAGTACAGGATTGTGTCCAGTACTACACAGGATTATTCCCAGTACAGGATTGTGTCCAATACTACACAGGATTGTGATCAGTACAGGATTGTGTCCAATACGACACAGGACTGTGATCAGTACAGGATTGTGTCCAATGCTACACAGGACTGTGGTCAATACAGGATTGCGTCCAATACTGCACAGGATTGTGATCAGTACAGGATTGTGTCCAATACTACACAGGATTATGATCAGTACAGGATTGTATCCAATACTACACAGGATTATGATCAGTACAGCATTCTGTCCAATACTACACAGGAATGTGATCAGAACCAGATTGTGCCCAATACTACACAGGATCATTCCCAGTGCAGGATTGATTCCAATACTACAAAGCACTGAGATCAGTACAAGGTTGTGTCCAATACTACACAGGATTAAGTCCTAAAACTCACAGGATTATGATCAGTACAGGATTGTGTCCAATACTGCACAGGATTATGATCAGTACAGGATTCTGTCCAATACTACACAAGACTGTCATCAGTACAGGATTGTGTCCAATACTACACAGGATTATTCCCAGTGCAGGATTGTGTCCAATACTACACAGGAATGTGATCAGAACCAGATTGTGCACAATACTACACAGAACTGTGATCAGTACAGTATTGTAACCAATGCTGCACAGTACTGTGGTCAGTACAGGATTGTGTCCAATACTACACAGGAATGTGATCAGTACAGGATTGTGTCCAATACTACACAGAATTATAATCAGTACAGGATTGCGTCCAATACTACACAGGATTATGATCAGTACAGGATTGTGTCCAATACTACACAGGACTGTGATCAGAACAGGTTTCTGTCCAATACTACACAGGACTGTGATCAGTACAGGTTTGTGTCCAATACTACAAAGGATTGTGATCAGTACATGATTGTGTCCAATACTGCACAGGCTCATTCCCATTACTGGATTGTGTCCAATACTACACAGGAATGTGATCAGTAAGGGTCTGTGCCCCAATACTACACAGGATCATTCCCAGAGCAGGATCGTGTCCAATACTACACAGGATTATGTTCAGTACTGGATGGTGTCCAATACTACACAGAACTCTCGTCAGTACAGGATTGTGTCCAATACTACACACCAATATTACACAGGATTGTGATCAGTACAGGATTCTGTCCAATACTACACAGGATCATTCCCAGTACAGCATTCTGCCCAATACTACACAGGATTGTGATCAGTACAGGATTGTGTCCAATGCTACACAGGACTGTGATCAGTATAGGATTGGGTCCAATACTACACAGGATTGTGATCAGTACAGGATTGTGTCCAATACTACACAGGATCATTCCCAGTACAGGATTGTGTCCAATACTACACAGGATTGTGATCAGTACAGGATTGTGTCCAATACTACACAGGACTGTGATCAGTACCGGATTGTGTCCAATACTACACAGGATTATGATCAGTACAAGATTGTGTCCAATACTACACAGGACTGTGATCAGAACAGGATTGTGTCCAATACTACACAGGACTGTGATCAGTACAGGATTGTGTCCAATAATACACAGGATCACTCCCAGTGCAGGTTTGTGTCCAATACTACACAGGAATGTGATCACTACCGGATTGTGCCCAGCACTACACAGGGTCATTCCCAGTGCAGTATTGTGTCCAATACTACACAGCAGTGTGCTCAGTACGGGACTGTGCCCAATACTACACAGGATCATTTCCAGTACAGGATTGTGTCCAATACTTCACAGCACTGTGATCAGTACAGGATTGGGTCCAATACTACACAGGACTGTGATCAGAACATGATTGTTCCCAGTACTACACGGGACTGTGATCAGTACAGGATTGTGTCCAGTACTACACAGGATTGTGATCAGTACAGGATTGTGTCCAATACTACACAGGACTGTGATCAGTATGGGTCTGTGCCCCAATACTACACAGGATCATTCCCAGAGCAGGATCGTGTCCAATACTACACAGGATTATGTTCAGTACTGGATGGTGTCCAATACTACACAGAACTCTCGTCAGTACAGGATTGTGTCCAATACTACACAGGATTGTGATCAGTACAGGATTGTGTCCAATGCTACACAGGATCATTCCCAGTACAGGATTGTGTCCAATGCGACACAGGACTGTGGTGAATATAGGATTGCATCCAATACTACACAGGATTGTGATCAGTACAGGAATGTGTCCAATACTACACAGGATTATGATCAGTACAGGATTGTGTCCAATACTACACAAGATAATGATCAGTACAGGATTATGTGCAATACTACACAGGACTGTGATCAGTATAGGATTGTGTCCAATACTACACAGGATTGTGATCAGTACAGGATTGTGTCCAATACTACACAGGATCATTCCCAGTACAGGATTGTGTCCAATACTACACAGGACTGATCAGTACAGGATTGTGTCCAATACTACACAGGAATGTGAACAGTACAGGATTGTGTCCAATACTACACAGAACTGTGATCAGTACAGGATTGCGTCCAATGCTACACAGGACTGTGGTCAGTACAGGATTGTATCCAATAGTACACAGGATTGTGATCAGTACAGAATTGTGTCCAGTACTACACAGGACTGTGATCAGTACAGGATTGTGTCCAATACTACACAGGATTGTGATCAGTACAGGATTGTGTCCAGTACTACACAGGATCATTCCCAGTACAGGATTGTGTCCAATACTACACAGGATTGTGATCAGTACAGGATTGTGTCCAGTACTACACAGGATTATTCCCAGTACAGGATTGTGCCCAATACTACACAGGATTATGATCAGTACAGGATTGTGTCCAATGCTACACAGTACTGTGGTCAATACAGGATTGCGTCCAATACTGCACAGGAATGTGATCAGTACAGGATTGTGTCCAATACTGCACAGGATTATGATCAGTACAGGATTCTGTCCAATACTACACAAGACTGTCATCAGTACAGGATTGTGTCCAATACTGCACAGGATTATTCCCAGTGCAGGATTGTGTCCAATACTACACAGGAATGTGATCAGAACCAGATTGTGCACAATACTACACAGAACTGTGATCAGTACAGGATTGTAACCAATGCTGCACAGTACTGTGGTCAGTACAGGATTGTGTCCAATACTACACAGGAATGTGATCAGTACAGGATTGTGTCCAATACTACACAGAATTATAATCAGTACAGGATTGTGTCCAATACAACACAGGAATGTGATCAGAACCGGATAGTGCACAATACTACACAGGATCATTCCCAGTGCAGGATTGTGTCCAATACTACACAGGACTCTGATCAGTACCGGATTATGCACAATGCTACACCGGATCATTCCCAGTGCAGAATTGTGTCCAATACTGCACAGGATTATGATCAGTACAGGATTCTGTCCAATAGTCACAAGTCTGTTATCAGTACAGGATTGTGTCCAATACTACACAGGATTGTGATCAGTACAGGATTGTGTCCAATGCTACACAGGACTGTGGTCAGTGCAGGATTGTGTCCAATAGTACACAGGATTGTGATCAGTACAGGATTGTGTCCAATACTACACAGGATTATGATCAGTACAGGATTGTGTCCAATACTACACAGGACTGTGATCAGTATGGGTCTGTGCCCCAATACTACACAGGATCATTCCCAGAGCAGGATCGTGTCCAATACTACACAGGATTATGTTCAGTACTGGATGGTGTCCAATACTACACAGAACTCTCGTCAGTACAGGATTGTGTCCAATACTACACAGGATTGTGATCAGTACAGGATTGTGTCCAATGCTACACAGGATCATTCCCAGTACAGGATTGTGTCCAATGCGACACAGGACTGTGGTGAATATAGGATTGCATCCAATACTACACAGGATTGTGATCAGTACAGGAATGTGTCCAATACTACACAGGATTATGATCAGTACAGGATTGTGTCCAATACTACACAAGATAATGATTAGTACAGGATTATGTGCAATACTACACAGGACTGTGATCAGTATAGGATTGTGTCCAATACTACACAGGATTGTGATCAGTACAGGATTGTGTCCAATACTACACAGGATCATTCCCAGTACAGGATTGTGTCCAATACTACACAGGACTGATCAGTACAGGATTGTGTCCAATACTACACAGGAATGTGAACAGTACAGGATTGTGTCCAATACTACACAGAACTGTGATCAGTACAGGATTGCGTCCAATGCTACACAGGACTGTGGTCAGTACAGGATTGTGTCCAGTACTACACAGGACTGTGATCAGTACAGGATTGTGTCCAATACTACACAGGATTGTGATCAGTACAGGATTGTGTCCAGTACTACACAGGATCATTCCCAGTACAGGATTGTGTCCAATACTACACAGGATTGTGATCAGTACAGGATTGTGTCCAGTACTACACAGGATTATTCCCAGTACAGGATTGTGCCCAATACTACACAGGATTATGATCAGTACAGGATTGTGTCCAATACGACACAGGACTGTGATCAGTACAGGATTGTGTCCAATGCTACACAGTACTGTGGTCAATAAAGGATTGCGTCCAATACTGCACAGGAATGTGATCAGTACAGGATTGTGTCCAATACTACACAGGATTATGATCAGTACAGGATTGTGTCCAATACTACACAGGATTATGATCAGTACAGCATTCTGTCCAATACTACACAGGAATGTGATCAGAACCAGATTGTGCCCAATACTACACAGGATTATTCCCAGTGCAGCATTCATTCCAATACTACAAAGCACTGAGATCAGTACAAGGTTGTGTCCAATACTACACAGGATTAAGTCCTAAAACTCACAGGATTATGATCAGTACAGGATTGTGTCCAATACTGCACAGGATTATGATCAGTACAGGATTCTGTCCAATACTACACAAGACTGTCATCAGTACAGGATTGTGTCCAATACTGCACAGGATTATTCCCAGTGCAGGATTGTGTCCAATACTACACAGGAATGTGATCAGAACCAGATTGTGCACAATACTACACAGAACTGTGATCAGTACAGGATTGTAACCAATGCTGCACAGTACTGTGGTCAGTACAGGATTGTGTCCAATACTACACAGGAATGTGATCAGTACAGGATTGTGTCCAATACTACACAGAATTATAATCAGTACAGGATTGTGTCCAATACAACACAGGAATGTGATCAGAACCGGATAGTGCACAATACTACACAGGATCATTCCCAGTGCAGGATTGTGTCCAATACTACACAGGACTCTGATCAGTACCGGATTATGCACAATGCTACACCGGATCATTCCCAGTGCAGAATTGTGTCCAATACTGCACAGGATTATGATCAGTACAGGATTCTGTCCAATAGTCACAAGTCTGTTATCAGTACAGGATTGTGTCCAATACTACACAGGATTGTGATCAGTACAGGATTGTGTCCAATGCTACACAGGACTGTGGTCAGTGCAGGATTGTGTCCAATAGTACACAGGATTGTGATCAGTACAGGATTGTGTCCAATACTACACAGGATTATGATCAGTACAGGATTGTGTCCAATACTACACAGGATTATGATCAGTACAGGATTCTGTCCAATACTACACAGAAATGTGATCAGAACCAGATTGTGCCCAATACTACACAGGATCATTCCCAGTGCAGGATTGTGTCCAATGCTACACAGGAATGTGATCAGTACCGGATTGTGCACAATGCTACACCAGATCATTCCCAGTGCAGGATTGATTCCAATACTACAAAGCACTGAGATCAGTACAAGGTTGTGTCCAATACTACACAGGATTAAGTCCTAAAACTCACAGGATTATGATCAGTACAGGATTGTGTCCAATATTGCACAGGATTATGATCAGTACAGGATTCTGTCCAATACTACACAAGACTGTCATCAGTACAGGATTGTGTCCAATACTACACAGGATTATTCCCAGTGCAGGATTGTGTCGAATACTACACAGGAATTTGATCAGAACCAGATTGTGCCCAATTTTACACAGAACTGTAATCAGTACAGGATTGTGACCAATGCTGCACAGTACTGTGGTCAGTATAGGATTGTGTCCAATACTACACAGGATTGTGATCAGTACAGGATTGTGTCCAATACTACACAGGACTGTGATCAGAACAGGTTTCTGTCCAATACTACAAAGGATTGTGATCAGTACATGATTGTGTCCAATACTGCACAGGCTCATTCCCAGCACTGGATTGTGTCCAATACTACACAGGAATGTGATCAGTATGGGTCTGTGCCCCAATACTACACAGGATCATTCCCAGAGCAGGATCGTGTCCAATACTACACAGGTTTATGTTCAGTACTGGACGGTGTCCAATACTACACAGAACTCTCGTCAGTACAGGATTGTGTCCAATACTACACAGGATTGTGATCAGTACAGGATTGTGTCCAATACTACACAGGATCATTCCCAGTATAGGATTGTATCCAATACTAAACAGGAATGTGATCAGTACCGGATTGTGCACAATGCTTCACCGGATCATTCCCAGTGCAGGATTGTGTCCAATACTACACATAACTGTGATCAGTACAGGATTGTGTCCAATAGTACACATCATCACACCCAGTGCAGGACTGTGTCCAATATTACACAGGAATGTGATCAGTACCGGATTGTGCCCAATACTGCACAGGATCATTCCCAGTGCAGGATTGTGTCCAATACAACACAGGAATGTGATCAGTACAGGTTTGTGTCCAATACTACACAGGACTGTGATCAGTACAGGATTGTGTCCAATACTACACAGGACTGTGATCAGTACAGGATTGTGTCCAATACTACACAGGACTGTGATCAGTACACGATTCTGTCCAATACTACACAGGACTGTGAAGAGTACAGGATTGTGTCCAATACTAAACAGGATCATTCCCAGTGCAGGATTGTGTCCAATACTACATAGGATTATGATCAGTGGAGGATTGTGTCCAATGCTACACAGGATCATTCCCAGTACAGGATTGTGTCCAATGATACACAGGACTGTGGTGAATACAGGATTGCGTCCAATACGACACAGGATTGTGATCAGTACAGGATTGTGTCCAATACTACACAGGATTATGATCAGTACAGGATTGTGTCCAATACTACACAGGATTGTGATCAGTACATGATTGTGACCAATACTACACAGGATCATTCCCAGAACTGGATTGTGTCCAATACTACACAGGAATGTGATCAGTACGGGTCAGTGCTCCAATACTACACAGGATCATTCCCAGAGCAGGATTGTGTCCAATACTACACAGGACTGTGATCAGTACACTATTCTGTCCAATACTACACAGGACTGTCATCATTACAGGATTGTGTCCAATACTACACAGGATTTTGATCAGTACAGGATTGTGTCCAATACTACACAGGATCATTCCCAGTACAGGATTGTGTCCAATACTACACAGGACTGTGACCAGTACAGGATTGTGTCCAATACTACACAGGATTATTGCCAGTGCAGGATTGTGTCCAATACTACACAGGACTGTGATCAGTACAGGATTGTGTCCAATACTACACAGGACTGTGATCAGTATGGGTCTGTGCCCCAATACTACACAGGATCATTCCCAGAGCAGGATCCTGTCCAATACTACACAGGATTATGTTCAGTACTGGATGGTGTCCAATACTACACAGAACTCTCGTCAATACAGGATTGTGTCCAATACTACACAGGATTGTGATCAGTACAGGATTGTGTCCAATGCTACACAGGATCATTCCCAGTACAGGATTGTGTCCAATGCTACACAGGACTGTGGTGAATACAGGATTGCATCCAATACTACACAGGATCATTCCCAGTGCAGGATTGTGTCCAATACTACACTGGAATGTGATCAGTACCGGATTGTGCCCAATACTAAACAGGATCATTCCCAGTGCAGGATTGTGTCCAATGTGACACAGGACTGTGATCAGTACCGGATTGTGTCCAATACTACACAGGATTATGATCAGTACAAGATTGTGTCCAATACTACACAGGACTGTGATCAGAACAGGATTGTGTCCAATACTACACAGGACTGTGATCAGTACAGGATTGTGTCCAATAATACACAGGATCACTCCCAGTGCAGGTTTGTGTCCAATACTACACAGGAATGTGATCACTACCGGATTGTGTCCAGCACTACACAGGGTCATTCCCAGTGCAGTATTGTGTCCAATACTACACAGCAGTGTGCTCAGTACGGGACTGTGCCCAATACTACACAGGATCATTTCCAGTACAGGATTGTGTCCAATACTACACAGCTCTGTGATCAGTACAGGATTGGGTCCAATACTACACAGGACTGTGATCAGAACATGATTGTTCCCAGTACTACACGGGACTGTGAGCAGTACAGGATTGTGTCCAGTACTACACAGGATTGTGATCAGTACAGGATTGTGTCCAATACTACACAGGACTGTGATCAGTATGTGTCTGTGCCCCAATACTACACAGGATCATTCCCAGAGCAGGATCGTGTCCAATACTACACAGGATTATGTTCAGTACTGGATGGTGTCCAATACTACACAGAACTCTCGTCAGTACAGGATTGTGTCCAATACTACACAGGATTGTGATCAGTACAGGATTGTGTCCAATGCTACACAGGATCATTTCCAGTACAGGATTGTGTCCAATGCTACACAGGACTGTGGTGAATATAGGATTGCATCCAATACTACACAGGATTGTGATCAGTACAGGAATGTGTCCAATACTACACAGGATTATGATCAGTACAGGATTGTGTCCAATACTACACAAGATAATGATCAGTACAGGATTATGTGCAATACTACACAGGACTGTGATCAGTATAGGATTGTGTCCAATACTACACAGGATTGTGATCAGCACAGGATTGTGTCCAATACTACACAGGATCATTCCCAGTACAGGATTGTGTCCAATACTACACAGGACTGATCAGTACAGGATTGTGTCCAATACTACACAGGAATGTGAACAGTACAGGATTGTGTCCAATACTACACAGAACTGTGATCAGTACAGGATTGCGTCCAATGCTACACAGGACTGTGGTCAGTACAGGATTGTATCCAATAGTACACAGGATTGTGATCAGTACAGAATTGTGTCCAGTACTACACAGGACTGTGATCAGTACAGGATTGTGTCCAATAGTACACAGGATTGTGATCAGTACAGGATTGTGTCCAGTACTACACAGGATCATTCCCAGTACAGGATTGTGTCCAATACTACACAGGATTGTGATCAGTACAGAATTGTGTCCAGTACTACACAGGATTATTCCCAGTACAGGATTGTGCCCAATACTACACAGGATTATGATCAGTACAGGATTGTGTCCAATACGACACAGGACTGTGATCAGTACAGGATTGTGTCCAATGCTACACAGTACTGTGGTCAATACAGGATTGCGTCCAATACTGCACAGGAATGTGATCAGTACAGGATTGTGTCCAATACTACACAAGATTATGATCAGTACAGCATTCTGTCCAATACTACACAGGAATGTGATCAGAACCAGATTGTGCCCAATACTACACAGGATCATTCCCAGTGCAGCATTCATTCCAATACTACAAAGCACTGAGATCAGTACAAGGTTGTGTCCAATACTACACAGGATTAAGTCCTAAAACTCACAGGATTATGATCAGTACAGGATTGTGTCCAATACTGCACAGGATTATGATCAGTACAGGATTCTGTCCAATACTACACAAGACTGTCATCAGTACAGGATTGTGTCCAATACTGCACAGGATTATTCCCAGTGCAGGATTGTGTCCAATACTACACAGGAATGTGATCAGAACCAGATTGTGCACAATACTACACAGAACTGTGATCAGTACAGGATTGTAACCAATGCTGCACAGTACTGTGGTCAGTACAGGATTGTGTCCAATACTACACAGGAATGTGATCAGTACAGGATTGTGTCCAATACTACACAGAATTATAATCAGTACAGGATTGTGTCCAATACAACACAGGAATGTGATCAGAACCGGATAGTGCACAATACTACACAGGATCATTCCCAGTGCAGGATTGTGTCCAATACTACACAGGACTCTGATCAGTACCGGATTATGCACAATGCTGCACCGGATCATTCCCAGTGCAGAATTGTGTCCAATACTCCACAGGATTATGATCAGTACAGGATTCAGTCCAATAGTCACAAGTCTGTTATCAGTACAGGATTGTGTCCAATACTACACAGGATTGTGATCAGTACAGGATTGTGTCCAATGCTACACAGGACTGTGGTCAGTGCAGGATTGTGTCCAATAGTACACAGGATTGTGATCAGTACAGGATTGTGTCCAATACTACACAGGATTATGATCAGTACAGGATTGTGTCCAATACTACACAGGATTATGATCAGTACAGGATTCTGTCCAATACTACACAGAAATGTGATCAGAACCAGATTGTGCCCAATACTACACAGGATCATTCCCAGTGCAGGATTGTGTCCAATGCTACACAGGAATGTGATCAGTACCGGATTGTGCACAATGCTACACCAGATCATCCCCAGTGCAGGATTGATTCCAATACTACAAAGCACTGAGATCAGTACAAGGTTGTGTCCAATACTACACAGGATTAAGTCCTAAAACTCACAGGATTATGATCAGTACAGGATTGTGTCCAATATTGCACAGGATTATGATCAGTACAGGATTCTGTCCAATACTACACAAGACTGTCATCAGTACAGGATTGTGTCCAATACTACACAGGATTATTCCCAGTGCAGGATTGTGTCGAATACTACACAGGAATTTGATCAGAACCAGATTGTGCCCAATTTTACACAGAACTGTAATCAGTACAGGATTGTGACCAATGCTGCACAGTACTGTGGTCAGTATAGGATTGTGTCCAATACTACACAGGATTGTGATCAGTACAGGATTGTGTCCAATACTACACAGGATTATGATCAGTACAGGATTGTGTCCAATACTACACAGGACTGTGATCAGAACAGGTTTCTGTCCAATACTACACAGGACTGTGATCAGTACAGGTTTGTGTCCAATACTACAAAGGATTGTGATCAGTACATGATTGTGTCCAATACTGCACAGGCTCATTCCCAGCACAGGATTGTGTCCAATACTACACAGGAATGTGATCAGTACGGGTCTGTGCCCCAATACTACACAGGATCATTCCCAGAGCAGGATCGTGTCCAATACTACACAGGTTTATGTTCAGTACTGGACGGTGTCCAATACTACACAGAACTCTCGTCAGTACAGGATTGTGTCCAATACTACACAGGATTGTGATCAGTACAGGATTGTGTCCAATACTACACAGGATCATTCCCAGTATAGGATTGTATCCAATACTAAACAGGAATGTGATCAGTACCGGATTGTGCACAATGCTTCACCGGATCATTCCCAGTGCAGGATTGTGTCCAATACTACACATAACTGTGATCAGTACAGGATTGTGTCCAATAGTACACATCATCACACCCAGTGCAGGACTGTGTCCAATATTACACAGGAATGTGATCAGTACCGGATTGTGCCCAATACTGCACAGGATCATTCCCAGTGCAGGATTGTGTCCAATACGACACAGGAATGTGATCAGTACAGGTTTGTGTCCAATACTACACAGGACTGTGATCAGTACACGATTCTGTCCAATACTACACAGGACTGTGAAGAGTACAGGATTGTGTCCAATACTAAACAGGATCATTCCCAGTGCAGGATTGTGTCCAATACTACATAGGATTATGATCAGTGGAGGATTGTGTCCAATGCTACACAGGATCATTCCCAGTACAGGATTGTGTCCAATGATACACAGGACTGTGGTGAATACAGGATTGCGTCCAATACGACACAGGATTGTGATCAGTACAGGATTGTGTCCAATACTACACAGGATTATGATCAGTACAGGATTGTGTCCAATACTACACAGGATTGTGATCAGTACATGATTGTGACCAATACTACACAGGATCATTCCCAGAACTGGATTGTGACCAATACTACACAGGAATGTGATCAGTACGGGTCAGTGCTCCAATACTACACAGGATCATTCCCAGAGCAGGATTGTGTCCAATACTACACAGGACTGTGATCAGTACACTATTCTGTCCAATACTATACAGGACTGTCATCATTACAGGATTGTGTCCAATACTACACAGGATTTTGATCAGTACAGGATTGTGTCCAATACTACACAGGATCATTCCCAGTACAGGATTGTGTCCAATACTACACAGGACTGTGACCAGTACAGGATTGTGTCCAATACTACACAGGATTATTGCCAGTGCAGGATTGTGTCCAATACTGCACAGGAATGTGATCAGTACCGGATTGTGCCCAATGCTACACCCAATCATTCCCAGTGAAGGATTGTGTCCAATACTACACAGGATCAAGTCCCAAGACTCACAGGATTGTGATCAGTTCAGGATTCTGTCCAATAATACACAGGATTATGATCAGTACAGAATTGTGTCCAATACTGCACAGGATTATGATCAGCACAGGATTCTGTCCAATAGTACACAGGACTGTGATCAGTACAGGATTGTGTCCAATACAACACAGGAATGTGATCAGAACCGGAGTGTGCACAATACTACACAGGATCATTCCCAGTGCAGGATTTTGTCCAATAGTACACAGGATCATTCCCAGTGCAGGATTGTGTCCAATACTACACAGGATTGTGATCAGTACAGGATTGTGTCCAATACTACAGAGGATCATTCCCAGAGCAGGATTCTGTCTAACACTACTCAGGAACGTGATCAGTTCCGGTTGTGACCAAAACTACACAAGATCATTCCCAGTGCAGGATTGTGTTCAATACTACAGAGGATTATGATCACTACAGGATTGTGTCCAATACTCCACAGGACTGTAATCAGTACAGGATTGTGTCCAATACTACAGAGGATCATTCCCAGAGCTGGATTGTGTCAAATACTGCACAGGAATGTGATCAGTACCGGATTGTGCACAATGCTACACCGGATCATTCCCAGTGCAGAATTGTGTCCAATACTACACAGGAATGTGTTCAGTAAGGGACTGTGCCCAATACTACACAGGATCATTCCCACTGCAGGATTGTGTCCAATACTACACAGGATTGTGATCAGTACAGGATTGTGTCCAATACTACACAGGATCATTCCCAGTACAGCATTCTGCCCAATACTACACAGGATTGTGATCAGTACAGGATTGTGTCCAATATTACACAGGACTGTGATCAGTATAGGATTGTGTCCAATAACACAGAGGGTTGTGATCAGTACAGGATTGTGTCCAATACTACGCAGGATCATTCCCAGTACAGGATTGTGTCCAATACTGCACAGGATTATGACCAGTACAGGATTCTGTCCAATACTACACAGGAATGTGATCAAAACCAGATTGTGCCCAATACTACACAGGATCATTCCCAGTGCAGGATTGTGTCCAATACTACACAGGATTATGATCAGTACAGGATTATGTCCAATGATACACAGGACTGTGATCAGTACTGCATTGCGTCCAATACTACACAGGACTGTGATCAGTACAGGATTGTGTCCAATACTACACAGGATCATTCCCAGTACAGCATTCTGCCCAATACTACACAGGATTGTGATCAGTACAGGATTGTGTCCAATATTACACAGGACTGTGATCAGTATAGGATTGTGTCCAATAACACAGAGGGTTGTGATCAGTACAGGATTGTGTCCAATACTACGCAGGATCATTCCCAGTACAGGATTGTGTCCAATACTGCACAGGATTATGACCAGTACAGGATTCTGTCCAATACTACACAGGAATGTGATCAGAACCAGATTGTGCCCAATACTACACAGGATCATTCCCAGTGCAGGATTGTGTCCAATACTACACAGGATTATGATCAGTACAGGATTATGTCCAATGATACACAGGACTGTGATCAGTACTGCATTGCGTCCAATACTAAACAGGACTGTGATCAGTACAGGATTGTGTCCAATACTACAGAGGATTATGGTCAGTACAGAATTGTGTCCAATACTACACGGGATCAAACCCAGTGCAGGATTGTGTCCAATGCTACACAGGAGTGTGATCAGTACGCGACTGTGCCCAATACTACACAGCATCATCCCAGTGCAGGATTGTGTCCAATACTACACAGGATCATTCCCAGTACAGGATTGTGTCCAATACTACACAGGATTGTGATCAGTACAGGATTGTCTCCAATACTACACAGGACTGATCAGTCCAGGATTGTGTCCAATACTACACAGGATTGTGATCAGTACAGGATTGTGTCCAATACTAAACAGGACTGTGATCAGTACAGGATTGTGTCCAATACTACACAGAACTGTGATCAGTACAGGATTGCGTCCAATGCTACACAGGACTGTGGTCAGTACAGGATTGTGTCCAATAGTACACAGGATTGTGATCAGTGCAGAATTGTGTCCAGTACTACACAGGACTGTGATCAGAACAGGATTGTGTCCAATAATACACAGGATTGTGATCAGTACAGGATTGTGTCCAGTACTACACAGGATCATTCCCAGTACAGGATTGTGTCCAATACGACACAGGATTGTGATCAGTACAGGATTGTGTCCAATACTACACAGGATTATGATCAGTACAGCATTCTGTCCAAACTAAACAGAAATGTGATCAGAACCAGATTGTGCCCAATACTACACAGGATCATTCCCAGTGCAGGATTGATTCCAATACTACAAAGCACTGAGATCAGTACAAGGTTGTGTCCAATACTACACAGGATTAAGTCCTAAAACTCACAGGATTATCATCAGTACAGGATTGTGTCCAATACTGCACAGGATTATGATCAGTACAGGATTCTGTCAAATACTACACAGGAATGTGATCAGTACAGGATTGTGTCCAATACTACACAGGATTATTCCCAGTGCAGGATTGTGTCCAATACTAAACAGGAATGTGATCAGAACCAGATTGTGCCCAATACTACACAGAACTGTGATCAGTACAGGATTGTGACCAATGCTGCACAGTACTGTGGTCAGTACTGGATTGTGTCCAATACTACACAGGAATGTGATCAGTACAGGATTGTGTCCAATACTACACAGGATTATAATCAGTACAGGATTGTGTCCAATACTACACAGGATTATGATCAGTACAGGATTGTGTCCAATACTACACAGGACTGTGATCAGTACAGGTTTGTGTCCAATACTACAAAGGATTGTGATCAGTACATGATTGTGTCCAATACTGCACAGGCTCATTCCCAGCACTGGATTGTGTCCAATACTACACAGGAATATGATCAGTACGGGTCTGTGCCCCAATACTACACAGGATCATTCCCAGAGCAGGATCGTGTCCAATACTACACAGGATTATGTTCAGTACTGGACGGTGTCCAATACTACACAGAACTCTCGTCAGTACAGGATTGTGTCCAATACTATGCAGGATCATTCCCAGTATAGAATTGTATCCAATACTAAACAGGAATGTGATCAGTACCGGGTTGTGCACAATGATTCACCGGATCATTCCCAGTGCAGGATTGTGTCCAATACTACACATAACTGTGATCAGTACAGGATTGTGTCCAATAGTACACATCATCACACCCAGTGCAGGACTGTGTCCAATACTACACAGGAATGTGATCAGTACCGGATTGTGCCCAATACTGCACAGGATCATTCCCAGTGCAGGATTGTGTCCAATACGACACAGGAATGTGATCAGTACAGGTTTGTGTCCAATACTACACAGGACTGTGATCAGTACAGGATTGTGTCCAATACTAAACAGGATTGTGATCAGTACAGGATTGTGTCCAATACTACACAGGATTATTCCCAGTGCAGGATTGTGTCCAATACTACACTGGAATGTGATCAGTACCGGATTGTGACCAATACTAAACAGGATCATTCCCAGTGCAGGATTGTGTCCAATGTGACACAGGACTGTGATCAGTACCGGATTGTGTCCAATACTACACAGGATTATGATCAGTACAAGATTGTGTCCAATACTACACAGGACTGTGATCAGAACAGGATTGTGTCCAATACTACACAAGACTGTGATCAATACAGGATTGTGTCCAATACTACACAGGACTGTGATCAGTACAGGATTGTGTCCAATACTACACAGGACTGTGATCAGTACAGGATTGTGTCCAATACTACACAGGACTGTGATCAGTACAGGATTGTGTCCAATAATACACAGGATCACTCCCAGTGCAGGTTTGTGTCCAATACTACACAGGAATGTGATCACTACCGGATTGTGCCCAGCACTACACAGGGTCATTCCCAGTGCAGGATTGTGTCCAATACTACACAGCAGTGTGCTCAGTACGGGACTGTGCCCAATACTACACAGGATCATTTCCAGTACAGGATTGTGTCCAATACTACACAGCACTGTGATCAGTACAGGATTGTGTCCAATACTACACAGGATTGTGATCAGTACAGGATTGTGTCCAATACTACACAGCACTGTGATCAGTACAGGATTGGGTCCAATACTACACAGGATTATGATCAGTACAGGATTGTGTCCAATACTACACAGGATTATGATCAGTACAGGATTGTGTCCAATACGACACAGGACTGTGATCAGTACAGGATTGTGTCCAATGCTACACAGGACTGTGATCAGTACAGGATTGTGTCCAATACTACACAGGATCATTTCCAGTACAGGATTGTGTCCAATACTACACAGCACTGTGATCAGTACAGGATTGGGTCCAATACTACACAGGATGCTGAACAGAACAGAATTGTGCCCAATACTACCAGGATCACACCCAGTGCAGGATTATGTCCAATACTACACAGGACTGTGATCATTACCTGATTGTGTCCAATACTACATAGGATTGTTATCTGTACAGGACTGTGTCCAATTCGACACAGGATGGTGATCAGTACAGCATTGAGTCCAATACTACACAGGACTGTGATCAGAACAGGATTGTGTCCAATACTACACAGGATTGTGATCAGTACAGGATTGTGTCCAATACTACACAGGATTGTGATCAGTACAGGATTGTGTCCAATACTACACAGGATCATTCCCAGTATAGGATTGTATCCAATACTAAACAGGAATGTGATCAGTACCGGATTGTGCACAATGCTTCACCGGATCATTCCCAGTGCAGGATTGTGTCCAATACTACACATAACTGTGATCAGTACAGGATTGTGTCCAATAGTACACATCATCACACCCAGTGCAGGACTGTGTCCAATACTACACAGGAATGTGATCAGTACCGGATTGTGCCCAATACTGCACAGGATCATTCCCAGTGCAGGATTGTGTCCAATACGACACAGGAATGTGATCAGTACAGGTTTGTGTCCAATACTACACAGGACTGTGATCAGTACAGGATTGTGTCCAATACTAAACAGGATTGTGATCAGTACAGGATTGTGTCCAATACTACACAGGATTATTCCCAGTGCAGGATTGTGTCCAATACTACACTGGAATGTGATCAGTACCGGATTGTGACCAATACTAAACAGGATCATTCCCAGTGCAGGATTGTGTCCAATGTGACACAGGACTGTGATCAGTACCGGATTGTGTCCAATACTACACAGGATTATGATCAGTACAAGATTGTGTCCAATACTACACAGGACTGTGATCAGAACAGGATTGTGTCCAATACTACACAAGACTGTGATCAATACAGGATTGTGTCCAATACTACACAGGACTGTGATCAGTACAGGATTGTGTCCAATACTACACAGGACTGTGATCAGTACAGGATTGTGTCCAATACTACACAGGACTGTGATCAGTACAGGATTGTGTCCAATAATACACAGGATCACTCCCAGTGCAGGTTTGTGTCCAATACTACACAGGAATGTGATCACTACCGGATTGTGCCCAGCACTACACAGGGTCATTCCCAGTGCAGGATTGTGTCCAATACTACACAGCAGTGTGCTCAGTACGGGACTGTGCCCAATACTACACAGGATCATTTCCAGTACAGGATTGTGTCCAATACTACACAGCACTGTGATCAGTACAGGATTGTGTCCAATACTACACAGGATTGTGATCAGTACAGGATTGTGTCCAATACTACACAGCACTGTGATCAGTACAGGATTGGGTCCAATACTACACAGGATTATGATCAGTACAGGATTGTGTCCAATACTACACAGGATTATGATCAGTACAGGATTGTGTCCAATACGACACAGGACTGTGATCAGTACAGGATTGTGTCCAATGCTACACAGGACTGTGATCAGTACAGGATTGTGTCCAATACTACACAGGATCATTTCCAGTACAGGATTGTGTCCAATACTACACAGCACTGTGATCAGTACAGGATTGGGTCCAATACTACACAGGATGCTGAACAGAACAGAATTGTGCCCAATACTACCAGGATCACACCCAGTGCAGGATTATGTCCAATACTACACAGGACTGTGATCATTACCTGATTGTGTCCAATACTACATAGGATTGTTATCTGTACAGGACTGTGTCCAATTTGACACAGGATGGTGATCAGTACAGGATTGAGTCCAATACTAAACAGGATTATGATCAGTACAAGATTGTGTCCAATACTACACAGGATCATTCCCAGTAAAGGATTGTGTCCAATACTACACAGGTATGTAACCAGTACGGGACTGTGCCCCAATACTACAGAAGATCATTCCCAGTGCAGGATTGTGTCCAATACTACACAGGATTAAGTTCAGTACAGGATTGTATCCAATACTACACAGGATCATTCCCAGAGCAGGATTGTGTCAAATACTGCACAGGAATGTGATCAGTACCGGATTGTGCACAATGCTACACCGGATCATTCCCAGTGCAGAATTGTGTCCAATATTACACAGGATTGTGATCAGTACAGGATTCTGTCCAATACTACACAGGATCATTCCCAGTACAGCATTCTGCCCAATACTACACAGGATTGTGATCAGTACAGGATTGTGTCCAATGCTACACAGAACTGTGATCAGTACGCGACTGTGTCCAATACTACACAGGACTGTGATCAGTATAGGATTGTGTCTAATGCTACACAGGATTGTGATCAGTACAGGATTGTGTCCAATACTACACAGGATCATTCCCAGAGCAGGATCGTGTCCAATACTACACAGGATTATGTTCAGTACTGGATGGTGTCCAATACTACACAGAACTCTCGTCAGTACAGGTTTGTGTCCAATACTACACAGGATTGTGATCAGTACAGGATTGTGTCCAATGCCACACAGGATCTTTCCCAGTACAGGATTGTGTCCAATGCTACACAGGACTGTGGTGAATACAGGATTGCATCCAATACTACACAGGATCATTCCCAGTGCAGGATTGTGTCCAATATTACACTGGAATGTGATCAGTACCGGATTGTGCCCAATAGTAAACAGGATCATTCCCAGTGCAGGATTGTGTCCAATGTGACACAGGACTGTGATCAGTACCGGATTGTGTCCAATACTACGCAGGATTATGATCAGTACAAGATTGTGTCCAATACTACACAGGATTGTGATCAGAACAGGATTGTGTCCAATACTACACAAGACTGTGATCAATACAGGATTGTGTCCAATACTACACAGGACTGTGATCAGTACAGGATTGTGTCCAATAATACACAGGATCACTCCCAGTGCAGGTTTGTGTCCAATACTACACAGGAATGTGATCACTACCGGATTGTGCCCAGCACTACACAGGGTCATTCCCAGTGCAGGATTGTGTCCAATACTACACAGCAGTGTGCTCAGTACGGGACTGTGCCCAATACTACACAGGATCATTTCCAGTACAGGATTGTGTCCAATACTACACAGCACTGTGATCAGTACAGCATTGGGTCCAATACTACACAGGATGCTGAACAGAACAGAATTGTGCCCAATACTACGAGGATCACACCCAGTGCAGGATTATGTCCAATACTACACAGGACTGTGATCATTACCTGATTGTGTCCAATACTACATAGGATTGTTATCTGTACAGGACTGTGTCCAATTCGACACAGGATGGTGATCAGTACAGGATTGAGTCCAATACTACACAGGATTATGATCAGTACAAGATTGTGTCCAATACTACACAGGACTGTGATCAGAACAGGATTGTGTCCAATACTACACAGGACAGTGATCAGAACAGGATTGTGTCCAATACTACACAGGACAGTGATCAGAACAGGATTGTGTCCAATACTACACAGGACAGTGATCAGAACAGGATTGTGTCCAATACTACACAGGACAGTGATCAGAACAGGATTGTGTCCAATACTACACAGGATTGTGATGAGTACAAGATTGTAGCCAATGTTACACAGGGTCATTCCCAGTACAGGATTGTGTCAAATACTACACAGGATCATTCCCAGTACAGGATTGTGTCCAATACTACACAGGTATGTAATCAGTACGGGACTGTGCCCCAATACTACAGAAGATCATTCCCAGTGCAGGATTGTGTCCAATACTACACAGGATTAAGTTCAGTACAGGATTGTGTCCAATACTACACAGGATCATTCCCAGAGCAGGATTGTGTCAAATACTGCACAGGAATGTGATCAGTACCGGATTGTTCACAATGCTACACCGGATCATTCCCAGTGCAGAATTGTGTCCAATATTACACAGGATTGTGATCAGTACAGGATTCTGTCCAATACTACACAGGATCATTCCCAGTACAGCATTCTGCCCAATACTACACAGGATTGTGATCAGTACAGGATTGTGTCCAATGCTACACAGGAGTGTGATCAGTACGCGACTGTGCCCAATACTACACAGCATCATTCCCAGTACAGGATGGTGTCCAATACTACACAGGATTATGATCAGTACAGGATTGTGTCCAATACTACACAGGACTGTGATCAGTATGGGTCTGTGCCCCAATACTACACAGGATCATTCCCAGAGCAGGATCGTGTCCAATACTACACAGGATTATGTTCAGTACTGGATGGTGTCCAATACTACACAGAACTCTCGTCAGTACAGGATTGTGTCCAATACTACACAGGATTGTGATCAGTACAGGATTGTGTCCAATGCTACACAGGATCATTCCCAGTACAGGATTGTGTCCAATGCTACCCAGGACTGTGGTGAATACAGGTTTGCATCCAATACTACACAGGATTGTGATCAGTACAGGAATGTGTCCAATACTACACAGGATTATGATCAGTACAGGATTGTGTCCAATGCTACACAAGATAATGATCAGTACAGGATTATGTCCAATACTACACAGGACTGTGATCAGTATAGGATTGTGTCCAATACTACACAGGATTGTGATCAGTACAGGATTGTGTCCAATACTACACAAGATCATTCCCAGTACAGGATTGTGTCCAATACTACACAGGACTGATCAGTACAGGATTGTGTCCAATACTACACAGGAATGTGAACAGTACAGGATTGTGTCCAATACTACACAGAACTGTGATCAGTACAGTATTGCGTCCAATGCTACACAGGACTGTGGTCAGTACAGGATTGTGTCCAATACTACACAGGATTGTGATCAGTACAGGATTGTGTCCAATACTACACAGCACTGTGATCAGTACAGGATTGGGTCCAATACTACACAGGATTATGATCAGTACAGGATTGTGTCCAATACTACACAGGATTATGATCAGTACAGGATTGTGTCCAATACGACACAGGACTGTGATCAGTACAGGATTGTGTCCAATGCTACACAGGACTGTGATCAGTACAGGATTGTGTCCAATACTACACAGGATCATTTCCAGTACAGGATTGTGTCCAATACTACACAGCACTGTGATCAGTACAGGATTGGGTCCAATACTACACAGGATGCTGAACAGAACAGAATTGTGCCCAATACTACCAGGATCACACCCAGTGCAGGATTATGTCCAATACTACACAGGACTGTGATCATTACCTGATTGTGTCCAATACTACATAGGATTGTTATCTGTACAGGACTGTGTCCAATTTGACACAGGATGGTGATCAGTACAGGATTGAGTCCAATACTAAACAGGATTATGATCAGTACAAGATTGTGTCCAATACTACACAGGATCATTCCCAGTAAAGGATTGTGTCCAATACTACACAGGTATGTAACCAGTACGGGACTGTGCCCCAATACTACAGAAGATCATTCCCAGTGCAGGATTGTGTCCAATACTACACAGGATTAAGTTCAGTACAGGATTGTATCCAATACTACACAGGATCATTCCCAGAGCAGGATTGTGTCAAATACTGCACAGGAATGTGATCAGTACCGGATTGTGCACAATGCTACACCGGATCATTCCCAGTGCAGAATTGTGTCCAATATTACACAGGATTGTGATCAGTACAGGATTCTGTCCAATACTACACAGGATCATTCCCAGTACAGCATTCTGCCCAATACTACACAGGATTGTGATCAGTACAGGATTGTGTCCAATGCTACACAGAACTGTGATCAGTACGCGACTGTGTCCAATACTACACAGGACTGTGATCAGTATAGGATTGTGTCTAATGCTACACAGGATTGTGATCAGTACAGGATTGTGTCCAATACTACACAGGATCATTCCCAGAGCAGGATCGTGTCCAATACTACACAGGATTATGTTCAGTACTGGATGGTGTCCAATACTACACAGAACTCTCGTCAGTACAGGTTTGTGTCCAATACTACACAGGATTGTGATCAGTACAGGATTGTGTCCAATGCCACACAGGATCTTTCCCAGTACAGGATTGTGTCCAATGCTACACAGGACTGTGGTGAATACAGGATTGCATCCAATACTACACAGGATCATTCCCAGTGCAGGATTGTGTCCAATATTACACTGGAATGTGATCAGTACCGGATTGTGCCCAATAGTAAACAGGATCATTCCCAGTGCAGGATTGTGTCCAATGTGACACAGGACTGTGATCAGTACCGGATTGTGTCCAATACTACGCAGGATTATGATCAGTACAAGATTGTGTCCAATACTACACAGGATTGTGATCAGAACAGGATTGTGTCCAATACTACACAAGACTGTGATCAATACAGGATTGTGTCCAATACTACACAGGACTGTGATCAGTACAGGATTGTGTCCAATAATACACAGGATCACTCCCAGTGCAGGTTTGTGTCCAATACTACACAGGAATGTGATCACTACCGGATTGTGCCCAGCACTACACAGGGTCATTCCCAGTGCAGGATTGTGTCCAATACTACACAGCAGTGTGCTCAGTACGGGACTGTGCCCAATACTACACAGGATCATTTCCAGTACAGGATTGTGTCCAATACTACACAGCACTGTGATCAGTACAGCATTGGGTCCAATACTACACAGGATGCTGAACAGAACAGAATTGTGCCCAATACTACGAGGATCACACCCAGTGCAGGATTATGTCCAATACTACACAGGACTGTGATCATTACCTGATTGTGTCCAATACTACATAGGATTGTTATCTGTACAGGACTGTGTCCAATTCGACACAGGATGGTGATCAGTACAGGATTGAGTCCAATACTACACAGGATTATGATCAGTACAAGATTGTGTCCAATACTACACAGGACAGTGATCAGAACAGGATTGTGTCCAATACTACACAGGACAGTGATCAGAACAGGATTGTGTCCAATACTACACAGGACAGTGATCAGAACAGGATTGTGTCCAATACTACACAGGACAGTGATCAGAACAGGATTGTGTCCAATACTACACAGGATTGTGATGAGTACAAGATTGTAGCCAATGTTACACAGGGTCATTCCCAGTACAGGATTGTGTCAAATACTACACAGGATCATTCCCAGTACAGGATTGTGTCCAATACTACACAGGTATGTAATCAGTACGGGACTGTGCCCCAATACTACAGAAGATCATTCCCAGTGCAGGATTGTGTCCAATACTACACAGGATTAAGTTCAGTACAGGATTGTGTCCAATACTACACAGGATCATTCCCAGAGCAGGATTGTGTCAAATACTGCACAGGAATGTGATCAGTACCGGATTGTTCACAATGCTACACCGGATCATTCCCAGTGCAGAATTGTGTCCAATATTACACAGGATTGTGATCAGTACAGGATTCTGTCCAATACTACACAGGATCATTCCCAGTACAGCATTCTGCCCAATACTACACAGGATTGTGATCAGTACAGGATTGTGTCCAATGCTACACAGGAGTGTGATCAGTACGCGACTGTGCCCAATACTACACAGCATCATTCCCAGTACAGGATGGTGTCCAATACTACACAGGATTATGATCAGTACAGGATTGTGTCCAATACTACACAGGACTGTGATCAGTATGGGTCTGTGCCCCAATACTACACAGGATCATTCCCAGAGCAGGATCGTGTCCAATACTACACAGGATTATGTTCAGTACTGGATGGTGTCCAATACTACACAGAACTCTCGTCAGTACAGGATTGTGTCCAATACTACACAGGATTGTGATCAGTACAGGATTGTGTCCAATGCTACACAGGATCATTCCCAGTACAGGATTGTGTCCAATGCTACCCAGGACTGTGGTGAATACAGGTTTGCATCCAATACTACACAGGATTGTGATCAGTACAGGAATGTGTCCAATACTACACAGGATTATGATCAGTACAGGATTGTGTCCAATGCTACACAAGATAATGATCAGTACAGGATTATGTCCAATACTACACAGGACTGTGATCAGTATAGGATTGTGTCCAATACTACACAGGATTGTGATCAGTACAGGATTGTGTCCAATACTACACAAGATCATTCCCAGTACAGGATTGTGTCCAATACTACACAGGACTGATCAGTACAGGATTGTGTCCAATACTACACAGGAATGTGAACAGTACAGGATTGTGTCCAATACTACACAGAACTGTGATCAGTACAGTATTGCGTCCAATGCTACACAGGACTGTGGTCAGTACAGGATTGTGTCCAATAGTACACAGGATTGTGATCAGTACAGAATTGTGTCCAGTACTACACAGGACTGTGATCAGTACAGGATTGTGTCCAATACTACACAGGATTGTGATCAGTACAGGATTGTGTCCAGTACTACACAGGATCATTCCCAGTACAGGATTGTGTCCAATACTACACAGGATTGTGATCAGTACAGGATTGTGTCCAATACGACACAGGACTGTGATCAGTACAGGATTGTGTCCAATGCTACACAGGACTGTGGTCAATACAGGATTGCGTCCAATACTGCACAGGATTGTGATCAGTACAGGATTGTGTCCAATACTACACAGGATTATGATCAGTACAGGATTGTGTCCAATACTACACAGGATTATGATCAGTACAGCATTCTGTCCAATACTACACAGGAATGTGATCAGAACCAGATTGTGCCCAATACTACACAGGATCATTCCCAGTGCAGGATTGATTCCAATACTACAAAGCACTGAGATCAGTACAAGGTTGTGTCCAATACTACACAGGATTAAGTCCTAAAACTCACAGGATTATGATCAGTACAGGATTCTGTCCAATACTACACAAGACTGTCATCAGTACAGGATTGTGTCCAATACTACACAGGATTATTCCCAGTGCAGGATTGTGTCCAATACTACACAGGAATGTGATCAGAACCAGATTGTGCACAATACTACACAGAACTGTGATCAGTACAGTATTGTAACCAATGCTGCACAGTACTGTGGTCAGTACAGGATTGCGTCCAATACTACACAGGATTATGATCAGTACAGGATTGTGTCCAATACTACACAGGTCTGTGATCAGAACAGGTTTCTGTCCAATACTACACAGGACTGTGATCAGTACAGGTTTGTGTCCAATACTACAAAGGATTGTGATCAGTACATGATTGTGTCCAATACTGCACAGGCTGATTCCCAGCACTGGATTGTGTCCAATAATACACAGGAATGTGATCAGTACTGGATGGTGTCCAATACTACACAGAACTCTCGTCAGTACAGGATTGTGTCCAATACTACACAGGATCATTCCCAGTATAGGATTGTATCCAATACTAAACAGGAATGTGATCAGTACCGGATTGTGCACAATGCTTCACCGGATCACACCCAGTGCAGGACTGTGTCCAATACTACACAGGAATGTGATCAGTACCGGATTGTGCCCAATACTGCACAGGATCATTCCCAGTGCAGGATTGTGTCCAATACTACAGAGGAATGTGATCAGTACAGGTTTGTGTCCAATACTACACAGGACTGTTATCAGTACACGATTCTGTCAAATACTACACAGGACTGTGATCAGTACAGGACTGTGTCCAATACGAAACAGGATTGTGATCAGCAGAGGATAGTGTCCAATACTACACAGGATCATTCCCAGTACAGGATTGTGTCCAATGCTGCACAGGATTGTGGTGAATGCAGGATTGCGTCCAATACTACACAGGATTGTGATCAGTACAGGATTGTGTCCAATACTACACAGGATTATGATCAGTACAGGATTGTGTCCAATACTACACAGGATTATGATCAGTACAGGATTCTGTCCAATACTACACAGGAATGTGATCAGAACCAGATTGTGCCTAATACTACACAGGATCATTCGCAGTGCAGGATTGTGTCCAATACTACACAGGATTATGATCAGTACAGGATTGTGTCCAATGATACACAGGACTCTGATCAGTACAGCATTTTGTCCAATATTACACAGGACTGTGATCAGTACAGGATTGTGTCCAATACTACGGAGGATTATGATAAGTACAGAATTGTGTCCAATACTACACGGGATCAAACCCAGTGCAGGATTGTGTCCAATACTACACAGGAATGTGATCAGTACCGGATTGTGCCCAATACTACACAGGACCATTGCCAGTGCCGGATTGTGTCCAATGCTACACAGGAATGTGAGCAGTACTGGATTGTGTCCAATACTACACAGGTCTGTGATCAGTACAGGTTTGTGTCCAATACTACACAGGATTGTGATCAGTACATGATTGTGTCCAATACTACACATGATCATTCCCAGTACTGGATTGTGTCTAATACTAAACAGGATTATGTTCAGTACTGGATTGTGTCGAATACTACAAAGAACTCTCGTCAGTACAGGATT
Source organism: Mobula birostris (assembly GCF_030028105.1). NCBI lineage: Eukaryota > Metazoa > Chordata > Chondrichthyes > Myliobatiformes > Myliobatidae > Mobula > Mobula birostris. The sequence goes on from NC_092379.1 coordinate 57,221,810, forward strand.
GTGTCCAATATTACACAGGATCGTGATCAGTACCGGATTGTGTCCAATACTACACAGGATCATTCCCAGTGTACGATTGTGTCCAATACTACACAGGAATGTGATCAGTACTGGATTGTGACCAATGCTACATAGGACTGTGGTCAGTACAGGATTGTGTCCAATACTACACAGGATTGTGATCAGTACAAGATTGTGTCCAATACTACACAGGACTGTGATCAGAACAGGATTGTGTCCAATACTACACAGGACTGTGATCAGAACAGGATTGTGTCCTATACTACACAGGACTGTGATCAGTACAGGACTCTGTCCAATACTACACAGGATTGTGATGAGTACAAGATTGTGGCCAATGTTACACAGGATCATTCCCAGTACAGGATTGTGTCAAATACTACACAGTATCATTCCCAGTACAGGATTGTGTCCAATACTACACAGGTATGTAATCAGTACGGGACTGTGCCCCAATACTACAGAAGATCATTCCCAGTGCAGGATTGTGTCCAATACTACACAGGATTAAGTTCAGTACAGGATTGTGTCCAATACTACACAGGATCATTCCCAGAGCAGGATTGTGTCAAATACTGCACAGGAATGTGATCAGTACCGGATTGTGCACAATGCTACACCGGATCATTCCCAGTGCAGGATTGTGTCCAATATTACACAGGATTGTGATCAGTACAGGATTCTGTCCAATACTACACAGGATCATTCCCAGTACAGCATTCTGCCCAATACTACACAGGATTGTGATCAGTACAGGATTGTGTCCAATACTACACAGGATTGTGATCAGTACAGGATTGTGTCCAATGCTACACAGGAGTGTGATCAGTACGCGACTGTGCCCAATACTACACAGCATCATCCCAGTGCAGGATTGTGTCCAATACTACACAGGACTGTGATCAGTATAGGATTGTGTCCAATACTACACAGGATTGTGATCAGTACAGGATTGTGTCCAATACTACACAGGATCATTCCCAGTACAGGATTGTGTCCAATACTACACAGGATTGTGATCAGTACAGGATTGTGTCCAATACTACACAGGACTGTGATCAGTATGGGTCTGTGCCGCAATACTACACAGGATCATTCCCAGAGCAGGATCGTGTCCAATACTACACAGGATTATGTTCAGTACTGGATGGTGCCCAATACTACACAGAATTCTCGTCAGTACAGGATTGTGTCCAATACTACACAGGATTGTGATCAGTACAGGATTGTGTCCAATGCTACACAGGATCATTCCCAGTACAGGATTGTGTCCAATGCTACACAGGACTGTGGTGAATACAGGATTGCATCCAATACTACACAGGATTGTGATCAGTACAGGAATGTGTCCAATACTACACAGGAATGTGATCAGTACCGGATTGTGCCCAATACTAAACAGGATCATTCCCAGTGCAGGATTGTGTCCAATGTGACGCAGGACTGTGATCAGTACCGGATTGTGCCCAATACTACACAGGATTATGATCAGTACAAGATTGTGTCCAATACTACACAGGACTGTGATCAGAACAGGATTGTGTCCAATACTACACAGGACTGTGATCAGTACAGGATTGTGTCCAATAATATACAGGATCACTCCCAGTGCAGGTTTGTGTCCAATACTACACAGGAATGTGATCACTACCGGATTGTGCCCAGCACTACACAGGATCATTCCCAGTGCAGGATTGTGTCCAATACTACACAGCAGTGTGCTCAGTACGGGACTGTGCTCAATACTACACAGGATCATTTCCAGTACAGGATTGTGTCCAATACTACACAGCACTGTGATCAGTACAGCATTGGGTCCAATACTACACAGGATGCTGAACAGAACAGAATTGTGCCCAATACTACGAGGATCACACCCAGTCCAGGATTATGTCCAATACTACACAGGACTGTGATCATTACCTGATTGTGTCCAATACTACATAGGATTGTTATCTGTACAGGACTGTGTCCAATTCGACACAGGATGGTGATCAGTACAGGATTGAGTCCAATACTACACAGGATTATGATCAGTACAAGATTGTGTCCAATACTACACAGGACTGTGATCAGAACAGGATTGTGTCCAATACTACACAGGACAGTGATCAGAACAGGATTGTGTCCTATACTACACAGGACTGTGATCAGTACAGGACTCTGTCCAATACTACACAGGATTGTGATGAGTACAAGATTGTGGCCAATGTTACACAGGATCATTCCCAGTACAGGATTGTGTCAAATACTACACAGGATCATTCCCAGTACAGGATTGTGTCCAATACTACACAGGTATGTAATCAGTACGGGACTGTGCCCCAATACTACAGAAGATCATTCCCAGTGCAGGATTGTGTCCAATACTACACAGGATTAAGCTCAGTACAGGATTGTGTCCAATACTACACAGGATCATTCCCAGAGCTGGATTGTGTCAAATACTGCACAGGAATGTGATCAGTACCGGATTGTGCACAATGCTACACCGGATCATTCCCAGTGCAGAATTGTGTCCAATATTACACAGGATTGTGATCAGTACAGGATTCTGTCCAATACTACACAGGATCATTCCCAGTACAGCATTCTGCCCAATACTACACAGGATTGTGATCAGTACAGGATTGTGTCCAATGCTACACAGGAGTGTGATCAGTACGCGACTGTGCCCAATACTACACAGCATCATTCCCAGTACAGGATTGTGTCCAATACTACACAGGATTGTGATCAGTACAGGATTGTGTCCAATACTACACAGGACTGTGATCAGTATGGGTCTGTGCCCCAATACTACACAGGATCATTCCCAGAGCAGGATCGTGTCCAATACTACACAGGATTATGTTCAGTACTGGATGGTGTCCAATACTACACAGAACTCTCGTCAGTACAGGATTGTGTCCAATACTACACAGGATTGTGATCAGTACAGGATTGTGTCCAATGCTACACAGGATCATTCCCAGTACAGGATTGTGTCCAATACTACACAAGATAATGATCAGTACAGGATTATGTCCAATACTACACAGGACTGTGATCAGTATAGGATTGTGTCCAATACTACACAGGATTGTGATCAGTACAGGATTGTGTCCAATACTACACAGGATCATTCCCAGTACAGGATTGTGTCCAATACGACACAGGACTGATCAGTACAGGATTGTGTCCAATACTACACAGGAATGTGAACAGTACAGGATTGTGTCCAATACTACACAGAACTGTGATCAGTACAGCATTGCGTCCAATGCTACACAGGACTGTGGTCAGTACAGGATTGTGTCCAATAGTACACAGGATTGTGATCAGTACAGAATTGTGTCCAGTACTACACAGGACTGTGATCAGTACAGGATTGTGTCCAATACTACACAGGATTGTGATCAGTACAGGATTGTGTCCAGTACTACACAGGATCATTCCCAGTACAGGATTGTGTCCAATACTACACAGGATTGTGATCAGTACAGGATTGTGTCCAGTACAACACAGGATTATTCCCAGTACAGGATTGTGTCCAATACTACACAGGATTATGATCAGTACAGGATTGTGTCCAATACGACACAGGACTGTGATCAGTACAGGATTGTGTCCAATGCTACACAGGACTGTGGTCAATACAGGATTGCGTCCAATACTGCACAGGATTGTGATCAGTACAGGATTGTGTCCAATACTACACAGGATTATGATCAGTACAGGATTGTATCCAATACTACACAGGATTATGATCAGTACAGCATTCTGTCCAATACTACACAGGAATGTGATCAGAACCAGATTGTGCCCAATACTACAGAGGATCATTCCCAGTGCAGGATTGATTCCAATACTACAAAGCACTGAGATCAGTACAAGGTTGTGTCCAATACTACACAGGATTAAGTCCTAAAACTCACAGGATTATGATCAGTACAGGATTGTGTCCAATACTGCACAGGATTATGATCAGTACAGGATTCTGTCCAATACTACACAAGACTGTCATCAGTACAGGATTGTGTCCAATACTACACAGGATTATTCCCAGTGCAGGATTGTGTCCAATACTACACAGGAATGTGATCAGAACCAGATTGTGCACAATACTACACAGAACTGTGATCAGTACAGTATTGTAACCAATGCTGCACAGTACTGTGGTCAGTACAGGATTGTGTCCAATACTACACAGGAATGTCATCAGTACAGGATTGTGTTCAATACTACACAGAATTATAATCAGTACAGGAATGTGTCCAATACTACACAGGATTATGATCAGTACAGGATTGTGTCCAATACTACACAGGTCTGTGATCAGAACAGGTTTCTGTCCAATACTACACAGGACTGTGATCAGTACAGGTTTGTGTCCAATACTACAAAGGATTGTGATCAGTACATGATTGTGTCCAATACTGCACAGGCTGATTCCCAGCACTGGATTGTGTCCAATACTACACAGGAATGTGATCAGTACGGGTCTGTGCCCCAATACTACACAGGATCATTCCCAGAGCAGGATCGTGTCCAATACTACACAGGATTATGTTCAGTACTGGATGGTGTCCAATACTACACAGAACTCTCGTCAGTACAGGATTGTGTCCAATACTACACACCAATATTACACAGGATTGTGATCAGTACAGGATTCTGTCCAATACTGCACAGGATCATTCCCAGTACAGCATTCTGCCCAATACTACACAGGATTGTGATCAGTACAGGATTGTGTCCAATGCTACACAGGAGTGTGATCAGTACGCGACTGTGCCCAATACTACACAGCATCATCCCAGTGCAGGATTGTGTCCAATACTACACAGGACTGTGATCAGTATAGGATTGTGTCCAATACTACACAGGATTGTGATCAGTACAGGATTGTGTCCAATACTACACAGGATCATTCCCAGTACAGGATTGTGTCCAATACTACACAGGATTGTGATCAGTACAGGATTGTGTCCAATACTACACAGGACTGTGATCAGTATGGTTCTGTGCCCCAATACTACACAGGATCATTCCCAGAGCAGGATCGTGTCCAATACTACACAGGATTATGTTCAGTACTGGATGGTGTCCAATACTACACAGAACTCTCGTCAATACAGGATTGTGTCCAATACTACACAGGATTGTGATCAGTACAGGATTGTGTCCAATGCTACACAGGATCATTCCCAGTACAGGATTGTGTCCAATGCTACACAGGACTGTGGTGAATACAGGATTGCATCCAATACTACACAGGATCATTCCCAGTGCAGGATTGTGTCCAATACTACACTGGAATGTGATCAGTACCGGATTGTGCCCAATACTAAACAGGATCATTCCCAGTGCAGGATTGTGTCCAATGTGACACAGGACTGTGATCAGTACCGGATTGTGTCCAATACTACACAGGATTATGATCAGTACAAGATTGTGTCCAATACTACACAGGACTGTGATCAGAACAGGATTGTGTCCAATACTACACAGGACTGTGATCAGTACAGGATTGTGTCCAATAATACACAGGATCACTCCCAGTGCAGGTTTGTGTCCAATACTACACAGGAATGTGATCACTACCGGATTGTGCCCAGCACTACACAGGGTCATTCCCAGTGCAGTATTGTGTCCAATACTACACAGCAGTGTGCTCAGTACGGGACTGTGCCCAATACTACACAGGATCATTTCCAGTACAGGATTGTGTCCAGTACTGCACAGGATTGTGATCAGTACAGGATTGTGTCCAATACTACACAGGACTGTGATCAGTATGGGTCTGTGCCCCAATACTACACAGGATCATTCCCAGAGCAGGATCGTGTCCAATACTACACAGGATTATGTTCAGTACTGGATGGTGTCCAATACTACACAGAACTCTCGTCAGTACAGGATTGTGTCCAATACTACACAGGATTGTGATCAGTACAGGATTGTGTCCAATCCTACACAGGATCATTCCCAGTACAGGATTGTGTCCAATGCTACACAGGACTGTGGTGAATACAGGATTGCATCCAATACTACACAGGATTGTGATCAGTACAGGAATGTGTCCAATACTACACAGGATTATGATCAGTACAGGATTGTGTCCAATACTACACAAGATAATGATCAGTACAGGATTATGTCCAATACTACACAGGACTGTGATCAGTATAGGATTGTGTCCAATACTACACAGGATTGTGATCAGTACAGGATTGTGTCCAATACTACACAGGATCATTCCCAGTACAGGATTGTGTCCAATACTACACAGGACTGATCAGTTCAGGATTGTGTCCAATACTACACAGGAATGTGAACAGTACAGGATTGTGTCCAATACTACACAGAACTGTGATCAGTACAGGATTGCGTCCAATGCTACACAGGACTGTGGTCAGTACAGGATTGTGTCCAATAGTACACAGGATTGTGATCAGTACAGAATTGTGTCCAGCACTACACAGGACTGTGATCAGTAGAGGATTGTGTCCAATACTACACAGGATTGTGATCAGTACAGGATTGTGTCCAGTACTACACAGGATCATTCCCAGTACAGGATTGTGTCCAATACTACACAGGATTGTGATCAGTACAGGATTGTGTCCAGTACTACACAGGATTATTCCCAGTACAGGATTGTGCCCAATACTACACAGGATTATGATCAGTACAGGATTGTGTCCAATACGACACAGGACTGTGATCAGTACAGGATTGTGTCCAATGCTACACAGTACTGTGGTCAATACAGGATTGAGTCCAATACTGCACAGGAATGTGATCAGTACAGGATTGTGTCCAATACTACACAGGATTATGATCAGTACAGGATTGTGTCCAATACTACACAGGATTATGATCAGTACAGCATTCTGTCCAATACTACACAGGAATGTGATCAGAACCAGATTGTGCCCAATACTACACAGGATCATTCCCAGTGCAGGATTCATTCCAATACTACAAAGCACTGAGATCAGTACAAGGTTGTGTCCAATACTACACAGGATTAAGTCCTAAAACTCACAGGATTATGATCAGTACAGGATTGTGTCCAATACTGCACAGGATTATGATCAGTACAGGATTCTGTCCAATACTACACAAGACTGTCATCAGTACAGGATTTTGTCCAATACTACACAGGATTATTCCCAGTGCAGGATTGTGTCCAATACTACACAGGAATGTGATCAGAACCAGATTGTGCACAATACTACACAGAACTGTGATCAGTACAGGATTGTAACCAATGCTGCACAGTACTGTGGTCAGTACAGGATTGTGTCCAATACTACACAGGAATGTGATCAGTACAGGATTGTGTCCAATACTACACAGAATTATAATCAGTAGAGGATTGCGTCCAATACTGCACAGGATTATGATCAGTACAGGATTGTGTCCAATACTACACAGGACTGTGATCAGAACAGGTTTCTCTCCAATACTACACAGGACTGTGATCAGCACAGGTTTGTGTCCAATACTACAAAGGATTGTGATCAGTACATGATTGTGTCCAATACTGCACAGGCTGATTCCCAGCACTGGATTGTGTCCAATAGTACACAGGAATGTGATCAGTACGGGTCTGTGCCCCAATACTACACAGGATCATTCCCAGAGCAGAATCGTGTCCAATACTACACAGGATTATGTTCAGTACTGGATGGTGTCCAATACTACACAGAACTCTCGTCAGTACAGGATTGTGTCCAATACTACACAGGATCATTCCCAGTATAGGATTGTATCCAATACTAAACAGGAATGTGATCAGTACCGGATTGTGCACAATGCTTCACCGGATCACACCCAGTGCAGGACTGTGTCCAATACTACACAGGACTGTTATCAGTACACGATTCTGTCCAATACTACACAGGACTGTGATCAGTACAGGACTGTGTCCAATACGAAACAGGATTGTGATCAGTAGAGGATAGTGTCCAATACTACACAGGATCATTCCCAGTGCAGGATTGTGTCCAATACTACACAGGATTATGATCAGTGGAGGATTGTGTCGAATGCTACACAGGATCATTCCCAGTACAGGATTGTGTCCAATGCTACACAGGATTGTGGTGAATACAGGATTGCGTCCAATACTACACAGGATTGTGATCAGTACAGGATTGTGTCCAATACTACACAGGATTATGATCAGTACAGGATTGTGTCCAATACTACACAGGATTATGATCAGTACAGGATTCTGTCCAATACTACACAGGAATGTGATCAGAACCAGATTGTGCCTAATACTACACAGGATCATTCGCAGTGCAGGATTGTGTCCAATACTACACAGGATTATGATCAGTACAGGATTGTGTCCAATGATACACAGGACTGTGATCAGTACAGCATTGTGTCCAATATTACACAGGATTATGATCAGTACAGGATTGTGTCCAATATTACACAGGACTGTGATCAGTACAGGATTGTGTCCAATACTACGGAGGATTATGATAAGTACAGAATTGTGTCCAATACTACACGGGATCAAACCCAGTGCCGGATTGTGTCCAATGCTACACAGGAATGTGATCAGTACTGGATTGTGTCCAATACTACACAGGTCTGTGATCAGTACAGGTTTGTGTCCAATACTACACAGGATTGTGATCAGTACATGATTGTGTCCAATACTACACATGATCATTCCCAGTACTGGATTGTGTCTAATACTACACAGGATTATGTTCAGTACTGGATTGTGTCGAATACTACAAAGAACTCTCGTCAGTACAGGATTGTGTCCAATATTACACAGGATCGTGATCAGTACCGGATTGTGTCCAATACTACACAGGATCATTCCCAGTGTACGATTGTGTCCAATACTACACAGGATTGTGATCAGTACAGGATTGTGACCAATGCTACATAGGACTGTGGTCAGTACAGGATTGTGTCCAATACTACACAGGATTGTGATCAGTACAGGATTGTGTCCAATACTACACAGGTCTATGATCAGTACAGGATTGTGTCCAATACTACACAGGATTATGACCAGTACAGGATTGTGTCCAATACTACACAGGACTGTGATCAGTACAGGTTTCTGTCCAATACTACACAGGTCTGTGATCAGTACTGGTTTGTGTCCAATGCTACACAGAAATGTGATCAGCATGGGACTGTGCCCCAATAATACACAGGATCATTCCCAGAGCAGGATCGTTTCCAATACTACACAGGATTATGTTCAGTACTGGATTGAGTCCAATACTACACAGGACTGTGATCAGTACAGGATTGTGTCCAATACTGCACAGGATTATGATCAGTACAGGATTCTGTCCAATACTACACAGGATCATTCCCAGTACAGCATTCTGCCCAATACTACACAGGATTGTGATCAGTACAGGATTGTGTCCAATGCTACACAGGAGTGTGATCAGTACGCGACTGTGCCCAATACTACACAGCATCATTCCCAGTACAGGATGGTGTCCAATACTACACAGGATTATGATCAGTACAGGATTGTGTCCAATACTACACAGGACTGTGATCAGTATGGGTCTGTGCCCCAATACTACACAGGATCATTCCCAGAGCAGGATCGTGTCCAATACTACACAGGATTATGTTCAGTACTGGATGGTGTCCAATACTACACAGAACTCTCGTCAGTACAGGATTGTGTCCAATACTACACAGGATTGTGATCAGTACAGGATTGTGTCCAATGCTACACAGGATCATTCCCAGTACAGGATTGTGTCCAATGCTACCCAGGACTGTGGTGAATACAGGTTTGCATCCAATACTACACAGGATTGTGATCAGTACAGGAATGTGTCCAATACTACACAGGATTATGATCAGTACAGGATTGTGTCCAATGCTACACAAGATAATGATCAGTACAGGATTATGTCCAATACTACACAGGACTGTGATCAGTATAGGATTGTGTCCAATACTACACAGGATTGTGATCAGTACAGGATTGTGTCCAATACTACACAAGATCATTCCCAGTACAGGATTGTGTCCAATACTACACAGGACTGATCAGTACAGGATTGTGTCCAATACTACACAGGAATGTGAACAGTACAGGATTGTGTCCAATACTACACAGAACTGTGATCAGTACAGTATTGCGTCCAATGCTACACAGGACTGTGGTCAGTACAGGATTGTGTCCAATAGTACACAGGATTGTGATCAGTACAGAATTGTGTCCAGTACTACACAGGACTGTGATCAGTACAGGATTGTGTCCAATACTACACAGAATTGTGATCAGTACAGGATTGTGTCCAGTACTACACAGGATCATTCCCAGTACAGGATTGTGTCCAATACTACACAGGATTGTGATCAGTACAGGATTGTGTCCAATACGACACAGGACTGTGATCAGTACAGGATTGTGTCCAATGCTACACAGGACTGTGGTCAATACAGGATTGCGTCCAATACTGCACAGGATTGTGATCAGTACAGGATTGTGTCCAATACTACACAGGATTATGATCAGTACAGGATTGTGTCCAATACTACACAGGATTATGATCAGTACAGCATTCTGTCCAATACTACACAGGAATGTGATCAGAACCAGATTGTGCCCAATACTACACAGGATCATTCCCAGTGCAGGATTGATTCCAATACTACAAAGCACTGAGATCAGTACAAGGTTGTGTCCAATACTACACAGGATTAAGTCCTAAAACTCACAGGATTATGATCAGTACAGGATTCTGTCCAATACTACACAAGACTGTCATCAGTACAGGATTGTGTCCAATACTACACAGGATTATTCCCAGTGCAGGATTGTGTCCAATACTACACAGGAATGTGATCAGAACCAGATTGTGCACAATACTACACAGAACTGTGATCAGTACAGTATTGTAACCAATGCTGCACAGTACTGTGGTCAGTACAGGATTGCGTCCAATACTACACAGGATTATGATCAGTACAGGATTGTGTCCAATACTACACAGGTCTGTGATCAGAACAGGTTTCTGTCCAATACTACACAGGACTGTGATCAGTACAGGTTTGTGTCCAATACTACAAAGGATTGTGATCAGTACATGATTGTGTCCAATACTGCACAGGCTGATTCCCAGCACTGGATTGTGTCCAATAATACACAGGAATGTGATCAGTACGGGTCTGTGCCCCAATACTACACAGGATCATTCCCAGAGCAGGATCGTGTCCAATACTACACAGGATTATGTTCAGTACTGGATGGTGTCCAATACTACACAGAACTCTCGTCAGTACAGGATTGTGTCCAATACTACACAGGATCATTCCCAGTATAGGATTGTATCCAATACTAAACAGGAATGTGATCAGTACCGGATTGTGCACAATGCTTCACCGGATCACACCCAGTGCAGGACTGTGTCCAATACTACACAGGAATGTGATCAGTACCGGATTGTGCCCAATACTGCACAGGATCATTCCCAGTGCAGGATTGTGTCCAATACTACAGAGGAATGTGATCAGTACAGGTTTGTGTCCAATACTACACAGGACTGTTATCAGTACACGATTCTGTCAAATACTACACAGGACTGTGATCAGTACAGGACTGTGTCCAATACGAAACAGGATTGTGATCAGCAGAGGATAGTGTCCAATACTACACAGGATCATTCCCAGTACAGGATTGTGTCCAATGCTGCACAGGATTGTGGTGAATGCAGGATTGCGTCCAATACTACACAGGATTGTGATCAGTACAGGATTGTGTCCAATACTACACAGGATTATGATCAGTACAGGATTGTGTCCAATACTACACAGGATTATGATCAGTACAGGATTCTGTCCAATACTACACAGGAATGTGATCAGAACCAGATTGTGCCTAATACTACACAGGATCATTCGCAGTGCAGGATTGTGTCCAATACTACACAGGATTATGATCAGTACAGGATTGTGTCCAATGATACACAGGACTCTGATCAGTACAGCATTTTGTCCAATATTACACAGGACTGTGATCAGTACAGGATTGTGTCCAATACTACGGAGGATTATGATAAGTACAGAATTGTGTCCAATACTACACGGGATCAAACCCAGTGCAGGATTGTGTCCAATACTACACAGGAATGTGATCAGTACCGGATTGTGCCCAATACTACACAGGACCATTGCCAGTGCCGGATTGTGTCCAATGCTACACAGGAATGTGAGCAGTACTGGATTGTGTCCAATACTACACAGGTCTGTGATCAGTACAGGTTTGTGTCCAATACTACACAGGATTGTGATCAGTACATGATTGTGTCCAATACTACACATGATCATTCCCAGTACTGGATTGTGTCTAATACTAAACAGGATTATGTTCAGTACTGGATTGTGTCGAATACTACAAAGAACTCTCGTCAGTACAGGATTGTGTCCAATATTACACAGGATCGTGATCAGTACCGGATTGTGTCCAATACTACACAGGATCATTCCCAGTGTACGATTGTGTCCAATACTACACAGGAATGTGATCAGTACTGGATTGTGACCAATGCTACATAGGACTGTGGTCAGTACAGGATTGTGTCCAATACTACACAGGATTGTGATCAGTACAAGATTGTGTCCAATACTACACAGGACTGTGATCAGAACAGGATTGTGTCCAATACTACACAGGACTGTGATCAGAACAGGATTGTGTCCTATACTACACAGGACTGTGATCAGTACAGGACTCTGTCCAATACTACACAGGATTGTGATGAGTACAAGATTGTGGCCAATGTTACACAGGATCATTCCCAGTACAGGATTGTGTCAAATACTACACAGTATCATTCCCAGTACAGGATTGTGTCCAATACTACACAGGTATGTAATCAGTACGGGACTGTGCCCCAATACTACAGAAGATCATTCCCAGTGCAGGATTGTGTCCAATACTACACAGGATTAAGTTCAGTACAGGATTGTGTCCAATACTACACAGGATCATTCCCAGAGCAGGATTGTGTCAAATACTGCACAGGAATGTGATCAGTACCGGATTGTGCACAATGCTACACCGGATCATTCCCAGTGCAGGATTGTGTCCAATATTACACAGGATTGTGATCAGTACAGGATTCTGTCCAATACTACACAGGATCATTCCCAGTACAGCATTCTGCCCAATACTACACAGGATTGTGATCAGTACAGGATTGTGTCCAATGCTACACAGGAGTGTGATCAGTACGCGACTGTGCCCAATACTACACAGCATCATCCCAGTGCAGGATTGTGTCCAATACTACACAGGACTGTGATCAGTATAGGATTGTGTCCAATACTACACAGGATTGTGATCAGTACAGGATTGTGTCCAATACTACACAGGATCATTCCCAGTACAGGATTGTGTCCAATACTACACAGGATTGTGATCAGTACAGGATTGTGTCCAATACTACACAGGACTGTGATCAGTATGGGTCTGTGCCGCAATACTACACAGGATCATTCCCAGAGCAGGATCGTGTCCAATACTACACAGGATTATGTTCAGTACTGGATGGTGCCCAATACTACACAGAATTCTCGTCAGTACAGGATTGTGTCCAATACTACACAGGATTGTGATCAGTACAGGATTGTGTCCAATGCTACACAGGATCATTCCCAGTACAGGATTGTGTCCAATGCTACACAGGACTGTGGTGAATACAGGATTGCATCCAATACTACACAGGATTGTGATCAGTACAGGAATGTGTCCAATACTACACAGGAATGTGATCAGTACCGGATTGTGCCCAATACTAAACAGGATCATTCCCAGTGCAGGATTGTGTCCAATGTGACGCAGGACTGTGATCAGTACCGGATTGTGCCCAATACTACACAGGATTATGATCAGTACAAGATTGTGTCCAATACTACACAGGACTGTGATCAGAACAGGATTGTGTCCAATACTACACAGGACTGTGATCAGTACAGGATTGTGTCCAATAATATACAGGATCACTCCCAGTGCAGGTTTGTGTCCAATACTACACAGGAATGTGATCACTACCGGATTGTGCCCAGCACTACACAGGGTCATTCCCAGTGCAGGATTGTGTCCAATACTACACAGCAGTGTGCTCAGTACGGGACTGTGCTCAATACTACACAGGATCATTTCCAGTACAGGATTGTGTCCAATACTACACAGCACTGTGATCAGTACAGCATTGGGTCCAATACTACACAGGATGCTGAACAGAACAGAATTGTGCCCAATACTACGAGGATCACACCCAGTCCAGGATTATGTCCAATACTACACAGGACTGTGATCATTACCTGATTGTGTCCAATACTACATAGGATTGTTATCTGTACAGGACTGTGTCCAATTCGACACAGGATGGTGATCAGTACAGGATTGAGTCCAATACTACACAGGATTATGATCAGTACAAGATTGTGTCCAATACTACACAGGACTGTGATCAGAACAGGATTGTGTCCAATACTACACAGGACAGTGATCAGAACAGGATTGTGTCCTATACTACACAGGACTGTGATCAGTACAGGACTCTGTCCAATACTACACAGGATTGTGATGAGTACAAGATTGTGGCCAATGTTACACAGGATCATTCCCAGTACAGGATTGTGTCCAATACTACACAGGTATGTAATCAGTACGGGACTGTGCCCCAATACTACAGAAGATCATTCCCAGTGCAGGATTGTGTCCAATACTACACAGGATTAAGCTCAGTACAGGATTGTGTCCAATACTACACAGGATCATTCCCAGAGCTGGATTGTGTCAAATACTGCACAGGAATGTGATCAGTACCGGATTGTGCACAATGCTACACCGGATCATTCCCAGTGCAGAATTGTGTCCAATATTACACAGGATTGTGATCAGTACAGGATTCTGTCCAATACTACACAGGATCATTCCCAGTACAGCATTCTGCCCAATACTACACAGGATTGTGATCAGTACAGGATTGTGTCCAATGCTACACAGGAGTGTGATCAGTACGCGACTGTGCCCAATACTACACAGCATCATTCCCAGTACAGGATTGTGTCCAATACTACACAGGATTGTGATCAGTACAGGATTGTGTCCAATACTACACAGGACTGTGATCAGTATGGGTCTGTGCCCCAATACTACACAGGATCATTCCCAGAGCAGGATCGTGTCCAATACTACACAGGATTATGTTCAGTACTGGATGGTGTCCAATACTACACAGAACTCTCGTCAGTACAGGATTGTGTCCAATACTACACAGGATTGTGATCAGTACAGGATTGTGTCCAATGCTACACAGGATCATTCCCAGTACAGGATTGTGTCCAATACTACACAAGATAATGATCAGTACAGGATTATGTCCAATACTACACAGGACTGTGATCAGTATAGGATTGTGTCCAATACTACACAGGATTGTGATCAGTACAGGATTGTGTCCAATACTACACAGGATCATTCCCAGTACAGGATTGTGTCCAATACGACACAGGACTGATCAGTACAGGATTGTGTCCAATACTACACAGGAATGTGAACAGTACAGGATTGTGTCCAATACTACACAGAACTGTGATCAGTACAGCATTGCGTCCAATGCTACACAGGACTGTGGTCAGTACAGGATTGTGTCCAATAGTACACAGGATTGTGATCAGTACAGAATTGTGTCCAGTACTACACAGGACTGTGATCAGTACAGGATTGTGTCCAATACTACACAGGATTGTGATCAGTACAGGATTGTGTCCAGTACTACACAGGATCATTCCCAGTACAGGATTGTGTCCAATACTACACAGGATTGTGATCAGTACAGGATTGTGTCCAGTACAACACAGGATTATTCCCAGTACAGGATTGTGTCCAATACTACACAGGATTATGATCAGTACAGGATTGTGTCCAATACGACACAGGACTGTGATCAGTACAGGATTGTGTCCAATGCTACACAGGACTGTGGTCAATACAGGATTGCGTCCAATACTGCACAGGATTGTGATCAGTACAGGATTGTGTCCAATACTACACAGGATTATGATCAGTACAGGATTGTATCCAATACTACACAGGATTATGATCAGTACAGCATTCTGTCCAATACTACACAGGAATGTGATCAGAACCAGATTGTGCCCAATACTACAGAGGATCATTCCCAGTGCAGGATTGATTCCAATACTACAAAGCACTGAGATCAGTACAAGGTTGTGTCCAATACTACACAGGATTAAGTCCTAAAACTCACAGGATTATGATCAGTACAGGATTGTGTCCAATACTGCACAGGATTATGATCAGTACAGGATTCTGTCCAATACTACACAAGACTGTCATCAGTACAGGATTGTGTCCAATACTACACAGGATTATTCCCAGTGCAGGATTGTGTCCAATACTACACAGGAATGTGATCAGAACCAGATTGTGCACAATACTACACAGAACTGTGATCAGTACAGTATTGTAACCAATGCTGCACAGTACTGTGGTCAGTACAGGATTGTGTCCAATACTACACAGGAATGTCATCAGTACAGGATTGTGTTCAATACTACACAGAATTATAATCAGTACAGGAATGTGTCCAATACTACACAGGATTATGATCAGTACAGGATTGTGTCCAATACTACACAGGTCTGTGATCAGAACAGGTTTCTGTCCAATACTACACAGGACTGTGATCAGTACAGGTTTGTGTCCAATACTACAAAGGATTGTGATCAGTACATGATTGTGTCCAATACTGCACAGGCTGATTCCCAGCACTGGATTGTGTCCAATACTACACAGGAATGTGATCAGTACGGGTCTGTGCCCCAATACTACACAGGATCATTCCCAGAGCAGGATCGTGTCCAATACTACACAGGATTATGTTCAGTACTGGATGGTGTCCAATACTACACAGAACTCTCGTCAGTACAGGATTGTGTCCAATACTACACACCAATATTACACAGGATTGTGATCAGTACAGGATTCTGTCCAATACTGCACAGGATCATTCCCAGTACAGCATTCTGCCCAATACTACACAGGATTGTGATCAGTACAGGATTGTGTCCAATGCTACACAGGAGTGTGATCAGTACGCGACTGTGCCCAATACTACACAGCATCATCCCAGTGCAGGATTGTGTCCAATACTACACAGGACTGTGATCAGTATAGGATTGTGTCCAATACTACACAGGATTGTGATCAGTACAGGATTGTGTCCAATACTACACAGGATCATTCCCAGTACAGGATTGTGTCCAATACTACACAGGATTGTGATCAGTACAGGATTGTGTCCAATACTACACAGGACTGTGATCAGTATGGTTCTGTGCCCCAATACTACACAGGATCATTCCCAGAGCAGGATCGTGTCCAATACTACACAGGATTATGTTCAGTACTGGATGGTGTCCAATACTACACAGAACTCTCGTCAATACAGGATTGTGTCCAATACTACACAGGATTGTGATCAGTACAGGATTGTGTCCAATGCTACACAGGATCATTCCCAGTACAGGATTGTGTCCAATGCTACACAGGACTGTGGTGAATACAGGATTGCATCCAATACTACACAGGATCATTCCCAGTGCAGGATTGTGTCCAATACTACACTGGAATGTGATCAGTACCGGATTGTGCCCAATACTAAACAGGATCATTCCCAGTGCAGGATTGTGTCCAATGTGACACAGGACTGTGATCAGTACCGGATTGTGTCCAATACTACACAGGATTATGATCAGTACAAGATTGTGTCCAATACTACACAGGACTGTGATCAGAACAGGATTGTGTCCAATACTACACAGGACTGTGATCAGTACAGGATTGTGTCCAATAATACACAGGATCACTCCCAGTGCAGGTTTGTGTCCAATACTACACAGGAATGTGATCACTACCGGATTGTGCCCAGCACTACACAGGGTCATTCCCAGTGCAGTATTGTGTCCAATACTACACAGCAGTGTGCTCAGTACGGGACTGTGCCCAATACTACACAGGATCATTTCCAGTACAGGATTGTGTCCAGTACTGCACAGGATTGTGATCAGTACAGGATTGTGTCCAATACTACACAGGACTGTGATCAGTATGGGTCTGTGCCCCAATACTACACAGGATCATTCCCAGAGCAGGATCGTGTCCAATACTACACAGGATTATGTTCAGTACTGGATGGTGTCCAATACTACACAGAACTCTCGTCAGTACAGGATTGTGTCCAATACTACACAGGATTGTGATCAGTACAGGATTGTGTCCAATCCTACACAGGATCATTCCCAGTACAGGATTGTGTCCAATGCTACACAGGACTGTGGTGAATACAGGATTGCATCCAATACTACACAGGATTGTGATCAGTACAGGAATGTGTCCAATACTACACAGGATTATGATCAGTACAGGATTGTGTCCAATACTACACAAGATAATGATCAGTACAGGATTATGTCCAAAACTACACAGGACTGTGATCAGTATAGGATTGTGTCCAATACTACACAGGATTGTGATCAGTACAGGATTGTGTCCAATACTACACAGGATCATTCCCAGTACAGGATTGTGTCCAATACTACACAGGACTGATCAGTTCAGGATTGTGTCCAATACTACACAGGAATGTGAACAGTACAGGATTGTGTCCAATACTACACAGAACTGTGATCAGTACAGGATTGCGTCCAATGCTACACAGGACTGTGGTCAGTACAGGATTGTGTCCAATAGTACACAGGATTGTGATCAGTACAGAATTGTGTCCAGCACTACACAGGACTGTGATCAGTAGAGGATTGTGTCCAATACTACACAGGATTGTGATCAGTACAGGATTGTGTCCAGTACTACACAGGATCATTCCCAGTACAGGATTGTGTCCAATACTACACAGGATTGTGATCAGTACAGGATTGTGTCCAGTACTACACAGGATTATTCCCAGTACAGGATTGTGCCCAATACTACACAGGATTATGATCAGTACAGGATTGTGTCCAATATGACACAGGACTGTGATCAGTACAGGATTGTGTCCAATGCTACACAGTACTGTGGTCAATACAGGATTGCGTCCAATACTGCACAGGAATGTGATCAGTACAGGATTGTGTCCAATACTACACAGGATTATGATCAGTACAGGATTGTGTCCAATACTACACAGGATTATGATCAGTACAGCATTCTGTCCAATACTACACAGGAATGTGATCAGAACCAGATTGTGCCCAATACTACACAGGATCATTCCCAGTGCAGGATTCATTCCAATACTACAAAGCACTGAGATCAGTACAAGGTTGTGTCCAATACTACACAGGATTAAGTCCTAAAACTCACAGGATTATGATCAGTACAGGATTGTGTCCAATACTGCACAGGATTATGATCAGTACAGGATTCTGTCCAATACTACACAAGACTGTCATCAGTACAGGATTTTGTCCAATACTACACAGGATTATTCCCAGTGCAGGATTGTGTCCAATACTACACAGGAATGTGATCAGAACCAGATTGTGCACAATACTACACAGAACTGTGATCAGTACAGGATTGTAACCAATGCTGCACAGTACTGTGGTCAGTACAGGATTGTGTCCAATACTACACAGGAATGTGATCAGTACAGGATTGTGTCCAATACTACACAGAATTATAATCAGTAGAGGATTGCGTCCAATACTGCACAGGATTATGATCAGTACAGGATTGTGTCCAATACTACACAGGACTGTGATCAGAACAGGTTTCTCTCCAATACTACACAGGACTGTGATCAGCACAGGTTTGTGTCCAATACTACAAAGGATTGTGATCAGTACATGATTGTGTCCAATACTGCACAGGCTGATTCCCAGCACTGGATTGTGTCCAATAGTACACAGGAATGTGATCAGTACAGGATTGTGTCCAATACTACACAGGATTATGATCAGTACAGGATTGTGTCCAATACTACACAGGATTATGATCAGTACAGCATTCTGTCCAATACTACACAGGAATGTGATCAGAACCAGATTGTGCCCAATACTACACAGGATCATTCCCAGTGCAGGATTCATTCCAATACTACAAAGCACTGAGATCAGTACAAGGTTGTGTCCAATACTACACAGGATTAAGTCCTAAAACTCACAGGATTATGATCAGTACAGGATTGTGTCCAATACTGCACAGGATTATGATCAGTACAGGATTCTGTCCAATACTACACAAGACTGTCATCAGTACAGGATTTTGTCCAATACTACACAGGATTATTCCCAGTGCAGGATTGTGTCCAATACTACACAGGAATGTGATCAGAACCAGATTGTGCACAATACTACACAGAACTGTGATCAGTACAGGATTGTAACCAATGCTGCACAGTACTGTGGTCAGTACAGGATTGTGTCCAATACTACACAGGAATGTGATCAGTACAGGATTGTGTCCAATACTACACAGAATTATAATCAGTAGAGGATTGCGTCCAATACTGCACAGGATTATGATCAGTACAGGATTGTGTCCAATACTACACAGGACTGTGATCAGAACAGGTTTCTCTCCAATACTACACAGGACTGTGATCAGCACAGGTTTGTGTCCAATACTACAAAGGATTGTGATCAGTACATGATTGTGTCCAATACTGCACAGGCTGATTCCCAGCACTGGATTGTGTCCAATAGTACACAGGAATGTGATCAGTACGGGTCTGTGCCCCAATACTACACAGGATCATTCCCAGAGCAGAATCGTGTCCAATACTACACAGGATTATGTTCAGTACTGGATGGTGTCCAATACTACACAGAACTCTCGTCAGTACAGGATTGTGTCCAATACTACACAGGATCATTCCCAGTATAGGATTGTATCCAATACTAAACAGGAATGTGATCAGTACCGGATTGTGCACAATGCTTCACCGGATCACACCCAGTGCAGGACTGTGTCCAATACTACACAGGACTGTTATCAGTACACGATTCTGTCCAATACTACACAGGACTGTGATCAGTACAGGACTGTGTCCAATACGAAACAGGATTGTGATCAGTAGAGGATAGTGTCCAATACTACACAGGATCATTCCCAGTGCAGGATTGTGTCCAATACTACACAGGATTATGATCAGTGGAGGATTGTGTCGAATGCTACACAGGATCATTCCCAGTACAGGATTGTGTCCAATGCTACACAGGATTGTGGTGAATACAGGATTGCGTCCAATACTACACAGGATTGTGATCAGTACAGGATTGTGTCCAATACTACACAGGATTATGATCAGTACAGGATTGTGTCCAATACTACACAGGATTATGATCAGTACAGGATTCTGTCCAATACTACACAGGAATGTGATCAGAACCAGATTGTGCCTAATACTACACAGGATCATTCGCAGTGCAGGATTGTGTCCAATACTACACAGGATTATGATCAGTACAGGATTGTGTCCAATGATACACAGGACTGTGATCAGTACAGCATTGTGTCCAATATTACACAGGATTATGATCAGTACAGGATTGTGTCCAATATTACACAGGACTGTGATCAGTACAGGATTGTGTCCAATACTACGGAGGATTATGATAAGTACAGAATTGTGTCCAATACTACACGGGATCAAACCCAGTGCCGGATTGTGTCCAATGCTACACAGGAATGTGATCAGTACTGGATTGTGTCCAATACTACACAGGTCTGTGATCAGTACAGGTTTGTGTCCAATACTACACAGGATTGTGATCAGTACATGATTGTGTCCAATACTACACATGATCATTCCCAGTACTGGATTGTGTCTAATACTACACAGGATTATGTTCAGTACTGGATTGTGTCGAATACTACAAAGAACTCTCGTCAGTACAGGATTGTGTCCAATATTACACAGGATCGTGATCAGTACCGGATTGTGTCCAATACTACACAGGATCATTCCCAGTGTACGATTGTGTCCAATACTACACAGGATTGTGATCAGTACAGGATTGTGACCAATGCTACATAGGACTGTGGTCAGTACAGGATTGTGTCCAATACTACACAGGATTGTGATCAGTACAGGATTGTGTCCAATACTACACAGGTCTATGATCAGTACAGGATTGTGTCCAATACTACACAGGATTATGACCAGTACAGGATTGTGTCCAATACTACACAGGACTGTGATCAGTACAGGTTTCTGTCCAATACTACACAGGTCTGTGATCAGTACTGGTTTGTGTCCAATGCTACACAGAAATGTGATCAGCATGGGACTGTGCCCCAATAATACACAGGATCATTCCCAGAGCAGGATCGTTTCCAATACTACACAGGATTATGTTCAGTACTGGATTGAGTCCAATACTACACAGGACTGTGATCAGTACAGGATTGTGTCCAATACTGCACAGGATTATGATCAGTACAGGATTCTGTCCAATACTACACAGGAATGTGATCTTTACCGGATTGTGCACAATGCTACACCGGATCATTCCCAGTGAAGGATTGATTCCAATACTACAAAACACTGTGATCAGTACAAGGTTGTGTCCAATACTACACAGGATTAAGTCCTAAAACTCACAGGATTATGATCAGTACAGGATTGTGTCCAATACTGCACAGGATTATGATCAGTACAGGACTCTGTCCAATACTACACAGGATTATTCCCAGTGCAGGATTGTTTCCAATACTACACAGGAATGTGATCAGAACCAGAATCTGCCGAATACTACACTGAACTGTGATCAGTACAGTATTGTTTCCAATACTACACAGGATTGTGATCAGTACAGGATTGTGTCCAATACTATACAGGATTATGATCAGTACAGGATTGTGTCCAATACTACACAGGATTATGATCAGTACAGGATTGTGCCCAATACTACACAGGATTGTGATCAGTACATGATTGTGTCCAATACTACACAGGATCATTCCCAGAACTGGATTGTGTCCAATACTACACAGGAATGTGATCAGTACGGGTCTGTGCTCCAATACTACACAGGATCATTCCCAGAGCAGGATTGTGTCCAATACTACACAGGACTGTGATCAGTACACGATTCTGTCCAATACTACACAAGACTGTGATCAGTACAGGATTGTGTCCAATACTACACAGGATTTTGATCAGTACAGGATTGTGTCCAATACTACACAGGACTGTGATCAGTACAGGATTCTGTCCAATAATACAGAGGATTATGATCAGTACAGACTTGTGTCCAATTCTACACGGGATCAAACCCAGTGCAGGATTGTGTCCAATGCTACACAGGAATGTGATCTTTACCGGATTGTGCACAATGCTACACCGGATCATTCCCAGTGAAGGATTGATTCCAATACTACAAAACACTGTGATCAGTACAAGGTTGTGTCCAATACTACACAGGATTAAGTCCTAAAACTCACAGGATTATGATCAGTACAGGATTCTGTCCAATACTACACAGGATTATTCCCAGTGCAGGATTGTTTCCAATACTACACAGGAATGTGATCAGTACAGGATTGTGTCCAATACAACACAGGAATGTGATCAGAACCGGATTGTGCCCAATACTACACAGGATCATTCCCAGTGCAGGATTTTGTCCAATACTACACAGGATTATGATCAGTTCGGGATTGTGTCCAATGATACACTGGACTGTGATCAGTACAGGATTATGTCCAATACTACACAAGTCTGTGATCAGTACAGGATTGTGTCCAATACTACATAGGATTGTGATCAGTACAGGATTGTGTCCAATGCTACACAGGACTGTGGTCAGTGCAGGATTGTGTCCAATAGTACACAGGATTGTGATCAGTACAGGATTGTGTCCAATACTACAGAGGATTATGATCAGTACAGGATTGTGTCCAATACTACACAGGATTATGATCAATACAGGATTCTGTCCAATACTACACTGGAATGTGATCAGAACCAGATTGTGCCCAATACTACACAGGATCATTCCCAGTGCAGGATTGTGTCCAATACTACACAGGAATGTGATCAGTACCGGATTGTGCACAATGCTACACCAGATCATTCCCAGTGCAGGATTGATTCCAATACTACAAAGCACTGAGATCAGTACAAGGTTGTGTCCAATACTACACAGGATTAAGTCCTAAAACTCACAGGATTATGATCAGTACAGGATTGTGTCCAATACTGCACAGGATTATGATCAGTACAGGATTGTGTCCAATACTACACAGGATTATTCCCAGTGCAGGATTGTGTCGAATACTACACAGGAATTTGATCAGAACCAGATTGTGCCCAATTTTACACAGAACTGTAATCAGTACAGGATTGCGACCAATGCTGCACAGTACTGTGCTCAGTATAGGATTGTGTCCAATACTACACAGGATTGTGATCAGTACAGGATTGTGTCCAATACTACACAGGATTATGATCAGTAAAAGATTGTGTCCAATACTACACAGGATTATAATCAGTACAGGATTGTGTCCAATACTACACAGGACTGTGATCAGAACAGGTTTCTGTCCAATACTACACAGGACTGTGATCAGTACAGGTTTGTGTCCAATACTACAAAGGACTGTGATCAGTACATGATTGTATCCAATACTGCACAGGCTCATTCCCAGCACTGGATTGTGTCCAATACTACACAGGAATGTGATCAGTATGGGTCTGTGCCCCAATACTACACAGGATCATTCCCAGAGCAGGATCGTGTCCAATACTACACAGGATTATGTTCAGTACTGGACGGTGTCCAATACTAAACAGAACTCTCGTCAGTACAGCATTGTGTCCAATACTACACAGGATTGTGATCAGTACAGGATTGTGTCCAATACTACACAGGATCATTCCCAGTATAGGATTGTATCCAATACTAAACAGGAATGTGATCAGTACCGGATTGTGCACAATGCTTCACCGGATCATTCCCAGTGCAGGATTGTGTCCAATACTACACATAACTGTGATCAGTACAGGATTGTGTCCAATTGTACACATCATCACACCCAGTGCAGGACTGTGTCCAATACTACACAGGAATGTGATCAGTACCGGATTGTGCCCAATACTGCACAGGATCATTCCCAGTGCAGGATTGTATCCAATACGACACAGGAATGTGATCAGTACAGGATTGTGTCCAATACTACACAGGATCATTCCCAGTACAGATTGTGTCCAATACTACACAGGATTGATATCAGTACAGGATTGTGTCCAATACTACACAGGACTGTGATCAGTACGGGTCTGTGCCCCAATACTACACAGGATCATTCCCAGAGCAGGATCGTGTCCAATACTACACAGGATTATGTTCAGTACTGGATGGTGTCCAATACTACAAAGAACTCTCGTCAGTACAGGATTGTGTCCAATACTACACAGGATTGTGATCAGTACAGGATTGTGTCCAATGCTACACAGGATCATTCCCAGTACAGGATTGTGTCCAATGCTACACAGGACTGTGGTGAATGCAGGATTGCATCCAATACTACACAGGATTGTGATCAGTACAGGAACATGTCCAAAACTACACAGGATTATGATCAGTACAGGATTGTGTCCAATACTACACAAGATAATGATCAGTACAGGATTATGTCCAAATCTACACAGGACTGTGATCAGTATAGGATTGTGTCCAATATTACACAGGAATTTAATCAGTACAGGATTGTGTCCAGTACTACACAGGATCATTCCCAGTACAGGATTGTGTCCAATACTACACAGGATTGTGATCAGTACAGGATTGTGTCCAATACTACACAGGATTATGATCAGTAAAAGATTGTGTCCAATACTACACAGGATTATAATCAGTACAGGATTGTGTCCAATACTACACAGGACTGTGATCAGAACAGGTTTCTGTCCAATACTACACAGGACTGTGATCAGTACAGGTTTGTGTCCAATACTACAAAGGACTGTGATCAGTACATGATTGTATCCAATACTGCACAGGCTCATTCCCAGCACTGGATTGTGTCCAATACTACACAGGAATGTGATCAGTATGGGTCTGTGCCCCAATACTACACAGGATCATTCCCAGAGCAGGATCGTGTCCAATACTACACAGGATTATGTTCAGTACTGGACGGTGTCCAATACTAAACAGAACTCTCGTCAGTACAGCATTGTGTCCAATACTACACAGGATTGTGATCAGTACAGGATTGTGTCCAATACTACACAGGATCATTCCCAGTATAGGATTGTATCCAATACTAAACAGGAATGTGATCAGTACCGGATTGTGCACAATGCTTCACCGGATCATTCCCAGTGCAGGATTGTGTCCAATACTACACATAACTGAGATCAGTACAGGATTGTGTCCAATTGTACACATCATCACACCCAGTGCAGGACTGTGTCCAATATTACACAGGAATGTGATCAGTACCGGATTGTGCCCAGTACTGCACAGGATCATTCCCAGTGCAGGATTGTATCCAATACGACACAGGAATGTGATCAGTACAGGATTGTGTCCAATACTACACAGGATCATTCCCAGTACAGATTGTGTCCAATACTACACAGGATTGATATCAGTACAGGATGGTGTCCAATACTACACAGGATCATTCCCAGCACTGGATTGTGTCCAATACTACACAGGACTGTGATCAGTACGGGTCTGTGCCCCAATACTACACAGGATCATTCCCAGAGCAGGATCGTGTCCAATACTACACAGGATTATGTTCAGTACTGGATGGTGTCCAATACTACAAAGAACTCTCGTCAGTACAGGATTGTGTCCAATACTACACAGGATTGTGATCAGTACAGGATTGTGTCCAATGCTACACAGGATCATTCCCAGTACAGGATTGTGTCCAATGCTACACAGGACTGTGGTGAATGCAGGATTGCATCCAATACTACACAGGATTGTGATCAGTACAGGAACATGTCCAAAACTACACAGGATTATGATCAGTACAGGATTGTGTCCAATACTACACAAGATAATGATCAGTACAGGATTATGTCCAAATCTACACAGGACTGTGATCAGTATAGGATTGTGTCCAATATTACACAGGAATTTAATCAGTACAGGATTGTGTCCAGTACTACACAGGATCATTCCCAGTACAGGATTGTGTCCAATACTACACAGGACTGATCAGTACAGGATTGTGTCCAATACTACACAGGATTGTGATCAGTACAGGATTGTGTCCAATACTACACAGGAATGTGATCAGTACAGGATTGTGTCCAATACTACACAGAACTGTGATCAGTACAGGATTGCGTCCAATGCTACACAGGACTGTGGTCAGTACAGGATTGTGTTCAATAGTACACAGGATTGTGATCAGTGCAGAATTGTGTCCAGTACTACACAGGACTGTGATCAGTACAGGATTGTGTCCAATACTACACAGGATTGTGATCAGTACAGAATTGTGTCCAGTACAACACAGGATCATTCCCAGTACAGGATTGTGTCCCATACTACACAGGATTGTGATCAGTACAGGATTGTGTCCAGTACTACACAGGATTATTCCCAGTACAGGATTGTGTCCAATACTACAGAGGATTATGATCAGTACAGGATTGTGTCCAATACGACACAGGACTGTGATCAGTACAGGATTGTGTCCAATGCTACACAGGACTGTGGTCAATACATGATTGCGTCCAATACTGCACAGGATTATGATCAGTACAGGATTGTATCCAATACTACACAGGTTTATGATCAGTACAGCATTCTGTCCAATACTACACAGGAATGTGATCAGAACCAGATTGTGCCCAATACTACACAGGATCATTCCCAGTGCAGGATTGATTCCTATACTACAAAGCACTGAGATCAGTACAAGGTTGTGTCCAATACTACACAGGATTAAGTCCTAAAACTCACAGGATTATGATCAGTACAGGATTGTGTCCAATACTGCACAGGATTATGATCAGTACAGGATTCTGTCCAATACTACACAAGACTGTCATCAGTACAGGATTGTGTCCAATACTACACAGGATTATTCCCAGTGCAGGATTGTGTCCAATACTACACAGGAATGTGATCAGAACCAGATTGTGACCAATACTACACAGAACTGTGATCAGTACAGGATTGTGACAAATGCTGCACAGTACTGTGGTCAGTACAGGATTGTGTCCAATACTACACAGGATTGTGATCAGTACAGGATTGTGTCCAATACTACACAGGATTATAATCAGTACAGGATTGTGTCCAATACTACACAGGATTATGTTCAGTACAGGATTGTGCCCAATACTACACAGGACTGTGATCAGAACAAGTTTCTGTCCAATACTACACAGGACTGTGATCAGTACAGGATTGTGTCCAATACTACACAGGATTGTGATCAGTACAGGATTGTGTCCAATACTACACAGGACTGTGATCAGTATAGGATTATGTCCAATACTACACAGGACTGTGATCAGTACAGGTTTGTGTCCAATACTACAAAGGATTGTGAACAGTACATGATTGTGTCCAATACTGCACAGGCTCATTCCCAGCACTGGATTGTGTCCAATACTAAACAGGAATGTGATCAGTACGGGTCTGTGCCCCAATACTACACAGGATCATTCCCAGAGCAGGATCGTGTCCAATACTACACAGGATTATGTTCCTTACTGGATGGTGTCCAATACTACACAGAACTCTCGTCAGTACAGCATTGTGTCCAATACTGCACAGGATTGTGATCAGTACAGGATTGTTTCCAATACTACACAGGATCATTTCCAGTATAGGATTGTATCCAATACTAAACAGGAATGTGATCAGTACCGGATTGTGCACAATGCTTCACCGGATCATTCCCAGTTCACGATTGTGTCCAATACTGCACATAACTGTGATCAGTACAGGATTGTGTCCAATAGTACACATCATCACACCCAGTGCAGGACTGTGTCCAATACAACACAGGAATGTGATCAGTACCGGATTGTGCCCAATACTACACAGGAATGTGATCAGTACAGGTTTGTGTCCAATACTACACAGGACTGTTATCAGTACACGATTCTGTCCAATACTACACAGGACTGTGATCAGTACAGGATTGTGTCCAATACGAAACAGGATTGTGATCAGTAGAGGATTGTGTCCAATACTACACAGGATCATTCCCAGTGCAGGATTGTGTCCAATACTACATAGGATTATGATCAGTGGAGGATTGTGTCCAATCCTACACAGGATCATTCCCAGTACAGGATTGTGTCCAATGCTACACAGGATTGTGGTCAATACAGGATTGCGTCCAATACTACACAGGATTGTGATCAGTACAGGATTGTGTCCAATACTACACAGGAATGTGATCAGAACCAGATTGTGCCTAATACTACTCAGGATCATTCGCAGTGCAGGATTGTGTCCAATACTACACTGGATTATGATCAGTACAGGATTGTGTCCAATGATACACAGGACTGTGATCAGTACAGCATTGTGTCCAATATTACACAGGACTGTGATCAGTACAGGATTGTGTCCAATACTACGGAGGATTATGATAAGTACAGAATTGTGTCCAATACTACACGGGATCAAACCCAGTGCAGGATTGTGTCCAATACTACACAGGAATGTGATCAGTACCGGATTGTGCCCAATACTACACAGGATCATTGCCAGTGCCGGATTGTGTCCAATGCTACACAGGAATGTGATCAGTACTGGATTGTGTCCAATACTACACAGGTCTGTGATCAGTACAGGTTTGTGTCCAATACTATACAGGATTGTGATCAGTACATCATTGTGTCCAATACTACACAGGTCTGTGATCAGTACAGGTTTGTGTCCAATACTATACAGGATTGTGTTCAGTACATCATTGTGTCCAATACTACACATGATCATTCCCAGTACTGGATTGTGTCTAATACTACACAGGATTATGTTCAGTACTGGATTGTGTCGAATACTACAAAGAACTCTCGTCAGTACAGGATTGTGTCCAATACTACACAGGATCGTGATCAGTACCGGATTGTGTCCAATACTACACAGGATCATTCCCAGTGTAGGATTGTGTCCAATACTACACAGGAATGTGATCAGTACTGGATTGTGCACAATGCTACATCGGATCATTCCCAGTGCAGGATTGTGTCCAATACTACACAGGACTGTGATCAGTACAGGTTTGTGTCCAATACTGCACAGGATTAAGTCCCAAGACTTCCAGGATTGTGATCAGTAGAGGATTCTGTCCAATAATACACAGGATTATGATCAGTACAGGATTGTGTCCAGTACTGCACAGGATTATGATCAGTACAGGATTCTGTCCAATGCTACACAGGACTGTGATCAGTACAGGATTGTGTCCAATACTACACAGGATCATTCCCAGTAGAGGATTGTGTCCAATACTACAGAGGATTATGATCAGTACAGGATTGTGTCCAATACTACACGGAAATGTGATCAGTACAGGATTGTGACCAATACTACATAGGACTGTGGTCAGTGCAGGATTCTGTCCAATACTACACAGGATTGTGATCAGTACAGGATTGTGTCCAATACTACACAGGATTATGATCAGTACAGGATTGTGTCCAATACTACACAGGACTGTGATCAGTACAGGTTTCTGTCCAATACTACACAGGACTGTGATCAGTACAGGTTTGTGTCCAATACTACACAGGATCATTCCCAGTACTGGTTTGTGTCCAATACTACACAGAAATGTGATCAGTATGGGACTGTGCCCCAATAATACACAGGATCATTCCCAGAGCAGGATCGTTTCCACTACTACACAGGATTATGTTCAGTACTGGATTGTGTCCAATACTACACAGGATTGTGATCAGTACAGGATTGTGTCCAATACTGCACAAGATTATGATCAGTACAGGATTGTGTCCAATACTACACAGGAATGTGATCAGTACCGGATTGTGCACAATGCTACACCAGATCATTTCCAGTACAGGATTGTGTCCAATATTACACAGGACTGTGATCAGTACAAGTTTGCGTCCAATACTACACAGGATTGTGGTCAGTGCAGGATTGTGTCCAATACTACACAGGATTATGTTCAGTACTGGATTGTGTCCAATACTACACAGGACTGTGATCAGTACAGGATTTTGTCCAATACTACACAGGTCTGTGGTCAGTGCAGGATTGTGTCCAATACTACACAGGATAATGTTCAGTACTGGATTGTGTCCAATACTACACAGGACTGTGATCAGTACAGGATTTTGTCCAATACTACACAGGAATGAGATCTGTACCGGATTCTGCACAATGCTACACCGGATCATTCCCAGTGCAGGATTGATTCCAATACTACAAAGCACTGTGATCAGTACAAGGTTGAGTCCAATACGACACAGGATTAAGTCCTAAAACTCACAGGATTATGATCAGTACAGGATTCTGTCCAATACTACACAAGAATGTGATCAGTACAGGATTGTGTCCAATACTACACAGGATTATTACCAGTGCAGGATTGTTTCCAATACTACACAGGAATGTGATCAGAACCAGATTATGCCCAATACTACACAGAACTCTGATCAGTACAGGATTGTGTCCAATACTACAGAGGATTGTGATCGGTACAGGATTGTGTCCAATACTACACAGGATTGTGATCAGTACAGGATTGTGTCCAATACTACACAGGATTATGATCAGTACAGGATTGTGTCCAATACTACACAGGATTATGATCAGTACAGGATTGTGTCCAATACTACACAGGACTGTGATCAGAACAGGTTTCTGTCCAATACTACACAGGACTGTGATCAGTACAGGTTCGTGTCCAATACTACACAGGATTGTGATCAGTACATGATTGTGTCCAATACTACACAGGATCATTCCCAGTAGTGGATTGTGTCCAATACTACACAAGAATGTGATCAGTACGGGTCTGTGCTCCAATACTACACAGGATCATTCCCAGAGCAGGATTGAGTCCAATACTACACAGGACTGTGATCAGTACAGGATTCTGTCCAATACTACACAGGAATGTGATCAGAACCAGATTGTGCCTAATACTACACAGGATCATTCGCAGTGCAGGATTGTGTCCAATACTACACAGGATTATGATCAGTACAGGATTGTGTCCAATGATACACAGGACTGTGATCAGTACAGCATTGTGTCCAATATTACACAGGACTGTGATCAGTACAGGATTGTGTCCAATACTACGGAGGATTATGATAAGTACAGAATTGTGTCCATTACTACACGGGATCAAACCCTGTGCAGGATTGTGTCCAATACTACACAGAAATGTGATCAGTATGGGACTGTGCCCCAATAATACACAGGATCATTCCCAGAGCAGGATCGTTTCCACTACTACACAGGATTATGTTCAGTACAGGATTGTGTCCAATACTACACAGGACTGTGATCAGTACAGGATTTTGTCCAATACTACACAGGTCTGTGGTCAGTGCAGGATTGTGTCCAATACTACACAGGATTGTGATCAGTACAAGATTGTGTCCAATACTACACAGGATTATGTTCAGTACTGGATTGTGTCCAATACTACACAGGACTGTGATCAGTACAGGATTTTGTCCAATACTACACAGGAATGTGATCTGTACCGGATTGTGCACAATGCTACACCGGATCATTCCCAGTGCAGGATTGATTCCAATACTACAAAGCACTGTGATCAGTACAAGGTTGAGTCCAATACTACACAGGATTAAGTCCTAAAACTCACAGGATTATGATCAGTACAGGATTCTGTCCAATACTACACAAGAATGTGATCAGTACAGGATTGTGTCCAATACTACACAGGATTATTCCCAGTGCAGGATTGTTTCCAATACTACACAGGAATGTGATCAGAACCAGATTATGCCCAATACGACAAAGAACTGTGATCAGTACAGGATTGTGTCCAATACTACACAGGATTGTGATCAGTACAGGATTGTGTCCAATACTACACAGGATTATGATCAGTACAGGATTGTGTCCAATACTACACAGGATTATGATCAGTACAGGATTGTGTCCAATACTACACAGGACTGTGATCAGAACAGGTTTCTGTCCAATACTACACAGGACTGTGATCAGTACAGGTTTGTGTCCAATACTACACAGGATCATTCCCAGAGCAGGATTGTGTCCAATACTACACAGGACTGTGATCAGTACAGGATTCTGTCCAATACTACACAGGAATGTGATCAGAACCAGATTGTGCCTAATACTACACAGGATCATTCGCAGTGCAGGATTGTGTCCAATACTACACCGGATTATGATCAGTACAGGATTGTGTCCAATGATACACAGGACTGTGATCAGTACAGCATTGTGTCCAATATTACACAGGACTGTGATCAGTACAGGATTGTGTCCAATACTACGGAGGATTATGATAAGTACAGAATTGTGTCCATTACTACACGGGATCAAACCCTGTGCAGGATTGTGTCCGATACTACACAGAAATGTGATCAGTACCGGATTGTACCCAATACTACACAGGATCATTGCCAGTGCCGGATTGTGTCCAATGCTACACAGGAAAGTGATCAGTACGGGATTGTGTCCAATACTACACAGGTCTGTGATAAGTACAGGTTTGTATCCAATACTACACAGGATTGTGATCAGTACATGATTGTGTCCAATACTACACACGATCATTCCCAGTACTGGATTGTGTCTAATACTACACAGGATTATGTTCAGTACTGGATTGTGTCCAATACTACAAAGAACTCTCGTCAGTACAGGATTGTGTCCAATACTACAGAGGATCATTCCCCGTGTAGGATTGTGTCCAATACTACACAGGAATGTGATCAGTACTGGATTGTGCACAATGCTACATCGGATCATTCCCAGTGCAGGATTGTGTCCAATACTACACAGGACTGTAATCAGTACAGGTTTGTGTCCAATACTGCACAGGATTAAGTCCCAAGACTTCCAGGATTGTGATCAGTAGAGGATTCTGTCCAATAATACACAGGATTATGATCAGTACAGGATTGTGTCCAGTACTGCACAGGATTATGATCAGTACAGGATTCTGTCCAATGCTACACAGGACTTTGATCAGTACAGGATTGTGTCCAATACTACACAGGATCATTCCCAGTAGAGGATTGTATCCAAAACTACAGAGGATTATGATCAGTACAGGATTGTGTCCAATACTACACAGAAATGTGATCAGTACAGGATTGTGACGAATGCTACATAGGACTGTGGTCAGTACAGGATTCTGTCCAATATTACACAGGATTGTGATCAGTACAGGATTGTGTCCAATACTACACAGGATTGTGATCAGTACAGGATTGTGTCCAATACTACACAGGACTGTGATCAGTACAGGTTTCTGTCCAATACTACACAGGACTGTGATCAGTACAGGTTTCTGTCCAATACTACACAGGCTTGTGATCAGTACAGGTTTGTGTCCAATACTACACAGGATCATTCCCAGTACTGGTTTGTGTCCAATACTACACAGGTATGTGATCAGTATGGGACTGTGCCCCAATAATACACAGGATCATTCCCAGAGCAGGATCGTTTCCAATACTACACAGGATTATGTTCAGTACTGGATTGTGTCCAATACTACACAGAAATGTGATCAGTACAGGATTGTGACCAATGCTACATAGGACTGTGGTCAGTACAGGATTATGTCCAATACTACACAGGATTATTCCCAGTGCAGGATTGTTTCCAATTCTACACAGGAATGTGATCAGAACCAGATTATGCCCAATACTACACAGAACTGTGATCAGTACAGGATTGTGTCCAATACTACAGAGGATTGTGATCGGTACAGGATTGTGTCCAATACTACACAGGATTATGATCAGTACAGGATTGTGTCCAATA
The DNA here is from genome assembly GCF_030028105.1 of Mobula birostris. Lineage (NCBI taxonomy): Eukaryota > Metazoa > Chordata > Chondrichthyes > Myliobatiformes > Myliobatidae > Mobula > Mobula birostris. Next base: position 57,256,835 of record NC_092379.1, read on the forward strand.
CTACACAGGATTATGATCAGTACAGGATTGTGTCCAATACTACACAGGACTGTGATCAGAACAGGTTTCTGTCCAATACTACACAGGACTGTGATCAGTACAGGTTTGTGTCCAATACTACACAGGATTGTGATCAGTACATGATTGTGTCCAATACTACACAGGATCATTCCCAGTACTGGATTGTGTCCAATACTACACAGGAATGTGATCAGTACGGGTCTGTGCTCCAATACTACACAGGATCATTCCCAGAGCAGGATTGTGTCCAATACTACACAGGATTATGATCAGTACAGGATTGTGTCCAATGATACACAGGACTGTGATCAGTACAGCATTGTGTCCAATATTACACAGGACTGTAATCAGTACAGGATTGTGTCCAATACTACGGAGGATTATGATAAGTACAGAATTGTGTCCATTACTACACGGGATCAAACCCAGTGCAGGATTGTGTCCAATACTACACAGAAATGTGATCAGTACCGGATTGTGTCCAATACTACACAGGATCATTGCCAGTGCCGGATTGTGTCCAATGCTACACAGGAATGTGATCAGTACGGGATTGTGTCCAATACTACACAGGTCTGTGATCAGTACAGGTTTTTATCCAATACTACACAGGATTGTGATCAGTACATGATTGTGTCCAATACTACACACGATCATTCCCAGTACTGGATTGTGTCTAATACTACACAGGATTATGTTCAGTACTGGATTGTGTCCAATACTACAAAGAACTCTCGTCAGTACAGGATTGTGTCCAATACTACACAGCATCATTGCCAGTGCCGGATTGTGTCCAATGCTACACAGGTCTGTGATCAGTACAGGTTTGTATCCAATACTACACAGGATTGTGATCAGTACATGATTGTTTCCAATACTACACACGATCATTCCCAGTACTGGATTGTGTCTAATACTACACAGGATTATGTTCAGTACAGGATTGTGTCCAATACTACAGAGGATCATTCCCAGTGTAGGATTGTGCCCAATACTACACAGGAATGTGATCAGTACTGGATTGTGCACAATGCTACATCGGATCATTCCTAGTGCAGGATTGTGTCCAATACTACACAGGACTGTGATCAGTACAGGTTTGTGTCCAATACTGCACAGGATTAAGTCCCAAGACTTCCAGGATTGTGATCAGTAGAGGATTCTGTCCAATAATACAGAGGATTATGATCAGTACAGGATTGTGTCCAGTACTGCACAGGATTATGATCAGTACAGGATTGTGTCCAATACTACACAGGACTGTGATCAGTACAGGTTTCTGTCCAATCCTACACAGGACTGTGATCAGTACAGGTTTGTGTCCAATACTACGCAGGATCATTCCCAGTACTGGTTTGTGTCCAATACTACACAGAAATGTGATCAGTATGGGACTGTGCCCCAATAATACACAGGATCATTCCCAGAGCAGGATCGTTTCCAATACTACACAGGATTATGTTCAGTACTGGATTGTGTCCAATACTACACAGAAATCTCGTCAGTACAGGATTATGTCCAATACTACACAGGATTGTGATCAGTACAGGATTGTATCCAATACTACACAGGATTATGATCAGTACAGGATTGTGTCCAATACTACACAGGAATGTGATCCGTACAGGTTTGTGTCCAATACTACACAGGATTGTGATTAGTACATGATTGTGTCCAATACTACACAGGATCATTCCCAGTACTGGATTGTGTCCAATACTACACAGGAATGTGATCAGTACGGGTCGGTGCTCCAATACTACACAGGATCATTCCCAGAGCAGGATTGTGTCCAATACGACACAGGACTGTGATCAGTACAGGATTGTGTCCAATACTACACAGGATTTTGATCAGTACAGGATTGTGTCCAATACTACACAGGATCATTCCCAGTGCAGGATTGTGTCCAATACTACATAGGATTATGATCAGTGGAGGATTGTGTCCAATACTACACAGGATCATTCCCAGTGCAGGATTGTGTCCAATACTACACAGGACTGTGATCAGTACAGGATTCTGTCCAATACTACACAGGAATGTGATCAGAACCAGATTGTGCTTAATACTACACAGGATCATTCGCAGTGCAGGATTGTGTACAATACTACACAGGATTATGATCAGTACAGGATTGTGTCCAATGATACACAGGACTGTGATCAGTACAGCATTGTGTCCAATATTACACAGGACTGTGATCAGTACAGGATTGTGTCCAATACTACGGAGGATTATGATAAGTACGGAATTGTGTCCATTACTACACAGGATCAAACCCTGTGCAGGATTGTGTCCAATACTACACAGAAATGTGATCAGTACCGGATTGTGCCCAATACTACACAGGATCATTGCCAGTGCCGGATTGTGTCCAATGCTACACAGGAATGTGATCAGTACGGGATTGTGTCCAATACTACACAGGTCTGTGATCAGTACAGGTTTGTATCCAATACTACACAGGATTGTGATCAGTACATGATTGTGTCCAATACTACACACGATCATTCCCAGTACTGGATTGTGTCTAATACTACACAGGATTATGTTCAGTACTGGATTGTGTCCAATACTACAAAGAGCTCTCGTCAGTACAGGATTGTGTCCAATACTACAGAGGATCATTCCCAGTGTAGGATTGTGCCCAATACTACACAGGAATGTGATCAGTACTGGATTGTGCACAATGCTACATCGGATCATTCCCAGTGCAGGATTGTGTCCAATACTACACAGGACTGTGATCAGTACAGGTTTGTGTCCAATACTGCACAGGATTAAGTCCCAAGACTTCCAGGATTGTGATCAGTAGAGGATTCTGTCCAATAATACACAGGATTATGATCAGTACAGGATTGTGTCCAATACTACACTAGAATGTGTTCAGTACAGGATTGTGTACAATACTACACAGGATTATTCCCAGTGCAGGATTGTTTCCAATACTACACAGGAATGTGATCAGAACCAGATTATGCCCAATACTACACAGATCTGTGATCAGTACAGGATTGTGTCCAATACTACAGAGGATTGTGATCGGTACAGGATTGTGTCCAATACTACACAGGATTATGATCAGTACAGGATTGTGTCCAATACTACACAGGATTATGATCAGTACAGGATTGTGTCCAATACTACACAGGACTGTGATCAGAACAGGTTTCTGTTCAATACTACACAGGACTGTGATCAGTACAGGTTTGTGTCCAATACTACACAGGATTGTGATCAGTACATGATTGTGTCCAATACTACACAGGATCTTTCCCAGTACTGGATTGTGTCTAATACTACACAGGAATGTGATCAGTACGGGTCTGTGCTCCAATACTACACAGGATCATTCCCAGAGCAGGATTGTGTCCAATACTACACAGGACTGTGATCAGTACAGGATTCTGTCCAATACTACACAGGAATGTGATCAGAACCAGATTGTGCCTAATACTACACAGGATCATTCGCAGTGCAGGATTGTGTCCAGTACTACACAGGATTATGATCAGTACAGGATTTTGTCCAATGATACACAGGACTGTGATCAGTACAGCATTGTGTCCAATATTACACAGGACTGTGATCAGTACAGGATTGTGTCCAATACTACGGAGGATTATGATAAGTACAGAATTGTGTCCATTACTACACGGGATCAAACCCTGTGCAGGATTGTGTCCAATACTACACAGAAATGTGATCAGTACCGGATTGTGCCCAATACTACACAGGATTATTGCCAGTGCCGGATTGTGTCCAATGCTACACAGGAATGTGATCAGTACGGGATTGTGGCCAATACTACACAGGTCTGTGATCAGTACAGGTTTGTATCCAATACTACACAGGATTGTGATCAGTACATGATTGTTTCCAATACTACACACGATCATTCCCAGTACTGGATTGTGTCTAATACTACACAGGATTATGTTCAGTACTGGATTGTGTCAAATACTACAGAGGATCATTCCCAGTGTAGGATTGTGTCCAATACTACACAGGAATGTGATCAGTACTGGATTGTGCACAATGCTACATCGGATCATTCCCAGTGCAGGATTGTGTCCAATACAACACAGGACTGTGATCAGTACAGGTTTGTGTCCAATACTGCACAGGATTAAGTCCAAAGACTTCCAGGATTGTGATCAGTAGAGGATTCTGTCCAATACTACACAGGACTGTGATCAGTACAGGATTCTGTCCAATACTACACAGGAATGTGATCAGAACCAGATTGTGCTTAATACTACACAGGATCATTCGCAGTGCAGGATTGTGTACAATACTACACAGGATTATGATCAGTACAGGATTGTGTCCAATGATACACAGGACTGTGATCAGTACAGCATTGTGTCCAATATTACACAGGACTGTGATCAGTACAGGATTGTGTCCAATACTACGGAGGATTATGATAAGTACAGAATTGTGTCCATTACTACACAGGATCAAACCCTGTGCAGGATTGTGTCCAATACTACACAGAAATGTGATCAGTACCGGATTGTGCCCAATACTACACAGGATCATTGCCAGTGCCGGATTGTGTCCAATGCTACACAGGAATGTGATCAGTACGGGATTGTGTCCAATACTACACAGGTCTGTGATCAGTACAGGTTTGTATCCAATACTACACAGGATTGTGATCAGTACATGATTGTGTCCAATACTACACACGATCATTCCCAGTACTGGATTGTGTCTAATACTACACAGGATTATGTTCAGTACTGGATTGTGTCCAATACTACAAAGAGCTCTCGTCAGTACAGGATTGTGTCCAATACTACACAGGATTGTGATCAGTACTGGATTGTGCACAATGCTACATCGGATCATTCCCAGTGCAGGATTGTGTCCAATACTACACAGGACTGTGATCAGTACAGGTTTGTGTCCAATACTGCACAGGATTAAGTCCCAAGACTTCCAGGATTGTGATCAGTAGAGGATTCTGTCCAATAATACACAGGATTATGATCAGTACAGGATTGTGTCCAATACTACACTAGAATGTGTTCAGTACAGGATTGTGTACAATACTACACAGGATTATTCCCAGTGCAGGATTGTTTCCAATACTACACAGGAATGTGATCAGAACCAGATTATGCCCAATACTACACAGATCTGTGATCAGTACAGGATTGTGTCCAATACTACAGAGGATTGTGATCGGTACAGGATTGTGTCCAATACTACACAGGATTATGATCAGTACAGGATTGTGTCCAATACTACACAGGATTATGATCAGTACAGGATTGTGTCCAATACTACACAGGACTGTGATCAGAACAGGTTTCTGTCCAATACTACACAGGACTGTGATCAGTACAGGTTTGTGTCCAATACTACACAGGATTGTGATCAGTACATGATTGTGTCCAATACTACACAGGATCTTTCCCAGTACTGGATTGTGTCTAATACTACACAGGAATGTGATCAGTACGGGTCTGTGCTCCAATACTACACAGGATCATTCCCAGAGCAGGATTGTGTCCAATACTACACAGGACTGTGATCAGTACAGGATTCTGTCCAATACTACACAGGAATGTGATCAGAACCAGATTGTGCCTAATACTACACAGGATCATTCGCAGTGCAGGATTGTGTCCAGTACTACACAGGATTATGATCAGTACAGGATTTTGTCCAATGATACACAGGACTGTGATCAGTACAGCATTGTGTCCAATATTACACAGGACTGTGATCAGTACAGGATTGTGTCCAATACTACGGAGGATTATGATAAGTACAGAATTGTGTCCATTACTACACGGGATCAAACCCTGTGCAGGATTGTGTCCAATACTACACAGAAATGTGATCAGTACCGGATTGTGCCCAATACTACACAGGATTATTGCCAGTGCCGGATTGTGTCCAATGCTACACAGGAATGTGATCAGTACGGGATTGTGTCCAATACTACACAGGTCTGTGATCAGTACAGGTTTGTATCCAATACTACACAGGATTGTGATCAGTACATGATTGTTTCCAATACTACACACGATCATTCCCAGTACTGGATTGTGTCTAATACTACACAGGATTATGTTCAGTACTGGATTGTGTCAAATACTACAGAGGATCATTCCCAGTGTAGGATTGTGTCCAATACTACACAGGAATGTGATCAGTACTGGATTGTGCACAATGCTACATCGGATCATTCCCAGTGCAGGATTGTGTCCAATACAACACAGGACTGTGATCAGTACAGGTTTGTGTCCAATACTGCACAGGATTAAGTCCCAAGACTTCCAGGATTGTGATCAGTAGAGGATTCTGTCCAATACTACACAGGACTGTGATCAGTACAGGATTGTGTCCAATACTACACAGGATCATTCCCAGTAGAGGATTGTGTGCAAAACTACAGAGGATTATGATCAGTACAGGATTGTGTCCAATACTACACAGAAATGTGATCAGTACAGGATTGTGTCCAATGCTACACAGGACTGTGGTCAGTACAGGTTTGAGTCCAATACTACACAGGATTGTGATCAGTACATGATTGTGTCCAATACTACACAGGATCATTCCCAGTAGTGGATTGTGTCCAATACTACACAGGAATGTGATCAGTACGGGTCGGTGCTCCAATACTACACAGGATCATTCCCAGAGCAGGATTGTGTCCAATACTACACAGGACTGTGATCAGTACAGGATTCTGTCCAATACTACACAGGAATGTGATCAGAACCAGATTGTGCCTAATACTACACAGGATCATTCGCAGTGCAGGATTGTGTCCAATACTACACAGGATTATGATCAGTACAGGATTGTGTCCAATGATACACAGGACTGTGATCAGTACAAGATTGTGTCCAATACTACGGAGGATTATGATAAGTACAGAATTGTGTCCATTACTACACGGGATCAAACCCTGTGCAGGATTGTGTCCAATACTACACAGAAATGTGATCAGTACCGGATTGTACCCAATACTACACAGGATCATTGCCAGTGCCGGATTGTGTCCAATGCTACACAGGAATGTGATCAGTACGGGATTGTGTCCAATACTACACACGATCATTCCCAGTACTGGATTGTGTCTAATACTACACAGGATTATGTTCAGTAGTGGATTGTGTCCAATACTACAAAGAACTCTCGTCAGTACAGGATTGTGTCCAATACTACAGAGGATCATTCCCAGTGTAGGATTGTGTCCAATACTACACAGGAATGTGATCAGTACTGGATTGTGCACAATGCTACATCGGATCATTCCCAGTGCAGGATTGTGTCCAATACTACACAGGACTGTGATCAGTACAGGTTTGTGTCCAATACTGCACAGGATTAAGTCCCAAGACTTCCAGGATTGTGATCAGTAGAGGATTCTGTCCAATAATACACAGGATTATGATCAGTACAGGATTGTGTCCAGTACTGCACAGGATTATGATCAGTACAGGATTCTGTCCAATGCTACACAGGACTTTGATCAGTACAGGATTGTGTCCAATACTACACAGGATCATTCCCAGTAGAGGATTGTATCCAAAACTACAGAGGATTATGATCAGTACAGGATTGTGTCCAATACTACACAGAAATGTGATCAGTACAGGATTGTGACCAATGCTACATAGGACTGTGATCAGTACAGGTTTCTGTCCAATACTACACAGGATTGTGATCAGTACAGGATTGTGTCCAATACTACACAGGACTGTGATCAGTACAGGTTTCTGTCCAATACTACACAGGACTGTGATCAGTACAGGTTTCTGTCCAATACTACACAGGACTGTGATCAGTACAGGTTTGTGTCCAATACTACACAGGATCATTCCCAGTACTGGTTTGTGTCCAATACTACACAGGTATGTGATCAGTATGGGACTGTGCCCCAATAATACACAGGATCATTCCCAGAGCAGTATCGTTTCCAATACTACACAGGATTATGTTCAGTACTGGATTGTGTCCAATACTACACAGAAATGTGATCAGTACAGGATTGTGACCAATGCTACATAGGACTGTGGTCAGTACAGGATTGTGTCCAATACTACACAGGATTATTCCCAGTGCAGGGTTGTTTCCAATACTACACAGGAATGTGATCAGAACCAGATTATGCCCAATACTACACAGAACTGTGATCAGTACAGGATTGTGTCCAATACTACAGAGGATTGTGATCGGTACAGGATTGTGTCCAATACTACACAGGATTATGATCAGTACAGGATTGTGTCCAATACTACACAGGATTATGATCAGTACAGGATTGTGTCCAATACTACACAGGACTGTGATCAGAACAGGTTTCTGTCCAATACTGCACAGGACTGTGATCAGTACAGGTTTGTGTCCAATACTACACAGGATTGTGATCAGTACATGATTGTGTCCAATACTACACAGGATCATTCCCAGTACTGGATTGTGTCCAATACTACACAGGAATGTGATCAGTACGGGTCTGTGCTCCAATACTACACAGGATCATTCGCAGTGCAGGATTGTGTCCAATACTACACAGGATTATGATCAGTACAGGATTGTGTCCAATACTACGGAGGATTATGATAAGTACAGAATTGTGTCCATTACTACACGGGATCAAACCCAGTGCAGGATTGTGTCCAATACTACACAGAAATGTGATCAGTACTGGATTGTGCCCAATACTACACAGGATCATTGCCAGTGCCGGATTGTGTCCAATGCTACACAGGAATGTGATCAGTACAGGATTGTGTCCAATACTACACAGGACTGTGATCAGTACAGGTTTCTGTCCAATACTACACAGGACTGTGATCAGTACAGGTTTCTGTCCAATACTACACAGGACTGTGATCAGTACAGGTTTGTGTCCAATACTACGCAGGATCATTCCCAGTACTGGTTTGTGTCCAATACTACACAGAAATGTGATCAGTATGGGACTGTGCCCCAATAATACACAGGATCATTCCCAGAGCAGGATCGTTTCCAATACTACACAGGATTATGTTCAGTACTGGATTGTGTCCAATACTACACAGAAATCTCGTCAGTACAGGATTGTGTCCAATACTACACAGGATTATGATCAGTACAGGATTGTGTCCAATATTACACAGGACTGTGATCAGTACAAGTTTGCGTCCAACACTACACAGGATTATGCTCAGTACAGGATTGTATCCAATACTACACAGGATTGTGATCAGTACGTGATTGTGTCCAATACTACACAAGATCATTCCCAGTGCAGGATAGTGTCCAATACTACACAGGATTATGTTCAGTACTGGATTGTGTCCAATACTACACAGGACTGTGATCAGTACAGGATTTTGTCCAATACTACACAGGATTATGATCAGTACAGGATTGTGTCCAATACTACACAGGACTGTGATCAGAACAGGTTTCTGTCCAATACTACACAGGACTATGATCCGTACAGGTTTGTGTCCAATACTACACAGGATTGTGATTAGTACATGATTGTGTCCAATACTACACAGGATCATTCCCAGTACTGGATTGTGTCCAATACTACACAGGAATGTGATCAGTACGGGTCGGTGCTCCAATACTACACAGGATCATTCCCAGAGCAGGATTGTGTCCAATACGACACAGGACTGTGATCAGTACACGATTCTGTCCAATACTACACAGGACTGTGATCAGTACAGGATTGTGTCCAATACTACACAGGATTTTGATCAGTACAGGATTGTGTCCAATACTACACAGGATCATTCCCAGTGCAGGATTGTGTCCAATACTACATAGGATTATGATCAGTGGAGGATTGTGTCCAATACTACACAGGACTGTGATCAGTACAGGATTCTGTCCAATACTACACAGGAATGTGATCAGAACCAGATTGTGCTTAATACTACACAGGATCATTCGCAGTGCAGGATTGTGTCCAATACTACACAGGATTATGGTCAGTACAGGATTGTGTCCAATGATACACAGGACTGTGATCAGTACAGCATTGTGTCCAATATTACACAGGACTGTGATCAGTACAGGATTGTGTCCAATACTACGGAGGATTATGATAAGTACAGAATTGTGTCCATTACTACACAGGATCAAACCCTGTGCAGGATTGTGTCCAATACTACACAGAAATGTGATCAGTACCGGATTGTGCCCAATACTACACAGGATCATTGCCAGTGCCGGATTGTGTCCAATGCTACACAGGAATGTGATCAGTACGGGATTGTGTCCAATACTAAACAGGTCTGTGATCAGTACAGGTTTGTATCCAATACTACACAGGATTGTGATCAGTACATGATTGTGTCCAATACTACACACGATCATTCCCAGTACTGCATTGTGTCTAATACTACACAGGATTATGTTCAGTACTGGATTGTGTCCAATACTACAGAGGATCATTCCCAGTGTAGGATTGTGTCCAATACTACACAGGAATGTGATCAGTACTGGATTGTGCACAATGCTACATCGGATCATTCCCAGTGCAGGATTGTGTCCAATACTACACAGGACTGTGATCAGTACAGGTTTGTGTCCAATACTACACAGGATCATTCGCAGTGCAGGATTGTGTCCAATACTACACAGGATTATGGTCAGTACAGGATTGTGTCCAATGATACACAGGACTGTGATCAGTACAGCATTGTGTCCAATATTACACAGGACTGTGATCAGTACAGGATTGTGTCCAATACTACGGAGGATTATGATAAGTACAGAATTGTGTCCATTACTACACAGGATCAAACCCTGTGCAGGATTGTGTCCAATACTACACAGAAATGTGATCAGTACCGGATTGTGCCCAATACTACACAGGATCATTGCCAGTGCCGGATTGTGTCCAATGCTACACAGGAATGTGATCAGTACGGGATTGTGTCCAATACTAAACAGGTCTGTGATCAGTACAGGTTTGTATCCAATACTACACAGGATTGTGATCAGTACATGATTGTGTCCAATACTACACACGATCATTCCCAGTACTGCATTGTGTCTAATACTACACAGGATTATGTTCAGTACTGGATTGTGTCCAATACTACAGAGGATCATTCCCAGTGTAGGATTGTGTCCAATACTACACAGGAATGTGATCAGTACTGGATTGTGCACAATGCTACATCGGATCATTCCCAGTGCAGGATTGTGTCCAATACTACACAGGACTGTGATCAGTACAGGTTTGTGTCCAATACTACACAGGATCATTCCCAGTACTGGATTGTGTCCAATACTACACAGAAATGTGATCAGTACGGGTCGGTGCTCCAATACTACACAGGATCATTCCCACAGCAGGATTGTGTCCAACACGATACAGGACTGTGATCAGTACACGATTCTGTCCAATACTACACAGGACTGTGATCAGTACAGGATTGTGTCCAATACTACACAGGATTTTGATCAGTACAGGATTGTGTCCAATACTACACAGGATCATTCGCAGTGCAGGATTGTGTCCAATACTACACAGGATTATGATCAGTACAGGATTGTGTCCAATGATACACAGGACTGTGATCAGTACAGCATTGTGTCCAATATTACACAGGACTGTGATCAGTACAGGATTGTGTCCAATACTACGGAGGATTATGATAAGTACAGAATTGTGTCCATTACTACACAGGATCAGTGCCAGTGCAGGATTGTGTCCAATACTACACAGAAATGTGATCAGTACCGGATTGTGTCCAATACTACACAGGATCATTGCCAGTGCCGGATTGTGTCCAATGCTACACAGGAATGTGATCAGTACGGGATTGTGTCCAATACTACACAGGTCTGTGATCAGTACAGGTTTGTATCCAATACTACACAGGATTGTGATCAGTACATGATTGTTTCCAATACTACACACGATCATTCCCAGTACTGGATTGTGTCTAATACTACACAGGATTATGTTCAGTACTGGATTGTGTCAAATACTACAGAGGATCATTCCCAGTGTAGGATTGTGTCCAATACTACACAGGAATGTGATCAGTACTGGATTGTGCACAATGCTACATCGGATCATTCCCAGTGCAGGATTGTGTCCAATACTACACAGGACTGTGATCAGTACAGGTTTGTGTCCAATACTGCACAGGATTAAGTCCCAAGACTTCCAGGATTGTGATCAGTAGAGGATTCTCTCCAATACTGAACAGGACTGTGATCAGTACAGGATTGTGTCCAATACTACACAGGATCATTCCCAGTAGAGAATTGTGTGCAAAACTACAGAGGATTATGATCAGTACAGGATTGTGTCCAATACTACACAGAAATGTGATCAGTACAGGATTGTGTCCAATGCTACACAGGACTGTGGTCAGTACAGGTTTGTGTCCAATACTACACAGGATTGTGATCAGTACATGATTGTGTCCAATACTACACAGGATCATTCCCAGTAGTGGATTGTGTCCAATACTACACAGGAATGTGATCAGTACGGGTCTGTGCTCCAATACTACACAGGATCATTCCCAGAGCAGGATTGTGTCCAATACTACACAGGACTGTGATCAGTACAGGATTCTGTCCAATACTACACAGGAATGTGATCAGAACCATATTGTGCATAATACTACACAGGATCATTCGCAGTGCAGGATTGTGTCCAATACTACACAGGATTATGATCAGTACAGGATTGTGTCCAATGATACACAGGACTGTGATCAGTACAGCATTGTGTCCAATATTACACAGGACTGTGATCAGTACAGGATTGTGTCCAATACTACGGAGGATTATGATAAGTACAGAATTGTGTCCATTACTACACGGGATCAAACCCTGTGCAGGATTGTGTCCAATACTACACAGGAATGTGATCAGTACGGGATTGTGTCCAATACTACACAGGTCTGTGATCAGTACAGGTTTGTATCCAATACTACACAGGATTGTGATCAGTACATGATTGTGTCCAATACTACACACGATCATTCCCAGTACTGGATTGTGTCTAATACTACACAGGATTATGTTCAGTACTGGATTGTGTCCAATACTACAAAGAACTCTCGTCAGTACAGGATTGTGTCCAATACTACAAAGGATCATTCCCAGTGTAGGATTGTGCCCAATACTACACAGGAATGTGATCAGTACTGGATTGTGCACAATGCTACATCGGATCATTCCCAGTGCAGGATTGTGTCCAATACTACACAGGACTGTGATCAGTACAGGTTTGTGTCCAATACTGCACAGCATTAAGTCCCAAGACTTCCAGGATTGTGATCAGTAGAGGATTCTGTCCAATAATACACAGGATTATGATCAGTACAGGATTGTGTCCAGTACTGCACAGGATTATGATCAGTACACGATTCTGTCCAATGCTACACAGGACTTTGATCAGTACAGGATTGTGTCCAATACTACACAGGATCATTCCCAGTAGAGGATTGTATCCAAAACTACAGAGGATTATGATCAGTACAGGATTGTGTCCAATACTACACAGAAATGTGATCAGTACCGGATTGTGCCCAATACTACACAGGATCATTGCCAGTGCCGGATTGTGTCCAATACTACACAGGATTGTGATCAGTACGTGATTGTGTCCAATACTACACAAGATCATTCCCAGTGCAGGATTGTGTCCAATACTACACAGGATTATGCTCAGTACAGGATTGTATCCAATACTACACAGGACTGTGGTCAGTACAGGATTTTGTCCAATACTACACAGGAATGTGATCTGTACCGGATTGTGCAGAATGCTACACCGGATCATTCCCAGTGCAGGATTGATTCCAATACTACAAAGCACTGTGTACAGTACAATGTTGTCTCCAATACTACACAGGATTAAGTCCTAAAACTCACAGGATTATGATCAGTACAGGATTGTGTCCAATACTGCACAGGATTATGGTCAGTACAGGATTGTGTCCAATACTACACTAGAATGTGATCAGTACAGGATTGTGTCCAATACTACACAGGATTATTCCCAGTGCAGGATTGTTTCCAATACTACACAGGAATGTGATCAGAACCAGATTATGCCCAATACAACACAGATCTGTGATCAGTACAGGATTGTGTCCAATACTACAGAGGATTGTGATCGGTACAGGATTGTGTCCAATACTACACAGGGTCATTCCCAGAGCAGGATTCTGTCTAACACTACTCAGGAACGTGATCAGTTCCGGATTGTGACCAATACTACACAAGATCATTCCCAGTGCAGGATTGTGTCCCATACTGCACAGGAATGTGATCAGTACGGGACTGTAACCAATACAACACAGGATCATTCCCAGTGCAGGATTGTGTCCAATACTACAGAGGATTATGATCAGTACAGGATTGTGTCCAATGCTACACAGGACTGTGATCAGTACAGGATTGTGTCCAATGCTACACAGGATCATTCCCAGAGCAGGATTGTGTCAAATACTGCACAGGAATGTGATGAGTACAGGTTTGTGCACAATGCTACACCGGATCATTCCCAGTGCAGAATTGTGTCCAATACTACACAGGATAATGATCAGTACAGGATTATGTTCAATATTACACGGGACTGTGATCAGTAGAGGATTGTGACCAATATTACACAGGATTGTGATCAGCACAGGATTGTGTCCAATGCTACACAGGATCATTCCCAGTACAGCATTCTGCCCAATACTAGACAGGATTGTGATCAGTACAGGATTGTGTCCAATACTACACAGGACTGTGATCAGAATAGGATTGTGTCCAATAATACAGAGGGTTGTGATCAGTACAGGATTGTGTCCAGTACTACGCAGGAACATTCCCAGTACAGGATTGTGTCCAATACTGCACAGGATTATGACCAGTACAGGATTCTGTCCAATACTACACAGGAATGTGATCAGAACCAGATTGTGCCCAATACTACACAGGATCATTCCCAGTGCAGGATTGTGTCCAATACTACACAGGATTGTGATCAGTACAGGATTGTGTCCAATAATACACAGGACTGTGATCAGTACAGGATTGTGTCCAATACTACACAGGATTGTGATCAGTACAGGATTGTGTCCAATACTACACAGGAATGTGATCAGTACCGGATTGTGCACAATGCTACACCGGATCATTCCCAGTGCAGGATTGTGTCCAATGCTACACAAGAGTGTGATCAGTACGCGACTGTGCCCAATACTACACAGCATCATCCCAGTGCAGGATTGTGTCCAATACTACACAGGACTGTGATCAGTATAGGATTGTGTCCAATACTACACAGGATTGTGATCAGTACAGGATTGTGTCCAATACTACACAGGATCATTCCCAGTACAGGATTGTGCCCAATACTACACAGGATTGTGATCAGTACAGGATTGTGTCCAATAATACACAGGACTGTGATCAGTACAGGATTGTGTCCAATACTACACAGGATTGTGATCAGTACAGGATTGTGTCCAATACTACACAGGAATGTGATCAGTACCGGATTGTGCACAATGCTACACCGGATCATTCCCAGTGCAGAATTGTGTCCAATACTACGCAGGATTGTGATCAGTACAGGATTGTGTCCAATGCTACACAGGATCATTCCCAGTACAGGATTGTGTCCAAAACTACAGAGGATTATGATCAGTACAGGATTGTGTCCAATACTACACAGGATTATTCCCAGTGCAGGATTGTGTTCAATACTACACAGAAATGTGATCAGTACCGGATTGTGCCCAATACTACACAGGATCATTGCCAGTGCCGGATTGTGTCCAATGCTACACAGGAATGTGATCAGTACGGGATTGTGTCCAATACTACACAGGTCTGTGATCAGTACAGGTTTGTATCCAATACTACAGAGGATTGTGATCGGTACAGGATTGTGTCCAATACTACACAGAATTATGATCAGTACAGGATTGTGTCCAATACTACACAGGACTGTGATCAGAACAGGTTTCTGTCCAATACTACACAGGACTATGATCCGTACAGGTTTGTGTCCAATACTACACAGGATTGTGATTAGTACATGATTGTGTCCAATACTACGCAGGATCATTCCCAGTACTGGATTGTGTCCAATACTACACAGGAATGTTATCAGTACGGGTCGGTGCTCCAATACTACACAGGATCATTCCCAGAGCAGGATTGTGTCCAATACGACACAGGACTGTGATCAGTACACGATTCTGTCCAATACTATACAGGTCTGTGATCAGTACAGCATTGTGTCCAATACTACACAGGATTTTGATCAGTACAGGATTGTGTCCAATACTACACAGGGTCATTCCAAGTGCAGGATTGTGTCCAATACTACATAGGATTATGATCAGTGGAGGATTGTGTCCAATACTACACAGGATCATTCCCAGTGCAGGATTGTGTCCAGTAATACACAGGAATGTGATCAGAACAGGATTGTATCCAATACTACACAGGACTGTGACCAGTACAGGAATGTGTCCAATACTACACAGGATTATTGCCAGTGCAGGATTGTGTCCAATACTACACAGGAATGTGATCAGTACCGGATTGTGCCCAATGCTACACCCGATCATTCCCAGTGAAGGATTCGGTCCAATACTACACAGGATTAAGTCCCAAGACTCATAGGATTGTGATCAGTTCAGGATTGTGTCCAGTAATACACAGGATTATGATCAGAACAGGATTGTGTCCAATACTGCACAGGATTATGATCAGTTCAGGATTGTGTCCAATGATACACTGGACTGTGATCAGTACAGGATTATGTCCAATACAACACGAGACTGTGATCAGTACAGGATTGTGTCCAATACTACACAGGGTCATTCCCAGAGCAGGATTCTGTCTAACACTACTCAGGAACGTGATCAGTTCTTGATTGTGACCAATACTACACAAGATCATTCCCAGTGCAGGATTGTGTCCCATACTGCACAGGAATGTGATCAGTACGGGACTGTAACCAATACAATACAGGATCATTCCCAGTGCAGGATTGTGTCCAATACTACAGAGGATTATGATCAGTACAGGATTGTGTCCAATGCTACACAGGACTGTGATCAGTACAGGATTGTGTCCAATGCTACACAGGATCATTCTCAGAGCAGGATTGTGTCAAATACTGCACAGGAATGTGATGAGTACAGGTTTGTGCACAATGCTACACCGGATCATTCCCAGTGCAGAATTGTGTCCAATACTACACAGGATAATGATCAGTACAGGATTATGTTCAATATTACAGAGGATCATTCCCAGTGCAGGATTGTGTCCAATACTACACAGGATAATGATCAGTACAGGATTATGTTCAATATTACACGGGACTGTGATCAGTAGAGGATTGTGACCAATATTACACAGGATTGTGATCAGCACAGGATTGTGTCCAATACTACACAGGATCATTCCCAGTACAGCATTCTGCCCAATACTAGACAGGATTGTGATCAGTACAGGATTGTGTCCAATACTACACAGGACTGTGATCAGAATAGGATTGTGTCCAATAATACAGAGGGTTGTGATCAGTACAGGATTGTGTCCAGTACTACGCAGGAACATTCCCAGTACAGGATTGTGTCCAATACTGCACAGGATTATGACCAGTACAGGATTCTGTCCAATACTACACAGGAATGTGATCAGAACCAGATTGTGCCCAATACTACACAGGATCATTCCCAGTGCAGGATTGTGTCCAATACTACACAGGATTATGATCAGTACAGGATTATGTCCAATGATACACAGGATTGTGATCAGTACTGTATTGTGTCCAATACTACACAGGACTGTGATCAGTACAGGATTGTGTCCAATACTACAGAGGATTATGATAAGTACAGAATTGTGTCCAATACTACACGGGATCAAACCCAGTGCAGGATTGTGTCCAATGCTACACAGGAGTGTGATCAGTACGCGACTGTGCCCAATACTACACAGCATCATCCCAGTGCAGGAATGTGTCCAATACTACACAGGACTGTGATCAGTATAGGATTGTGTCCAATACTACACAGGATTGTGATCAGTACAGGATTGTGTCCAATACTACACAGGATCATTCCCAGTACAGGATTGTGTCCAATACTACACAGGATTGTGATCAGTACAGGATTGTGTCCAATACTACACAGGACTGTGATCAGTATAGGATTGTGTCCAATACTACGCAGGATTGTGATCAGTACAGGATTGTGTCCAATACTACACAGGATTATGATCAGTACAGGATTCTGTCCAATACTACACAAGATAATGATCAGTACAGGATTATGTCCAATACTACACAGGAATGTGATCAGTACAGAATTGTGTCCAATACTACACAGGACTGTGATCAGTACAGGATTGTGTCCAATGCTACACAGGACTGTGGTCAGTACAGGATTATGTCCAATAGTACACAGGATTATGATCAGTGCAGAATTGTGTCCAGTACTACACAGGACTGTGATCAGTACAGGATTGTGTCCAATACTACACAGGATTGTGATCAGTTCAGGATTGTGTCCAGTACTACACAGGATCATTCCCAGTACAGGATTGTGTCCAATACTACACAGGACTGTGATCAGTACAGGATTGTGTCCAATACTACACAGGATTGTGATCAGTACAGGATTGTGTCCAATACTACACAGGAATGTGATCAGTACAGAATTGTGTCCAATACTACACAGGACTGTGATCAGTACAGGATTGTGTCCAATGCTACACAGGACTGTGGTCAGTACAGGATTATGTCCAATAGTACACAGGATTATGATCAGTGCAGAATTGTGTCCAGTACTACACAGGACTGTGATCAGTACAGGATTGTGTCCAATACTACACAGGATCATTCCCAGTACAGGATTGTGTCCAATACTACACAGGATTGTGATCAGTTCAGGATTGTGTCCAGTACTACACAGGATCATTCCCAGTACAGGATTGTGTCCAATACTACACAGGATTGTGATCAGTACAGGATTGTGTCCAGTACTACACAGGATTATTCCCAGTACAGGATTGTGTCCAATACTACACAGGATTATGATCAGTACAGGATTGTGTCCAATACGACACAGGACTGTGATCAGTACAGGATTGTGTCCAATGCTACACAGGACTGTGATCCGTACAGGTTTGTGTCCAATACTACACAGGAATGTGATCAGTACGGGTCGGTGCACCAATACTACACAGGATCATTCCCAGAGCAGGATTGTGTCCAATACAACACAGGACTGTGATCAGTACACGATTCTGTCCAATACTACACAGGACTGTGATCAGTACAGGATTGTGTCCAATACTACACAGGATCATTCTCAGTGCAGGATTGTGTCCAATACTACATAGGATTATGATCAGTGGAGGATTGTATCCAATACTACACCGGACTGTGATCTGTACAGGATTGTGTCCAATACTACACAGGAATGTGATCAGTACCGGATTGTACCCAATGCTACACCCGATCATTCCCAGTGAAGGATTGTGTCCAATACTACACAGGATTAAGTCCCAAGATTCACAGGATTGTGATCAGTTCAGGATTCTGTCCAATAATACACAGGATTATGATCAGTACAGGATTGTGTCCAATACTGCACAGGATTATGATCAGTACAGGATTCTGTCCAATAGTACAGAGGACTGTGATCAGTACAGGATTGTGTCCAATACAACACAGGAATGTGATCAGAACCGGATTCTGCACAATACTACACAGGATCATTCCCAGTGCAGCATTTTGTCCAATACTACACAGGATTATGATCAGTTCAGGATTGTGTCCAATGATACACTGGACTGTGATCAGTACAGGATTATGTCCAATACTACACGAGACTGTGATCAGTACAGGATTGTGTCCAATACTACACAGGATTGTGATCAGTACAGGATTGTGTCCAATACTACACAGGGTCATTCCCAGAGCAGGATTCTGTCTAACACTACTCAGGAACGTGATCAGTTCCGGATTGTGACCAATACTACACAAGATCATTCCCAGTGCAGGATTGTGTCCCATACTGCACAGGAATGTGCTCAGTACGGGACTGTAACCAATACAACAGAGGATCATTGCTAGTGCAGGATTGTGTCCAATACTACACAGGATAATGATCAGTACAGGATTATGTTCAATAATACACGGGACTGTGATCAGTAGAGGATTGTGACCAATATTACACAGGATTGTGATCAGTACAGGATTGTGTCCAATACTACACAGGATCATTCCCAGTACAGCATTCTGCCCAATACTACACAGGATTGTGATCAGTACAGGATTGTGTCCAATACTACACTGGACTGTGATCAGAATAGGATTGTGTCCAATAATACAGAGGGTTGTGATCAGTACAGGATTGTGTCCAGTACTATGCAGGAACATTCCCAGTACAGGATTGTGTCCAATACTGCACAGGATTATGACCAGTACAGGATTCTGTCCAATGATACACAGGATTGTGATCAGTACTGCATAGTGTCCAATACTACACAGGACTGTGATCAGTACAGGATTGTGTCCAATACTACAGAGGATTATGATCAGTACAGAATTGTGTCCAATACTACACGAGATCAAACCCAGTGCAGGATTGTGTCCAATGCTACACAGGAGTGTGATCAGTACGCGACTGTGCCCAATACTACACAGCATCATCCCAGTGCAGGATTGTGTCCAATACTACACAGGACTGTGATCAGTATAGGATTGTGTCCAATACTACACAGGATTGTGATCAGTACAGGATTGTGTCCAATACTACACAGGATCATTCCCAGTACAGGATTGTGTCCAATACTACACAGGATTGTGATCAGTACAGGATTGTGTCCAATAATACACAGGATGTGATCAGTACACGATTATGTCCAATACTGCACAGGATTGTGATCAGTACAGGATTGTGTCCAATAATACACAGGATGTGATCAGTACAGGATTGTGTCCAATACTGCACAGGATTGTGATCAGTACAGGATTGTGTCCAATACTACACAGGAATGTGATCAGTACCGGATTGTGCACAATGCTACACCGGATCATTCCCAGTGCAGAATTGTGTCCACAGTACAGGATTGTGTCCAATGCTACAGAGGATCATTCCCAGTACAGGATTGTGTCCAAATCTACACAGGACTGTGGTGAATACAGGATTGCGTCCAATACAACACAGGATTGTGATCAGTACAGGATTTTGTCCAATACTACACAGGATTATGATCAGTACAGGATTGTGTCCAATACTACACAAGATAATGATCAGTACAGGATTATGTCCAATACTACACAGGACTGTGATCAGTATAGGATTGTGTCCAATACTACACAGGATTGTGATCAGTACAGGATTGTGTCCAATACTACACAGGATCATTCCCAGTACAGGATTGTGTCCAATACTACACAGGATTGTGATCAGTACAGGATTGTGTCCAATACTACACAGGATTGTGATCAGTACAGGATTGTGTCCAATACTACACA
Source organism: Mobula birostris (assembly GCF_030028105.1). Classification (NCBI taxonomy): domain Eukaryota; kingdom Metazoa; phylum Chordata; class Chondrichthyes; order Myliobatiformes; family Myliobatidae; genus Mobula; species Mobula birostris. The sequence continues at coordinate 57,278,367 of NC_092379.1, forward strand.
GGAATGTGATCAGTACAGGATTGTGTCCAATAGTACACAGGACTGTGATCAATACAGGATTGCGTCCAATACTGCACAGGATTGTGATCAGTACAGGATTGTGTCCAATACTACACAGGATTATGATCAGTACAGCATTCTGTCCAATACTAGACAGGAATGTGATCAGAACCAGATTGTGCCCAATGCTACACAGGATAATTCGCAGTGCAGGATTGTGTCCAATACTACACAGGATAATGATCAGTACAGGATTATGTTCAATAATACACGGGACTGTGATCAGTAGAGGATTGTGACCAATATTACACAGGATTGTGATCAGTACAGGATTGTGTCCAATACTACAAAGGACTGTGATCAGAATAGGATTGTGTCCAATAATACAGAGGGTTGTGATCAGTACAGGATTGTGTCCAGTACTATGCAGGAACATTCCCAGTACAGGATTGTGTCCAATACTGCACAGGATTATGACCAGTACAGGATTCTGTCCAATGATACACAGGATTGTGATCAGTACTGCATTGTGTCCAATACTACACAGGACTGTGATCAGTACAGGATTGTGTCCAATACTACAGAGGATTATGTTCAGTACAGAATTGTGTCCAATACTACACGAGATCAAACCCAGTGCAGGATTGTGTCCAATGCTACACAGGAGTGTGATCAGTACGCGACTGTGCCCAATACTACACAGCATCATCCCAGTGCAGGATTGTGTCCAATACTACACAGGACTGTGATCAGTATAGGATTGTGTCCAATACTACACAGGACTGTGATCAGTACAGGATTGTGTCCAATACTACACAGGATTGTGATCAGTACAGGATTGTGTCCAATACTACACAGGATCATTCCCAGTACAGGATTGTGTCCAATACTACACAGGATTGTGATCAGAACAGGATTGTATCCAATACTACACAGGACTGTGACCAGTACAGGAATGTGTCCAATACTACACAGGATCATTCCCAGTGCAGGATTGTGTCCAATACTACACAGGAATGTGATCAGTACCGGATTGTGCCCAATGCTACACCCGATCATTCCCAGTGAAGGATTCGGTCCAATACTACACAGGATTAAGTCCCAAGACTCATAGGATTGTGATCAGTTCAGGATTGTGTCCAGTAATACACAGGATTATGATCAGAACAGGATTGTGTCCAATACTGCACAGGATTATGATCAGTTCAGGATTGTGTCCAATGATACACTGGACTGTGATCAGTACAGGATTATGTCCAATACAACACGAGACTGTGATCAGTACAGGATTGTGTCCAATACTACACAGGGTCATTCCCAGAGCAGGATTCTGTCTAACACTACTCAGGAACGTGATCAGTTCCGGATTGTGACCAATACTACACAAGATCATTCCCAGTGCAGGATTGTGTCCCATACTGCACAGGAATGTGATCAGTACGGGACTGTAACCAATACAATACAGGATCATTCCCAGTGCAGGATTGTGTCCAATACTACAGAGGATTATGATCAGTACAGGATTGTGTCCAATGCTACAGAGGACTGTGATCAGTACAGGATTGTGTCCAATGCTACACAGGATCATTCCCAGAGCAGGATTGTGTCAAATACTGCACAGGAATGTGATGAGTACAGGTTTGTGCACAATGCTACACCGGATCATTCCCAGTGCAGAATTGTGTCCAATACTACACAGGATAATGATCAGTACAGGATTATGTTCAATATTACAGAGGATCATTCCCAGTGCAGGATTGTGTCCAATACTACACAGGATAATGATCAGTACAGGATTATGTTCAATATTACACGGGACTGTGATCAGTAGAGGATTGTGACCAATATTACACAGGATTGTGATCAGCACAGGATTGTGTCCAATACTACACAGGATCATTCCCAGTACAGCATTCAGCCCAATACTAGACAGGATTGTGATCAGTACAGGATTGTGTCCAATACTACACAGGACTGTGATCAGAATAGGATTGTGTCCAATAATACAGAGGGTTGTGATCAGTACAGGATTGTGTCCAGTACTACGCAGGAACATTCCCAGTACAGGATTGTGTCCAATACTGCACAGGATTATGACCAGTACAGGATTCTGTCCAATACTACTCAGGATTGTGATCAGAACCAGATTGTGCCCAATACTACACAGGATCATTCCCAGTGCAGGATTGTGTCCAATACTACACAGGATTATGATCAGTACAGGATTATGTCCAATGATACACAGGATTGTGATCAGTACTGTATTGTGTCCAATACTACACAGGACTGTGATCAGTACAGGATTGTGTCCAATACTACAGAGGATTATGATAAGTACAGAATTGTGTCCAATACTACACGGGATCAAACCCAGTGCAGGATTGTGTCCAATGCTACACAGGAGTGTGATCAGTACGCGACTGTGCCCAATACTACACAGCATCATCCCAGAGCAGGATTGTGTCCAATACTACACAGGACTGTGATCAGTATAGGATTGTGTCCAATACTACACAGGATTGTGATCAGTACAGGATTGTGTCCAATACTACACAGGATCATTCCCAGTACAGGATTGTGTCCAATACTACACAGGATTGTGATCAGTACAGGATTGTGTCCAATACTACACAGGACTGTGATCAGTATAGGATTGTGTCCAATACTACGCAGGATTGTGATCAGTACAGGATTGTGTCCAATACTACACAGGATTATGATCAGTACAGGATTCTGTCCAATACTACACAAGATAATGATCAGTACAGGATTATATCCAATACTACACAGGAATGTGATCAGTACAGAATTGTGTCCAATACTACACAGGACTGTGATCAGTACAGGATTGTGTCCAATACTACACAGGATTGTGATCAGTACAGGATTGTGTCCAATACTACACAGGAATGTGATCAGTACAGAATTGTGTCCAATACTACACAGGACTGTGATCAGTACAGGATTGTGTCCAATGCTACACAGGACTGTGGTCAGTACAGGATTATGTCCAATAGTACACAGGATTATGATCAGTGCAGAATTGTGTCCAGTACTACACAGGACTGTGATCAGTACAGGATTGTGTCCAATACTACACAGGATTGTGATCAGTTCAGGATTGTGTCCAGTACTACACAGGATCATTCCCAGTACAGGATTGTGTCCAATACTACACAGGATTGTGATCAGTACAGGATTGTGTCCAGTACTACACAGGATCATTCCCAGTACAGGATTGTGTCCAATACTACACAGGATTGTGATCAGTACAGGACTCTGTCCAATACTACACAGGACTGTGATCAGTACAGGATTGTGTCCAATACTACACAGGATTGTGATCAGTACAGGATTGTGTCCAATACTACACAGGAATGTGATCAGTACAGAATTGTGTCCAATACTACACAGGACTGTGATCAGTACAGGATTGTGTCCAATGCTACACAGGACTGTGGTCAGTACAGGATTATGTCCAATAGTACACAGGATTATGATCAGTGCAGAATTGTGTCCAGTACTACACAGGACTGTGATCAGTACAGGATTGTGTCCAATACTACACAGGATCATTCCCAGTACAGGATTGTGTCCAATACTACACAGGATTGTGATCAGTTCAGGATTGTGTCCAGTACTACACAGGATCATTCCCAGTACAGGATTGTGTCCAATACTACACAGGATTGTGATCAGTACAGGATTGTGTCCAGTACTACACAGGATTATTCCCAGTACAGGATTGTGTCCAATACTACACAGGATTATGATCAGTACAGGATTGTGTCCAATACGACACAGGACTGTGATCAGTACAGGATTGTGTCCAATGCTACACAGGACTGTGATCCGTACAGGTTTGTGTCCAATACTACACAGGAATGTGATCAGTACGGGTCGGTGCACCAATACTACACAGGATCATTCCCAGAGCAGGATTGTGTCCAATACAACACAGGACTGTGATCAGTACACGATTCTGTCCAATACTACACAGGACTGTGATCAGTACAGGATTGTGTCCAATACTACACAGGATCATTCTCAGTGCAGGATTGTGTCCAATACTACACAGGATTGTGATCAGTACAGGATTGTGTCCAGTACTACACAGGATTATTCCCAGTACAGGATTGTGTCCAATACTACACAGGATTATGATCAGTACAGGATTGTGTCCAATACGACACAGGACTGTGATCAGTACAGGATTGTGTCCAATGCTACACAGGACTGTGATCCGTACAGGTTTGTGTCCAATACTACACAGGAATGTGATCAGTACGGGTCGGTGCACCAATACTACACAGGATCATTCCCAGAGCAGGATTGTGTCCAATACAACACAGGACTGTGATCAGTACACGATTCTGTCCAATACTACACAGGACTGTGATCAGTACAGGATTGTGTCCAATACTACACAGGATCATTCTCAGTGCAGGATTGTGTCCAATACTACATAGGATTATGATCAGTGGAGGATTGTATCCAATACTACACCGGACTGTGATCTGTACAGGATTGTGTCCAATACTACACAGGAATGTGATCAGTACTGGATTGTGCCCAATGCTACACCCGATCATTCCCAGTGAAGGATTGTGTCCAATACTACACAGGATTAAGTCCCAAGATTCACAGGATTGTGATCAGTTCAGGATTCTGTCCAATAATACACAGGATTATGATCAGTACAGGATTGTGTCCAATACTGCACAGGATTATGATCAGTACAGGATTCTGTCCAATAGTACAGAGGACTGTGATCAGTACAGGATTGTGTCCAATACAACACAGGAATGTGATCAGAACCGGATTCTGCACAATACTACACAGGATCATTCCCAGTGCAGCATTTTGTCCAATACTACACAGGATTATGATCAGTTCAGGATTGTGTCCAATGATACACTGGACTGTGATCAGTACAGGATTATGTCCAATACTACACGAGACTGTGATCAGTACAGGATTGTGTCCAATACTACACAGGATTGTGATCAGTACAGGATTGTGTCCAATACTACACAGGGTCATTCCCAGAGCAGGATTCTGTCTAACACTACTCAGGAACGTGATCAGTTCCGGATTGTGACCAATACTACACAAGATCATTCCCAGTGCAGGATTGTGTCCCATACTGCACAGGAATGTGCTCAGTACGGGACTGTAACCAATACAACAGAGGATCATTCCTAGTGCAGGATTGTGTCCAATACTACACAGGATAATGATCAGTACAGGATTATGTTCAATAATACACGGGACTGTGATCAGTAGAGGATTGTGACCAATATTACACAGGATTGTGATCAGTACAGGATTGTGTCCAATACTACACAGGATCATTCCCAGTACAGCATTCTGCCCAATACTACACAGGATTGTGATCAGTACAGGATTGTGTCCAATACTACACAGGATTGTGATCAGTACAGGATTGTGTCCAATACTACACAGGATTGTGATCAGTACAGGATTGTGTCCAATACTACACAGGAATGTGATCAGTACAGGATTGTGTCCAATAGTACACAGGACTGTGATCAATACAGGATTGCGTCCAATACTGCACAGGATTGTGATCAGTACAGGATTGTGTCCAATACTACACAGGATTATGATCAGTACAGGATTCTGTCCAATACTACACAGGAATGTGATCAGAACCAGATTGTGCCCAATGCTACACAGGATAATTCGCAGTGCAGGATTGTGTCCAATACTACACAGGATAATGATCAGTACAGGATTATGTTCAATAATACACGGGACTGTGATCAGTAGAGGATTGTGACCAATATTACACAGGATTGTGATCAGTACAGGATTGTGTCCAATACTACAAAGGACTGTGATCAGAATAGGATTGTGTCCAATAATACAGAGGGTTGTGATCAGTACAGGATTGTGTCCAGTACTATGCAGGAACATTCCCAGTACAGGATTGTGTCCAATACTGCACAGGATTATGACCAGTACAGGATTCTGTCCAATGATACACAGGATTGTGATCAGTACTGCATTGTGTCCAATACTACACAGGACTGTGATCAGTACAGGATTGTGTCCAATACTACAGAGGATTATGATCAGTACAGAATTGTGTCCAATACTACACGAGATCAAACCCAGTGCAGGATTGTGTCCAATGCTACACAGGAGTGTGATCAGTACGCGACTGTGCCCAATACTACACAGCATCATCCCAGTGCAGGATTGTGTCCAATACTACACAGGACTGTGATCAGTATAGGATTGTGTCCAATACTACACAGGACTGTGATCAGTACAGGATTGTGTCCAATACTACACAGGATTGTGATCAGTACAAGATTGTGTCCAATACTACACAGGATCATTCCCAGTACAGGATTGTGTCCAATACTACACAGGATTGTGATCAGTACAGGATTGTGTCCAATAATACACAGGACTGTGATCAGTACAGGATTGTGTCCAATACTACACAGGATTGTGATCAGTACAGGATTGTGTCCAATACTACACAGGAATGTGATCAGTACCGGATTGTGCACAATGCTACACCGGATCATTCCCAGTGCAGAATTGTGTCCAATACTACACAGGATAGTGATCAGTACAGGATTGTGTCCAATGCTACACAGGATCATTCCCAGTACAGGATTGTGTCCAAATCTACACAGGACTGTGGTGAATACACGATTGCGTCCAATACAACACAGGATTGTGATCAGTACAGGATTTTGTCCAATACTTCACCGGATTATGATCAGTACAGGATTGTGTCCAATACTACACAAGATAATGATCAGTACAGGATTATGTCCAATACTACACAGGACTGTGATCAGTATAGGATTATGTCCAATACTACACAGGATTGTGATCAGTACAGGATTGTGTCCTATACTACACAGGATCATTCCCAGTTCAGGATTGTGTCCAATACTACACAGGATTGTGATCAGTACAGGATTGTGTCCAATACTACACAGGATTGTGATCAGTACAGGATTGTGTCCAATACTACACAGGAATGTGATCAGTACAGAATTGTGTCCAATACTACACAGGACTGTGATCAGTACAGGATTGTGTCCAATACTACACAGGATTGTGATCAGTACAGGATTGTGTCCAGTACTACACAGGATCATTCCCAGTACAGGATTGTGTCCAATAATACACAGGATTATGATCAGTACAGGATTGTGTCCAATACTACACAGGATCATTCGCAGTGCAGGATTGTGTCCAATACTACACAGGAATGTGATCAGTACCGGATTGTGCACAATGCTACACGGGATCATTCCCAGTGCAGGATTGATTCCAATACTACAAAGCACTGTGATCAGTACAGGATTGTGTCCACTACTACACAGGATTGTGATCGGTACAGGATTGTGTCCAATACTACACAGGATTATGATCAGTACAGGATTGTGTCCAATACTACACAGGACTGTGATCAGAACAGGTTTCTGTCCAATACTACACAGGGACATTCCCAGAGCAGGATTCTGTCTAACACTACTCAGGAACGTGATCAGTTCCGGATTGTGACCAATACTACACAAGATCATTCCCAGTGCAGGATTGTGTCCCATACTGCACAGGAATGTGATCAGTACGGGACTGTAACCAATACAACACATGATCATTCCCAGTGCAGGATTGTGTCCAATACTACAGAGGATTATGATCAGTACAGGATTGTGTCCAATGCTACACAGGACTGTGATCAGTACAGGATTGTGTCCAATGCTACACAGGATCATTCCCAGAGCAGGATTGTGTCAAATACTGCACAGGAATGTGATGAGTACAGGATTGTGCACAATGCTACACCGGATCATTCCCAGTGCAGAATTGTGTCCAATACTACACAGGAATGTGTTCAGTAAGGGACTGTGCCCAATACTACAGAGGATCATTCCCAGTGCAGGATTGTGTCCAATACTACACAGGATAATGATCAGTACAGGATTATGTTCAATAATACACGGGACTGTGATCAGTAGAGGATTGTGACCAATATTACACAGGATTGTGATCAGTACGGGATTGTGTCCAATACTACACAGGATCATTCCCAGTACAGGATTGTGTCCAATACTGCACAGGATTATGACCAGTACAGGATTCTGTCCAATACTACACAGGAATGTGATCAGCACCAGATTGTGCCCAATACTACACAGGATCATTCCCAGTGCAGGATTGTGTCCAATACTACACAGGATTATGATCAGTACAGGATTATGTCCAATGATACACAGCATTGTGATCAGTACTGCATTGTGTCCAATACTACACAGGATTGTGATCAGTACAGGATTGTGTCCAATTCTACACAGGAGTGTGATCAGTACGCGACTGTGCCCAATACTACACAGCATCATCCCAGCGCAGGATTGTGTCCAATACTACACAGGACTGTGATCAGTATAGGATTGTGTCCAATACTACACAGGATTGTGATCAGTACAGGATTGTGTCCAATACTACACAGGATCATTCCCAGTACAGGATTGTGTCCAATACTACACAGGATTATGATCAGTACAGGATTGTGTCCAATTCTACACAGGATTATGATCAGTACAGGATTGTGTCCAATACTACACAGGAATGTGATCAGTACAGAATTGTGTCCAATACTACACAGGACTGTGATCAGTACAGGATTGTGTCCAGTACTACACAAGATCATTCCCAGTACAGGATTGTGTCCAATACTACACGGGATTGTGATCAGTACAAGATTGTGTCCAGTACTACACAGGATTATTCCCAGTACCGGATTGTGACCAATACCGCACAGGATTATGATCAGTACAGGATTGTGTCCAATACGACACAGGACTGTGATCAGTACAGGATTGTGTCCAATGCTACACAGGACTGTGATCAATACAGGATTGCGTCCAATACTGCACAGGAATGTGCTCAGTACGGGACTGTAACCAATACAACAGAGGATCATTCCTAGTGCAGGATTGTGTCCAATACTACAGAGGATTATGATCAGTACAGGATTGTGTCCAATGCTACACAGGACTGTGATCAGTACAGGATTGTGTCCAATGCTACACAGGATTATGATCAGTACAGGATTGTGTCGAATACTACACAGGATTATGATCAGTACAGGATTCTGTCCAATACTACACAGGAATGTGATCAGAACCAGATTGTGCCCAATGCTACACAGGATCATTCCCAGTGCAGGATTGTGTCCAATACTACACAGGAATGTGATCAGTACCGGATTGTGCACAATGCTACACCGGATCATTCCCAGTGCAGGATTGATTCCAATACTACAAAGCACTGTGATCAGTACAGGATTGTGTCCAATACTACACAGGATTGGGATCGGTACAGGATTGTGTCCAATACAACACAGGATTGTGATCAGTACAGGATTGTGTCCAATACTACACAGGGTCATTCCCAGAGCAGGATTCTGTCTAACACTACTCAGGAACGTGAACAGTTCCGGATTGTTACCAATACTACACAAGATCATTCCCAGTGCAGGATTGTGTCCCATACTGCACAGGAATGTGATCAGTACGGGACTGTAACCAATACAACACAGGATCATTCCCAGTGCAGGATTGTGCCAATACTACAGAGGATTATGATCAGTACAGGATTGTGTCCAATGCTACACAGGACTGTGATCAGTACAGGATTGTGTCCAATGCTACACAGGATCATTCCCAGAGCAGGATTGTGTCAAATACTGCACAGGAATGTGATGAGTACAGGATTGTGCACAATGCTACACCGGATCATTCCCAGTGCAGAATTGTGTCCAATACTACACAGGAATGTGTTCAGTAAGGGACTGTGCCCAATACTACAGAGGATCATTCCAAGTGCTGGATTGTGTCCAATACTACACAGGATAATGATCAGTACAGGATTATGTTCAATAATACACGGGACTGTGATCAGTAGAGGATTGTGACCAATATTACACAGGATTGTGATCAGTACAGGATTGTGTCCAATACTACACAGGATCATTCCCAGTACAGCATTCTGCCCAATACTACGCAGGATTGTGATCAGTACAGGATTGTGTCCAATACTACACAGGACTGTGATCAGAATAGGATTGTGTCCAATAATACAGAGGGTTGTGATCAGTACAGGATTGTGTCCAGTACTATGCAGGAACATTCCCAGTACAGGATTGTGTCCAATACTGCACAGGATTATGACCAGTACAGGATACTGTCCAATGATACACAGGATTGTGATCAGTACTGCATTGTGTCCAATACTACACAGGACTGTGATCAGTACAGGATTGTGTCCAATACTACAGAGGATTATGATCAGTACAGAATTGTGTCCAATACTACACGAGATCAAACCCAGTGCAGGATTGTGTCCAATGCTACACAGGAGTGTGATCAGTACGCAACTGTGCCCAATACTACACAGCATCATCCCAGTGCAGGATTGTGTCCAATACTACACAGGACTGTGATCAGTATAGGATTGTGTCCCATACTACACAGGATTGTGATCAGTACAGGATTGTGTCCAATACTACACAGGATCATTCCCAGTACAGGATTGTGTCCAATACTACACAGGATTGTGATCAGTACAGGATTGTGTCCAATAATACACAGGACTGTGATCAGTACAGGATTGTGTCCAATACTACACAGGATTGTGATCAGTACAGCATTGTGTCCAATACTACACAGGAATGTGATCAGTACCGGATTGTGCACAATGCTACACCGGATCATTCCCAGTGCAGAATTGTGTCCAATACTACACAGGATCTTTCCCAGTACAGGATTGTGTCCAAATCTACACAGGACTGTGGTGAATACACGATTGCGTCCAATACAACACAGGATTGTGATCAGTACAGGATTTTGTCCAATACTACACAGGATTATGATCAGTACAGGATTATGTCCAATACTACACAAGATAATGATCAGTACAGGATTATGTCCAATACTACACAGGACTGTGATCAGTATAGGATTATGTCCAATACTACACAGGATTGTGATCAGTACAGGATTGTGTCCAATACTACACAGGATCATTCCCAGTACAGAATTGTGTCCAATACTACACAGGATTGTGATCAGTACAGGATTGTGTCCAATACTACACAGGATTGTGATTAGTACAGGATTGTGTCCAATACTACACAGGAATGTGATCAGTACAGAATTGTGTCCAATACTACACAGGACTGTGATCAGTACAGGATTGTGTCCAATAGTACACAGGATTGTGATCAGTGCAGAATTGTGTCTCGTTCTACACAGGACTGTGATCAGTACAGGATTGTGTCCAATACTACACAGGATTGTGATCAGTACAGGATTGTGTCCAGTACTACACAGGATTATTCCCAGTACAGGATTGTGTCCAATACTACACAGGATTATGATCAGTACAGGATTGTGTCCAATACGACACAGGACTGTGATCAGTACAGGATTGTGTCCAATGCTACACAGGACTGTGATCAATACAGGATTGCGTCCAATACTGCACAGGATTGTGATCAGTACAGGATTGTGTCCAATACTACACAGGATTATGATCAGTACAGGATTGTGTCGAATACTACACAGGATTATGATCAGTACAGGATTCTGTCCAATACTACACAGGAATGTGATCAGAACCAGATTGTGCCCAATGCTACACAGGATCATTCGCAGTGCAGGATTGTGTCCAATACTACACAGGAATGTGATCAGTACCGGATCGTGCACAATGCTACACCGGATCATTCCCAGTGCAGGATTGATTCCAATACTACAAAGCACTGTGATCAGTACAGGATTGTGTCCACTACTACACAGGATTGTGATCGGTACAGGATTGTGTCCAATACTACACAGGATTATGATCAGTACAGGATTGTGTCCAATACTACACAGGACTATGATCAGAACAGGTTTCTGTCCAATACTACACAGGGTCATTCCCAGAGCAGGATTCTGTCTAACACTACTCAGGAACGTGATCAGTTCCGGATTGTGACCAATACTACACAGTATGTGACCAGTACAGGATTGTGTCCAATACTACACAGGTTTATGATCAGTAGTGGATTATGTCCAATACTACACAGGATCATTCGCAGTACAGGATTGTGTCCAATACTACACAGTATTATGATCAGTATAGGATTGTGATCAGTACAGGATTGTGTCCAATACTACACAGGATTATGATCAGTAGTGGATTATGTCCATAACTACACAGGATCATTCGCAGTGCAGGATTGCGTCCAATACTACACAGGATTATGATCAGTACAGGATTGTGTCCAATACTACACAGGATTATGATCAGTAGTGGATTATGTCCATAACTACACAGGATCATTCGCAGTGCAGGATTGCGTCCAATACTACACAGGATTATGATCAGTACAGGATTGTGTCCAATACTACACAGGACTGTGATCAGTACAGAATTGTGTCCAATACTACACAGGACTGTGATCAGTACAGAATTGTGTACAATATTAAACAGGATTGTGTCCACTACTACACAGGATCATTCGCAGTGCAGGATTGTGTCCAATATTACACAGGATTATCATCAGTACCGGATTGTGTCCAATACTACACAGTATGTGACCAGTACAGAATTGTGTCCAATACTACACAGGACTGTGATCAGTACAGAATTATGTACAATACTAAACAGGAATATGATCAGTACTGGATTGTGACCAATACTACACAGGATCATTCCCAGTGCAGGATTGTGTCCAAAACTACACCGGAATGTGATCAATACCGGATTGTGCCCAGTACTACACACAGGATCATTCGCAGTGCAGTATTGCGTCCAATACTACACAGGATTTTGCGCTGTAAAAGATTTTGTTCAATACTACAAAGGATCATTCCCAGTGTAGGATTGTGTACAATAATACACAGGACTGTGTTCAGTACAGTATTGTGTCCAATACCACACAGGATCATTCCCAGTGCAGGATTGTGTCCAATACTACACAGTATTATGATCAGTATAGGATTGTGATCAGTACAGGATTGTGTCCAATACTACACAGGATTATGATCAGTAGTGGATTATGTCCATAACTACACAGGATCATTCGCAGTGCAGGATTGCGTCCAATACTACACAGGATTATGATTAGTACTGGATTGTTTCCAATACTACATAGGATCATTCCCAGTGCAGGATTGTGTTCAATACTACACAGGACTGTGTTGAGTACTGGATTTTGTCCAATACCACACAGGATTATTCCCAGTGCAGGATTGTGTCCAATACTACACAGGATAATGTTCAGTACAGGATTGTGTCCAATACTACGCAGGATCATCCCCAGTGCAGAATTGTGTCCAATACTACACAGGAATGTGATCAGCACCGTACTGTGCCCAGTACTGCACAGGATCATTCCCAGTGAAGAATTGTGTCCAAAAATACACAGGACTGTGATCAGTACAGGATTGTGTCCAATACTACACAGGCATGTGATCGGTGCCAGATTGTGCCGAAGACTACACAGGATCATTCCTGGTGCAGGATTGTGTCCAATACTACAGAAGATTGTGATCAGTGCAGGATTGTGACCAATACTACACAGGATCATCCCCAGTTCAGAATCTGTCCAAACTACACAGAACTGTGATCAGTACAGGACTGTGCCCAATACTACACAGGATCATCCCCAGTTCAGAATTGTGTCCAATACTACACAGGAATGTGATCAGTACCAGATTGTGCCCAATAATACACAGGATCATTCCCAGTGCAGGATTGTGTCCAGTACTACACAGGAATGTGATCAGTACCAGATTGTGCCCAATACTACACAGGATCATTCCCAGTGCAGGATTGTGTCCAGTACTACACAGGATTATGATCACTACAGGATTGTGTCCAATACTACACAGGATCATTCCCAGTGCAGGATTGTGTCCGAAACTACACGGGAATGTGACCAGTACCGGATTGTGCCCAGTACTACGCAGGATAATTCCCAGTGCAGGATTGTGTCCAATACTACACAGGATTATGATCAGTACAGGATTGTGTTCAATACTACACAGGACTGTGATCAGTACAGAATTGTGTCCAATACTACACAGGACTGTGATCAGTACAGAATTGTGTACAATACTAAACAGGATTGTGTCCACTACTGCACAGGATCATTCGCAGTGCAGGATTGTGTCCAATATTACACAGGATTATCATCAGTACCGGATTGTATCCAATACTACACAGTATGTGACCAGTACAGGATTGTGTCCAATACTACACAGGAATATGATCAGTACTGGATTGTGACCAATACTACACAGGATCATTCCCAGTGCAGGATTGTGTCCAAAACTACACCGGAATGTGATCAATACCAGATTGTGCCCAGTACTACACACAGGATCATTCGCAGTGCAGTATTGCATCCAATACTACACAGGATTTTGCGCTGTACAAGATTTTGTTCAATACTACAAAGGATCATTCCCAGTGTAGGATTGTGTACAATAATACACTGGACTGTGTTCAGTACAGTATTGTGTCCAATACCACACAGGATCATTCCCAGTGCAGGATTGTGTCCAATACTACACAGGATAAAGTTCAGTACAGGATTGTGTCCAATAATACACAGGATCATCCCCAGTGTAGAATTGTGTCCAATACTACACAGGAATGTGATCAGCACCGGATTGTGCCCAGTACTACACAGGATCATTCCCAGTGAAGAACTGAGTCCAAAACTACACAGGACTGTGATCAGTACAGGATTGTGTCCAAAACTACACAGGATTATCATCAGTACCGTATTGTGTCCAATACTACACAGTATGTGACCAGTACAGGATTGTGTCCAATACTACACAGGTTTACGATCAGTAGTGGATTATGTCCAATACTACACAGGATCATTCGCAGTACAGGATTGTGTCCAATACTACACAGTATTATGATCAGTATAGGATTGTGATCAGTACAGGATTGTGTCCAATACTACACAGGATTATAATCAGTAGTGGATTATGTCCATAACTACACAGGATCATTCGCAGTGCAGGATTGCGTCCAATACTACACAGGATTATGATCAGTACAGGATTGTGTCCAATACTACACAGGACTGTGATCAGTACAGAATTGTTTCCAATACTACACAGGACTGTGATCAGTACAGAATTATGTACAATACTAAACAGGAATATGATCAGTACTGGATTGTGACCAATACTACACAGGATCATTCCCAGTGCAGGATTGTGTCCAATACTACACAGGATAAGGTTCAGTACAGGATTGTGTCCAATAATACACAGGAACATCCCCAGTGTAGAATTGTGTCCAATACTACACAGGAATGTGATCAGCACCGGATTGTGCCCAGTACTACACTGGATCATTCCCAGTGAAGAACTGTGTCCAAAACTACACAGGACTGTGATCAGTACAGGATTGTGTCCAAAACTACACAGGATTATCATCAGTACCGTATTGTGTCCAATACTACACAGTATGTGACCAGTACAGGATTGTGTCCATTACTACACAGGTTTATGATCAGTAGTGGATTATGTCCAATACTACACAGGATCATTCGCAGTGCAGGATTGTGTCCAATACTACACAAGAATGTGATCAGTCCCGGATTGTGACAATACCACACAGGATCATTCCTAGTGCAGGATTGTGTCCAATACTACACAGTATTATGATCAGTATAGGATTGTGATCAGTACAGGATTGTGTCCAATACTACACAGGATTATGATCAGTAGTGGATTATGTCCATAACTACACAGGATCATTCGCAGTGCAGGATTGCGTCCAATACTACACAGGATTATGATTAGTACTGGATTGTTTCCAATACTACATAGGATCATTCCCAGTGCAGGATTGTGTTCAATACTACACAGGACTGTGTTGAGTACTGGATTTTGTCCAATACCACACAGGATCATTCCCAGTGCAGGATTGTGTCCAATACTACACAGGATAATGTTCAGTACAGGATTGTGTCCAATACTACACAGGATCATCCCCAGTGCAGGATTGTGTCCAGTACTACACAGGAATGTGATCAGTACCAGATTGTGCCCAATACTACATAGGATCATTCCCAGTGCAGGATTGTGTCCAGTACTACACAGGATTATGATCACTACAGGATTGTGTCCAATACTACACAGGATCATTCCCAGTGCAGGATTGTGTCCGAAACTACACGGGAATGTGACCAGTACCGGATTGTGCCCAGTACTACGCAGGATAATTCCCAGTGCAGGATTGTGTCCAATACTACACAGGATTATGATCAGTACAGGATTGTGTCCAATACTACACAGGACTGTGATCAGTACAGAATTGTGTCCAATACTACACAGGACTGTGATCAGTACAGAATTGTGTACAATACTAAACAGGATTGTGTCCACTACTGCACAGGATCATTCGCAGTGCAGGATTGTGTCCAATATTACACAGGATTATCATCAGTACCGGATTGTATCCAATACTACACAGTATGTGACCAGTACAGGATTGTGTCCAATACTACACAGGAATATGATCAGTACTGGATTGTGCCCAGTACTACACAGGATCATTCCCAGTGAAGAACTGAGTCCAAAACTACACAGGACTGTGATCAGTACAGGATTGTGTCCAAAACTACACAGGATTATCATCAGTACCGTATTGTGTCCAATACTACACAGTATGTGACCAGTACAGGATTGTGTCCAATACTACACAGGTTTATGATCAGTAGTGGATTATGTCCAATACTACACAGGATCATTCGCAGTACAGGATTGTGTCCAATACTACACAGTATTATGATCAGTATAGGATTGTGATCAGTACAGGATTGTGTCCAATACTACACAGGATTATGATCAGTAGTGGATTATGTCCATAACTACACAGGATCATTCGCAGTGCAGGATTGCGTCCAATACTACACAGGATTATGATCAGTACAGGATTGTGTCCAATACTACACAGGACTGTGATCAGTACAGAATTGTGTCCAATACTACACAGGACTGTGATCAGTACAGAATTGTGTACAATACTAAACAGGATTGTGTCCACTACTACACAGGATCATTCGCAGTGCAGGATTGTGTCCAATATTACACAGGATTATCATCAGTACCGGATTGTGTCCAATACTACACAGTATGTGACCAGTACAGAATTGTGTCCAATACTACACAGGACTGTGATCAGTACAGAATTATGTACAATACTAAACAGGAATATGATCAGTACTGGATTGTGACCAATACTACACAGGATCATTCCCAGTGCAGGATTGTGTCCAAAACTACACCGGAATGTGATCAATACCGGATTGTGCCCAGTACTACACACAGGATCATTCGCAGTGCAGTATTGCGTCCAATACTACACAGGATTTTGCGCTGTACAAGATTTTGTTCAATACTACAAAGGATCATTCCCAGTGTAGGATTGTGTACAATAATACACAGGACTGTGTTCAGTACAGTATTGTGTCCAATACCACACAGGATCATTCCCAGTGCAGGATTGTGTCCAATACTACACAGGATAAGGTTCAGTACAGGATTGTGTCCAATAATACACAGGATCATCCATAGTGCAGAATTGTGTCCAATACTACACAGGAATGTGATCAGCACCGGATTGTGCCCAGTACTACACTGGATCATTCCCAGTGAAGAACTGTGTCCAAAACTACACAGGACTGTGATCAGTACAGGATTGTGTCCAAAACTACACAGGATTATCATCAGTACCGTATTGTGTCCAATACTACACAGTATGTGACCAGTACAGGATTGTGTCCATTACTACACAGGTTTATGATCAGTAGTGGATTATGTCCAATACTACACAGGATCATTCGCAGTGCAGGATTGTGTCCAATACTACACAAGAATGTGATCAGTCCCGGATTGTGACAATACCACACAGGATCATTCCTAGTGCAGGATTGTGTCCAATACTACACAGTATTATGATCAGTATAGGATTGTGATCAGTACAGGATTGTGTCCAATACTACACAGGATTATGATCAGTAGTGGATTATGTCCATAACTACACAGGATCATTCGCAGTGCAGGATTGCGTCCAATACTACACAGGATTATGATTAGTACTGGATTGTTTCCAATACTACATAGGATCATTCCCAGTGCAGGATTGTGTTCAATACTACACAGGACTGTGTTGAGTACTGGATTTTGTCCAATACCACACAGGATCATTCCCAGTGCAGGATTGTGTCCAATACTACACAGGATAATGTTCAGTACAGGATTGTGTCCAATACTACACAGGATCATCCCCAGTGCAGAATTGTGTCCAATACTACACAGGAATGTGATCAGCACCGTACTGTGCCCAGTACTGCACAGGATCATTCCCAGTGAAGAATTGTGTCCAAAACTACACAGGACTGTGATCAGTACAGGATTGTGTCCAATACTACACAGGCATGTGATCGGTGCCAGATTGTGCCGAAGACTACACAGGATCATTCCTGGTGCAGGATTGTGTCCAATACTACAGAAGATTGTGATCAGTGCAGGATTGTGACCAATACTACACAGGATCATTCCCAGTGCAGGATTGTGTCCAAAACTACACCGGAATGTGATCAATACCGGATTGTGCCCAGTACTACACACAGGATCATTCGCAGTGCAGTATTGCGTCCAATACTACACAGGATTTTGCGCTGTACAAGATTTTGTTCAATACTACAAAGGATCATTCCCAGTGTAGGATTGTGTACAATAATACACAGGACTGTGTTCAGTACAGTATTGTGTCCAATACCACACAGGATCATTCCCAGTGCAGGATTGTGTCCAATACTACACAGGATAAGGTTCAGTACAGGATTGTGTCCAATAATACACAGGATCATCCCCAGTGTAGAATTGTGTCCAATACTACACAGGAATGTGATCAGCACCGGATTGTGCCCAGTACTACACTGGATCATTCCCAGTGAAGAACTGTGTCCAAAACTACACAGGACTGTGATCAGTACAGGATTGTGTCCAAAACTACACAGGATTATCATCAGTACCGTATTGTGTCCAATACTACACAGTATGTGACCAGTACAGGATTGTGTCCATTACTACACAGGTTTATGATCAGTAGTGGATTATGTCCAATACTACACAGGATCATTCGCAGTGCAGGATTGTGTCCAATACTACACAAGAATGTGATCAGTCCCGGATTGTGACAATACCACACAGGATCATTCCTAGTGCAGGATTGTGTCCAATACTACACAGTATTATGATCAGTATAGGATTGTGATCAGTACAGGATTGTGTCCAATACTACACAGGATTATGATCAGTAGTGGATTATGTTCATAACTACACAGGATCATTCGCAGTGCAGGATTGCGTCCAATACTACACAGGATTATGATTAGTACTGGATTGTTTCCAATACTACATAGGATCATTCCCAGTGCAGGATTGTGTTCAATACTACACAGGACTGTGTTGAGTACTGGATTTTGTCCAATACCACACAGGATCATTCCCAGTGCAGGATTGTGTCCAATACTACACAGGATAATGTTCAGTACAGGATTGTGTCCAATACTACACAGGATCATCCCCAGTGCAGAATTGTGTCCAATACTACACAGGACTGTGATCAGTACAGAATTGTGTACAATACTAAACAGGATTGTGTCCACTACTACACAGGATCATTCGCAGTGCAGGATTGTGTCCAATATTACACAGGATTATCATCAGTACCGGATTGTGTCCAATACTACACAGTATGTGACCAGTACAGAATTGTGTCCAATACTACACAGGACTGTGATCAGTACAGAATTATGTACAATACTAAACAGGAATATGATCAGTACTGGATTGTGACCAATACTACACAGGATCATTCCCAGTGCAGGATTGTGTCCAAAACTACACCGGAATGTGATCAATACCGGATTGTGCCCAGTACTACACACAGGATCATTCGCAGTGCAGTATTGCGTCCAATACTACACAGGATTTTGCGCTGTACAAGATTTTGTTCAATACTACAAAGGATCATTCCCAGTGTAGGATTGTGTACAATAATACACAGGACTGTGTTCAGTACAGTATTGTGTCCAATACCACACAGGATCATTCCCAGTGCAGGATTGTGTCCAATACTACACAGGATAAGGTTCAGTACAGGATTGTGTCCAATAATACACAGGATCATCCATAGTGCAGAATTGTGTCCAATACTACACAGGAATGTGATCAGCACCGGATTGTGCCCAGTACTACACTGGATCATTCCCAGTGAAGAACTGTGTCCAAAACTACACAGGACTGTGATCAGTACAGGATTGTGTCCAAAACTACACAGGATTATCATCAGTACCGTATTGTGTCCAATACTACACAGTATGTGACCAGTACAGGATTGTGTCCATTACTACACAGGTTTATGATCAGTAGTGGATTATGTCCAATACTACACAGGATCATTCGCAGTGCAGGATTGTGTCCAATACTACACAAGAATGTGATCAGTCCCGGATTGTGACAATACCACACAGGATCATTCCTAGTGCAGGATTGTGTCCAATACTACACAGTATTATGATCAGTATAGGATTGTGATCAGTACAGGATTGTGTCCAATACTACACAGGATTATGATCAGTAGTGGATTATGTCCATAACTACACAGGATCATTCGCAGTGCAGGATTGCGTCCAATACTACACAGGATTATGATTAGTACTGGATTGTTTCCAATACTACATAGGATCATTCCCAGTGCAGGATTGTGTTCAATACTACACAGGACTGTGTTGAGTACTGGATTTTGTCCAATACCACACAGGATCATTCCCAGTGCAGGATTGTGTCCAATACTACACACGATAATGTTCAGTACAGGATTGTGTCCAATACTACACAGGATCATCCCCAGTGCAGAATTGTGTCCAATACTACACAGGAATGTGATCAGCACCGTACTGTGCCCAGTACTGCACAGGATCATTCCCAGTGAAGAATTGTGTCCAAAACTACACAGGACTGTGATCAGTACAGGATTGTGTCCAATACTACACAGGCATGTGATCGGTGCCAGATTGTGCCGAAGACTACACAGGATCATTCCTGGTGCAGGATTGTGTCCAATACTACAGAAGATTGTGATCAGTGCAGGATTGTGACCAATACTACACAGGATCATTCCCAGTGCAGGATTGTGTCCAAAACTACACCGGAATGTGATCAATACCGGATTGTGCCCAGTACTACACACAGGATCATTCGCAGTGCAGTATTGCGTCCAATACTACACAGGATTTTGCGCTGTACAAGATTTTGTTCAATACTACAAAGGATCATTCCCAGTGTAGGATTGTGTACAATAATACACAGGACTGTGTTCAGTACAGTATTGTGTCCAATACCACACAGGATCATTCCCAGTGCAGGATTGTGTCCAATACTACACAGGATAAGGTTCAGTACAGGATTGTGTCCAATAATACACAGGATCATCCCCAGTGTAGAATTGTGTCCAATACTACACAGGAATGTGATCAGCACCGGATTGTGCCCAGTACTACACTGGATCATTCCCAGTGAAGAACTGTGTCCAAAACTACACAGGACTGTGATCAGTACAGGATTGTGTCCAAAACTACACAGGATTATCATCAGTACCGTATTGTGTCCAATACTACACAGTATGTGACCAGTACAGGATTGTGTCCATTACTACACAGGTTTATGATCAGTAGTGGATTATGTCCAATACTACACAGGATCATTCGCAGTGCAGGATTGTGTCCAATACTACACAAGAATGTGATCAGTCCCGGATTGTGACAATACCACACAGGATCATTCCTAGTGCAGGATTGTGTCCAATACTACACAGTATTATGATCAGTATAGGATTGTGATCAGTACAGGATTGTGTCCAATACTACACAGGATTATAATCAGTAGTGGATTATGTTCATAACTACACAGGATCATTCGCAGTGCAGGATTGCGTCCAATACTACACAGGATTATGATTAGTACTGGATTGTTTCCAATACTACATAGGATCATTCCCAGTGCAGGATTGTGTTCAATACTACACAGGACTGTGTTGAGTACTGGATTTTGTCCAATACCACACAGGATCATTCCCAGTGCAGGATTGTGTCCAATACTACACAGGATAATGTTCAGTACAGGATTGTGTCCAATACTACACAGGATCATCCCCAGTGCAGAATTGTGTCCAATACTACACAGGAATGTGATCAGCACCGTACTGTGCCCAGTACTGCACAGGATCATTCCCAGTGAAGAATTGTGTCCAAAACTACACAGGACTGTGATCAGTACAGGATTGTGTCCAATACTACACAGGCATGTGATCGGTGCCAGATTGTGCCGAAGACTACACAGGATCATTCCTGGTGCAGGATTGTGTCCAATACTACAGAAGATTGTGATCAGTGCAGGATTGTGACCAATACTACACAGGATCATCCCCAGTTCAGAATCTGTCCAAACTACACAGGACTGTGACCAGTACAGGATTGTGTCCATTACTACACAGGTTTATGATCAGTAGTGGATTATGTCCAATACTACACAGGATCATTCGCAGTGCAGGATTGTGTCCAATACTACACAAGAATGTGATCAGTCCCGGATTGTGACAATACCACACAGGATCATTCCTAGTGCAGGATTGTGTCCAATACTACACAGTATTATGATCAGTATAGGATTGTGATCAGTACAGGATTGTGTCCAATACTACACAGGATTATGATCAGTATAGGATTGTGATCAGTACAGGATTGTGTCCAATACTACACAGGATTATGATCAGTAGTGGATTATGTCCATAACTACACAGGATCATTCGCAGTGCAGGATTGCGTCCAATACTACACAGGATTATGATTAGTACTGGATTGTTTCCAATACTACATAGGATCATTCCCAGTGCAGGATTGTGTTCAATACTACACAGGACTGTGTTGAGTACTGGATTTTGTCCAATACCACACAGGATCATTCCCAGTGCAGGATTGTGTCCAATACTACACAGGATAATGTTCAGTACAGGATTGTGTCCAATACTACACAGGATCATCCCCAGTGCAGAATTGTGTCCAATACTACACAGGAATGTGATCAGCACCGTACTGTGCCCAGTACTGCACAGGATCATTCCCAGTGAAGAATTGTGTCCAAAACTACACAGGACTGTGATCAGTACAGGATTGTGTCCAATACTACACAGGCATGTGATCGGTGCCAGATTGTGCCGAAGACTACACAGGATCATTCCTGGTGCAGGATTGTGTCCAATACTACAGAAGATTGTGATCAGTGCAGGATTGTGACCAATACTACACAGGATCATTCCCAGTGCAGGATTGTGTCCAAAACTACACCGGAATGTGATCAATACCGGATTGTGCCCAGTACTACACACAGGATCATTCGCAGTGCAGTATTGCGTCCAATACTACACAGGATTTTGCGCTGTACAAGATTTTGTTCAATACTACAAAGGATCATTCCCAGTGTAGGATTGTGTACAATAATACACAGGACTGTGTTCAGTACAGTATTGTGTCCAATACCACACAGGATCATTCCCAGTGCAGGATTGTGTCCAATACTACACAGGATAAGGTTCAGTACAGGATTGTGTCCAATAATACACAGGATCATCCCCAGTGTAGAATTGTGTCCAATACTACACAGGAATGTGATCAGCACCGGATTGTGCCCAGTACTACACTGGATCATTCCCAGTGAAGAACTGTGTCCAAAACTACACAGGACTGTGATCAGTACAGGATTGTGTCCAAAACTACACAGGATTATCATCAGTACCGTATTGTGTCCAATACTACACAGTATGTGACCAGTACAGGATTGTGTCCATTACTACACAGGTTTATGATCAGTAGTGGATTATGTCCAATACTACACAGGATCATTCGCAGTGCAGGATTGTGTCCAATACTACACAAGAATGTGATCAGTCCCGGATTGTGACAATACCACACAGGATCATTCCTAGTGCAGGATTGTGTCCAATACTACACAGTATTATGATCAGTATAGGATTGTGATCAGTACAGGATTGTGTCCAATACTACACAGGATTATGATCAGTAGTGGATTATGTTCATAACTACACAGGATCATTCGCAGTGCAGGATTGCGTCCAATACTACACAGGATTATGATTAGTACTGGATTGTTTCCAATACTACATAGGATCATTCCCAGTGCAGGATTGTGTTCAATACTACACAGGACTGTGTTGAGTACTGGATTTTGTCCAATACCACACAGGATCATTCCCAGTGCAGGATTGTGTCCAATACTACACAGGATAATGTTCAGTACAGGATTGTGTCCAATACTACACAGGATCATCCCCAGTGCAGAATTGTGTCCAATACTACACAGGAATGTGATCAGCACCGTACTGTGCCCAGTACTGCACAGGATCATTCCCAGTGAAGAATTGTGTCCAAAACTACACAGGACTGTGATCAGTACAGGATTGTGTCCAATACTACACAGGCATGTGATCGGTGCCAGATTGTGCCGAAGACTACACAGGATCATTCCTGGTGCAGGATTGTGTCCAATACTACAGAAGATTGTGATCAGTGCAGGATTGTGACCAATACTACACAGGATCATCCCCAGTTCAGAATCTGTCCAAACTACACAGGACTGTGACCAGTACAGGATTGTGTCCATTACTACACAGGTTTATGATCAGTAGTGGATTATGTCCAATACTACACAGGATCATTCGCAGTGCAGGATTGTGTCCAATACTACACAAGAATGTGATCAGTCCCGGATTGTGACAATACCACACAGGATCATTCCTAGTGCAGGATTGTGTCCAATACTACACAGTATTATGATCAGTATAGGATTGTGATCAGTACAGGATTGTGTCCAATACTACACAGGATTATGATCAGTAGTGGATTATGTTCATAACTACACAGGATCATTCGCAGTGCAGGATTGCGTCCAATACTACACAGGATTATGATTAGTACTGGATTGTTTCCAATACTACATAGGATCATTCCCAGTGCAGGATTGTGTTCAATACTACACAGGACTGTGTTGAGTACTGGATTTTGTCCAATACCACACAGGATCATTCCCAGTGCAGGATTGTGTCCAATACTACACAGGATAATGTTCAGTACAGGATTGTGTCCAATACTACACAGGATCATCCCCAGTGCAGAATTGTGTCCAATACTACACAGGAATGTGATCAGCACCGTACTGTGCCCAGTACTGCACAGGATCATTCCCAGTGAAGAATTGTGTCCAAAACTACACAGGACTGTGATCAGTACAGGATTGTGTCCAATACTACACAGGCATGTGATCGGTGCCAGATTGTGCCGAAGACTACACAGGATCATTCCTGGTGCAGGATTGTGTCCAATACTACAGAAGATTGTGATCAGTGCAGGATTGTGACCAATACTACACAGGATCATCCCCAGTTCAGAATCTGTCCAAACTACACAGGACTGTGACCAGTACAGGATTGTGTCCATTACTACACAGGTTTATGATCAGTAGTGGATTATGTCCAATACTACACAGGATCATTCGCAGTGCAGGATTGTGTCCAATACTACACAAGAATGTGATCAGTCCCGGATTGTGACAATACCACACAGGATCATTCCTAGTGCAGGATTGTGTCCAATACTACACAGTATTATGATCAGTATAGGATTGTGATCAGTACAGGATTGTGTCCAATACTACACAGGATTATGATCAGTAGTGGATTATGTTCATAACTACACAGGATCATTCGCAGTGCAGTATTGCGTCCAATACTACACAGGATTATGATTAGTACTGGATTGTTTCCAATACTACATAGGATCATTCCCAGTGCAGGATTGTGTTCAATACTACACAGGACTGTGTTGAGTACTGGATTTTGTCCAATACCACACAGGATCATTCCCAGTGCAGGATTGTGTCCAATACTACACAGGATAATGTTCAGTACAGGATTGTGTCCAATACTACACAGGATCATCCCCAGTGCAGAATTGTGTCCAATACTACACAGGAATGTGATCAGCACCGTACTGTGCCCAGTACTGCACAGGATCATTCCCAGTGAAGAATTGTGTCCAAAACTACACAGGACTGTGATCAGTACAGGATTGTGTCCAATACTACACAGGCATGTGATCGGTGCCAGATTGTGCCGAAGACTACACAGGATCATTCCTGGTGCAGGATTGTGTCCAATACTACAGAAGATTGTGATCAGTGCAGGATTGTGACCAATACTACACAGGATCATCCCCAGTTCAGAATCTGTCCAAACTACACAGGACTGTGATCAGTACAGGATTGTGTCCAAAACTACACAGAACTGTGATCAGTACAGGACTGTGCCCAATACTACACAGGATCATCCCCAGTTCAGAATTGTGTCCAATACTACACAGGAATGTGATCAGTACCAGATTGTGCCCAATAATACACAGGATCATTCCCAGTGCAGGATTGTGTCCAGTACTACACAGGAATGTGATCAGTACCAGATTGTGCCCAATACTACACAGGATCATTCCCAGTGCAGGATTGTGTCCAGTACTACACAGGATTATGATCACTACAGGATTGTGTCCAATACTACACAGGATCATTCCCAGTGCAGGATTGTGTCCGAAACTACACAGGAATGTGACCATTACTGGATTGTGCCCAGTACTACGCAGGATAATTCCCAGTGCAGGATTGTGTCCAATACTACACAGGATTATGATCAGTACAGGATTGTGTCCAATACTACACAGGACTGTGATCAGTACAGAATTGTGTCCAATACTACACAGGACTGTGATCAGTACAGAATTGTGTACAATACTAAACAGGATTGTGTCCACTACTACACAGGATCATTCGCAGTGCAGGATTGTGTCCAATATTACACAGGATTATCATCAGTACCGGATTGTATCCAATACTACACAGTATGTGACCAGTACAGGATTGTGTCCAATACTACACAGGAATATGATCAGTACTGGATTGTGACCAATACTACACAGGATCATTCCCAGTGCAGGATTGTGTCCAAAACTACACCGGAATGTGATCAATACCGGATTGTGCCCAGTACTACACACAGGATCATTCGCAGTGCAGTATTGCATCCAATACTACACAGGATTTTGCGCTGTACAAGATTTTGTTCAAAACTACAAAGGATCATTCCCAGTGTAGGATTGTGTACAATAATACACAGGACTGTGTTCAGTACAGTATTGTGTCCAATACCACACAGGATCATTCCCAGTGCAGGATTGTGTCCAATACTACACAGGATAAAGTTCAGTACAGGATTGTGTCCAATAATACACAGGATCATCCCCAGTGTAGAATTGTGTCCAATACTACACAGGAATGTGATCAGCACCGGATTGTGCCCAGTACTACACTGGATCATTCCCAGTGAAGAACTGTGTCCAAAACTACACAGGACTGTGATCAGTACAGGATTGTGTCCAAAACTACACAGGATTATCATCAGTACCGTATTGTGTCCAATACTACACAGTATGTGACCAGTACAGGATTGTGTCCATTACTACACAGGTTTATGATCAGTAGTGGATTATGTCCAATACTACACAGGATCATTCGCAGTGCAGGATTGTGTCCAATACTACACAAGAATGTGATCAGTCCCGGATTGTGACAATACCACACAGGATCATTCCTAGTGCAGGATTGTGTCCAATACTACACAGTATTATGATCAGTATAGGATTGTGATCAGTACAGGATTGTGTCCAATACTACACAGGATTATGATCAGTAGTGGATTATGTCCATAACTACACAGGATCATTCGCAGTGCAGGATTGCGTCCAATACTACACAGGATTATGATTAGTACTGGATTGTTTCCAATACTACATAGGATCATTCCCAGTGCAGGATTGTGTTCAATACTACACAGGACTGTGTTGAGTACTGGATTTTGTCCAATACCACACAGGATCATTCCCAGTGCAGGATTGTGTCCAATACTACACAGGATAATGTTCAGTACAGGATTGTGTCCAATACTACACAGGATCATCCCCAGTGCAGAATTGTGTCCAATACTACACAGGAATGTGATCAGCACCGTACTGTGCCCAGTACTGCACAGGATCATTCCCAGTGAAGAATTGTGTCCAAAACTACACAGGACTGTGATCAGTACAGGATTGTGTCCAATACTACACAGGCATGTGATCGGTGCCAGATTGTGCCGAAGACTACACAGGATCATTCCTGGTGCAGGATTGTGTCCAATACTACAGAAGATTGTGATCAGTGCAGGATTGTGACCAATACAACACAGGATCATCCCCAGTTCAGAATCTGTCCAAACTACACAGGACTGTGATCAGTACAGGATTGTGTCCAAAACTACACAGAACTGTGATCAGTACAGGACTGTGCCCAATACTACACAGGATCATCCCCAGTTCAGAATTGTGTCCAATACTACACAGGAATGTGATCAGTACCAGATTGTGCCCAATAATACACAGGATCATTCCCAGTGCATGATTGTGTCCAGTACTACACAGGAATGTGATCAGTACCAGATTGTGCCCAATACTACACAGGATCATTCCCAGTGCAGGATTGTGTCCAGTACTACACAGGATTATGATCACTACAGGATTGTGTCCAATACTACACAGGATCATTCCCAGTGCAGGATTGTGTCCGAAACTACACAGGAATGTGACCATTACCGGATTGTGCCCAGTACTACGCAGGATAATTCCCAGTGCAGGATTGTGTCCAATACTACACAGGATTATGATCAGTACAGGATTGTGTCCAATACTACACAGGACTGTGATCAGTACAGAATTGTGTCCAATACTACACAGGACTGTGATCAGTACAGAATTGTGTACAATACTAAACAGGATTGTGTCCACTACTACACAGGATCATTCGCAGTGCAGGATTGTGTCCAATATTACACAGGATTATCATCAGTACCGGATTGTATCCAATACTACACAGTATGTGACCAGTACAGGATTGTGTCCAATACTACACAGGAATATGATCAGTACTGGATTGTGACCAATACTACACAGGATCATTCCCAGTGCAGGATTGTGTCCAAAACTACACCGGAATGTGATCAATACCGGATTGTGCCCAGTACTACACACAGGATCATTCGCAGTGCAGTATTGCATCCAATACTACAAAGCACTGTGATCAGTACAGGATTGTGTCCAATACTACACAGGATTGGGATCGGTACAGGATTGTGTCCAATACAACACAGGATTGTGATCAGTTCAGGATTGTGTCCAATACTACACAGGGTCATTCCCAGAGCAGGATTCTGTCTAACACTACTCAGGAACGTGAACAGTTCCGGATTGTTACCAATACTACACAAGATCATTCCCAGTGCAGGATTGTGTCCCATACTGCACAGGAATGTGATCAGTACGGGACTGTAACCAATACAACACAGGATCATTCCCAGTGCAGGATTGTGCCAATACTACAGAGGATTATGATCAGTACAGGATTGTGTCCAATGCTACACAGGACTGTGATCAGTACAGGATTGTGTCCAATGCTACACAGGATCATTCCCAGAGCAGGATTGTGTCAAATACTGCACAGGAATGTGATGAGTACAGGATTGTGCACAATGCTACACCGGATCATTCCCAGTGCAGAATTGTGTCCAATACTACACAGGAATGTGTTCAGTAAGGGACTGTGCCCAATACTACAGAGGATCATTCCAAGTGCTGGATTGTGTCCAATACTACACAGGATAATGATCAGTACAGGATTATGTTCAATAATACACGGGACTGTGATCAGTAGAGGATTGTGACCAATATTACACAGGATTGTGATCAGTACAGGATTGTGTCCAATACTACACAGGATCATTCCCAGTACAGCATTCTGCCCAATACTACGCAGGATTGTGATCAGTACAGGATTGTGTCCAATACTACACAGGACTGTGATCAGAATAGGATTGTGTCCAATAATACAGAGGGTTGTGATCAGTACAGGATTGTGTCCAGTACTATGCAGGAACATTCCCAGTACAGGATTGTGTCCAATACTGCACAGGATTATGACCAGTACAGGATACTGTCCAATGATACACAGGATTGTGATCAGTACTGCATTGTGTCCAATACTACACAGGATCATTCCCAGTACAGGATTGTGTCCAATGCTACACAGGAGTGTGATCAGTACGCGACTGTGCCCAATACTACACAGCATCATCCCAGTGCAGGATTGTGTCCAATACTACACAGGACTGTGATCAGTATAGGATTGTGTCCCATACTACACAGGATTGTGATCAGTACAGGATTGTGTCCAATACTACACAGGATCATTCCCAGTACAGGATTGTGTCCAATACTACACAGGATTGTGATCAGTACAGGATTGTGTCCAATAATACACAGGACTGTGATCAGTACAGGATTGTGTCCAATACTACACAGGATTGTGATCAGTACAGCATTGTGTCCAATACTACACAGGAATGTGATCAGTACCGGATTGTGCACAATGCTACACCGGATCATTCCCAGTGCAGAATTGTGTCCAATACTACACAGGATCATTCCCAGTACAGGATTGTGTCCAAATCTACACAGGACTGTGGTGAATACACGATTGCGTCCAATACAACACAGGATTGTGATCAGTACAGGATTTTGTCCAATACTACACAGGATTATGATCAGTACAGGATTGTGTCCAATACTACACAAGATAGTGATCAGTACAGGATTATGTCCAATACTACACAGGACTGTGATCAGTATAGGATTATGTCCAATACTACACAGGATTGTGATCAGTACAGGATTGTGTCCAATACTACACAGGATCATTCCCAGTACAGAATTGTGTCCAATACTACACAGGATTGTGATCAGTACAGGATTGTGTCCAATACTACACAGGATTGTGATCAGTACAGGATTGTGTCCAATACTACACAGGAATGTGATCAGTACAGAATTGTGTCCAATACTACACAGGACTGTGATCAGTACAGGATTGTGTCCAATAGTACACAGGATTGTGATCAGTGCAGAATTGTGTCTCGTTCTACACAGGACTGTGATCAGTACAGGATTGTGTCCAATACTACACAGGATTGTGATCAGTACAGGATTGTGTCCAGTACTACACAGGATTATTCCCAGTACAGGATTGTGTCCAATACTACACAGGATTATGATCAGTACAGGATTGTGTCCAATACGACACAGGACTGTGATCAGTACAGGATTGTGTCCAATGCTACACAGGACTGTGATCAATACAGGATTGCGTCCAATACTGCACAGGATTGTGATCAGTACAGGATTGTGTCCAATACTACACAGGATTATGATCAGTACAGGATTGTGTCGAATACTACACAGGATTATGATCAGTACAGGATTCTGTCCAATACTACACAGGAATGTGATCAGAACCAGATTGTGCCCAATGCTACACAGGATCATTCGCAGTGCAGGATTGTGTCCACTACTACACAGGATTGTGATCGGTACAGGATTGTGTCCAATACTACACAGGATTATGATCAGTACAGGATTGTGTCCAATGCTACACAGGACTGTGATCAGTACAGGATTGTGTCCAATGCTACACAGGATCATTCCCAGAGCAGGATTGTGTCAAATACTGCACAGGAATGTGATGAGTACAGGATTGTGCACAATGCTACACCGGATCATTCCCAGTGCAGAATTGTGTCCAATACTACACAGGAATGTGTTCAGTAAGGGACTGTGCCCAATACTACAGAGGATCATTCCAAGTGCTGGATTGTGTCCAATACTACACAGGATAATGATCAGTACAGGATTATGTTCAATAATACACGGGACTGTGATCAGTAGAGGATTGTGACCAATATTACACAGGATTGTGATCAGTACAGGATTGTGTCCAATACTACACAGGATCATTCCCAGTACAGCATTCTGCCCAATACTACGCAGGATTGTGATCAGTACAGGATTGTGTCCAATACTACACAGGACTGTGATCAGAATAGGATTGTGTCCAATAATACAGAGGGTTGTGATCAGTACAGGATTGTGTCCAGTACTATGCAGGAACATTCCCAGTACAGGATTGTGTCCAATACTGCACAGGATTATGACCAGTACAGGATACTGTCCAATGATACACAGGATTGTGATCAGTACTGCATTGTGTCCAATACTACACAGGACTGTGATCAGTACAGGATTGTGTCCAATACTACAGAGGATTATGATCAGTACAGAATTGTGTCCAATACTACACGAGATCAAACCCAGTGCAGGATTGTGTCCAATGCTACACAGGAGTGTGATCAGTACGCGACTGTGCCCAATACTACACAGCATCATCCCAGTGCAGGATTGTGTCCAATACTACACAGGACTGTGATCAGTATAGGATTGTGTCCCATACTACACAGGATTGTGATCAGTACAGGATTGTGTCCAATACTACACAGGATCATTCCCAGTACAGGATTGTGTCCAATACTACACAGGATTGTGATCAGTACAGGATTGTGTCCAATAATACACAGGACTGTGATCAGTACAGGATTGTGTCCAATACTACACAGGATTTTGATCAGTACAGCATTGTGTCCAATACTACACAGGAATGTGATCAGTACCGGATTGTGCACAATGCTACACCGGATCATTCCCAGTGCAGAATTGTGTCCAATACTACACAGGATCATTCCCAGTACAGGATTGTGTCCAAATCTACACAGGACTGTGGTGAATACACGATTGCGTCCAATACAACACAGGATTGTGATCAGTACAGGATTTTGTCCAATACTACACAGGATTATGATCAGTACAGGATTGTGTCCAATACTACACAAGATAATGATCAGTACAGGATTATGTCCAATACTACACAGGACTGTGATCAGTATAGGATTATGTCCAATACTACACAGGATTGTGATCAGTACAGGATTGTGTCCAATACTACACAGGATCATTCCCAGTACAGAATTGTGTCCAATACTACACAGGATTGTGATCAGTACAGGATTGTGTCCAATACTACACAGGATTGTGATCAGTACAGGATTGTGTCCAATACTACACAGGAATGTGATCAGTACAGAATTGTGTCCAATACTACACAGGACTGTGATCAGTACAGGATTGTGTCCAATAGTACACAGGATTGTGATCAGTGCAGAATTGTGTCTCGTTCTACACAGGACTGTGATCAGTACAGGATTGTGTCCAATACTACACAGGATTGTGATCAGTACAGGATTGTGTCCAGTACTACACAGGATTATTCCCAGTACAGGATTGTGTCCAATACTACACAGGATTATGATCAGTACAGGATTGTGTCCAATACGACACAGGACTGTGATCAGTACAGGATTGTGTCCAATGCTACACAGGACTGTGATCAATACAGGATTGCGTCCAATACTGCACAGGATTGTGATCAGTACAGGATTGTGTCCAATACTACACAGGAATGTGATCAGTACCGGATCGTGCACAATGCTACACCGGATCATTCCCAGTGCAGGATTGATTCCAATACTACAAAGCACTGTGATCAGTACAGGATTGTGTCCACTACTACACAGGATTGTGATCGGTACAGGATTGTGTCCAATACTACACAGGATTATGATCAGTACAGGATTGTGTCCAATACTACACAGGACTATGATCAGAACAGGTTTCTGTCCAATACTACACAGGGTCATTCCCAGAGCAGGATTCTGTCTAACACTACTCAGGAACGTGATCAGTTCCGGATTGTGACCAATACTACACAAGATCATTCCCAGTGCAGGATTGTGTCCCATACTGCAGAGGAATGTGATCAGTTCCGGATTGTGTCGAATACTACACAGGATTATGATCAGTACAGGATTCTGTCCAATACTACACAGGAATGTGATCAGAACCAGATTGTGCCCAATGCTACACAGGATCATTCGCAGTGCAGGATTGTGTCCAATACTACACAGGAATGTGATCAGCACCGGATTGTGCCCAGTACTACACAGGATCATTCCCAGTGAAGAACTGAGTCCAAAACTACACAGGACTGTGATCAGTACAGGATTGTGTCCAAAACTACACAGGATTATCATCAGTACCGTATTGTGTCCAATACTACACAGTATGTGACCAGTACAGGATTGTGTCCAATACTACACAGGTTTATGATCAGTAGTGGATTATGTCCAATACTACACAGGATCATTCGCAGTACAGGATTGTGTCCAATACTACACAGTATTATGATCAGTATAGGATTGTGATCAGTACAGGATTGTGTCCAATACTACACAGGATTATGATCAGTAGTGGATTATGTCCATAACTACACAGGATCATTCGCAGTGCAGGATTGCGTCCAATACTACACAGGATTATGATCAGTACAGGATTGTGTCCAATACTACACAGGATTATGATCAGTAGTGGATTATGTCCATAACTACACAGGATCATTCGCAGTGCAGGATTGCGTCCAATACTACACAGGATTATGATCAGTACAGGATTGTGTCCAATACTACACAGGACTGTGATCAGTACAGAATTGTGTCCAATACTACACAGGACTGTGATCAGTACAGAATTGTGTACAATATTAAACAGGATTGTGTCCACTACTACACAGGATCATTCGCAGTGCAGGATTGTGTCCAATATTACACAGGATTATCATCAGTACCGGATTGTGTCCAATACTACACAGTATGTGACCAGTACAGAATTGTGTCCAATACTACACAGGACTGTGATCAGTACAGAATTATGTACAATACTAAACAGGAATATGATCAGTACTGGATTGTGACCAATACTACACAGGATCATTCCCAGTGCAGGATTGTGTCCAAAACTACACCGGAATGTGATCAATACCGGATTGTGCCCAGTACTACACACAGGATCATTCGCAGTGCAGTATTGCGTCCAATACTACACAGGATTTTGCGCTGTACAAGATTTTGTTCAATACTACAAAGGATCATTCCCAGTGTAGGATTGTGTACAATAATACACAGGACTGTGTTCAGTACAGTATTGTGTCCAATACCACACAGGATCATTCCCAGTGCAGGATTGTGTCCAATACTACACAGTATTATGATCAGTATAGGATTGTGATCAGTACAGGATTGTGTCCAATACTACACAGGATTATGATCAGTAGTGGATTATGTCCATAACTACACAGGATCATTCGCAGTGCAGGATTGCGTCCAATACTACACAGGATTATGATTAGTACTGGATTGTTTCCAATACTACATAGGATCATTCCCAGTGCAGGATTGTGTTCAATACTACACAGGACTGTGTTGAGTACTGGATTTTGTCCAATACCACACAGGATTATTCCCAGTGCAGGATTGTGTCCAATACTACACAGGATAATGTTCAGTACAGGATTGTGTCCAATACTACGCAGGATCATCCCCAGTGCAGAATTGTGTCCAATACTACACAGGAATGTGATCAGCACCGTACTGTGCCCAGTACTGCACAGGATCATTCCCAGTGAAGAATTGTGTCCAAAAATACACAGGACTGTGATCAGTACAGGATTGTGTCCAATACTACACAGGCATGTGATCGGTGCCAGATTGTGCCGAAGACTACACAGGATCATTCCTGGTGCAGGATTGTGTCCAATACTACAGAAGATTGTGATCAGTGCAGGATTGTGACCAATACTACACAGGATCATCCCCAGTTCAGAATCTGTCCAAACTACACAGGACTGTGATCAGTACAGGATTGTGTCCAAAACTACACAGAACTGTGATCAGTACAGGACTGTGCCCAATACTACACAGGATCATCCCCAGTTCAGAATTGTGTCCAATACTACACAGGAATGTGATCAGTACCAGATTGTGCCCAATAATACACAGGATCATTCCCAGTGCAGGACTGTGTCCAGTACTACACAGGAATGTGATCAGTACCAGATTGTGCCCAATACTACACAGGATCATTCCCAGTGCAGCATTGTGTCCAGTACTACACAGGATTATGATCACTACAGGATTGTGTCCAATACTACACAAGATAATGATCAGTACAGGATTATGTCCAATACTACACAGGACTGTGATCAGTATAGGATTATGTCCAATACTACACAGGATTGTGATCAGTACAGGATTGTGTCCAATACTACACAGGATCATTCCCAGTACAGAATTGTGTCCAATACTACACAGGATTGTGATCAGTACAGGATTGTGTCCAATACTACACAGGATTGTGATCAGTACAGGATTGTGTCCAATACTACACAGGAATGTGATCAGTACAGAATTGTGTCCAATACTACACAGGACTGTGATCAGTACAGGATTGTGTCCAATAGTACACAGGATTGTGATCAGTGCAGAATTGTGTCTCGTTCTACACAGGACTGTGATCAGTACAGGATTGTGTCCAATACTACACAGGATTGTGATCAGTACAGGATTGTGTCCAGTACTACACAGGATTATTCCCAGTACAGGATTGTGTCCAATACTACACAGGATTATGATCAGTACAGGATTGTGTCCAATACGACACAGGACTGTGATCAGTACAGGATTGTGTCCAATGCTACACAGGACTGTGATCAATACAGGATTGCGTCCAATACTGCACAGGATTGTGATCAGTACAGGATTGTGTCCAATACTACACAGGATTATGATCAGTACAGGATTGTGTCGAATACTACACAGGATTATGATCAGTACAGGATTCTGTCCAATACTACACAGGAATGTGATCAGAACCAGATTGTGCCCAATGCTACACAGGATCATTCGCAGTGCAGGATTGTGTCCACTACTACACAGGATTGTGATCGGTACAGGATTGTGTCCAATACTACACAGGATTATGATCAGTACAGGATTGTGTCCAATGCTACACAGGACTGTGATCAGTACAGGATTGTGTCCAATGCTACACAGGATCATTCCCAGAGCAGGATTGTGTCAAATACTGCACAGGAATGTGATGAGTACAGGATTGTGCACAATGCTACACCGGATCATTCCCAGTGCAGAATTGTGTCCAATACTACACAGGAATGTGTTCAGTAAGGGACTGTGCCCAATACTACAGAGGATCATTCCAAGTGCTGGATTGTGTCCAATACTACACAGGATAATGATCAGTACAGGATTATGTTCAATAATACACGGGACTGTGATCAGTAGAGGATTGTGACCAATATTACACAGGATTGTGATCAGTACAGGATTGTGTCCAATACTACACAGGATCATTCCCAGTACAGCATTCTGCCCAATACTACGCAGGATTGTGATCAGTACAGGATTGTGTCCAATACTACACAGGACTGTGATCAGAATAGGATTGTGTCCAATAATACAGAGGGTTGTGATCAGTACAGGATTGTGTCCAGTACTATGCAGGAACATTCCCAGTACAGGATTGTGTCCAATACTGCACAGGATTATGACCAGTACAGGATACTGTCCAATGATACACAGGATTGTGATCAGTACTGCATTGTGTCCAATACTACACAGGACTGTGATCAGTACAGGATTGTGTCCAATACTACAGAGGATTATGATCAGTACAGAATTGTGTCCAATACTACACGAGATCAAACCCAGTGCAGGATTGTGTCCAATGCTACACAGGGGTGTGATCAGTACGCGACTGTGCCCAATACTACACAGCATCATCCCAGTGCAGGATTGTGTCCAATACTACACAGGACTGTGATCAGTATAGGATTGTGTCCCATACTACACAGGATTGTGATCAGTACAGGATTGTGTCCAATACTACACAGGATCATTCCCAGTACAGGATTGTGTCCAATACTACACAGGATTGTGATCAGTACAGGATTGTGTCCAATAATACACAGGACTGTGATCAGTACAGGATTGTGTCCAATACTACACAGGATTTTGATCAGTACAGCATTGTGTCCAATACTACACAGGAATGTGATCAGTACCGGATTGTGCACAATGCTACACCGGATCATTCCCAGTGCAGAATTGTGTCCAATACTACACAGGATCATTCCCAGTACAGGATTGTGTCCAAATCTACACAGGACTGTGGTGAATACACGATTGCGTCCAATACAACACAGGATTGTGATCAGTACAGGATTTTGTCCAATACTACACAGGATTATGATCAGTACAGGATTGTGTCCAATACTACACAAGATAATGATCAGTACAGGATTATGTCCAATACTACACAGGACTGTGATCAGTATAGGATTATGTCCAATACTACACAGGATTGTGATCAGTACAGGATTGTGTCCAATACTACACAGGATCATTCCCAGTACAGAATTGTGTCCAATACTACACAGGATTGTGATCAGTACAGGATTGTGTCCAATACTACACAGGATTGTGATCAGTACAGGATTGTGTCCAATACTACACAGGAATGTGATCAGTACAGAATTGTGTCCAATACTACACAGGACTGTGATCAGTACAGGATTGTGTCCAATAGTACACAGGATTGTGATCAGTGCAGAATTGTGTCTCGTTCTACACAGGACTGTGATCAGTACAGGATTGTGTCCAATACTACACAGGATTGTGATCAGTACAGGATTGTGTCCAGTACTACACAGGATTATTCCCAGTACAGGATTGTGTCCAATACTACACAGGATTATGATCAGTACAGGATTGTGTCCAATACGACACAGGACTGTGATCAGTACAGGATTGTGTCCAATGCTACACAGGACTGTGATCAATACAGGATTGCGTCCAATACTGCACAGGATTGTGATCAGTACAGGATTGTGTCCAATACTACACAGGAATGTGATCAGTACCGGATCGTGCACAATGCTACACCGGATCATTCCCAGTGCAGGATTGATTCCAATACTACAAAGCACTGTGATCAGTACAGGATTGTGTCCACTACTACACAGGATTGTGATCGGTACAGGATTGTGTCCAATACTACACAGGATTATGATCAGTACAGGATTGTGTCCAATACTACACAGGACTATGATCAGAACAGGTTTCTGTCCAATACTACACAGGGTCATTCCCAGAGCAGGATTCTGTCTAACACTACTCAGGAACGTGATCAGTTCCGGATTGTGACCAATACTACACAAGATCATTCCCAGTGCAGGATTGTGTCCCATACTGCAGAGGAATGTGATCAGTTCCGGATTGTGTCGAATACTACACAGGATTATGATCAGTACAGGATTCTGTCCAATACTACACAGGAATGTGATCAGAACCAGATTGTGCCCAATGCTACACAGGATCATTCGCAGTGCAGGATTGTGTCCAATACTACACAGGAATGTGATCAGCACCGGATTGTGCCCAGTACTACACAGGATCATTCCCAGTGAAGAACTGAGTCCAAAACTACACAGGACTGTGATCAGTACAGGATTGTGTCCAAAACTACACAGGATTATCATCAGTACCGTATTGTGTCCAATACTACACAGTATGTGACCAGTACAGGATTGTGTCCAATACTACACAGGTTTATGATCAGTAGTGGATTATGTCCAATACTACACAGGATCATTCGCAGTACAGGATTGTGTCCAATACTACACAGTATTATGATCAGTATAGGATTGTGATCAGTACAGGATTGTGTCCAATACTACACAGGATTATGATCAGTAGTGGATTATGTCCATAACTACACAGGATCATTCGCAGTGCAGGATTGCGTCCAATACTACACAGGATTATGATCAGTACAGGATTGTGTCCAATACTACACAGGATTATGATCAGTAGTGGATTATGTCCATAACTACACAGGATCATTCGCAGTGCAGGATTGCGTCCAATACTACACAGGATTATGATCAGTACAGGATTGTGTCCAATACTACACAGGACTGTGATCAGTACAGAATTGTGTCCAATACTACACAGGACTGTGATCAGTACAGAATTGTGTACAATATTAAACAGGATTGTGTCCACTACTACACAGGATCATTCGCAGTGCAGGATTGTGTCCAATATTACACAGGATTATCATCAGTACCGGATTGTGTCCAATACTACACAGTATGTGACCAGTACAGAATTGTGTCCAATACTACACAGGACTGTGATCAGTACAGAATTATGTACAATACTAAACAGGAATATGATCAGTACTGGATTGTGACCAATACTACACAGGATCATTCCCAGTGCAGGATTGTGTCCAAAACTACACCGGAATGTGATCAATACCGGATTGTGCCCAGTACTACACACAGGATCATTCGCAGTGCAGTATTGCGTCCAATACTACACAGGATTTTGCGCTGTACAAGATTTTGTTCAATACTACAAAGGATCATTCCCAGTGTAGGATTGTGTACAATAATACACAGGACTGTGTTCAGTACAGTATTGTGTCCAATACCACACAGGATCATTCCCAGTGCAGGATTGTGTCCAATACTACACAGTATTATGATCAGTATAGGATTGTGATCAGTACAGGATTGTGTCCAATACTACACAGGATTATGATCAGTAGTGGATTATGTCCATAACTACACAGGATCATTCGCAGTGCAGGATTGCGTCCAATACTACACAGGATTATGATTAGTACTGGATTGTTTCCAATACTACATAGGATCATTCCCAGTGCAGGATTGTGTTCAATACTACACAGGACTGTGTTGAGTACTGGATTTTGTCCAATACCACACAGGATTATTCCCAGTGCAGGATTGTGTCCAATACTACACAGGATAATGTTCAGTACAGGATTGTGTCCAATACTACGCAGGATCATCCCCAGTGCAGAATTGTGTCCAATACTACACAGGAATGTGATCAGCACCGTACTGTGCCCAGTACTGCACAGGATCATTCCCAGTGAAGAATTGTGTCCAAAAATACACAGGACTGTGATCAGTACAGGATTGTGTCCAATACTACACAGGCATGTGATCGGTGCCAGATTGTGCCGAAGACTACACAGGATCATTCCTGGTGCAGGATTGTGTCCAATACTACAGAAGATTGTGATCAGTGCAGGATTGTGACCAATACTACACAGGATCATCCCCAGTTCAGAATCTGTCCAAACTACACAGGACTGTGATCAGTACAGGATTGTGTCCAAAACTACACAGAACTGTGATCAGTACAGGACTGTGCCCAATACTACACAGGATCATCCCCAGTTCAGAATTGTGTCCAATACTACACAGGAATGTGATCAGTACCAGATTGTGCCCAATAATACACAGGATCATTCCCAGTGCAGGACTGTGTCCAGTACTACACAGGAATGTGATCAGTACCAGATTGTGCCCAATACTACACAGGATCATTCCCAGTGCAGGATTGTGTCCAGTACTACACAGGATTATGATCACTACAGGATTGTGTCCAATACTACACAGGATCATTCCCAGTGCAGGATTGTGTCCGAAACTACACGGGAATGTGACCAGTACCGGATTGTGCCCAGTACTACGCAGGATAATTCCCAGTGCAGGATTGTGTCCAATACTACACAGGATTATGATCAGTACAGGATTGTGTTCAATACTACACAGGACTGTGATCAGTACAGAATTGTGTACAATACTAAACAGGATTGTGTCCACTACTGCACAGGATCATTCGCAGTGCAGGATTGTGTCCAATATTACACAGGATTATCATCAGTACCGGATTGTATCCAATACTACACAGTATGTGACCAGTACAGGATTGTGTCCAATACTACACAGGAATATGATCAGTACTGGATTGTGACCAATACTACACAGGATCATTCCCAGTGCAGGATTGTGTCCAAAACTACACCGGAATGTGATCAATACCAGATTGTGCCCAGTACTACACACAGGATCATTCGCAGTGCAGTATTGCATCCAATACTACACAGGATTTTGCGCTGTACAAGATTTTGTTCAATACTACAAAGGATCATTCCCAGTGTAGGATTGTGTACAATAATACACAGGACTGTGTTCAGTACAGTATTGTGTCCAATACCACACAGGATCATTCCCAGTGCAGGATTGTGTCCAATACTACACAGGATAAAGTTCAGTACAGGATTGTGTCCAATAATACACAGGATCATCCCCAGTGTAGAATTGTGTCCAATACTACACAGGAATGTGATCAGCACCGGATTGTGCCCAGTACTACACAGGATCATTCCCAGTGAAGAACTGAGTCCAAAACTACACAGGACTGTGATCAGTACAGGATTGTGTCCAAAACTACACAGGATTATCATCAGTACCGTATTGTGTCCAATACTACACAGTATGTGACCAGTACAGGATTGTGTCCAATACTACACAGGTTTATGATCAGTAGTGGATTATGTCCAATACTACACAGGATCATTCGCAGTACAGGATTGTGTCCAATACTACACAGTATTATGATCAGTATAGGATTGTGATCAGTACAGGATTGTGTCCAATACTACACAGGATTATGATCAGTAGTGGATTATGTCCATAACTACACAGGATCATTCGCAGTGCAGGATTGCGTCCAATACTACACAGGATTATGATCAGTACAGGATTGTGTCCAATACTACACAGGACTGTGATCAGTACAGAATTGTGTCCAATACTACACAGGACTGTGATCAGTACAGAATTATGTACAATACTAAACAGGAATATGATCAGTACTGGATTGTGACCAATACTACACAGGATCATTCCCAGTGCAGGATTGTGTCCAAAACTACACCGGAATGTGATCAATACCGGATTGTGCCCAGTACTACACACAGGATCATTCGCAGTGCAGTATTGCGTCCAATACTACACAGGATTTTGCGCTGTACAAGATTTTGTTCAATACTACAAAGGATCATTCCCAGTGTAGGATTGTGTCCAATAATACACAGGATCATCCCCAGTGTAGAATTGTGTCCAATACTACACAGGAATGTGATCAGC
This sequence comes from Mobula birostris, assembly GCF_030028105.1. Taxonomy (NCBI): domain Eukaryota; kingdom Metazoa; phylum Chordata; class Chondrichthyes; order Myliobatiformes; family Myliobatidae; genus Mobula; species Mobula birostris. The sequence continues at coordinate 57,321,542 of NC_092379.1, forward strand.
ACCGGATTGTGCCCAGTACTACACTGGATCATTCCCAGTGAAGAACTGTGTCCAAAACTACACAGGACTGTGATCAGTACAGGATTGTGTCCAAAACTACACAGGATTATCATCAGTACCGTATTGTGTCCAATACTACACAGTATGTGACCAGTACAGGATTGTGTCCATTACTACACAGGTTTATGATCAGTAGTGGATTATGTCCAATACTACACAGGATCATTCGCAGTGCAGGATTGTGTCCAATACTACACAAGAATGTGATCAGTCCCGGATTGTGACAATACCACACAGGATCATTCCTAGTGCAGGATTGTGTCCAATACTACACAGTATTATGATCAGTATAGGATTGTGATCAGTACAGGATTGTGTCCAATACTACACAGGATTATGATCAGTAGTGGATTATGTCCATAACTACACAGGATCATTCGCAGTGCAGGATTGCGTCCAATACTACACAGGATTATGATTAGTACTGGATTGTTTCCAATACTACATAGGATCATTCCCAGTGCAGGATTGTGTTCAATACTACACAGGACTGTGTTGAGTACTGGATTTTGTCCAATACCACACAGGATCATTCCCAGTGAAGGATTGTGTCCAATACTACACAGGATAATGTTCAGTACAGGATTGTGTCCAATACTACACAGGATCATCCCCAGTGCAGGATTGTGTCCAGTACTACACAGGAATGTGATCAGTACCAGATTGTGCCCAATACTACACAGGATCATTCCCAGTGCAGGATTGTGTCCAGTACTACACAGGATTATGATCACTACAGGATTGTGTCCAATACTACACAGGATCATTCCCAGTGCAGGATTGTGTCCGAAACTACACGGGAATGTGACCAGTACCGGATTGTGCCCAGTACTACGCAGGATAATTCCCAGTGCAGGATTGTGTCCAATACTACACAGGATTATGATCAGTACAGGATTGTGTCCAATACTACACAGGACTGTGATCAGTACAGAATTGTGTCCAATACTACACAGGACTGTGATCAGTACAGAATTGTGTACAATACTAAACAGGATTGTGTCCACTACTGCACAGGATCATTCGCAGTGCAGGATTGTGTCCAATATTACACAGGATTATCATCAGTACCGGATTGTATCCAATACTACACAGTATGTGACCAGTACAGGATTGTGTCCAATACTACACAGGAATATGATCAATACTGGATTGTGCCCAGTACTACACAGGATCATTCCCAGTGAAGAACTGAGTCCAAAACTACACAGGACTGTGATCAGTACAGGATTGTGTCCAAAACTACACAGGATTATCATCAGTACCGTATTGTGTCCAATACTACACAGTATGTGACCAGTACAGGATTGTGTCCAATACTACACAGGTTTATGATCAGTAGTGGATTATGTCCAATACTACACAGGATCATTCGCAGTACAGGATTGTGTCCAATACTACACAGTATTATGATCAGTATAGGATTGTGATCAGTACAGGATTGTGTCCAATACTACACAGGATTATGATCAGTAGTGGATTATGTCCATAACTACACAGGATCATTCGCAGTGCAGGATTGCGTCCAATACTACACAGGATTATGATCAGTACAGGATTGTGTCCAATACTACACAGGACTGTGATCAGTACAGAATTGTGTCCAATACTACACAGGACTGTGATCAGTACAGAATTGTGTACAATACTAAACAGGATTGTGTCCACTACTACACAGGATCATTCGCAGTGCAGGATTGTGTCCAATATTACACAGGATTATCATCAGTACCGGATTGTGTCCAATACTACACAGTATGTGACCAGTACAGAATTGTGTCCAATACTACACAGGACTGTGATCAGTACAGAATTATGTACAATACTAAACAGGAATATGATCAGTACTGGATTGTGACCAATACTACACAGGATCATTCCCAGTGCAGGATTGTGTCCAAAACTACACCGGAATGTGATCAATACCGGATTGTGCCCAGTACTACACACAGGATCATTCGCAGTGCAGTATTGCGTCCAATACTACACAGGATTTTGCGCTGTACAAGATTTTGTTCAATACTACAAAGGATCATTCCCAGTGTAGGATTGTGTACAATAATACACAGGACTGTGTTCAGTACAGTATTGTGTCCAATACCACACAGGATCATTCCCAGTGCAGGATTGTGTCCAATACTACACAGGATAAGGTTCAGTACAGGATTGTGTCCAATAATACACAGGATCATCCATAGTGCTAAATTGTGTCCAATACTACACAGGAATGTGATCAGCACCGGATTGTGCCCAGTACTACACTGGATCATTCCCAGTGAAGAACTGTGTCCAAAACTACACAGGACTGTGATCAGTACAGGATTGTGTCCAAAACTACACAGGATTATCATCAGTACCGTATTGTGTCCAATACTACACAGTATGTGACCAGTACAGGATTGTGTCCATTACTACACAGGTTTATGATCAGTAGTGGATTATGTCCAATACTACACAGGATCATTCGCAGTGCAGGATTGTGTCCAATACTACACAAGAATGTGATCAGTCCCGGATTGTGACAATACCACACAGGATCATTCCTAGTGCAGGATTGTGTCCAATACTACACAGTATTATGATCAGTATAGGATTGTGATCAGTACAGGATTGTGTCCAATACTACACAGGATTATGATCAGTAGTGGATTATGTCCATAACTACACAGGATCATTCGCAGTGCAGGATTGCGTCCAATACTACACAGGATTATGATTAGTACTGGATTGTTTCCAATACTACATAGGATCATTCCCAGTGCAGGATTGTGTTCAATACTACACAGGACTGTGTTGAGTACTGGATTTTGTCCAATACCACACAGGATCATTCCCAGTGCAGGATTGTGTCCAATACTACACAGGATAATGTTCAGTACAGGATTGTGTCCAATACTACACAGGATCATCCCCAGTGCAGAATTGTGTCCAATACTACACAGGAATGTGATCAGCACCGTACTGTGCCCAGTACTGCACAGGATCATTCCCAGTGAAGAATTGTGTCCAAAACTACACAGGACTGTGATCAGTACAGGATTGTGTCCAATACTACACAGGCATGTGATCGGTGCCAGATTGTGCCGAAGACTACACAGGATCATTCCTGGTGCAGGATTGTGTCCAATACTACAGAAGATTGTCATCAGTGCAGGATTGTGACCAATACTACACAGGATCATTCCCAGTGCAGGATTGTGTCCAAAACTACACCGGAATGTGATCAATACCGGATTGTGCCCAGTACTACACACAGGATCATTCGCAGTGCAGTATTGCGTCCAATACTACACAGGATTTTGCGCTGTACAAGATTTTGTTCAATACTACAAAGGATCATTCCCAGTGTAGGATTGTGTACAATAATACACAGGACTGTGTTCAGTACAGTATTGTGTCCAATACCACACAGGATCATTCCCAGTGCAGGATTGTGTCCAATACTACACAGGATAAGGTTCAGTACAGGATTGTGTCCAATAATACACAGGATCATCCCCAGTGTAGAATTGTGTCCAATACTACACAGGAATGTGATCAGCACCGGATTGTGCCCAGTACTACACTGGATCATTCCCAGTGAAGAACTGTGTCCAAAACTACACAGGACTGTGATCAGTACAGGATTGTGTCCAAAACTACACAGGATTATCATCAGTACCGTATTGTGTCCAATACTACACAGTATGTGACCAGTACAGGATTGTGTCCATTACTACACAGGTTTATGATCAGTAGTGGATTATGTCCAATACTACACAGGATCATTCGCAGTGCAGGATTGTGTCCAATACTACACAAGAATGTGATCAGTCCCGGATTGTGACAATACCACACAGGATCATTCCTAGTGCAGGATTGTGTCCAATACTACACAGGATTATGATCAGTAGTGGATTATGTCCATAACTACACAGGATCATTCGCAGTGCAGGATTGCGTCCAATACTACACAGGATTATGATTAGTACTGGATTGTTTCCAATACTACATAGGATCATTCCCAGTGCAGGATTGTGTTCAATACTACACAGGACTGTGTTGAGTACTGGATTTTGTCCAATACCACACAGGATCATTCCCAGTGCAGGATTGTGTCCAATACTACACAGGATAATGTTCAGTACAGCATTGTGTCCAATACTACACAGGATCATCCCCAGTGCAGAATTGTGTCCAATACTACACAGGAATGTGATCAGCACCGTACTGTGCCCAGTACTGCACAGGATCATTCCCAGTGAAGAATTGTGTCCAAAACTACACAGGACTGTGATCAGTACAGGATTGTGTCCAATACTACACAGGCATGTGATCGGTGCCAGATTGTGCCGAAGACTACACAGGATCATTCCTGGTGCAGGATTGTGTCCAATACTACAGAAGATTGTGATCAGTGCAGGATTGTGACCAATACTACACAGGATCATCCCCAGTTCAGAATCTGTCCAAACTACACAGGACTGTGATCAGTACAGGATTGTGTCCAAAACTACACAGAACTGTGATCAGTACAGGACTGTGCCCAATACTACACAGGATCATCCCCAGTTCAGAATTGTGTCCAGTACTACACAGGAATGTGATCAGTACCAGATTGTGCCCAATAATACACAGGATCATTCCCAGTGCAGGATTGTGTCCAGTACTACACAGGAATGTGATCAGTACCAGATTGTGCCCAATACTACACAGGATCATTCCCAGTGCAGGATTGTGTCCAGTACTACACAGGATTATGATCATTACAGGATTGTGTCCAATACTACACAGGATCATTCCCAGTGCAGGATTGTGTCCGAAACTACACAGGAATGTGACCATTACCGGATTGTGCCCAGTACTACGCAGGATAATTCCGAGTGCAGGATTGTGTCCAATACTACACAGGATTATGATCAGTACAGGATTGTGTCCAATACTACACAGGACTGTGATCAGTACAGAATTGTGTCCAATACTACACAGGACTGTGATCAGTACAGCATTGTGTACAATACTAAACAGGATTGTGTCCACTACTACACAGGATCATTCGCAGTGCAGGATTGTGTCCAATATTACACAGGATTATCATCAGTACCGGATTGTATCCAATACTACACAGTATGTGACCAGTACAGGATTGTGTCCAATACTACACAGGAATATGATCAGTACTGGATTGTGACCAATACTACACAGGATCATTCCCAGTGCAGGATTGTGTCCAAAACTACACCGGAATGTGATCAATACCGGATTGTGCCCAGTACTACACACAGGATCATTCGCAGTGCAGTATTGCATCCAATACTACACAGGATTTTGCGCTGTACAAGATTTTGTTCAATACTACAAAGGATCATTCCCAGTGTAGGATTGTGTACAATAATACACAGGACTGTGTTCAGTACAGTATTGTGTCCAATACCACACAGGATCATTCCCAGTGCAGGATTGTGTCCAATACTACACAGGATAAAGTTCAGTACAGGATTGTGTCCAATAATACACAGGATCATCCCCAGTGTAGAATTGTGTCCAATACTACACAGGAATGTGATCAGCACCGGATTGTGCCCAGTACTACACAGGATCATTCCCAGTGAAGAACTGAGTCCAAAACTACACAGGACTGTGATCAGTACAGGATTGTGTCCAAAACTACACAGGATTATCATCAGTACCGTATTGAGTCCAATACTACACAGTATGTGACCAGTACAGGATTGTGTCCAATACTACACAGGTTTATGATCAGTAGTGGATTATGTCCAATACTACACAGGATCATTCGCAGTACAGGATTGTGTCCAATACTACACAGTATTATGATCAGTATAGGATTGTGATCAGTACAGGATTGTGTCCAATACTACACAGGATTATGATCAGTAGTGGATTATGTCCATAACTACACAGGATCATTCGCAGTGCAGGATTGCGTCCAATACTACACAGGATTATGATCAGTACAGGATTGTGTCCAATACTACACAGGACTGTGATCAGTACAGAATTGTGTCCAATACTACACAGGACTGTGATCAGTACAGAATTATGTACAATACTAAACAGGAATATGATCAGTACTGGATTGTGACCAATACTACACAGGATCATTCCCAGTGCAGGATTGTGTCCAAAACTACACCGGAATGTGATCAATACCGGATTGTGCCCAGTACTACACACAGGATCATTCGCAGTGCAGTATTGCGTCCAATACTACACAGGATTTTGCGCTGTACAAGATTTTGTTCAATACTACAAAGGATCATTCCCAGTGTAGGATTGTGTACAATAATACACAGGACTGTGTTCAGTACAGTATTGTGTCCAATACCACACAGGATCATTCCCAGTGCAGGATTGTGTCCAATACTACACAGGATAAGGTTCAGTGCAGGATTGTGTCCAATACTACACAGGATTATGATCAGTACAGAATTGTGTCCAATACTACACAGGACTGTGATCAGTACAGAATTGTGTACAATACTAAACAGGATTGTGTCCACTACTACACAGGATCATTCGCAGTGCAGGATTGTGTCCAATATTACACAGGATTATCATCAGTACCGGATTGTGTCCAATACTACACAGTATGTGACCAGTACAGAATTGTGTCCAATACTACACAGGACTGTGATCAGTACAGAATTATGTACAATACTAAACAGGAATATGATCAGTACTGGATTGTGACCAATACTACACAGGATCATTCCCAGTGCAGGATTGTGTCCAAAACTACACAGGATTTTGCGCTGTACAAGATTTTGTTCAATACTACAAAGGATCATTCCCAGTGTAGGATTGTGTACAATAATACACAGGACTGTGTTCAGTACAGTATTGTGTCCAATACCACACAGGATCATTCCCAGTGCAGGATTGTGTCCAATACTACACAGGATAAGGTTCAGTACAGGATTGTGTCCAATAATACACAGGATCATCCCCAGTGTAGAATTGTGTCCAATACTACACAGGAATGTGATCAGCACCGGATTGTGCCCAGTACTACACTGGATCATTCCCAGTGAAGAACTGTGTCCAAAACTACACAGGACTGTGATCAGTACAGGATTGTGTCCAAAACTACACAGGATTATCATCAGTACCGTATTGTGTCCAATACTACACAGTATGTGACCAGTACAGGATTGTGTCCATTACTACACAGGTTTATGATCAGTAGTGGATTATGTCCAATAATACACAGGATCATTCGCAGTGCAGGATTGTGTCCAATACTACACAAGAATGTGATCAGTCCCGGATTGTGACAATACCACACAGGATCATTCCTAGTGCAGGATTGTGTCCAATACTACACAGTATTATGATCAGTATAGGATTGTGATCAGTACAGGATTGTGTCCAATACTACACAGGATTATGATCAGTAGTGGATTATGTCCATAACTACACAGGATCATTCGCAGTGCAGGATTGCGTCCAATACTACACAGGATTATGATTAGTACTGGATTGTTTCCAATACTACATAGGATCATTCCCAGTGCAGGATTGTGTTCAATACTACACAGGACTGTGTTGAGTACTGGATTTTGTCCAATACCACACAGGATCATTCCCAGTGCAGGATTGTGTCCAATACTACACAGGATAATGTTCAGTACAGGATTGTGTCCAATACTACACAGGATCATCCCCAGTGCAGAATTGTGTCCAATACTACACAGGAATGTGATCAGCACCGTACTGTGCCCAGTACTGCACAGGATCATTCCCAGTGAAGAATTGTGTCCAAAACTACACAGGACTGTGATCAGTACAGGATTGTGTCCAATACTACACAGCATCATTCCCAGTGCAGGATTGTCTCCAATGCTACACAGGAATGTGATCAGTACCGGAATGTGCCCAATACTACACAGGCATGTGATCGGTGCCAGATTGTGCCGAAGACTACACAGGATCATTCCTGGTGCAGGATTGTGTCCAATACTACAGAAGATTGTGATCAGTGCAGGATTGTGTCCAATAATACACAGGATCATCCCCAGTGTAGAATTGTGTCCAATACTACACAGGAATGTGATCAGCACCGGATTGTGCCCAGTACTACACTGGATCATTCCCAGTGAAGAACTGAGTCCAAAACTACACAGGACTGTGATCAGTACAGGATTGTGTCCAAAACTACACAGGATTATCATCAGTACCGTATTGTGTCCAATACTACACAGTATGTGACCAGTACAGGATTGTGTCCAATACTACACAGGTTTATGATCAGTAGTGGATTATGTCCAATACTACACAGGATCATTCGCAGTACAGGATTGTGTCCAATACTACACAGTATTATGATCAGTATAGGATTGTGATCAGTACAGGATTGTGTCCAATACTACACAGGATTATGATCAGTAGTGGATTATGTCCATAACTACACAGGATCATTCGCAGTGCAGGATTGCGTCCAATACTACACAGGATTATGATCAGTACAGGATTGTGTCCAATACTACACAGGACTGTGATCAGTACAGAATTGTGTCCAATACTACACAGGACTGTGATCAGTACAGAATTGTGTACAATACTAAACAGGATTGTGTCCACTACTACACAGGATCATTCGCAGTGCAGGATTGTGTCCAATATTACACAGGATTATCATCAGTACCGGATTGTGTCCAATACTACACAGTATGTGACCAGTACAGAATTGTGTCCAATACTACACAGGACTGTGATCAGTACAGAATTATGTACAATACTAAACAGGAATATGATCAGTACTGGATTGTGACCAATACTACACAGGATCATTCCCAGTGCAGGATTGTGTCCAAAACTACACCGGAATGTGATCAATACCGGATTGTGCACAGTACTACACACAGGATCATTCGCAGTGCAGTATTGCGTCCAATACTACACAGGATTTTGCGCTGTACAAGATTTTGTTCAATACTACAAAGGATCATTCCCAGTGTAGGATTGTGTACAATAATACACAGGACTGTGTTCAGTACAGTATTGTGTCCAATACCACACAGGATCATTCCCAGTGCAGGATTGTGTCCAATACTACACAGGATAAGGTTCAGTACAGGATTGTGTCCAATAATACACAGGATCATCCCCAGTGTAGAATTGTGTCCAATACTACACAGGAATGTGATCAGCACCGGATTGTGCCCAGTACTACACTGGATCATTCCCAGTGAAGAACTGTGTCCAAAACTACACAGGACTGTGATCAGTACAGGATTGTGTCCAAAACTACACAGGATTATCATCAGTACCGTATTGTGTCCAATACTACACAGTATGTGACCAGTACAGGATTGTGTCCATTACTACACAGGTTTATGATCAGTACAGGATTGTGTCCAAAACTACACAGGATTATCATCAGTACCGTATTGTGTCCAATACTACACAGTATGTGACCAGTACAGGATTGTGTCCACTACTACACAGGTTTATGATCAGTAGTGGATTATGTCCAATACTACACAGGATCATTCGCAGTGCAGGATTGTGTCCAATACTACACAAGAATGTGATCAGTCCCGGATTGTGACAATACCACACAGGATCATTCCTAGTACAGGATTGTGTCCAATACTACACAGTATTATGATCAGTATAGGATTGTGATCAGTACAGGATTGTGTCCAATACTACACAGGATTATGATCAGTAGTGGATTATGTCCATAACTACACAGGATCATTCGCAGTACAGGATTGCGTCCAATACTACACAGGATTATGATTAGTACTGGATTGTTTCCAATACTACATAGGATCATTCCCAGTGCAGGATTGTGTTCAATACTACACAGGACTGTGTTGAGTACTGGATTTTGTCCAATACCACACAGGATCATTCCCAGTGCAGGATTGTGTCCAATACTACACAGGATAATGTTCAGTACAGGATTGTGTCCAATACTACACAGGATCATCCCCAGTGCAGAATTGTGTCCAATACTACACAGGAATGTGATCAGCACCGTACTGTGCCCAGTACTGCACAGGATCATTCCCAGTGAAGAATTGTGTCCAAAACTACACAGGACTGTGATCAGTACAGGATTGTGTCCAATACTACAGAAGATTGTGATCAGTGCAGGATTGTGACCAATACTACACAGGATCATCCCCAGTTCAGAATCTGTCCAAACTACACAGGACTGTGATCAGTACAGGATTGTGTCCAAAACTACACAGAACTGTGATCAGTACAGGACTGTGCCCAATACTACACAGGATCATCCCCAGTTCAGAATTGTGTCCAATACTACACAGGAATGTGATCAGTACCAGATTGTGCCCAATAATACACAGGATCATTCCCAGTGCAGGATTGTGTCCAGTACTACACAGGAATGTGATCAGTACCAGATTGTGCCCAATACTACACAGGATCATTCCCAGTGCAGGATTGTGTCCAGTACTACACAGGATTATGATCACTACAGGATTGTGTCCAATACTACACAGGATCATTCCCAGTGCAGGATTGTGTCCGAAACTACACAGGAATGTGACCATTACCGGATTGTGCCCAGTACTACGCAGGATAATTCCCAGTGCAGGATTGTGTCCAATACTACACAGGATTATGATCAGTACAGGATTGTGTCCAATACTACACAGGACTGTGATCAGTACAGAATTGTGTCCAATACTACACAGGACTGTGATCAGTACAGAATTGTGTACAATACTAAACAGGATTGTGTCCACTACTACACAGGATCATTCGCAGTGCAGGATTGTGTCCAATATTACACAGGATTATCATCAGTACCGGATTGTATCCAATACTACACAGTATGTGACCAGTACAGGATTGTGTCCAATACTACACAGGAATATGATCAGTACTGGATTGTGACCAATACTACACAGGATCATTCCCAGTGCAGGATTGTGTCCAAAACTACACCGGAATGTGATCAATACCGGATTGTGTCCAGTACTACACACAGGATCATTCGCAGTGCAGTATTGCATCCAATACTACACAGGATTTTGCGCTGTACAAGATTTTGTTCAATACTACAAAGGATCATTCCCAGTGTAGGATTGTGTACAATAATACACAGGACTGTGTTCAGTACAGTATTGTGTCCAATACCACACAGAATCATTCCCAGTGCAGGATTGTGTCCAATACTACACAGGATAAAGTTCAGTACAGGATTGTGTCCAATAATACACAGGATCATCCCCAGTGTAGAATTGTGTCCAATACTACACAGGAATGTGATCAGCACCGGATTGTGCCCAGTACTACACAGGATCATTCCCAGTGAAGAACTGAGTCCAAAACTACACAGGACTGTGATCAGTACAGGATTGTGTCCAAAACTACACAGGATTATCATCAGTACCGTATTGTGTCCAATACTACACAGTATGTGACCAGTACAGGATTGTGTCCAATACTACACAGGTTTATGATCAGTAGTGGATTATGTCCAATACTACACAGGATCATTCGCAGTACAGGATTGTGTCCAATACTACACAGTATTATGATCAGTATAGGATTGTGATCAGTACAGGATTGTGTCCAATACTACACAGGATTATGATCAGTAGTGGATTATGTCCATAACTACACAGGATCATTCGCAGTGCAGGATTGCGTCCAATACTACACAGGATTATGATCAGTACAGGATTGTGTCCAATACTACACAGGACTGTGATCAGTACAGAATTGTGTCCAATACTACACAGGACTGTGATCAGTACAGAATTGTGTACAATACTAAACAGGATTGTGTCCACTACTGCACAGGATCATTCGCAGTGCAGGATTGTGTCCAATATTACACAGGATTATCATCAGTACCGGATTGTGTCCAATACTACACAGTATGTGACCAGTACAGAATTGTGTCCAATACTACACAGGACTGTGATCAGTACAGAATTATGTACAATACTAAACAGGAATATGATCAGTACTGGATTGTGACCAATACTACACAGGATCATTCCCAGTGCAGGATTGTGTCCAAAACTACACAGGATTTTGCGCTGTACAAGATTTTGTTCAATACTACAAAGGATCATTCCCAGTGTAGGATTGTGTACAATAATACACAGGACTGTGTTCAGTACAGTATTGTGTCCAATACCACACAGGATCATTCCCAGTATAGGATTGTGTCCAATACTACACAGGATAAGGTTCAGTACAGGATTGTGTCCAATAATACACAGGATCATCCCCAGTGTAGAATTGTGTCCAATACTACACAGGAATGTGATCAGCACCGGATTGTGCCCAGTACTACACTGGATCATTCCCAGTGAAGAACTGTGTCCAAAACTACACAGGACTGTGATCAGTACAGGATTGTGTCCAAAACTACACAGGATTATCATCAGTACCGTATTGTGTCCAATACTACACAGTATGTGACCAGTACAGGATTGTGTCCATTACTACACAGGTTTATGATCAGTAGTGGATTATGTCCAATACTACACAGGATCATTCGCAGTGCAGGATTGTGTCCAATACTACACAAGAATGTGATCAGTCCCGGATTGTGACAATACCACACAGGATCATTCCTAGTGCAGGATTGTGTCCAATACTACACAGTATTATGATCAGTATAGGATTGTGATCAGTACAGGATTGTGTCCAATACTACACAGGATTATGATCAGTAGTGGATTATGTCCATAACTACACAGGATCATTCGCAGTGCAGGATTGCGTCCAATACTACACAGGATTATGATTAGTACTGGATTGTTTCCAATACTACATAGGATCATTCCCAGTGCAGGATTGTGTTCAATACTACACAGGACTGTGTTGAGTACTGGATTTTGTCCAATACCACACAGGATCATTCCCAGTGCAGGATTGTGTCCAATACTACACAGGATAATGTTCAGTACAGGATTGTGTCCAATACTACACAGGATCATCCCCAGTGCAGAATTGTGTCCAATACTACACAGGAATGTGATCAGCACCGTACTGTGCCCAGTACTGCACAGGATCATTCCCAGTGAAGAATTGTGTCCAAAACTACACAGGACTGTGATCAGTACAGGATTGTGTCCAATACTACACAGCATCATTCCCAGTGCAGGATTGTCTCCAATGCTACACAGGAATGTGATCAGTACCGGAATGTGCCCAATACTACACAGGCATGTGATCGGTGCCAGATTGTGCCGAAGACTACACAGGATCATTCCTGGTGCAGGATTGTGTCCAATACTACAGAAGATTGTGATCAGTGCAGGATTGTGACCAATACTACACAGGATCATCCCCAGTTCAGAATCTGTCCAAACTACACAGGACTGTGATCAGTACAGGATTGTGTCCAAAACTACACAGAACTGTGATCAGTACAGGACTGTGCCCAATATTACACAGGATCATCCCCAGTTCAGAATTGTGTCCAATACTACACAGGAATGTGATCAGTACCAGATTGTGCCCAATAATACACAGGATCATTCCCAGTGCAGGATTGTGTCCAGTACTACACAGGAATGTGATCAGTACCAGATTGTGCCCAATACTACACAGGATCATTCCCAGTGCAGGATTGTGTCCAGTAGTACACAGGATTATGATCACTACAGGATTGTGTCCAATACTACACAGGATCATTCCCAGTACAGGATTGTTTCCGAAACTACACAGGAATGTGACCAGTACCGGATTGTGCCCAGTACTACGCAGGATAATTCCCAGTGCAGGATTGTGTCCAATACTACACAGGATTATGATCAGTACAGGATTGTGTCCAATACTACACAGGACTGTGCTCAGTACAGAATTGTGTCCAATACTACACAGGACTGTGATCAGTACAGAATTGTGTACAATACTAAACAGGATTGTGTCCACTACTACACAGGATCATTCGCAGTGCAGGATTGTGTCCAATATTACACAGGATTTTCATCAGTACCGGATTGTATCCAATACTACACAGTATGTGACCAGTACAGGATTGTGTCCAATACTACACAGGAATATGATCAGTACTGGATTGTGACCAATACTACACAGGATCATTCCCAGTGCAGGATTGTGTCCAAAACTACACCGGAATGTGATCAATACCAGATTGTGCCCAGTACTACACATAGGATCATTCGCAGTGCAGTATTGCATCCAATACTACACAGGATTTTGCGCTGTACAAGATTTTGTTTAATACTACAAAGGATCATTCCCAGTGTAGGATTGTGTACAATAATACACAGGACTGTGTTCAGTACAGTATTGTGTCCAATACCACACAGGATCATTCCCAGTGCAGGATTGTGTCCAATACTACACAGGATAAAGTTCAGTACAGGATTGTGTCCAATAATACACAGGATCATCCCCAGTGTAGAATTGTGTCCAATACTACACAGGAATGTGATCAGCACCGGATTGTGCCCAGTACTACACAGGATCATTCCCAGTGAAGAACTGAGTCCAAAACTACACAGGACTGTGATCAGTACAGGATTGTGTCCAAAACTACACAGGATTATCATCAGTACCGTATTGTGTCCAATACTACACAGTATGTGACCAGTACAGGATTGTGTCCAATACTACACAGGTTTATGATCAGTAGTGGATTATGTCCAATACTACACAGGATCATTCGCAGTACAGGATTGTGTCCAATACTACACAGGATTATGATCAGTAGTGGATTATGTCCATAACTACACAGGATCATTCGCAGTGCAGGATTGCGTCCAATACTACACAGGATTATGATCAGTACAGGATTGTGTCCAATACTACACAGGACTGTGCTCAGTACAGAATTGTGTCCAATACTACACAGGACTGTGATCAGTACAGAATTGTGTACAATACTAAACAGGATTGTGTCCACTACTACACAGGATCATTCGCAGTGCAGGATTGTGTCCAATATTACACAGGATTTTCATCAGTACCGGATTGTATCCAATACTACACAGTATGTGACCAGTACAGGATTGTGTCCAATACTACACAGGAATATGATCAGTACTGGATTGTGACCAATACTACACAGGATCATTCCCAGTGCAGGATTGTGTCCAAAACTACACCGGAATGTGATCAATACCAGATTGTGCCCAGTACTACACATAGGATCATTCGCAGTGCAGTATTGCATCCAATACTACACAGGATTTTGCGCTGTACAAGATTTTGTTTAATACTACAAAGGATCATTCCCAGTGTAGGATTGTGTACAATAATACACAGGACTGTGTTCAGTACAGTATTGTGTCCAATACCACACAGGATCATTCCCAGTGCAGGATTGTGTCCAATACTACACAGGATAAAGTTCAGTACAGGATTGTGTCCAATAATACACAGGATCATCCCCAGTGTAGAATTGTGTCCAATACTACACAGGAATGTGATCAGCACCGGATTGTGCCCAGTACTACACAGGATCATTCCCAGTGAAGAACTGAGTCCAAAACTACACAGGACTGTGATCAGTACAGGATTGTGTCCAAAACTACACAGGATTATCATCAGTACCGTATTGTGTCCAATACTACACAGTATGTGACCAGTACAGGATTGTGTCCAATACTACACAGGTTTATGATCAGTAGTGGATTATGTCCAATACTACACAGGATCATTCGCAGTACAGGATTGTGTCCAATACTACACAGGATTATGATCAGTAGTGGATTATGTCCATAACTACACAGGATCATTCGCAGTGCAGGATTGCGTCCAATACTACACAGGATTATGATCAGTACAGGATTGTGTCCAATACTACACAGGACTGTGATCAGTACAGAATTGTGTCCAATACTACACAGGACTGTGATCAGTACAGAATTGTGTACAATACTAAACAGGATTGTGTCCACTACTACACAGGATCATTCGCAGTGCAGGATTGTGTCCAATATTACACAGGATAATCATCAGTACCGGATTGTGTCCAATACTACACAGTATGTGACCAGTACAGAATTGTGTCCAATACTACACAGGACTGTGATCAGTACAGAATTATGTACAATACTAAACAGGAATATGATCAGTACTGGATTGTGACCAATACTACACAGGATCATTCCCAGTGCAGGATTGTGTCCAAAACTACACCGGAATGTGATCAATACCGGATTGTGCCCAGTACTACACACAGGATCATTCGCAGTGCAGTATTGCGTCCAATACTACACAGGATTTTGCGCTGTACAAGATTTTGTTCAATACTACAAAGGATCATTCCCAGTGTAGGATTGTGTACAATAATACACAGGACTGTGTTCAGTACAGTATTGTGTCCAATACCACACAGGATCATTCCCAGTGCAGGATTGTGTCCAATACTACACAGGATAAGGTTCAGTACAGGATTGTGTCCAATAATACACAGGATCATCCCCAGTGTAGAATTGTGTCCAATACTACACAGGAATGTGATCAGCACCGGATTGTGCCCAGTACTACACTGGATCATTCCCAGTGAAGAACTGTGTCCAAAACTACACAGGACTGTGATCAGTACAGGATTGTGTCCAAAACTACACAGGATTATCATCAGTACCGTATTGTGTCCAATACTACACAGTATGTGACCAGTACAGGATTGTGTCCATTACTACACAGGTTTATGATCAGTAGTGGATTATGTCCAATACTACACAGGATCATTCGCAGTGCAGGATTGTGTCCAATACTACACAAGAATGTGATCAGTCCCGGATTGTGACAATACCACACAGGATCATTCCTAGTGCAGGATTGTGTCCAATACTACACAGTATTATGATCAGTATAGGATTGTGATCAGTACAGGATTGTGTCCAATACTACACAGGATTATGATCCGTACAGGATTGTGTCCAATACTACACAGGACTGTGATCAGTACAGAATTGTGTCCAATACTACACAGGACTGTGATCAGTACAGAATTGTGTACAATACTAAACAGGATTGTGTCCACTACTACACAGGATCATTCGCAGTGCAGGATTGTGTCCAATATTACACAGGATTATCATCAGTACCGGATTGTATCCAATACTACACAGTATGTGACCAGTACAGGATTGTGTCCAATACTACACAGGAATATGATCAGTACTGGATTGTGACCAATACTACACAGGATCATTCCCAGTGCGGGATTGTGTCCAAAACTACACCGGAATGTGATCAATACCGGATTGTGCCCAGTACTACACACAGGATCATTCGCAGTGCAGTATTGCATCCAATACTACACAGGATTTTGCGCTGTACAAGATTTTGTTCAATACTACAAAGGATCATTCCCAGTGTAGGATTGTGTACAATAATACACAGGACTGTGTTCAGTACAGTATTGTGTCCAATACCACACAGGATCATTCCCAGTGCAGGATTGTGTCCAATACTACACAGGATAAAGTTCAGTACAGGATTGTGTCCAATAATACACAGGATCATCCCCAGTGTAGAATTGTGTCCAATACTACACAGGAATGTGATCAGCACCGGATTGTGCCCAGTACTACACAGGATCATTCCCAGTGAAGAACTGAGTCCAAAACTACACAGGACTGTGATCAGTACAGGATTGTGTCCAAAACTACACAGGATTATCATCAGTACCGTATTGTGTCCAATACTACACAGTATGTGACCAGTACAGGATTGTGTCCAATACTACACAGGTTTATGATCAGTAGTGGATTGTGTCCAATACTACACAGGATCATTCGCAGTACAGGATTGTGTCCAATACTACACAGTATTATGATCAGTATAGGATTGTGATCAGTACAGGATTGTGTCCAATACTACACAGGATTATGATCAGTAGTGGATTATGTCCATAACTACACAGGATCATTCGCAATGCAGGATTGCGTCCAATACTACACAGGATTATGATCAGTACAGAATTGTGTCCAATACTACACAGGACTGTGATCAGTACAGAATTGTGTACAATACTAAACAGGATTGTGTCCACTACTACACAGGATCATTCGCAGTGCAGGATTGTGTCCAATATTACACAGGATTATCATCAGTACCGGATTGTGTCCAATACTACACAGTATGTGACCAGTACAGAATTGTGTCCAATACTACACAGGACTGTGATCAGTACAGAATTATGTACAATACTAAACAGGAATATGATCAGTACTGGATTGTGACCAATACTACACAGGATCATTCCCAGTGCAGGATTGTCTCCAAAACTACACCGGAATGTGATCAATACCGGATTGTGCCCAGTACTACACACAGGATCATTCGCAGTGCAGTATTGCGTCCAATACTACACAGGATTTTGCGCTGTACAAGATTTTATTCAATACTACAAAGGATCATTCCCAGTGTAGGATTGTGTACAATAATACACAGGACTGTGTTCAGTACAGTATTGTGTCCAATACCACACAGGATCATTCCCAGTGCAGGATTGTGTCCAATACTACACAGGATAAGGTTCAGTACAGGATTGTGTCCAATAATACACAGGATCATCCCCAGTGTAGAATTGTGTCCAATACTACACAGGAATGTGATCAGCACCGGATTGTGCCCAGTACTACACTGGATCATTCCCAGTGAAGAACTGTGTCCAAAACTACACAGGACTGTGATCAGTACAGGATTGTGTCCAAAACTACACAGGATTATCATCAGTACCGTATTGTGTCCAATACTACACAGTATGTGACCAGTACAGGATTGTGTCCATTACTACACAGGTTTATGATCAGTAGTGGATTATGTCCAATACTACACAGGATCATTCGCAGTGCAGGATTGTGTCCAATACTACACAAGAATGTGATCAGTCCCGGATTGTGACAATACCACACAGGATCATTCCTAGTGCAGGATTGTGTCCAATACTACACAGTATTATGATCAGTGTAGGATTGTGATCAGTACAGGATTGTGTCCAATACTACACAGGATTATGATCAGTAGTGGATTATGTCCATAACTACACAGGATCATTCGCAGTGCAGGATTGCGTCCAATACTACGCAGGATTATGATTAGTACTGGATTGTTTCCAATAATACATAGGATCATTCCCAGTGCAGGATTGTGTTCAATACTACACAGGACTGTGTTGAGTACTGGATTTTGTCCAATACCACACAGGATCATTCCCAGTGCAGGATTGTGTCCAATACTACACAGGATAATGTTCAGTACAGGATTGTGTCCAATACTACACAGGATCATCCCCAGTGCAGAATTGTGTCCAATACTACACAGGAATGTGATCAGCACCGTACTGTGCCCAGTACTGCACAGGATCATTCCCAGTGAAGAATTGTGTCCAAAACTACACAGGACTGTGATCAGTACAGGATTGTGTCCAATACTACACAGCATCATTCCCAGTGCAGGATTGTCTCCAATGCTACACAGGAATGTGATCAGTACCGGAATGTGCCCATTACTACACAGGCATGTGATCGGTGCCAGATTGTGCCGAAGACTACACAGGATCATTCCTGGTGCAGGATTGTGTCCAATACTACAGAAGATTGTGATCAGTGCAGGATTGTGACCAATACTACACAGGATCATCCCCAGTTCAGAATCTGTCCAAACTACACAGGACTGTGTTCAGTACAGTATTGTGTCCAATACCACACAGGATCATTCCCAGTGCAGGATTGTGTCCAATACTACACAGGATAAAGTTCAGTACAGGATTGTGTCCAATAATACACAGGATCATCCCCAGTGTAGAATTGTGTCCAATACTACACAGGAATGTGATCAGCACCGGATTGTGCCCAGTACTACACAGGATCATTCCCAGTGAAGAACTGAGTCCAAAACTACACAGGACTGTGATCAGTACAGGATTGTGTCCAAAACTACACAGGATTATCATCAGTACCGTATTGTGTCCAATACTACACAGTATGTGACCAGTACAGGATTGTGTCCAATACTACACAGGTTTATGATCAGTAGTGGATTGTGTCCAATACTACACAGGATCATTCGCAGTACAGGATTGTGTCCAATACTACACAGTATTATGATCAGTATAGGATTGTGATCAGTACAGGATTGTGTCCAATACTACACAGGATTATGATCAGTAGTGGATTATGTCCATAACTACACAGGATCATTCGCAATGCAGGATTGCGTCCAATACTACACAGGATTATGATCAGTACAGAATTGTGTCCAATACTACACAGGACTGTGATCAGTACAGAATTGTGTACAATACTAAACAGGATTGTGTCCACTACTACACAGGATCATTCGCAGTGCAGGATTGTGTCCAATATTACACAGGATTATCATCAGTACCGGATTGTGTCCAATACTACACAGTATGTGACCAGTACAGAATTGTGTCCAATACTACACAGGACTGTGATCAGTACAGAATTATGTACAATACTAAACAGGAATATGATCAGTACTGGATTGTGACCAATACTACACAGGATCATTCCCAGTGCAGGATTGTGTCCAATACTACACAGTATTATGATCAGTATAGGATTGTGATCAGTACAGGATTGTGTCCAATACTACACAGGATTATGATCAGTAGTGGATTATGTCCATAACTACACAGGATCATTCGCAGTGCAGGATTGCGTCCAATACTACACAGGATTATGATTAGTACTGGATTGTTTCCAATACTACATAGGATCATTCCCAGTGCAGGATTGTGTTCAATACTACACAGGACTGTGTTGAGTACTGGATTTTGTCCAATACCACACAGGATCATCCCCAGTTCAGAATCTGTCCAAACTACACAGGACTGTGATCAGTACAGGATTGTGTCCAAAACTACACAGAACTGTGATCAGTACAGGACTGTGCCCAATATTACACAGGATCATCCCCAGTTCAGAATTGTGTCCAATACTACACAGGATTGTGATCAGTACAGGATTGTGTCCAATACGACACAGGAATGTGATCAGTACCAGATTGTGCCCAATAATACACAGGATCATTCCCAGTGCAGGATTGTGTCCAGTACTACACAGGAATGTGATCAGTACCAGATTGTGCCCAATACTACACAGGATCATTCCCAGTGCAGGATTGTGTCCAGTAGTACACAGGATTATGATCACTACAGGATTGTGTCCAATACTACACAGGATCATTCCCAGTGCAGGATTGTGTCCGAAACTACACAGGAATGTGACCAGTACCGGATTGTGCCCAGTACTACGCAGGATAATTCCCAGTGCAGGATTGTGTCCAATACTACACAGGATTATGATCAGTACAGGATTGTGTCCAATACTACACAGGACTGTGATCAGTACAGAATTGTGTCCAATACTACACAGGACTGTGATCAGTACAGAATTGTGTACAATACTAAACAGGATTGTGTCCACTACTACACAGGATCATTCGCAGTGCAGGATTGTGTCCAATATTACACAGGATTATCATCAGTACCGGATTGTATCCAATACTACACAGTATGTGACCAGTACAGGATTGTGTCCAATACTACACAGGAATATGATCAGTACTGGATTGTGACCAATACTACACAGGATCATTCCCAGTGCAGGATTGTGTCCAAAACTACACCGGAATGTGATCAATACCAGATTGTGCCCAGTACTACACATAGGATCATTCGCAGTGCAGTATTGCATCCAATACTACACAGGATTTTGCGCTGTACAAGATTTTGTTCAATACTACAAAGGATCATTCCCAGTGTAGGATTGTGTACAATAATACACAGGACTGTGTTCAGTACAGTATTGTGTCCAATACCACACAGGATCATTCCCAGTGCAGGATTGTGTCCAATACTACACAGGATAAAGTTCAGTACAGGATTGTGTCCAATAATACACAGGATCATCCCCAGTGTAGAATTGTGTCCAATACTACACAGGAATGTGATCAGCACCGGATTGTGCCCAGTACTACACAGGATCATTCCCAGTGAAGAACTGAGTCCAAAACTACACAGGACTGTGATCAGTACAGGATTGTGTCCAAAACTACACAGGATTATCATCAGTACCGTATTGTGTCCAATACTACACAGTATGTGACCAGTACAGGATTGTGTCCAATACTACACAGGTTTATGATCAGTAGTGGATTATGTCCAATACTACACAGGATCATTCGCAGTACAGGATTGTGTCCAATACTACACAGTATTATGATCAGTATAGGATTGTGATCAGTACAGGATTGTGTCCAATACTACACAGGATTATGATCAGTAGTGGATTATGTCCATAACT
This sequence comes from Mobula birostris, assembly GCF_030028105.1. Lineage (NCBI taxonomy): Eukaryota > Metazoa > Chordata > Chondrichthyes > Myliobatiformes > Myliobatidae > Mobula > Mobula birostris. The sequence goes on from NC_092379.1 coordinate 57,343,861, forward strand.
ACACAGGATCATTCGCAGTGCAGGATTGCGTCCAATACTACACAGGATTATGATCAGTACAGGATTGTGTCCAATACTACACAGGACTGTGATCAGTACAGAATTGTGTCCAATACTACACAGGACTGTGATCAGTACAGAATTGTGTACAATACTAAACAGGATTGTGTCCACTACTACACAGGATCATTCGCAGTGCAGGATTGTGTCCAATATTACACAGGATTATCATCAGTACCGGATTGTGTCCAATACTACACAGTATGTGACCAGTACAGAATTGTGTCCAATACTACACAGGACTGTGATCAGTACAGAATTATGTACAATACTAAACAGGAATATGATCAGTACTGGATTGTGACCAATACTACACAGGATCATTCCCAGTGCAGGATTGTGTCCAAAACTACACCGGAATGTGATCAATACCGGATTGTGCCCAGTACTACACACAGGATCATTCGCAGTGCAGTATTGCGTCCAATACTACACAGGATTTTGCGCTGTACAAGATTTTGTTCAATACTACAAAGGATCATTCCCAGTGTAGGATTGTGTACAATAATACACAGGACTGTGTTCAGTACAGTATTGTGTCCAATACTACACAGGATAATGTTCAGTACAGGATTGTGTCCAATACTACACAGGATCATCCCCAGTGCAGAATTGTGTCCAATACTACACAGGAATGTGATCAGCACCGTACTGTGCCCAGTACTGCACAGGATCATTCCCAGTGAAGAATTGTGTCCAAAACTACACAGGACTGTGATCAGTACAGGATTGTGTCCAATACTACACAGCATCATTCCCAGTGCAGGATTGTCTCCAATGCTACACAGGAATGTGATCAGTACCGGAATGTGCCCAATACTACACAGGCATGTGATCGGTGCCAGATTGTGCCGAAGACTACACAGGATCATTCCTGGTGCAGGATTGTGTCCAATACTACAGAAGATTGTGATCAGTGCAGGATTGTGACCAATACTACACAGGATCATCCCCAGTTCAGAATCTGTCCAAACTACACAGGACTGTGATCAGTACAGGATTGTGTCTCAAACTACACAGAACTGTGATCAGTACAGGACTGTGCCCAATATTACACAGGATCATCCCCAGTTCAGAATTGTATCCAATACTACACAGGAATGTGATCAGTACCAGATTGTGCCCAATAATACACAGGATCATTCCCAGTGCAGGATTGTGTCCAGTACTACACAGGAATGTGATCAGTACCAGATTGTGCCCAATACTACACAGGATCATTCCCAGTGCAGGATTGTGTCCAGTACTACACAGGATTATGATCACTACAGGATTGTGTCCAATACTACACAGGATCATTCCCAGTGCAGGATTGTGTCCGAAACTACACAGGAATGTGACCAGTACCGGATTGTGCCCAGTACTAAGCAGGATAATTCCCAGTGCAGGATTGTGTCCAATACTACACAGGATTATGATCAGTACAGGATTGTGTCCAATACTACACAGGACTGTGATCAGTACAGAATTGTGTCCAATACTACACAGGACTGTGATCAGTACAGAATTGTGTACAATACTAAACAGGATTGTGTCCACTACTACACAGGATCATTCGCAGTGCAGGATTGTGTCCAATATTACACAGGATTTTCATCAGTACCGGATTGTATCCAATACTACACAGTATGTGACCAGTACAGGATTGTGTCCAATACTACACAGGAATATGATCAGTACTGGATTGTGACCAATACTACACAGGATCATTCCCAGTGCAGGATTGTGTCCAAAACTACACCGGAATGTGATCAATACCAGATTGTGCCCAGTACTACACATAGGATCATTCGCAGTGCAGTATTGCATCCAATACTACACAGGATTTTGCGCTGTACAAGATTTTGTTCAATACTACAAAGGATCATTCCCAGTGTAGGATTGTGTACAATAATACACAGGACTGTGTTCAGTACAGTATTGTGTCCAATACCACACAGGATCATTCCCAGTGCAGGATTGTGTCCAATACTACACAGGATAAAGTTCAGTACGGGATTGTGTCCAATAATACACAGGATCATCCCCAGTGTAGAATTGTGTCCAATACTACACAGGAATGTGATCAGCACCGGATTGTGCCCAGTACTACACTGGATCATTCCCAGTGAAGAACTGTGTCCAAAACTACACAGGACTGTGATCAGTACAGGATTGTGTCCAAAACTACACAGGATTATCATCAGTACCGTATTGTGTCCAATACTACACAGTATGTGACCAGTACAGGATTGTGTCCATTACTACACAGGTTTATGATCAGTAGTGGATTATGTCCAATACTACACAGGATCATTCGCAGTGCAGGATTGTGTCCAATACTACACAAGAATGTGATCAGTCCCGGATTGTGACAATACCACACAGGATCATTCCTAGTGCAGGATTGTGTCCAATACTACACAGTATTATGATCAGTATAGGATTGTGATCAGTACAGGATTGTGTCCAATACTACACAGGATTATGATCAGTAGTGGATTATGTCCATAACTACACAGGATCATTCGCAGTGCAGGATTGCGTCCAATACTACACAGGATTATTATTAGTACTGGATTGTTTCCAATACTACATAGGATCATTCCCAGTGCAGGATTGTGTTCAATACTACACAGGACTGTGTTGAGTACTGGATTTTGTCCAATACCACACAGGATCATTCCCAGTGCAGGATTGTGTCCAATACTACACAGGATAATGTTCAGTACAGGATTGTGTCCAATACTACACAGGATCATCCCCAGTGCAGAATTGTGTCCAATACTACACAGGAATGTGATCAGCACCGTACTGTGCCCAGTACTGCACAGGATCATTCCCAGTGAAGAATTGTGTCCAAAACTACACAGGACTGTGATCAGTACAGGATTGTGTCCAATACTACACAGCATCATTCCCAGTGCAGGATTGTCTCCAATGCTACACAGGAATGTGATCAGTACCGGAATGTGCCCATTACTACACAGGCATGTGATCGGTGCCAGATTGTGCCGAAGACTACACAGGATCATTCCTGGTGCAGGATTGTGTCCAATACTACAGAAGATTGTGATCAGTGCAGGATTGTGACCAATACTACACAGGATCATCCCCAGTTCAGAATCTGTCCAAACTACACAGGACTGTGATCAGTACAGGATTGTGTCCAAAACTACACAGAACTGTGATCAGTACAGGACTGTGCCCAATATTACACAGGATCATCCCCAGTTCAGAATTGTGTCCAATACGACACAGGAATGTGATCAGTACCAGATTGTGCCCAATAATACACAGGATCATTCCCAGTGCAGGATTGTGTCCAGTACTACACAGGAATGTGATCAGTACCAGATTGTGCCCAATACTACACAGGATCATTCCCAGTGCAGGATTGTGTCCAGTACTACACAGGATTATGATCACTACAGGATTGTGTCCAATACTACACAGGATCATTCCCAGTGCAGGATTGTGTCCGAAACTACACAGGAATGTGACCAGTACCGGATTGTGCCCAGTACTACGCAGGATAATTCCCAGTGCAGGATTGTGTCCAATACTACACAGGATTATGATCAGTACAGGATTGTGTCCAATACTACACAGGATTATGATCAGTACAGGATTGTGTCCAATACTACACAGGACTGTGATCAGTACAGAATTGTGTCCAATACTACACAGGACTGTGATCAGTACAGAATTGTGTACAATACTAAACAGGATTGTGTCCACTACTGCACAGGATCATTCGCAGTGCAGGATTGTGTCCAATATTACACAGGATTATCATCAGTACCGGATTGTATCCAATACTACACAGTATGTGACCAGTACAGGATTGTGTCCAATACTACACAGGAATATGATCAGTACTGGATTGTGACCAATACTACACAGGATCATTCCCAGTGCAGGATTGTGTCCAAAACTACACCGGAATGTGATCAATACCAGATTGTGCCCAGTACTACACATAGGATCATTCGCAGTGCAGTATTGCATCCAATACTACACAGGATTTTGCGCTGTGCAAGATTTTGTTCAATACTACAAAGGATCATTCCCAGTGTAGGATTGTGTACAATAATACACAGGACTGTGTTCAGTACAGTATTGTGTCCAATACCACACAGGATCATTCCCAGTGCAGGATTGTGTCCAATACTACACAGGATAAAGTTCAGTACAGGATTGTGTCCAATAATACACAGGATCATCCCCAGTGTAGAATTGTGTCCAATACTACACAGGAATGTGATCAGCACCGGATTGTGGCCAGTACTACACAGGATCATTCCCAGTGAAGAACTGAGTCCAAAACTACACAGGACTGTGATCAGTACAGGATTGTGTCCAAAACTACACAGGATTATCATCAGTACCGTATTGTGTCCAATACTACACAGTATGTGACCAGTACAGGATTGTGTCCAATACTACACAGGTTTATGATCAGTAGTGGATTATGTCCAATACTACACAGGATCATTCGCAGTACAGGATTGTGTCCAATACTACACAGTATTATGATCAGTATAGGATTGTGATCAGTACAGGATTGTGTCCAATACTACACAGGATTATGATCAGTAGTGGATTATGTCCATAACTACACAGGATCATTCGCAGTGCAGGATTGCGTCCAATACTACACAGGATTATGATCAGTACAGGATTGTGTCCAATACTACACAGGACTGTGATCAGTACAGAATTGTGTCCAATACTACACAGGACTGTGATCAGTACAGAATTGTGTACAATACTAAACAGGATTGTGTCCACTACTACACAGGATCATTCGCAGTGCAGGATTGTGTCCAATATTACACAGGATTATCATCAGTACCGGATTGTGTCCAATACTACACAGTATGTGACCAGTACAGAATTGTGTCCAATACTACACAGGACTGTGATCAGTACAGAATTATGTACAATACTAAACAGGAATATGATCAGTACTGGATTGTGACCAATACTACACAGGATCATTCCCAGTGCAGGATTGTGTCCAAAACTACACCGGAATGTGATCAATACCGGATTGTGCCCAGTACTACACACAGGAACATTCGCAGTGCAGTATTGCGTCCAATACTACACAGGATTTTGCGTTGTACAAGATTTTGTTCAATACTACAAAGGATCATTCCCAGTGTAGGATTGTGTACAATAATACACAGGACTGTGTTCAGTACAGTATTGTGTCCAATACTACACAGGATCATTCCCAGTGCAGGATTGTGTCCAATACTACACAGGATAATGTTCAGTACAGGATTGTGTCCAATACTACACAGGATCATCCCCAGTGCAGAATTGTGTCCAATACTACACAGGAATGTGATCAGCACCGTACTGTGCCCAGTACTGCACAGGATCATTCCCAGTGAAGAATTGTGTCCAAAACTACACAGGACTGTGATCAGTACAGGATTGTGTCCAATACTACACAGCATCATTCCCAGTGCAGGATTGTCTCCAATGCTACACAGGAATGTGATCAGTACCGGAATGTGCCCAATACTACACAGGCATGTGATCGGTGCCAGATTGTGCCGAAGACTACACAGGATCATTCCTGGTGCAGGATTGTGTCCAGTACTACAGAAGATTGTGATCAGTGCAGGATTGTGACCAATACTACACAGGATCATCCCCAGTTCAGAATCTGTCCAAACTACACAGGACTGTGATCAGTACAGGATTGTGTCTAAAACTACACAGAACTGTGATCAGTACAGGACTGTGCCCAATATTACACAGGATCATCCCCAGTTCAGAATTGTGTCCAATACTACACAGGAATGTGATCAGTACCAGATTGTGCCCAATAATACACAGGATCATTCCCAGTGCAGGATTGTGTCCAGTACTACACAGGAATGTGATCAGTACCAGATTGTGCCCAATACTACACAGGATCATTCCCAGTGCAGGATTGTGTCCAGTACTACACAGGATTATGATCACTACAGGATTGTGTCCAATACTACACAGGATCATTCCCAGTGCAGGATTGTGTCCGAAACTACACAGGAATGTGACCAGTACCGGATTGTGCCCAGTACTAAGCAGGATAATTCCCAGTGCAGGATTGTGTCCAATACTACACAGGATTATGATCAGTACAGGATTGTGTCCAATACTACACAGGACTGTGATCAGTACAGAATTGTGTCCAATACTACACAGGACTGTGATCAGTACAGAATTGTGTACAATACTAAACAGGATTGTGTCCACTACTACACAGGATCATTCGCAGTGCAGGATTGTGTCCAATATTACACAGGATTTTCATCAGTACCGGATTGTATCCAATACTACACAGTATGTGACCAGTACAGGATTGTGTCCAATACTACACAGGAATATGATCAGTACTGGATTGTGACCAATACTACACAGGATCATTCCCAGTGCAGGATTGTGTCCAAAACTACACTGGAATGTGATCAATACCAGATTGTGGCCAGTACTACACAGGATCATTCCCAGTGAAGAACTGAGTCCAAAACTACACAGGACTGTGATCAGTACAGGATTGTGTCCAAAACTACACAGGATTATCATCAGTACCGTATTGTGTCCAATACTACACAGTATGTGACCAGTACAGGATTGTGTCCAATACTACACAGGTTTATGATCAGTAGTGGATTATGTCCAATACTACACAGGATCATTCGCAGTACAGGATTGTGTCCAATACTACACAGTATTATGATCAGTAGTGGATTATGTCCATAACTACACAGGATCATTCGCAGTGCAGGATTGCGTCCAATACTACACAGGATTATGATCAGTACAGGATTGTGTCCAATACTACACAGGACTGTGATCAGTACAGAATTGTGTCCAATACTACACAGGACTGTGATCAGTACAGAATTGTGTACAATACTAAACAGGATTGTGTCCACTACTACACAGGATCATTCGCAGTGCAGGATTGTGTCCAATATTACACAGGATTATCATCAGTACCGGATTGTGTCCAATACTACACAGTATGTGACCAGTACAGAATTGTGTCCAATACTACACAGGACTGTGATCAGTACAGAATTATGTACAATACTAAACAGGAATATGATCAGTACTGGATTGTGACCAATACTACACAGGATCATTCCCAGTGCAGGATTGTGTCCAAAACTACACCGGAATGTGATCAATACCGGATTGTGCCCAGTACTACACACAGGATCATTCGCAGTGCAGTATTGCGTCCAATACTACACAGGATTTTGCGCTGTACAAGATTTTGTTCAATACTACAAAGGATCATTCCCAGTGTAGGATTGTGTACAATAATACACAGGACTGTGTTCAGTACAGTATTGTGTCCAATACCACACAGGATCATTCCCAGTGCAGGATTGTGTCCAATACTACACAGGATAAGGTTCAGTACAGGATTGTGTCCAATAATACACAGGATCATCCCCAGTGTAGAATTGTGTCCAATACTACACAGGAATGTGATCAGCACCGGATTGTGCCCAGTACTACACTGGATCATTCCCAGTGAAGAACTGTGTCCAAAACTACACAGGACTGTGATCAGTACAGGATTGTGTCCAAAACTACACAGGATTATCATCAGTACCGTATTGTGTCCAATACTACACAGTATGTGACCAGTACAGGATTGTGTCCATTACTACACAGGTTTATGATCAGTAGTGGATTATGTCCAATACTACACAGGATCATTCGCAGTGCAGGATTGTGTCCAATACTACACAAGAATGTGATCAGTCCCGGATTGTGACAATACCACACAGGATCATTCCTAGTGCAGGATTGTGTCCAATACTACACAGTATTATGATCAGTATAGGATTGTGATCAGTACAGGATTGTGTCCAATACTACACAGGATTATGATCAGTAGTGGATTATGTGCATAACTACACAGGATCATTCGCAGTGCAGGATTGCGTCCAATACTACACAGGATTATGATCAGTACTGGATTGTTTCCAATACTACATAGGATCATTCCCAGTGCAGGATTGTGTTCAATACTACGCAGGACTGTGTTGAGTACTGGATTTTGTCCAATACCACACAGGATCATTCCCAGTGCAGGATTGTGTCCAATACTACACAGGATAATGTTCAGTACAGGATTGTGTCCAATACTACACAGGATCATCCCCAGTGCAGAATTGTGTCCAATACTACACAGGAATGTGATCAGCACCGTACTGTGCCCAGTACTGCACAGGATCATTCCCAGTGAAGAATTGTGTCCAAAACTACACAGGACTGTGATCAGTACAGGATTGTGTCCAATACTACACAGCATCATTCCCAGTGCAGGATTGTCTCCAATGCTACACAGGAATGTGATCAGTACCGGAAAGTGCCCAATACTACACAGGCATGTGATCGGTGCCAGATTGTGCCGAAGACTACACAGGATCATTCCTGGTGCAGGATTGTCTCCAATACTACAGAAGATTGTGATCAGTGCAGGATTGTGACCAATACTACACAGGATCATCCCCAGTTCAGAATCTGTCCAAACTACACAGGACTGTGATCAGTACAGGATTGTGTCCAAAACTACACAGAACTGTGATCAGTACCAGATTGTGCCCAATAATACACAGGATCATTCCCAGTGCAGGATTGTGTCCAGTACTACACAAGAATGTGATCAGTACCAGATTGTGCCCAATAATACACAGGATCATTCCCAGTGCAGGATTGTGTCCAGTACTACACAGGAATGTGAGCAGTACCAGATTGTGCCCAATACTACACAGGATCATTCCCAGTGCAGGATTGTGTCCAGTACTACACAGGATTATGATCACTACAGGATTGTGTCCAATACTACACAGGAATATGATCAGTACTGGATTGTGACCAATACTACACAGGATCATTCCCAGTGCAGGATTGTGTCCAAAACTACACCGGAATGTGATCAATACCAGATTGTGCCCAGTACTACACATAGGATCATTCGCAGTGCAGTATTGCATCCAATACTACACAGGATTTTGCGCTGTACAAGATTTTGTTCAATACTACAAAGGATCATTCCCAGTGTAGGATTGTGTACAATAATACACAGGACTGTGTTCAGTACAGTATTGTGTCCAATACCACACAGGATCATTCCCAGTGCAGGATTGTGTCCAATACTACACAGGATAAATTTCAGTACGGGATTGTGTCCAATAATACACAGGATCATCCCCAGTGTAGAATTGTGTCCAATACTACACAGGAATGTGATCAGCACCGGATTGTGCCCAGTACTACACAGGATCATTCCCAGTGAAGAACTGAGTCCAAAACTACACAGGACTGTGATCAGTACAGGATTGTGTCCAAAACTACACAGGATTATCATCAGTACCGTATTGTGTCCAATACTACACAGTATGTGACCAGTACAGGATTGTGTCCAATACTACACAGGTTTATGATCAGTAGTGGATTATGTCCAATACTACACAGGATCATTCGCAGTACAGGATTGTGTCCAATACTACACAGTATTATGATCAGTAGTGGATTATGTCCATAACTACACAGGATCATTCGCAGTGCAGGATTGCGTCCAATACTACACAGGATTATGATCAGTACAGGATTGTGTCCAATACTACACAGGACTGTGATCAGTACAGAATTGTGTCCAATACTACACAGGACTGTGATCAGTACAGAATTGTGTACAATACTAAACAGGATTGTGTCCACTACTACACAGGATCATTCGCAGTGCAGGATTGTGTCCAATATTACACAGGATTATCATCAGTACCGGATTGTGTCCAATACTACACAGTATGTGACCAGTACAGAATTGTGTCCAATACTACACAGGACTGTGATCAGTACAGAATTATGTACAATACTAAACAGGAATATGATCAGTACTGGATTGTGACCAATACTACACAGGATCATTCCCAGTGCAGGATTGTGTCCAAAACTACACCGGAATGTGATCAATACCGGATTGTGCCCAGTACTACACACAGGATCATTCGCAGTGCAGTATTGCGTCCAATACTACACAGGATTTTGCGCTGTACAAGATTTTGTTCAATACTACAAAGGATCATTCCCAGTGTAGGATTGTGTACAATAATACACAGGACTGTGTTCAGTACAGTATTGTGTCCAATACCACACAGGATCATTCCCAGTGCAGGATTGTGTCCAATACTACACAGGATAAGGTTCAGTACAGGATTGTGTCCAATAATACACAGGATCATCCCCAGTGTAGAATTGTGTCCAATACTACACAGGAATGTGATCAGCACCGGATTGTGCCCAGTACTACACTGGATCATTCCCAGTGAAGAACTGTGTCCAAAACTACACAGGACTGTGATCAGTACAGGATTGTGTCCAAAACTACACAGGATTATCATCAGTACCGTATTGTGTCCAATACTACACAGTATGTGACCAGTACAGGATTGTGTCCATTACTACACAGGTTTATGATCAGTAGTGGATTATGTCCAATACTACACAGGATCATTCGCAGTGCAGGATTGTGTCCAATACTACACAAGAATGTGATCAGTCCCGGATTGTGACAATACCACACAGGATCATTCCTAGTGCAGGATTGTGTCCAATACTACACAGTATTATGATCAGTATAGGATTGTGATCAGTACAGGATTGTGTCCAATACTACACAGGATTATGATCAGTAGTGGATTATGTGCATAACTACACAGGATCATTCGCAGTGCAGGATTGCGTCCAATACTACACAGGATTATGATCAGTACTGGATTGTTTCCAATACTACATAGGATCATTCCCAGTGCAGGATTGTGTTCAATACTACGCAGGACTGTGTTGAGTACTGGATTTTGTCCAATACCACACAGGATCATTCCCAGTGCAGGATTGTGTCCAATACTACACAGGATAATGTTCAGTACAGGATTGTGTCCAATACTACACAGGATCATCCCCAGTGCAGAATTGTGTCCAATACTACACAGGAATGTGATCAGCACCGTACTGTGCCCAGTACTGCACAGGATCATTCCCAGTGAAGAATTGTGTCCAAAACTACACAGGACTGTGATCAGTACAGGATTGTGTCCAATACTACACAGCATCATTCCCAGTGCAGGATTGTCTCCAATGCTACACAGGAATGTGATCAGTACCGGAATGTGCCCAATACTACACAGGCATGTGATCGGTGCCAGATTGTGCCGAAGACTACACAGGATCATTCCTGGTGCAGGATTGTGTCCAATACTACAGAAGATTGTGATCAGTGCAGGATTGTGACCAATACTACACAGGATCATCCCCAGTTCAGAATCTGTCCAAACTACACAGGACTGTGATCAGTACAGGATTGTGTCCAAAACTACACAGAACTGTGATCAGTACCAGATTGTGCCCAATAATACACAGGATCATTCCCAGTGCAGGATTGTGTCCAGTACTACACAGGAATGTGATCAGTACCAGATTGTGCCCAATACTACACAGGATCATTCCCAGTGCAGGATTGTGTCCAGTACTACACAGGATTATGATCACTACAGGATTGTGTCCAATACTACACAGGATCATTCCCAGTGCAGGATTGTGTCCGAAACTACACAGGAATGTGACGAGTACCGGATTGTGCCCAGTACTACGCAGGATTATTCCCAGTGCAGGATTGTGTCCAATACTACACAGGATTATGATCAGTACAGGATTGTGTCCAATACTACACAGGACTGTGATCAGTACAGAATTGTGTCCAATACTACACAGGACTGTGATCAGTACAGAATTGTGTACAATACTAAACAGGATTGTGTCCACTACTACACAGGATCATTCGCAGTGCAGGATTGTGTCCAATATTACACAGGAATATGATCAGTACTGGATTGTGACCAATACTACACAGGATCATTCCCAGTGCAGGATTGTGTCCAAAACTACACCGGAATGTGATCAATACCAGATTGTGCCCAGTACTACACATAGGATCATTCGCAGTGCAGTATTGCATCCAATACTACACAGGATTTTGCGCTGTACAAGATTTTGTTCAATACTACAAAGGATCATTCCCAGTGTAGGATTGTGTACAATAATACACAGGACTGTGTTCAGTACAGTATTGTGTCCAATACCACACAGGATCATTCCCAGTGCAGGATTGTGTCCAATACTACACAGGATAAAGTTCAGTACAGGATTGTGTCCAATAATACACAGGATCATCCCCAGTGTAGAATTGTGTCCAATACTACACAGGAATGTGATCAGCACCGGATTGTGCCCAGTACTACACAGGATCATTCCCAGTGAAGAACTGAGTCCAAAACTACACAGGACTGTGATCAGTACAGGATTGTGTCCAAAACTACACAGGATTATCATCAGTACCGTATTGTGTCCAATACTACACAGTATGTGACCAGTACAGGATTGTGTCCAATACTACACAGGTTTATGATCAGCAGTGGATTATGTCCAATACTACACAGGATCATTCGCAGTACAGGATTGTGTCCAATACTACACAGTATTATGATCAGTATAGGATTGTGATCAGTACAGGATTGTGTCCAATACTACACAGGATTATGATCAGTAGTGGATTATGTCCATAACTACACAGGATCATTCGCAGTGCAGGATTGCGTCCAATACTACACAGGATTATGATCAGTACAGGATTGTGTCCAATACTACACAGGACTGTGATCAGTACAGAATTGTGTCCAATACTACACAGGACTGTGATCAGTACAGAATTGTGTACAATACTAAACAGGATTGTGTCCACTACTACACAGGATCATTCGCAGTGCAGGATTGTGTCCAATATTACACAGGATTATCATCAGTACCGGATTGTGTCCAATACTACACAGTATGTGACCAGTACAGAATTGTGTCCAATACTACACAGGACTGCGATCAGTACAGAATTATGTACAATACTAAACAGGAATATGATCAGTACTGGATTGTGACCAATACTACACAGGATCATTCCCAGTGCAGGATTGTGTCCAAAACTACACCGGAATGTGATCAATACCGGATTGTGCCCAGTACTACACACAGGATCATTCGCAGTGCAGTATTGCGTCCAATACTACACAGGATTTTGCGCTGTACAAGATTTTGTTCAATACTACAAAGGATCATTCCCAGTGTAGGATTGTGTACAATAATACACAGGACTGTGTTCAGTACAGTATTGTGTCCAATACTACACAGGATCATTCCCAGTGCAGGATTGTGTCCAATACTACACAGGATAATGTTCAGTACAGGATTGTGTCCAATACTACACAGGATCATCCCCAGTGCAGAATTGTGTCCAATACTACACAGGAATGTGATCAGCACCGTACTGTGCCCAGTACTGCACAGGATCATTCCCAGTGAAGAATTGTGTCCAAAACTACACAGGACTGTGATCAGTACAGGATTGTGTCCAATACTACACAGCATCATTCCCAGTGCAGGATTGTCTCCAATGCTACACAGGAATGTGATCAGTACCGGAATGTGCCCAATACTACACAGGCATGTGATCGGTGCCAGATTGTGCCGAAGACTACACAGGATCATTCCTGGTGCAGGATTGTGTCCAGTACTACAGAAGATTGTGATCAGTGCAGGATTGTGACCAATACTACACAGGATCATCCCCAGTTCAGAATCTGTCCAAACTACACAGGACTGTGATCAGTACAGGATTGTGTCTAAAACTACACAGAACTGTGATCAGTACAGGACTGTGCCCAATATTACACAGGATCATCCCCAGTTCAGAATTGTGTCCAATACTACACAGGAATGTGATCAGTACCAGATTGTGCCCAATAATACACAGGATCATTCCCAGTGCAGGATTGTGTCCAGTACTACACAGGAATGTGATCAGTACCAGATTGTGCCCAATACTACACAGGATCATTCCCAGTGCAGGATTGTGTCCAGTAGTACACAGGATTATGATCACTACAGGATTGTGTCCAATACTACACAGGATCATTCCCAGTGCAGGATTGTGTCCGAAACTACACAGGAATGTGACCAGTACCGGATTGTGCCCAGTACTAAGCAGGATAATTCCCAGTGCAGGATTGTGTCCAATACTACACAGGATTATGATCAGTACAGGATTGTGTCCAATACTACACAGGACTGTGATCAGTACAGAATTGTGTCCAATACTACACAGGACTGTGATCAGTACAGAATTGTGTACAATACTAAACAGGATTGTGTCCACTACTACACAGGATCATTCGCAGTGCAGGATTGTGTCCAATATTACACAGGATTTTCATCAGTACCGGATTGTATCCAATACTGCACAGTATGTGACCAGTACAGGATTGTGTCCAATACTACACAGGAATATGATCAGTACTGGATTGTGACCAATACTACACAGGATCATTCCCAGTGCAGGATTGTGTCCAAAACTACACCGGAATGTGATCAATACCAGATTGTGCCCAGTACTACACATAGGATCATTCGCAGTGCAGTATTGCATCCAATACTACACAGGATTTTGCGCTGTACAAGATTTTGTTCAATACTACAAAGGATCATTCCCAGTGTAGGATTGTGTACAATAATACACAGGACTGTGTTCAGTACAGTATTGTGTCCAATACCACACAGGATCATTCCCAGTGCAGGATTGTGTCCAATACTACACAGGATAAAGTTCAGTACGGGATTGTGTCCAATAATACACAGGATCATCCCCAGTGTAGAATTGTGTCCAATACTACACAGGAATGTGATCAGCACCGGATTGTGCCCAGTACTACACAGGATCATTCCCAGTGAAGAACTGAGTCCAAAACTACACAGGACTGTGATCAGTACAGGATTGTGTCCAAAACTACACAGGATTATCATCAGTACCGTATTGTGTCCAATACTACACAGTATGTGACCAGTACAGGATTGTGTCCAATACTACACAGTATTATGATCAGTAGTGGATTATGTCCATAACTACACAGGATCATTCGCAGTGCAGGATTGCGTCCAATACTACACAGGATTATGATCAGTACAGGATTGTGTCCAATACTACACAGGACTGTGATCAGTACAGAATTGTGTCCAATACTACACAGGACTGTGATCAGTACAGAATTGTGTACAATACTAAACAGGATTGTGTCCACTACTACACAGGATCATTCGCAGTGCAGGATTGTGTCCAATATTACACAGGATTATCATCAGTACCGGATTGTGTCCAATACTACACAGTATGTGACCAGTACAGAATTGTGTCCAATACTACACAGGACTGTGATCAGTACAGAATTATGTACAATACTAAACAGGAATATGATCAGTACTGGATTGTGACCAATACTACACAGGATCATTCCCAGTGCAGGATTGTGTCCAAAACTACACCGGAATGTGATCAATACCGGATTGTGCCCAGTACTACACAGAGGATCATTCGCAGTGCAGTATTGCGTCCAATACTACACAGGATTTTGCGCTGTACAAGATTTTGTTCAATACTACAAAGGATCATTCCCAGTGTAGGATTGTGTACAATAATACACAGGACTGTGTTCAGTACAGTATTGTGTCCAATACCACACAGGATCATTCCCAGTGCAGGATTGTGTCCAATACTACACAGGATAAGGTTCAGTACAGGATTGTGTCCAATAATACACAGGATCATCCCCAGTGTAGAATTGTGTCCAATACTACACAGGAATGTGATCAGCACCGGATTGTGCCCAGTACTACACTGGATCATTCCCAGTGAAGAACTGTGTCCAAAACTACACAGGACTGTGATCAGTACAGGATTGTGTCCAAAACTACACAGGATTATCATCAGTACCGTATTGTGTCCAATACTACACAGTATGTGACCAGTACAGGATTGTGTCCATTACTACACAGGTTTATGATCAGTAGTGGATTATGTCCAATACTACACAGGATCATTCGCAGTGCAGGATTGTGTCCAATACTACACAAGAATGTGATCAGTCCCGGATTGTGACAATACCACACAGGATCATTCCTAGTGCAGGATTGTGTCCAATACTACACAGTATTATGATCAGTATAGGATTGTGATCAGTACAGGATTGTGTCCAATACTACACAGGATTATGATCAGTAGTGGATTATGTGCATAACTACACAGGATCATTCGCAGTGCAGGATTGCGTCCAATACTACACAGGATTATGATCAGTACTGGATTGTTTCCAATACTACATAGGATCATTCCCAGTGCAGGATTGTGTTCAATACTACGCAGGACTGTGTTGAGTACTGGATTTTGTCCAATACCACACAGGATCATTCCCAGTGCAGGATTGTGTCCAATACTACACAGGATAATGTTCAGTACAGGATTGTGTCCAATACTACACAGGATCATCCCCAGTGCAGAATTGTGTCCAATACTACACAGGAATGTGATCAGCACCGTACTGTGCCCAGTACTGCACAGGATCATTCCCAGTGAAGAATTGTGTCCAAAACTACACAGGACTGTGATCAGTACAGGATTGTGTCCAATACTACACAGCATCATTCCCAGTGCAGGATTGTCTCCAATGCTACACAGGAATGTGATCAGTACCGGAATGTGCCCAATACTACACAGGCATGTGATCGGTGCCAGATTGTGCCGAAGACTACACAGGATCATTCCTGGTGCAGGATTGTCTCCAATACTACAGAAGATTGTGATCAGTGCAGGATTGTGACCAATACTACACAGGATCATCCCCAGTTCAGAATCTGTCCAAACTACACAGGACTGTGATCAGTACAGGATTGTGTCCAAAACTACACAGAACTGTGATCAGTACCAGATTGTGCCCAATAATACACAGGATCATTCCCAGTGCAGGATTGTGTCCAGTACTACACAAGAATGTGATCAGTACCAGATTGTGCCCAATAATACACAGGATCATTCCCAGTGCAGGATTGTGTCCAGTACTACACAGGAATGTGATCAGTACCAGATTGTGTCCAATACTACACAGGATCATTCCCAGTGCAGGATTGTGTCCAGTACTACACAGGATTATGATCACTACAGGATTGTGTCCAATACTACACAGGATCATTCCCAGTGCAGGATTGTGTCCGAAACTACACAGGAATGTGACGAGTACCGGATTGTGCCCAGTACTACGCAGGATAATTCCCAGTGCAGGATTGTGTCCAATACTACACAGGATTATGATCAGTACAGGATTGTGTCCAATACTACACAGGACTGTGATCAGTACAGAATTGTGTCCAATACTACACAGGACTGTGATCAGTACAGAATTGTGTACAATACTAAACAGGATTGTGTCCACTACTACACAGGATCATTCGCAGTGCAGGATTGTGTCCAATATTACACAGGATTATCATCAGTACCGGATTGTGACCAATACTACACAGGATCATTCCCAGTGCAGGATTGTGTCCAAAACTACACCGGAATGTGATCAATACCTGATTGTGCCCAGTACTACACACAGGATCATTCGCAGTGCAGTATTGCATCCAATACAACACAGGATTTTGCGCTGTACAAGATTTTGTTCAATACTACAAAGGATCATTCCCAGTGTAGGATTGTGTACAATAATACACAGGACTGTGTTCAGTACAGTATTATGTCCAATACCACACAGGATCATTCCCAGTGCAGGATTGTGTCCAATACTACACAGGATAAAGTTCAGTACAGGATTGTGTCCAATAATACACAGGATCATCCCCAGTGTAGAATTGTGTCCAATACTACACAGGAATGTGATCAGCACCGGATTGTGCCCAGTACTACACAGGATCATTACCAGTGAAGAACTGTGTCCAAAACTACACAGGACTGTGATCAGTACAGGATTGTGTCCAAAACTACACAGGATTATCATCAGTACCGTATTGTGTCCAATACTACACAGTATGTGACCAGTACAGGATTGTGTCCAATACTACACAGGTTTATGATCAGTAGTGGATTCTGTCCAATACTACACAGGATCATTCGCAGTACAGGATTGTGTCCAATACTACACAGTATTATGATCAGTATAGGATTGTGATCAGTACAGGATTGTGTCCAATACTACACAGGATTATGATCAGTAGTGGATTATGTCCATAACTACACAGGATCATTCGCAGTGCAGGATTGCGTCCAATACTACACAGGATTATGATCAGTACAGGATTGTGTCCAATACTACACAGGATTATGATCAGTCGTGGATTATGTCCATAACTACACAGGATCATTCGAAGTGCAGGATTGCGTCCAATACTACACAGGATTATGATCAGTACAGGATTGTGTCCAATACTACACAGGACCATTCCCAGTGTAGGATTGTGTCCAATACTACACAGGACTGTGATCAGTACAGAATTGTGTACAATACTAAACAGGATTGTGTCCACTACTGCACAGGATCATTCGCAGTGCAGGATTGTGTCCAATATTACACAGGATTATCATCAGTACCGGATTGTGTCCAATACTACACAGTATGTGACCAGTACAGGATTGTGTCCAATACTACACAGGAATATGATCAGTACTGGATTGTGACCAATACTACACAGGATCGTTCCCAGTGCAGGATTGTGTCCAAAACTACACCGGAATGTGATCAATACCAGATTGTGCCCAGTACTACACACAGGATCATTCGCAGTGCAGTATTGCGTCCAATACTACACAGGATTTTGCGCTGTACAAGATTTTGTTCAATACTACAAAGGATCATTCCCAGTGTAGGATTGTGTACAATAATACACAGGACTGTGTTCAGTAAAGTATTGTGTCCAATACCACACAGGATCATTCCCAGTGCAGAATTGTGTCCAATACTACACAGGATAAAGTTCAGTACAGGATTGTGTCCAATAATACACAGGATCATCCCCAGTGTAGAATTGTGTCCAATACTACACAGGAATGTGATCAGCACCGGATTGTGCCCAGTACTACACAGGATCATTCCCAGTGAAGAACTGTGTCCAAAACTACACAGGACTGTGATCAGTACAGGATTGTGTCCAAAACTACACAGGATTATCATCAGTACCGTATTGTGTCCAATACTACACAGTATGTGACCAGTACAGGATTGTGTCCAATACTACACAGGTTTATGATCAGTAGTGGATTATGTCCAATACTACACAGGATCATTCGCAGTACAGGATTGTGTCCAATACTACACAGTATTATGATCAGTATAGGATTGTGATCAGTACAGGATTGTGTCCAATACTACACAGGATTATGATCAGTAGTGGATTATGTCCATAACTACACAGGATCATTCGCAGTGCAGGATGGCGTCCAATACTACACAGGATTATGATCAGTACAGGATTGTTTCCAATAATATATAGGATCATTCCCAGTGCAGGATTGTGTTCAATACTACACAGGACTGTGTTGAGTACAGGATTTTGTCCAATACCACACAGGATCATTCCCAGTGCAGGATTGTGTCCAATAATACACAGGAATGTGATCAGTGCAGGATTGTGTCCAATACTACACAGGATTAAGTTCAGTACAGTATTGTGTCCAATACTACACAGGATCATTCCCAGTGCAGGATTGTGTCCAATAATACACAGGATAATATTCAGTACAGGATTGTGTCCAATACTACACAGGACCATCCCCAGTGCAGAATTGTGTCCAATACTACACAGTAATGTGATCAGCACCGTAGTGTGCCCAGTACTGCACAGGATCATTCCCAGTGAAGAATTGTGTCCAAAACTACACAGGACTGTGATCAGTACAAGATTGTGCCCAATACTACACAGCATCATTCCCAGTGCAGGATTGTCTCCAATGCTACACAGGAATGTGATCAGTTCCGGAATGTGCCCAATACTACACAGGCATGTGATCGGTGCCAGATTGTGCCGAAGACTACACAGGATCATTCCTACTGCAGGATTGTGTCCAATACTACAGAAGATTATGATCAGTACAGGATTGTGACCAATACTACACAGGATCATTCCCAGTGCAGGATTGTGCCCAATACTACACAGGACAGCGATCAGTACAGGATTCTGTCCAATAGTACACAGGATTGTGATTAGTGCAGGATTGTGACCAATGCTACACAGGTTTATGATCAGTAGTGGATTCTGTCCAATACTACACAGGATCATTCGCAGTACAGGATTGTGTCCAATACTACACAGTATTATGATCAGTATAGGATTGTGATCAGTACAGGATTGTGTCCAATACTACACAGGATTATGATCAGTAGTGGATTATGTCCATAACTACACAGGATCATTCGCAGTGCAGGATTGCGTCCAATACTACACAGGATTATGATCAGTACAGGATTGTGTCCAATACTACACAGGATTATGATCAGTCGTGGATTATGTCCATAACTACACAGGATCATTCGAAGTGCAGGATTGCGTCCAATACTACACAGGATTATGATCAGTACAGGATTGTGTCCAATACTACACAGGACCATTCCCAGTGTAGGATTGTGTCCAATACTACACAGGACTGTGATCAGTACAGAATTGTGTACAATACTAAACAGGATTGTGTCCACTACTGCACAGGATCATTCGCAGTGCAGGATTGTGTCCAATATTACACAGGATTATCATCAGTACCGGATTGTGTCCAATACTACACAGTATGTGACCAGTACAGGATTGTGTCCAATACTACACAGGAATATGATCAGTACTGGATTGTGACCAATACTACACAGGATCGTTCCCAGTGCAGGATTGTGTCCAAAACTACACCGGAATGTGATCAATACCAGATTGTGCCCAGTACTACACACAGGATCATTCGCAGTGCAGTATTGCGTCCAATACTACACAGGATTTTGCGCTGTACAAGATTTTGTTCAATACTACAAAGGATCATTCCCAGTGTAGGATTGTGTACAATAATACACAGGACTGTGTTCAGTAAAGTATTGTGTCCAATACCACACAGGATCATTCCCAGTGCAGAATTGTGTCCAATACTACACAGGATAAAGTTCAGTACAGGATTGTGTCCAATAATACACAGGATCATCCCCAGTGTAGAATTGTGTCCAATACTACACAGGAATGTGATCAGCACCGGATTGTGCCCAGTACTACACAGGATCATTCCCAGTGAAGAACTGTGTCCAAAACTACACAGGACTGTGATCAGTACAGGATTGTGTCCAAAACTACACAGGATTATCATCAGTACCGTATTGTGTCCAATACTACACAGGTTTATGATCAGTAGTGGATTATGTCCAATACTACACAGGATCATTCGCAGTACAGGATTGTGTCCAATACTACACAGTATTATGATCAGTATAGGATTGTGATCAGTACAGGATTGTGTCCAATACTACACAGGATTATGATCAGTAGTGGATTATGTCCATAACTACACAGGATCATTCGCAGTGCAGGATGGCGTCCAATACTACACAGGATTATGATCAGTACAGGATTGTTTCCAATAATATATAGGATCATTCCCAGTGCAGGATTGTGTTCAATACTACACAGGACTGTGTTGAGTACAGGATTTTGTCCAATACCACACAGGATCATTCCCAGTGCAGGATTGTGTCCAATAATACACAGGAATGTGATCAGTGCAGGATTGTGTCCAATACTACACAGGATTAAGTTCAGTACAGTATTGTGTCCAATACTACACAGGATCATTCCCAGTGCAGGATTGTGTCCAATAATACACAGGATAATATTCAGTACAGGATTGTGTCCAATACTACACAGGACCATCCCCAGTGCAGAATTGTGTCCAATACTACACAGTAATGTGATCAGCACCGTAGTGTGCCCAGTACTGCACAGGATCATTCCCAGTGAAGAATTGTGTCCAAAACTACACAGGACTGTGATCAGTACAAGATTGTGCCCAATACTACACAGCATCATTCCCAGTGCAGGATTGTCTCCAATGCTACACAGGAATGTGATCAGTTCCGGAATGTGCCCAATACTACACAGGCATGTGATCGGTGCCAGATTGTGCCGAAGACTACACAGGATCATTCCTACTGCAGGATTGTGTCCAATACTACAGAAGATTATGATCAGTACAGGATTGTGACCAATACTACACAGGATCATTCCCAGTGCAGGATTGTGCCCAATACTACACAGGACAGCGATCAGTACAGGATTCTGTCCAATAGTACACAGGATTGTGATTAGTGCAGGATTGTGACCAATGCTACACAGGATCATCCCCAGTTCAGAATCTGTCCAATAATACACAGGAATGTAATCAGTACCAGATTGTGCCCAATAATACACAGGATCATTCCCAGTGCAGGATTGTGTCCAATAATGCACAGGATCATCCCCAGTGTTTAATTGTGTCCAATACTACACAGGAATGTGATCAGCACCGGATTGTGCCCAGTACTACACAGGATCATCCCCAGTGAAGAACTGTGTCCAAAACTACACAGGACTGTGATCAGTACAGGATTGTGTCCAAAACTACACAGGATTATCATCAGTACCATATTGTGTCCAATACTACACAGTATGTGACGAGTACAGGATTGTGTCCAATACTACACAGTATTATGATCTGTACAGGATTTTGTCCAATACTATATAGGATCATTCCCAGTTCAGAATTGTGTTCAAACCTACACAGGACTGTGATCAGTACAGGATTGTGTCCAATACTACACAGGATCATTCCCAGTGCAGGATTGTGTCCAATACTACACAGGATTATGATTAGTAGTGGATTATGTCCAATACTACACAGGATCATTCGCAGTGCAGGATTGTCGCCAATACGACACAGGAATGTGATCAGTACCGGATTTTGCCCAATACCACACAGGATCATTCCCAGTGCAGGATTGTGTCCAATACTATACAGGATTATGATCAGTACAGGATTGTGTCCAATACTACACAGGATTATGATCAGTACTGGATTGTGTCCAATACTACATAGGATCATTCCCAGTGCAGGATTGTGTTCAATACTACACAGGACTGTGTTGTGTACAGGATTTTGTCCAATACCACACAGGATCATTCCCAGTGCAGGATTGTGTCCAATACTACACAGGATTGTGATCAGTACAGGATTGTGTCCAATACTACACAGGATCATTCCCAGTGCAGGATTGTGTCGAATACTACACAGGATTATGATCAGTACAGGATTGTGTCCAATACTACACAGGACCATTCCCAGTGTAGGATTGTGTCCAATACTACACAGGAATATGATCGATACTGGATTGTGCCCAGTACTACACAGGATCATTCCCAGTGCAGGATTCTGTCCAATACTACACTGGATTATGATCAGCACAGGATTGTGTCCAATACTACACAGGATTATGATCAGTACAGGATTCTGTCCAATACTACACAGGACTGTGATCAGTACAGGATTGAGTCCAATACTAAACAGGATTGTGATCAGTACAGGATTCTGTCCAATACTACACAGGATCATCCCCAGTGCAGGATTGTGTACAATAATACACAGGACTGTGTTCAGTACAGTATTGTGTCCAATACCACACAGGATCATTCCCAGTGCAGGATTGTGTCCAATACTACACAGGATAAAGTTCAGTACGGGATTGTGTCCAATAATACACAGGATCATCCTCAGTGTAGAATTGTGTCCAATACTACACAGGAATGTGATCAGCACCGGATTGTGCCCAGTACTACACTGGATCATTCCCAGTGAAGAACTGTGTCCAAAACTACACAGGACTGTGATCAGTACAGGATTGTGTCCAAAACTACACAGGATTATCATCAGTACCGTATTGTGTCCAATACTACACAGTATGTGACCAGTACAGGATTGTGTCCATTACTACACAGGTTTATGATCAGTAGTGGATTATGTCCAATACTACACAGGATCATTCGCAGTGTAGGATTGTGTCCAATACTACACAAGAATGTGATCAGTCCCGGATTGTGACAGTACCACACAGGATCATTCCTAGTGCAGGATTGTGTCCAATACTACACAGTATTATGATCAGTATAGGATTGTGATCAGTACAGGATTGTGTCCAATACTACACAGGATTATGATCAGTAGTGGATTATGTCCATAACTACACAGGATCATTCGCAGTGCAGGATTGCGTCCAATACTACACAGGATTATGATTAGTACTGGATTGTTTCCAATACTACATAGGATCATTCCCAGTGCAGGATTGTGTTCAATACTACACAGGACTGTGTTGAGTACTGGATTTTGTCCAATACCACACAGGATCATTCCCAGTGCAGTATTGTGTCCAATACTACACAGGATAATGTTCAGTACAGGATTGTGTCCAATACTACACAGGATCATCCCCAGTGCAGAATTGTGTCCAATACTACACAGGAATGTGATCAGCACCGTACTGTGCCCAGTACTGCACAGGATCATTCCCAGTGAAGAATTGTGTCCAAAACTACACAGGACTGTGATCAGTACAGGATTGTGTCCAATACTACACAGCATCATTCCCAGTGCAGGATTGTCTCCAATGCTACACAGGAATGTGATCAGTACCGGAATGTGCCCATTACTACACAGGCATGTGATCGGTGCCAGATTGTGCCGAAGACTACACAGGATCATTCCTGGTGCAGGATTGTGTCCAATACTACAGAAGATTGTGATCAGTGCAGGATTGTGACCAATACTACACAGGATCATCCCCAGTTCAGAATCTGTCCAAACTACACAGGACTGTGATCAGTACAGGATTGTGTCCAAAACTACACAGAACTGTGATCAGTACAGGACTGTGCCCAATATTACACAGGATCATCCCCAGTTCAGAATTGTGTCCAATACGACACAGGAATGTGATCAGTACCAGATTGTGCCCAATAATACACAGGATCATTCCCAGTGCAGGATTGTGTCCAGTACTACACAGGAATGTGATCAGTACCAGATTGTGCCCAATACTACACAGGATCATTCCCAGTGCAGGATTGTGTCCAGTAGTACACAGGATTATGATCACTACAGGATTGTGTCCAATACTACACAGGATCATTCCCAGTGCAGGATTGTGTCCGAAACTACACAGGAATGTGACCAGTACCGGATTGTGCCCAGTACTACGCAGGATAATTCCCAGTGCAGGATTGTGTCCAATACTACACAGGATTATGATCAGTACAGGATTGTGTCCAATACTACACAGGACTGTGATCAGTACAGAATTGTGTCCAATACTACACAGGACTGTGATCAGTACAGAATTGTGTACAATACTAAACAGGATTGTGTCCACTACTACACAGGATCATTCGCAGTGCAGGATTGTGTCCAATATTACACAGGATTATCATCAGTACCGGATTGTATCCAATACTACACAGTATGTGACCAGTACAGGATTGTGTCCAATACTACACAGGAATATGATCAGTACTGGATTGTGACCAATACTACACAGGATCATTCCCAGTGCAGGATTGTGTCCAAAACTACACCGGAATGTGATCAATACCAGATTGTGCCCAGTTCTACACATAGGATCATTCGCAGTGCAGTATTGCATCCAATACTACACAGGATTTTGCGCTGTACAAGATTTTGTTCAATACTACAAAGGATCATTCCCAGTGTAGGATTGTGTACAATAATACACAGGACTGTGTTCAGTACAGTATTGTGTCCAATACCACACAGGATCATTCCCAGTACAGGATTGTGTCCAATAATACACAGGATCATCCCCAGTGTAGAATTGTGTCCAATACTACACAGGAATGTGATCAGCACCGGATTGTGCCCAGTACTACACAGGATCATTCCCAGTGAAGAACTGAGTCCAAAACTACACAGGACTGTGATCAGTACAGGATTGTGTCCAAAACTACACAGGATTATCATCAGTACCGTATTGTGTCCAATACTACACAGTATGTGACCAGTACAGGATTGTGTCCAATACACACAGGTTTATGATCAGTAGTGGATTATGTCCAATACTACACAGGATCATTCGCAGTACAGGATTGCGTCCAATAATACACAGGATTATGATCAGTACAGGATTGTGTCCAATACTACACAGGACTGTGATCAGTACAGAATTGTGTCCAATACTACACAGGACTGTGATCAGTACAGAATTGTGTACAATACTAAACAGGATTGTGTCCACTACTACACAGGATCATTCGCAGTGCAGGATTGTGTCCAATATTACACAGGATTATCATCAGTACCGGATTGTGTCCAATACTACACAGTATGTGACCAGTACAGAATTGTGTCCAATACTACACAGGACTGTGATCAGTACAGAATTATGTACAATACTAAACAGGAATATGATCAGTACTGGATTGTGACCAATACTACACAGGATCATTCCCAGTGCAGGATTGTGTCCAAAACTACACCGGAATGTGATCAATACCGGATTGTGCCCAGTACTACACACAGGATCATTCGCAGTGCAGTATTGCGTCCAATACTACACAGGATTTTGCGCTGTACAAGATTTTGTTCAATACTACAAAGGATCATTCCCAGTGTAGGATTGTGTACAATAATACACAGGACTGTGTTCAGTACAGTATTGTGTCCAATACTACACAGGATCATTCCCAGTGCAGGATTGTGTCCAATACTACACAGGATAATGTTCAGTACAGGATTGTGTCCAATACTACACAGGATCATCCCCAGTGCAGAATTGTGTCCAATACTACACAGGAATGTGATCAGCACCGTACTGTGCCCAGTACTGCACAGGATCATTCCCAGTGAAGAATTGTGTCCAAAACTACACAGGACTGTGATCAGTACAGGATTGTGTCCAATACTACACAGCATCATTCCCAGTGCAGGATTGTCTCCAATGCTACACAGGAATGTGATCAGTACCGGAATGTGCCCAATACTACACAGGCATGTGATCGGTGCCAGATTGTGCCGAAGACTACACAGGATCATTCCTGGTGCAGGATTGTGTCCAATACTACAGAAGATTGTGATCAGTGCAGGATTGTGACCAATACTACACAGGATCATCCCCAGTTCAGAATCTGTCCAAACTACACAGGACTGTGATCAGTACAGGATTGTGTCTAAAACTACACAGAACTGTGATCAGTACAGGACTGTGCCCAATATTACACAGGATCATCCCCAGTTCAGAATTGTGTCCAATACTACACAGGAATGTGATCAGTACCAGATTGTGCCCAATAATACACAGGATCATTCCCAGTGCAGGATTGTGTCCAGTACTACACAGGAATGTGATCAGTACCAGATTGTGCCCAATACTACACAGGATCATTCCCAGTGCAGGATTGTGTCCAGTACTACACAGGATTATGATCACTACAGGATTGTGTCCAATACTACACAGGATCATTCCCAGTGCAGGATTGTGTCCGAAACTACACAGGAATGTGACCAGTACCGGATTGTGCCCAGTACTAAGCAGGATAATTCCCAGTGCAGGATTGTGTCCAATACTACACAGGATTATGATCAGTACAGGATTGTGTCCAATACTACACAGGACTGTGATCAGTACAGAATTGTGTCCAATACTACACAGGACTGTGATCAGTACAGAATTGTGTACAATACTAAACAGGATTGTGTCCACTACTACACAGGATCATTCGCAGTGCAGGATTGTGTCCAATATTACACAGGATTTTCATCAGTACCGGATTGTATCCAATACTACACAGTATGTGACCAGTACAGGATTGTGTCCAATACTACACAGGAATATGATCAGTACTGGATTGTGACCAATACTACACAGGATCATTCCCAGTGCAGGATTGTGTCCAAAACTACACCGGAATGTGATCAATACCAGATTGTGCCCAGTACTACAACTAGGATCATTCGCAGTGCAGTATTGCATCCAATACTACACAGGATTTTGCGCTGTACAAGATTTTGTTCAATACTACAAAGGATCATTCCCAGTGTAGGATTGTGTACAATAATACACAGGACTGTGTTCAGTACAGTATTGTGTCCAATACCACACAGGATCATTCCCAGTGCAGGATTGTGTCCAATACTACACAGGATAAAGTTCAGTATGGGATTGTGTCCAAGAATACACAGGATCATCCCCAGTGTAGAATTGTGTCCAATACTACACAGGAATGTGATCAGCACCGGATTGTGCCCAGTGCTACACAGGATCATTCCCAGTGAAGAACTGAGTCCAAAACTACACAGGACTGTGATCAGTACAGGATTGTGTCCAAAACTACACAGGATTATCATCAGTACCGTATTGTGTCCAATACTACACAGTATGTGACCAGTACAGGATTGTGTCCAATACTACACAGGTTTATGATCAGTAGTGGATTATGTCCAATACTACACAGGATCATTCGCAGTACAGGATTGTGTCCAATACTACACAGTATTATGATCAGTAGTGGATTATGTCCATAACTACACAGGATCATTCGCAGTGCAGGATTGCGTCCAATACTACACAGGATTATGATCAGTACAGGATTGTGTCCAATACTACACAGGACTGTGATCAGTACAGAATTGTGTCCAATACTACACAGGACTGTGATCAGTACAGAATTGTGTACAATACTAAACAGGATTGTGTCCACTACTACACAGGATCATTCGCAGTGCAGGATTGTGTCCAATATTACACAGGATTATCATCAGTACCGGATTGTGTCCAATACTACACAGTATGTGACCAGTACAGAATTGTGTCCAATACTACACAGGACTGTGATCAGTACAGAATTATGTACAATACTAAACAGGAATATGATCAGTACTGGATTGTGACCAATACTACACAGGATCATTCCCAGTGCAGGATTGTGTCCAAAACTACACCGGAATGTGATCAATACCGGATTGTGCCCAGTACTACACACAGGATCATTCGCAGTGCAGTATTGCGTCCAATACTACACAGGATTTTGCGCTGTACAAGATTTTGTTCAATACTACAAAGGATCATTCCCAGTGTAGGATTGTGTACAATAATACACAGGACTGTGTTCAGTACAGTATTGTGTCCAATACCACACAGGATCATTCCCAGTGCAGGATTGTGTCCAATACTACACAGGATAAGGTTCAGTACAGGATTGTGTCCAATAATACACAGGATCATCCCCAGTGTAGAATTGTGTCCAATACTACACAGGAATGTGATCAGCACCGGATTGTGCCCAGTACTACACTGGATCATTCCCAGTGAAGAACTGTGTCCAAAACTACACAGGACTGTGATCAGTACAGGATTGTGTCCAAAACTACACAGGATTATCATCAGTACCGTATTGTGTCCAATACTACACAGTATGTGACCAGTACAGGATTGTGTCCATTACTACACAGGTTTATGATCAGTAGTGGATTATGTCCAATACTACACAGGATCATTCGCAGTGCAGGATTGTGTCCAATACTACACAAGAATGTGATCAGTCCCGGATTGTGACAATACCACACAGGATCATTCCTAGTGCAGGATTGTGTCCAATACTACACAGTATTATGATCAGTATAGGATTGTGATCAGTACAGGATTGTGTCCAATACTACACAGGATTATGATCAGTAGTGGATTATGTGCATAACTACACAGGATCATTCGCAGTGCAGGATTGCGTCCAATACTACACAGGATTATGATCAGTACTGGATTGTTTCCAATACTACATAGGATCATTCCCAGTGCAGGATTGTGTTCAATACTACACAGGACTGTGTTGAGTACTGGATTTTGTCCAATACCACACAGGATCATTCCCAGTGCAGGATTGTGTCCAATACTACACAGGATAATGTTCAGTACAGGATTGTGTCCAATACTACACAGGATCATCCCCAGTGCAGAATTGTGTCCAATACTACACAGGAATGTGATCAGCACCGTACTGTGCCCAGTACTGCACAGGATCATTCCCAGTGAAGAATTGTGTCCAAAACTACACAGGACTGTGATCAGTACAGGATTGTGTCCAATACTACACAGCATCATTCCCAGTGCAGGATTGTCTCCAATGCTACACAGGAATGTGATCAGTACCGGAATGTGCCCAATACTACACAGGCATGTGATCGGTGCCAGATTGTGCCGAAGACTACACAGCATCATTCCTGGTGCAGGATTGTCTCCAATACTACAGAAGATTGTGATCAGTGCAGGATTGTGACCAATACTACACAGGATCATCCCCAGTTCAGAATCTGTCCAAACTACACAGGACTGTGATCAGTACAGGATTGTGTCCAAAACTACACAGAACTGTGATCAGTACCAGATTGTGCCCAATAATACACAGGATCATTCCCAGTGCAGGATTGTGTCCAGTACTACACAAGAATGTGATCAGTACCAGATTGTGCCCAATAATACACAGGATCATTCCCAGTGCAGGATTGTGTCCAGTACTACACAGGAATGTGATCAGTACCAGATTGTGCCCAATACTACACAGGATCATTCCCAGTGCAGGATTGTGTCCAGTACTACACAGGATTATGATCACTACAGGATTGTGTCCAATACTACACAGGATCATTCCCAGTGCAGGATTGTGTCCGAAACTACACAGGAATGTGACGAGTACCGGATTGTGCCCAGTACTACGCAGGATAATTCCCAGTGCAGGATTGTGTCCAATACTACACAGGATTATGATCAGTACAGGATTGTGTCCAATACTACACAGGACTGTGATCAGTACAGAATTGTGTCCAATACTACACAGGACTGTGATCAGTACAGAATTGTGTACAATACTAAACAGGATTGTGTCCACTACTACACAGGATCATTCGCAGTGCAGGATTGTGTCCAATATTACACAGGATTATCATCAGTACCGGATTGTGACCAATACTACACAGGATCATTCCCAGTGCAGGATTGTGTCCAAAACTACACCGGAATGTGATCAATACCTGATTGTGCCCAGTACTACACACAGGATCATTCGCAGTGCAGTATTGCATCCAATACAACACAGGATTTTGCGCTGTACAAGATTTTGTTCAATACTACAAAGGATCATTCCCAGTGTAGGATTGTGTACAATAATACACAGGACTGTGTTCAGTACAGTATTATGTCCAATACCACACAGGATCATTCCCAGTGCAGGATTGTGTCCAATACTACACAGGATAAAGTTCAGTACAGGATTGTGTCCAATAATACACAGGATCATCCCCAGTGTAGAATTGTGTCCAATACTACACAGGAATGTGATCAGCACCGGATTGTGCCCAGTACTACACAGGATCATTACCAGTGAAGAACTGTGTCCAAAACTACACAGGACTGTGATCAGTACAGGATTGTGTCCAAAACTACACAGGATTATCATCAGTACCGTATTGTGTCCAATACTACACAGTATGTGACCAGTACAGGATTGTGTCCAATACTACACAGGTTTATGATCAGTAGTGGATTCTGTCCAATACTACACAGGATCATTCGCAGTACAGGATTGTGTCCAATACTACACAGTATTATGATCAGTATAGGATTGTGATCAGTACAGGATTGTGTCCAATACTACACAGGATTATGATCAGTAGTGGATTATGTCCATAACTACACAGGATCATTCGCAGTGCAGGATTGCGTCCAATACTACACAGGATTATGATCAGTACAGGATTGTGTCCAATACTACACAGGATTATGATCAGTCGTGGATTATGTCCATAACTACACAGGATCATTCGAAGTGCAGGATTGCGTCCAATACTACACAGGATTATGATCAGTACAGGATTGTGTCCAATACTACACAGGACCATTCCCAGTGTAGGATTGTGTCCAATACTACACAGGACTGTGATCAGTACAGAATTGTGTACAATACTAAACAGGATTGTGTCCACTACTGCACAGGATCATTCGCAGTGCAGGATTGTGTCCAATATTACACAGGATTATCATCAGTACCGGATTGTGTCCAATACTACACAGTATGTGACCAGTACAGGATTGTGTCCAATACTACACAGGAATATGATCAGTACTGGATTGTGACCAATACTACACAGGATCGTTCCCAGTGCAGGATTGTGTCCAAAACTACACCGGAATGTGATCAATACCAGATTGTGCCCAGTACTACACACAGGATCATTCGCAGTGCAGTATTGCGTCCAATACTACACAGGATTTTGCGCTGTACAAGATTTTGTTCAATACTACAAAGGATCATTCCCAGTGTAGGATTGTGTACAATAATACACAGGACTGTGTTCAGTACAGTATTGTGTCCAATACCACACAGGATCATTCCCAGTGCAGAATTGTGTCCAATACTACACAGGATAAAGTTCAGTACAGGATTGTGTCCAATAATACACAGGATCATCCCCAGTGTAGAATTGTGTCCAATACTACACAGGAATGTGATCAGCACCGGATTGTGCCCAGTACTACACAGGATCATTCCCAGTGAAGAACTGTGTCCAAAACTACACAGGACTGTGATCAGTACAGGATTGTGTCCAAAACTACACAGGATTATCATCAGTACCGTATTGTGTCCAATACTACACAGTATGTGACCAGTACAGGATTGTGTCCAATACTACACAGGTTTATGATCAGTAGTGGATTATGTCCAATACTACACAGGATCATTCGCAGTACAGGATTGTGTCCAATACTACACAGTATTATGATCAGTATAGGATTGTGATCAGTACAGGATTGTGTCCAATACTACACAGGATTATGATCAGTAGTGGATTATGTCCATAACTACACAGGATCATTCGCAGTGCAGGATGGCGTCCAATACTACACAGGATTATGATCAGTACAGGATTGTTTCCAATAATATATAGGATCATTCCCAGTGCAGGATTGTGTTCAGTACTACACAGGACTGTGTTGAGTACAGGATTTTGTCCAATACCACACAGGATCATTCCCAGTGCAGGATTGTGTCCAATAATACACAGGAATGTGATCAGTGCAGGATTGTGTCCAATACTACACAGGATTAAGTTCAGTACAGTATTGTGTCCAATACTACACAGGATCATTCCCAGTGCAGGATTGTGTCCAATAATACACAGGATAATATTCAGTACAGGATTGTGTCCAATACTACACAGGACCATCCCCAGTGCAGAATTGTGTCCAATACTACACAGTAATGTGATCAGCACCGTAGTGTGCCCAGTACTGCACAGGATCATTCCCAGTGAAGAATTGTGTCCAAAACTACACAGGACTGTGATCAGTACAAGATTGTGCCCAATACTACACAGCATCATTCCCAGTGCAGGATTGTCTCCAATGCTACACAGGAATGTGATCAGTTCCGGAATGTGCCCAATACTACACAGGCATGTGATCGGTGCCAGATTGTGCCGAAGACTACACAGGATCATTCCTACTGCAGGATTGTGTCCAATACTACAGAAGATTATGATCAGTACAGGATTGTGCCCAATACTACACAGGACAGCGATCAGTACAGGATTCTGTCCAATAGTACACAGGATTGTGATTAGTGCAGGATTGTGACCAATGCTACACAGGATCATCCCCAGTTCAGAATCTGTCCAATAATACACAGGAATGTAATCAGTACCAGATTGTGCCCAATACTACACAGGATCATTCCCAGTGCAGGATTGTGTCCAATAATGCACAGGATCATCCCCAGTGTTTAATTGTGTCCAATACTACACAGGAATGTGATCAGCACCGGATTGTGCCCAGTACTACACAGGATCATCCCCAGTGAAGAACTGTGTCCAAAACTACACAGGACTGTGATCAGTACAGGATTGTGTCCAAAACTACACAGGATTATCATCAGTACCGTATTGTGTCCAATACTACACAGTATGTGACGAGTACAGGATTGTGTCCAATACTACACAGTATTATGATCTGTACAGGATTTTGTCCAATACTATATAGGATCATTCCCAGTTCAGAATTGTGTTCAAACCTACACAGGACTGTGATCAGTACAGGATTGTGTCCAATACTACACAGGATCATTCCCAGTGCAGGATTGTGTCCAATACTACACAGGATTATGATTAGTAGTGGATTATGTCCAATACTACACAGGATCATTCGCAGTGCAGGATTGTCGCCAATACGACACAGGAATGTGATCAGTACCGGATTTTGCCCAATACCACACAGGATCATTCCCAGTGCAGGATTGTGTCCAATACTATACAGGATTATGATCAGTACAGGATTGTGTCCAATACTACACAGGATTATGATCAGTACTGGATTGTGTCCAATACTACATAGGATCATTCCCAGTGCAGGATTGTGTTCAATACTACACAGGACTGTGTTGTGTACAGGATTTTGTCCAATACCACACAGGATCATTCCCAGTGCAGGATTGTGTCCAATACTACACAGGATTGTGATCAGTACAGGATTGTGTCCAATACTACACAGGATCATTCCCAGTGCAGGATTGTGTCGAATACTACACAGGATTATGATCAGTACAGGATTGTGTCCAATACTACACAGGACCATTCCCAGTGTAGGATTGTGTCCAATACTACACAGGAATGTGATCGATACTGGATTGTGCCCAGTACTACACAGGATCATTCCCAGTGCAGGATTCTGTCCAATACTACACTGGATTATGATCAGCACAGGATTGTGTCCAATACTACACAGGATTATGATCAGTACAGGATTCTGTCCAATACTACACAGGACTGTGATCAGTACAGGATTGAGTCCAATACTAAACAGGATTGTGATCAGTACAGGATTCTGTCCAATACTACACAGGATCATCCCCAGTGCAGGATTGCATCCAATACTACACAGAAATGTGATCAGTACCACATTGTGCCCAATACTACACAGGATCATTCCCATTTCAGGATTGTGTCCAATTCTACGTAGGAATATAATCAGTCCAGGATTGTGTCCAATACGACACAGGATTATGATCAATCCAGGATTGTGTCCAATACTACCCAGGATTATGATCACTACAGGGTGTGCCCCATATTACGCAGGACAATGATCAGTACAGGATTGTGTCCAATACTACACAGGACTGTGATCAGTACAGGATTTTGCCCAATACTACACAGGACTGTGAACAGTACAGGATTGTGTCCAGTACTACAGAGGAATGTGATCAGTACCGGATTGTGCCCTATACTACACAGGATCATTCCCAGTGCAGGATTGTGTCCAATACTACACAGGATTATGATCAGTACAGTATTGTGTCCAATACTACACAGGACTGTGATCAGTACAGGATTCTGTCCAATTCTACAGAGGACTGTGATCAGTACAGGATTGTGTCTAAT
Source organism: Mobula birostris (assembly GCF_030028105.1). Classification (NCBI taxonomy): domain Eukaryota; kingdom Metazoa; phylum Chordata; class Chondrichthyes; order Myliobatiformes; family Myliobatidae; genus Mobula; species Mobula birostris. The sequence goes on from NC_092379.1 coordinate 57,379,337, forward strand.
ACTACACAGGAGTATGTTCAGTACAGGATTGTGTTCTATACTACACAGGACTGTGATCAGTACGGGATTGTGTCCAAAACTACACAGGATTATCATCAGTACCGTATTGTGTCCAATACTACACAGTATGTGACGAGTACAGGATTGTGTCCAATACTACACAGTATTATGATCTGTACAGGATTTTGTCCAATACTATATAGGATCATTCCCAGTTCAGAATTGTGTTCAAACCTACACAGGACTGTGATCAGTACAGGATTGTGTCCAATACTACACAGGATCATTCCCAGTGCAGGATTGTGTCCAATACTACACAGGATTATGATTAGTAGTGGATTATGTCCAATACTACACAGGATCATTCGCAGTGCAGGATTGTCGCCAATACGACACAGGAATGTGATCAGTACCGGATTTTGCCCAATACCACACAGGATCATTCCCAGTGCAGGATTGTGTCCAATACTATACAGGATTATGATCAGTACAGGATTGTGTCCAATACTACACAGGATTATGATCAGTACTGGATTGTGTCCAATACTACATAGGATCATTCCCAGTGCAGGATTGTGTTCAATACTACACAGGACTGTGTTGTGTACAGGATTTTGTCCAATACCACACAGGATCATTCCCAGTGCAGGATTGTGTCCAATACTACACAGGATTGTGATCAGTACAGGATTGTGTCCAATACTACACAGGATCATTCCCAGTGCAGGATTGTGTCGAATACTACACAGGATTATGATCAGTACAGGATTGTGTCCAATACTACACAGGACTATGATCGGTACAGGATTCTGTCCAATACTACACAGGACTGTGATCAGTACAGGATTGAGTCCAATACTAAACAGGATTGTGATCAGTACAGGATTCTGTCCAATACTACACAGGATCATCCCCAGTGCAGGATTGCATCCAATACTACACAGAAATGTGATCAGTACCACATTGTGCCCAATACTACACAGGATCATTCCCATTTCAGGATTGTGTCCAATTCTACGTAGGAATATAATCAGTCCAGGATTGTGTCCAATACGACACAGGATTATGATCAATCCAGGATTGTGTCCAATACTACCCAGGATTATGATCACTACAGGGTGTGCCCCATATTACGCAGGACAATGATCAGTACAGGATTGTGTCCAATACTACACAGGACTGTGATCAGTACAGGATTTTGCCCAATACTACACAGGACTGTGAACAGTACAGGATTGTGTCCAGTACTACAGAGGAATGTGATCAGTACCGGATTGTGCCCTATACTACACAGGATCATTCCCAGTGCAGGATTGTGTCCAATACTACACAGGATTATGATCAGTACAGTATTGTGTCCAATACTACACAGGACTGTGATCAGTACAGGATTCTGTCCAATTCTACAGAGGACTGTGATCAGTACAGGATTGTGTCTAATACTACACAGGAGTATGTTCAGTACAGGATTGTGTTCTATACTACACAGGACTGTGATCAGTACAGGATTGTGTCCAATACTAAACAGGACTGTGATCATACAGGATTGTGTCCAATACTACACAGGCATGTGATCGGTACCAGATTGTGCCCAAGACTACACAGGATCATTCCCAGTGCAGGATTGTGTCCAATACTACACAGGATTATGATCAGTACAGGATTGTGTCCAATACTACACAGGATTGTGATCAGTACAGGATTATGTCCAATACTACACAGGATTGTGATCAGTACAGGATTGTGTCCAATACTACACAGGATTATGATCAGTACAGGATTGTGTCCAATACTACCCAGGATTATGATCACTACAGGATTGTGTCCCATATTACGCAGGACAATGATCAGTACAGGATTGTGTCCAATACTACACAGGACTGTGATCAGTACAGGATTGTGCCCAATACTACACAGGACTGTGAACAGTACAGGATTGTGTCCAGTACTACAGAGGAATGTGATCAATACCGGATTGTGCCCTATACTACACAGGATCATTCCCAGTGCAGGATTGTGTCCAATACTACACAGGATTATGATCAGTACAGTATTGTGTCCAATACTACACAGGACTGTGATCAGTACAGGATTCTGTCCAATTCTACAGAGGACTGTGATCAGTACAGGTTTGTGTCCAATACTACACAGGAGTATGTTCAGTACAGGATTGTGTTCTATACTACACAGGACTGTGATCAGTACAGGATTGTGTCCAATACTAAACAGGACTGTGATCATACAGGATTGTGCCCAATACTACACAGGACTGCGATCAGTACAGGATTCTGTCCAATACTACACAGGACTGTGATCAGTACAGGATTGTGTCCAATACTACACAGGATTGTGATCAGTACAGGATTGTGATTAATACTACACTGCATCATACCCAGTTCAGAATCTGTCCAATAATACACAGGAATGTAATCAGTACCAGATTGTGCCCAATACTACACAGGATTATGATCAGTACAGGATTGTGTCCAATACTACACAGGATTATGATCAGTACAGGATTGTGTCCAATACTACACAGGATCATTCCCAGTGCAGGATTGTGTCCAACACTACACCGGAATGTGATCAGCACCGGATTGTGCCCAGTGCTACACACAGGATCATTCGCAGTGCAGTATTGCGTCCAATACTACACAGTATTATGAGCTGTACAAGATTTTGTTCAATACTACATAGGATCATTCCCAGTGCAGGATTGTGTCCAATAATACACAGGACTGTGTTCAGTACAGTATTGTGTCCAATACCACACAGGATCATTCCCAGTACAGGAATGTGTCCAATAATACACAGGATCATCCCCAGTGTAGAATTGTGTCCAATATTACACAGGAATGTGATCAGCACCGGATTGTGCCCGTACTACACAGGATCATTCCCAGTAAAGAACTGTGTCCAAAACTACACAGGACTGTGATCAGTACAGGATTGTGTCCAAAACTACACAGGACTGTGATCAGTACAGGATTGTGCCCAATACTACACATGACTGTGATCAGTACAGGATTGTGTCCAATACTACACAGGATCATCCCCAGTTCAGAATTGCGTCCAATATTACACAGGATTATGATCAGTACTGGACTGTGCCCAGTACTACACAGGATCATTCCCAGTGCAGGATTGTGTCCAATACTACACAGGACTGTGATCAGTACAGGATTGTGTCCAATACTACACAGGATTGTGATCAGTACAGGATTGTTTCCAGTACTACACAGGACTGTGATCAGTACAGAATTGTGTACAATACTAAACAGAATTGTGTCCACTACTACACAGGATCATTCGCAGTGCAGGATTGTGTCCAATACTACACAGGATTATGATCAGTACATGATTGTGTTCAATACTACACAGGACTGTGATCAGCACAGGATTGTGCCCAGTACTACACACAGGATCATTCGCAGTGCAGTATTGTGTCCAATACTACACATTATTATGATCTGTACAGGATTTTGTCCAATACTATATAGGATCATTCCCAGTTCAGAATTGTGTTCAAACGTACACAGGACTGTGATCAGTACAGGATTGTGTCCAATACTACACAGGACCAACCCCAGTTCAGAATTGTGTCCAAAACTACACAGGAATGTGATCAGTACCGGACTGTGCCCAATACTACACAGAATCATTCCCAGTGCAGGATTGTGTCCAATACTACACACGATTATGATCAGTACAGGATTGTGTCCAATACAACACAGGATTATGATTAGTAGTGGATTATGTCCAATACTACACAGGATCATTCCCAGTGCAGGATTGTGTCCAATACTATACAGGATTATGATCAGTACAGGATTGTGTCCATTACTACACAGGATCATCCCCAGTGCAGGATTGCTTCCAATACTACACAGAAATGTGATCAGTACCAGATTGTGCCCAATACTACACAGGATCATTCCCAGTGCAGGATTGTGTGCAATGCTACACAGGATTGTGATCAGTACAGGATTGTGTACAATACTAAACAGAATTGTGTCCACTACTACACAGGATCATTCGCAGTGCAGGATTGTGTCCAATACTAGACTGGATTATGATCAGTACAGGATTGTGTCCAATACTACACAGGACTGTGATCAGTACAGGATTGTGTCCAATACTACACAGGATTGTGATCAGTACAGGATTGTTTCCAGTACTACACAGGACTGTGATCAGTACAGAATTGTGTACAATACTAAACAGAATTGTGTCCACTACTACACAGGATCATTCACAGTGCAGGATTGTGTCCAATACTACACAGGATTATGATCAGTACATGATTGTGTTCAATACTACACAGGACTGTGATCAGTACAGGATTGTGTCCAATACTACTCAGGCATGTGATCAGCACAGGATTGTGCCCAGTAATACACACAGGATCATTCGCAGTACAGTATTGTGTCCAATACTAAACAGTATTATGATCTGTACAGGATTTTGTCCAATACTATATAGGATCATTCCCAGTTCAGAATTGTGTTCAAACCTACACAGGACTGTGATCAGTACAGGATTGTGTCCAATACTACACAGAACCATCCCCAGTTCAGAATTGTGTCCAAAACTACACAGGAATGTGATCAGTACCGGACTGTGCCCAATACTACACAGGATCATTCCCAGTGCAGGATTTTGTCCAATACTACACACGATTATGATCAGTACAGGATTGTGTCCAATACTACACAGGATTATGATTAGTAGTGGATTATGTCCAATACTACACAGGATCATTCCCAGTGCAGGATTGTGTCCAATACTACACAGGATCATCCCCAGTGCAGGATTGCATCCAATACTACACAGAAATGTGATCAGTACCAGATTGTGCCCAATACTACACAGGATCATTCCCAGTGCAGGATTGTGTCCAATGCTACACAGGATTGTGATCAGTACAGGATTGTGTCCAATACTACACAGGATCATTCCCAGTGCAGGATTGTGTCGAATACTACACAGGATTATGATCAGTAGAGGATTCTGTCCAATACTACACAGGACCATTCCCAGTGTAGGATTGTGTCCAATACTACACAGGACTGTGATCAGTACAGGATTTTGCCCAATACTACACAGGACTGTGAACAGTACAGGATTGTGTCCAGTACTACAGAGGAATGTGATCAGTACCGGATTGTGCCCTATACTACACAGGATCATTCCCAGTGCAGGATTGTGTCCAATACTACACAGGATTATGATCAGTACAGTATTGTGTCCAATACTACACAGGACTGTGATCAGTACAGGATTCTGTCCAATTCTACAGAGGACTGTGATCAGTACAGGATTGTGTCTAATACTACACAGGAGTATGTTCAGTACAGGATTGTGTTCTATACTACACAGGACTGTGATCAGTACAGGATTGTGTCCAAAACTACACAGGATTATCATCAGTACCGTATTGTGTCCAATACTACACAGTATGTGACGAGTACAGGATTGTGTCCAATACTACACAGTATTATGATCTGTACAGGATTTTGTCCAATACTATATAGGATCATTCCCAGTTCAGAATTGTGTTCAAACCTACACAGGACTGTGATCAGTACAGGATTGTGTCCAATACTACACAGGATCATTCCCAGTGCAGGATTGTGTCCAATACTACACAGGATTATGATTAGTAGTGGATTATGTCCAATACTACACAGGATCATTCGCAGTGCAGGATTGTCGCCAATACGACACAGGAATGTGATCAGTACCGGATTTTGCCCAATACCACACAGGATCATTCCCAGTGCAGGATTGTGTCCAATACTATACAGGATTATGATCAGTACAGGATTGTGTCCAATACTACACAGGATTATGATCAGTACTGGATTGTGTCCAATACTACATAGGATCATTCCCAGTGCAGGATTGTGTTCAATACTACACAGGACTGTGTTGTGTACAGGATTTTGTCCAATACCACACAGGATCATTCCCAGTGCAGGATTGTGTCCAATACTACACAGGATTGTGATCAGTACAGGATTGTGTCCAATACTACACAGGATCATTCCCAGTGCAGGATTGTGTCGAATACTACACAGGATTATGATCAGTACAGGATTGTGTCCAATACTACACAGGACCATTCCCAGTGTAGGATTGTGTCCAATACTACACAGGAATGTGATCGATACTGGATTGTGCCCAGTACTACAAAGGATCATTCCCAGTGCAGGATTCTGTCCAATACTACACTGGATTATGATCAGCACAGGATTCTGTCCAATACTACACAGGATTATGATCAGTACAGGATTCTGTCCAATACTACACAGGACTGTGATCAGTACAGGATTGAGTCCAATACTAAACAGGATTGTGATCAGTACAGGATTCTGTCCAATACTACACAGGATCATCCCCAGTGCAGGATTGTGTCAAATACTGCACAGAAATGTGATCAGTACCACATTGTGCCCAATACTACACAGGATCATTCCCATTTCAGGATTGTGTCCAATTCTACGTAGGAATATAATCAGTCCAGGATTGTGTCCAATACGACACAGGATTATGATCAATCCAGGATTGTGTCCAATACTACACAGGATTATGATCAGTACAGGGTGTGCCCCATATTACGCAGGACAATGATCAGTACAGGATTGTGTCCAATACTACACAGGACTGTGATCAGTACAGGATTTTGCCCAATACTACACAGGACTGTGAACAGTACAGGATTGTGTCCAGTACTACAGAGGAATGTGATCAGTACCGGATTGTGCCCTATACTACACAGGATCATTCCCAGTGCAGGATTGTGTCCAATACTACACAGGATTATGATCAGTACAGTATTGTGTCCAATACTACACAGGACTGTGATCAGTACAGGATTCTGTCCAATTCTACAGAGGACTGTGATCAGTACAGGATTGTGTCTAATACTACACAGGAGTATGTTCAGTACAGGATTGTGTTCTATACTACACAGGACTGTGATCAGTACAGGATTGTGTCCAATACTAAACAGGACTGTGATCATACAGGATTGTGTCCAATACTACACAGGCATGTGATCGGTACCAGATTGTGCCCAAGACTACACAGGATCATTCCCAGTGCAGGATTGTGTCCAATTCTACAGAAGATTATGATCAGTACAGGATTGTGCCCAATACTACACAGGACAGCGATCAGTACAGGATTCTGTCCAATCCTACACAGGACTGTGATCAGTACAGGATTGTGTCCAATACTACACAGGACTGCGATCAGTACAGGATTCTGTCCAATCCTACACAGGACTGTGATCAGTACAGGATTGTGCCCAATACTACACAGGACTGCGACCAGTACAGGATTCTGTCCAATACTACACAGGACTGTGATCAGTACAGGATTGTGTCCAATACTACACAGGATTGTGATCAGTACAGGATTGTGACCAATACTACACAGCATCATACCCAGTTCAGAATCTGTCCAATAATACACAGGAATGTAATCAGTACCAGATTGTGCCCAATACTACACAGGATTGTGATCAGTACAGGATTGTGTCCAATACTACACAGGATTATGATCAGTACAGGATTGTGTCCAATACTACACAGGATTATGATCAGTACAGGATTGTGTCCAATACTACACAGGATCATTCCCAGTGCAGGATTGTGTCCAACACTACACCGGAATGTGATCAGCACCGGATTGTGCCCAGTGCTACACACAGGATCATTCGCAGTGCAGTATTGCGTCCAATACTACACAGTATTATGAGCTGTACAAGATTTTGTTCAATACTACATAGGATCATTCCCAGTGCAGGATTGTGTCCAATAATACACAGGACTGTGTTCAGTACAGTATTGTGTCCAATACCACACAGGATCATTCCCAGTACAGGAATGTGTCCAATAATACACAGGATCATCCCCAGTGTAGAATTGTGTCCAATATTACACAGGAATGTGATCAGCACCGGATTGTGCCCGTACTACACAGGATCATTCCCAGTAAAGAACTGTGTCCAAAACTACACAGGACTGTGATCAGTACAGGATTGTGTCCAAAACTACACAGGACTGTGATCAGTACAGGATTGTGCCCAATACTACACATGACTGTGATCAGTACAGGATTGTGTCCAATACTACACAGGATCATCCCCAGTTCAGAATTGCGTCCAATATTACACAGGATTATGATCAGTACTGGACTGTGCCCAGTACTACACAGGATCATTCCCAGTGCAGGATTGTGTCCAATACTACACTGGATTATGATCAGTACAGGATTGTGTCCAATACTACACAGGACTGTGATCAGTACAGGATTGTGTCCAATACTACACAGGATTGTGATCAGTACAGGATTGTTTCCAGTACTACACAGGACTGTGATCAGTACAGAATTGTGTACAATACTAAACAGAATTGTGTCCACTACTACACAGGATCATTCGCAGTGCAGGATTGTGTCCAATACTACACAGGATTATGATCAGTACATGATTGTGTTCAATACTACACAGGACTGTGATCAGCACAGGATTGTGCCCAGTACTACACACAGGATCATTCGCAGTGCAGTATTGTGTCCAATACTACACATTATTATGATCTGTACAGGATTTTGTCCAATACTATATAGGATCATTCCCAGTTCAGAATTGTGTTCAAACGTACACAGGACTGTGATCAGTACAGGATTGTGTCCAATACTACACAGGACCAACCCCAGTTCAGAATTGTGTCCAAAACTACACAGGAATGTGATCAGTACCGGACTGTGCCCAATACTACACAGAATCATTCCCAGTGCAGGATTGTGTCCAATACTACACACGATTATGATCAGTACAGGATTGTGTCCAATACAACACAGGATTATGATTAGTAGTGGATTATGTCCAATACTACACAGGATCATTCCCAGTGCAGGATTGTGTCCAATACTATACAGGATTATGATCAGTACAGGATTGTGTCCATTACTACACAGGATCATCCCCAGTGCAGGATTGCTTCCAATACTACACAGAAATGTGATCAGTACCAGATTGTGCCCAATACTACACAGGATCATTCCCAGTGCAGGATTGTGTGCAATGCTACACAGGATTGTGATCAGTACAGGATTGTGTACAATACTAAACAGAATTGTGTCCACTACTACACAGGATCATTCGCAGTGCAGGATTGTGTCCAATTCTACAGAAGATTATGATCAGTACAGGATTGTGCCCAATACTACACAGGACAGCGATCAGTACAGGATTCTGTCCAATCCTACACAGGACTGTGATCAGTACAGGATTGTGTCCAATACTACACAGGACTGCGATCAGTACAGGATTCTGTCCAATCCTACACAGGACTGTGATCAGTACAGGATTGTGCCCAATACTACACAGGACTGCGACCAGTACAGGATTCTGTCCAATACTACACAGGACTGTGATCAGTACAGGATTGTGTCCAATACTACACAGGATTGTGATCAGTACAGGATTGTGACCAATACTACACAGCATCATACCCAGTTCAGAATCTGTCCAATAATACACAGGAATGTAATCAGTACCAGATTGTGCCCAATACTACACAGGATTGTGATCAGTACAGGATTGTGTCCAATACTACACAGGATTATGATCAGTACAGGATTGTGTCCAATACTACACAGGATTATGATCAGTACAGGATTGTGTCCAATACTACACAGGATCATTCCCAGTGCAGGATTGTGTCCAACACTACACCGGAATGTGATCAGCACCGGATTGTGCCCAGTGCTACACACAGGATCATTCGCAGTGCAGTATTGCGTCCAATACTACACAGTATTATGAGCTGTACAAGATTTTGTTCAATACTACATAGGATCATTCCCAGTGCAGGATTGTGTCCAATAATACACAGGACTGTGTTCAGTACAGTATTGTGTCCAATACCACACAGGATCATTCCCAGTACAGGAATGTGTCCAATAATACACAGGATCATCCCCAGTGTAGAATTGTGTCCAATATTACACAGGAATGTGATCAGCACCGGATTGTGCCCGTACTACACAGGATCATTCCCAGTAAAGAACTGTGTCCAAAACTACACAGGACTGTGATCAGTACAGGATTGTGTCCAAAACTACACAGGACTGTGATCAGTACAGGATTGTGCCCAATACTACACATGACTGTGATCAGTACAGGATTGTGTCCAATACTACACAGGATCATCCCCAGTTCAGAATTGCGTCCAATATTACACAGGATTATGATCAGTACTGGACTGTGCCCAGTACTACACAGGATCATTCCCAGTGCAGGATTGTGTCCAATACTACACTGGATTATGATCAGTACAGGATTGTGTCCAATACTACACAGGACTGTGATCAGTACAGGATTGTGTCCAATACTACACAGGATTGTGATCAGTACAGGATTGTTTCCAGTACTACACAGGACTGTGATCAGTACAGAATTGTGTACAATACTAAACAGAATTGTGTCCACTACTACACAGGATCATTCGCAGTGCAGGATTGTGTCCAATACTACACAGGATTATGATCAGTACATGATTGTGTTCAATACTACACAGGACTGTGATCAGCACAGGATTGTGCCCAGTACTACACACAGGATCATTCGCAGTGCAGTATTGTGTCCAATACTACACATTATTATGATCTGTACAGGATTTTGTCCAATACTATATAGGATCATTCCCAGTTCAGAATTGTGTTCAAACGTACACAGGACTGTGATCAGTACAGGATTGTGTCCAATACTACACAGGACCAACCCCAGTTCAGAATTGTGTCCAAAACTACACAGGAATGTGATCAGTACCGGACTGTGCCCAATACTACACAGAATCATTCCCAGTGCAGGATTGTGTCCAATACTACACACGATTATGATCAGTACAGGATTGTGTCCAATACAACACAGGATTATGATTAGTAGTGGATTATGTCCAATACTACACAGGATCATTCCCAGTGCAGGATTGTGTCCAATACTATACAGGATTATGATCAGTACAGGATTGTGTCCATTACTACACAGGATCATCCCCAGTGCAGGATTGCTTCCAATACTACACAGAAATGTGATCAGTACCAGATTGTGCCCAATACTACACAGGATCATTCCCAGTGCAGGATTGTGTGCAATGCTACACAGGATTGTGATCAGTACAGGATTGTGTACAATACTAAACAGAATTGTGTCCACTACTACACAGGATCATTCGCAGTGCAGGATTGTGTCCAATACTAGACTGGATTATGATCAGTACAGGATTGTGTCCAATACTACACAGGACTGTGATCAGTACAGGATTGTGTCCAATACTACACAGGATTGTGATCAGTACAGGATTGTTTCCAGTACTACACAGGACTGTGATCAGTACAGAATTGTGTACAATACTAAACAGAATTGTGTCCACTACTACACAGGATCATTCACAGTGCAGGATTGTGTCCAATACTACACAGGATTATGATCAGTACATGATTGTGTTCAATACTACACAGGACTGTGATCAGTACAGGATTGTGTCCAATACTACTCAGGCATGTGATCAGCACAGGATTGTGCCCAGTAATACACACAGGATCATTCGCAGTACAGTATTGTGTCCAATACTAAACAGTATTATGATCTGTACAGGATTTTGTCCAATACTATATAGGATCATTCCCAGTTCAGAATTGTGTTCAAACCTACACAGGACTGTGATCAGTACAGGATTGTGTCCAATACTACACAGGACCATCCCCAGTTCAGAATTGTGTCCAAAACTACACAGGAATGTGATCAGTACCGGACTGTGCCCAATACTACACAGGATCATTCCCAGTGCAGGATTTTGTCCAATACTACACACGATTATGATCAGTACAGGATTGTGTCCAATACTACACAGGATTATGATTAGTAGTGGATTATGTCCAATACTACACAGGATCATTCCCAGTGCAGGATTGTGTCCAATACTATACAGGATTATGATCAGTACAGGATTGTGTCCAATACTACACAGGATCATCCCCAGTGCAGGATTGCATCCAATACTACACAGAAATGTGATCAGTACCAGATTGTGCCCAATACTACACAGGATCATTCCCAGTGCAGGATTGTGTCCAATGCTACACAGGATTGTGATCAGTACAGGATTGTGTCCAATACTACACAGGATCATTCCCAGTGCAGGATTGTGTCGAATACTACACAGGATTATGATCAGTAGAGGATTCTGTCCAATACTACACAGGACCATTCCCAGTGTAGGATTGTGTCCAATACTACACAGGAATGTGATCGGTACTGGATTGTACACAGTACTACACAGGACCATTCCCAGTGCAGGATTCTGTGCAATACTACACTGGATTATATTCAGCACAGGATTGTGTCCAATACTACACAGGATTAAGATCAGTACAGGATTCTGTCCAATACTACACAGGACTGTAATCAGTACAGGATTGAGTCCAATACTACAGAGGAATGTGATCAGTACCGGATTGTGCCCTATACTACACAGGATCATTCCCAGTGCAGGATTGAATCCAATACTACACAGGATTATGATCAGTACAATATTGTGTCGAATACTACACAGGACTGTAATCAGTAAAGGATTCTGTCCAATTCTACAGAGGACTGTGATCAGTACAGGATTGTGTTCTATACTACACAGGACTGTGATCAGTACAGGATTGTGTCCAATACTAAACAGGACTGTGATCATACAGGATTGTGTCGAATACTACACAGGCATGTGATCGGTACCAGATTGTGCCCAAGACTACACAGGATCATTCCCAGTGCAGGATTGTGTCCAATACTACACTGGATTATGATCAGTACAGGATTGTGTCCAATATTACACAGGACTGTGATCAGTTCAGGATTGTGTCCAATATTACACAGGATTGTGATCAGTACAGGATTGTTTACAATACTACACAGGACTGTGATCAGTACAGAATTGTGTACAATACTAAACAGAATTGTGTCCACTTATACACAGGATCATTCACAGTGCAGGATTGTGTCCAATACTGCACAGGATTGTGATCAGTACAGGATTGTGTTCAATACTACACAGGACTGTGATCAGTACAGGATTGTGTCCAATACTACTCAGGCATGTGATCAGCACAGGATTGTGCCCAGTACTACACACAGGATCATTCGCAGTGCAGTATTGTGTCCAATACTACACAGTATTATGATCTGTACAGGATTTTGTCCAATGCTATATAGGATCATTCCCAGTTCAGAATTGTGTTCAAACCTACACAGGACTGTGATCAGTACAGGATTGTATCCAATACTACACAGGACCATCCCCAGTTCAGAATTGTGTCCAATAGTACACAGGATTATGATCAGTACATGATTGTGTCCAATACTACACAGGATTATGATCAGTGCAGGATTGTGTCCAATACTACAAAGGATTGTGATCAGTACAGGATTGTGCCCAATACTACACAGGATTATGATCAGTGCAGGATTGTGTCCAATACTACAAAGGATTGTGATCAGTACAGGATTGTGTCCAATACTACACAGGATCATTCCCAGTGCAGGATTGTGTCGAATACTACACAGGATTATGATCAGTTCAGGATTGTGTCCAATACTACACAGGACCATTCCCAGTGTAGGATTGTGTCCAATACCACACAGGAATGTGATCGGTACTGGATTGTGCCCAGTACTACACAGGATCATTCCCAGTGCAGGATTCTGTCCAATACTACACTGGATTATGATCAGCACAAGATTGTGTCCAATACTACACAGGATTATGATCAGTACAGGATTCTGCCAATACTACCAAGGACTGTGATCAGTACAGGATTGAGTCCAATACTAAACAGGATTGTGATCAGTACAGGATTCTGCCCAATACTACACAGGATCATCCCCAGTGCAGGATTGCATCCAATACTACACAGGAATGTGATCAGTACCAGATTGTGCCCAATACTACACAGGATCATTCCCATTGCAGGATTGTGTCCAATTCTACATAGGAATATGATCAGTCCAGGATTGTGTCCAATACTACACAGGGATGTGATCGGTACCAGATTGTGCCCAAGACTACACAGGATCATTCCCAGTGCAGGATTGTGTCCAATTCTACAGAAGATTATAATCAGTACAGGATTGTGCCCAATACTACACAGGACTGCGATCAGTACAGGATTCTGTCCAATACTACACAGGACTGTGATCAGTACAGGATTGTGTCCAATACTACACAGGATTGTGATCAGTACAGGATTGTGACTAATACTACACAGCATCATACCAAGTTCAGAATCTGTCCAATAATACACAGGAATGTAATCAGTACCAGATTGTGCCCAATACTGCACAGGATTATGATCAGTACAGGATTGTGTCCAATACTACACAGGATTATGATCAGTACAGGATTGTGTCCAATACTACACAGTATGTGACCAGTACAGGATTGTGTCCAATACTACACAGGAATATGATCAGTACTGGATTGTGACCAATACTACACAGGATCATTCCCAGTGCAGGATTGTGTCCAACACTACACCGGAATGTGATCAGCACCAGATTGTGCCCAGTGCTACACACAGGATCATTCGCAGTGCAGTATTGCGTCCAATACTACACAGTATTATGAGCTGTACAAGATTTTGTTCAATACTACATAGGATCATTCCCAGTGCAGGATTGTGTCCAATAATACACAGGACTGTGTTCAGTACAGTATTGTGTCCAATACCACACAGGATCATTCCCAGTGCAGGATTGTGTCCAATAATACACAAGATAAAGTTCAGTACAGGAATGTGTCCAATAATACACAGGATCATCCCCAGTGTAGAATTGTGTCCAATATTACACAGGAATGTGATCAGCACCGGATTGTGCCCGTACTACACAGGATCATTCCCAGTGAAGAACTGTGTCCAAAACTACACAGGACTGTGATGAGTACAGGATTGTGTCCAAAACTACACAGGACTGTGATCAGTACAGGATTGTGTCCAATACTACACAGGATCATCCCCAGTTCAGAATTGCGTCCAATATTACACAGGATTATGATCAGTACTGGACTGTGCCCAGTACTACATAGGATCATTCCCAGTACAGAATTGCGTCCAATACTACACAGGAATGTGATCAGTACTGGATTGTGTCCAATACTAAAGAGGATCATTCCCAGTGCAGAATTGTGTCCAATACTACACAGGATTGTGATCAGTACAGGATTGTGTCCAATACTACACAAGATCATTCCCAGTGCAGGATTGTGTCCAACACTACACACGATTATGATCAGTACAGGATTGTGTCCAATACTACAAAGAACTGTTTCAGTACAGGATTCTGTCCAATACTACAGATGACTGTGATCAGTACAGGGTTGTGTCCAATACTATACAGGATTGTGATCAGTACAGGATTCTGTCCAATACTACACAGGATCATCCCCAGTGCAGGATTGTATCCAGTACTACACAGAAATGTGATCAGTACCGGATTGTTCCCAATACTGCACAGGATCATTCCCAGTGCATGATTGTGTCTAATACTACATAGGATTATGATCAGTTCAGGATTGTGTCCAATACTACACAGGATTATGATCAGTCCAGGATTGTTTCCAATACTACCCAGGATTATGATCAGTACAGGATTATGTCTCATACTACACAGGACAGTGATCAGTACAGGATTGTGTCCAATACTGCACAGGACTGTGATCAGTACAGGATTGTGTCCAATACTACACCGGACTGTAATCAGTACAGGATTGTGTCAAGTACTACAGTGGAATGTGATCAGTACCGGATTGTTTCCAATACTACACAGGATTGTCATCACTACAGGATTGTGTCCAATACGACACAGGATTGTGATCTGTACAGAATTGTGTCCAATACTACACAGGATTATGATCAGTACAGGACTGTGTCCAATACTACACAGGATTGCGATCAGTACAGGAAGTGTCGAATACTACATGGGATTGTGTCCCAATACTCACAGGATTGTGATCAGTACAGGACGTTGAACAATACTACACAAGATTTTGGTCAGTACAGGATTCTGTCCAATAGGACACAGGATTGTGATCAGCAGAGGATTGTGTCGAATACTACACAGGATCATTCCCAGTGCAGGATTGTGTCCAATACTACACAGGATTATGATCAGTATATGATTGTGTCCAAAACTACACAGGATTATGATCAGTACCGGATTGTGTCCAATACTACACAGGATTGTGATCAGTACAGGATTGTGTTTAAAATAATACATAGGATCATTCCCAGTGCAGGATTGTGTCCAATACTACACAGGATTATGATCAGTACAGGATTGTGTCCAATACTACAGAGGACTGTGATCAGAACTCGATTGTGCCCAATACTACACAGGACTGTGAGCAGAGCAGGATTGTGCCCTATACTACACAGGATCATTCCCAGTGCAGTATTGTGTCCAATACTACACAGGAATGTGCTCAATACCGGATTGATCCCAACAATGCACAGGATCATTCCCAGTGCAGGATTGCATCCAATACTACACATGACTGTGATCAGTACAGGATTGTGAACAATACTACAGAGGATTATGATCAGTACAGGATTGTGTTCAATACTACAGAGGATTATGATCAGTACAGGATTGTGTCCAATACTACACAGGACTGTGGTCAGTACAGGATTGTGTCCAATACTACACAGGACTGTGATCAGAACAGGATTGTGTCCAATACTACACAGGACTGTGATCAGAACAGGATTGTGCCCAATACTACACAGAACTGTCATCAGTATAGGATTGTGTCCAATACTACACAGGACTGTGATGAGTACTGGATTGTGTCCAGTACTACACAGGATCATTGCCAGTGCAGGATTGTGTCCAATAGTACACCGGATTATGATCAGTACAGGATTGTGTCCAATACTACAAAGGACTGTTTCAGAACAGGATTGTGCCCAATACTACACATGACTGTGATCAGTACAGGATTGTGAACAATACTACAGAGGATTATGATCAGCACAGGATTGTGTCCAATACTGCAGAGAATTATGATCAGTACAGGATTGTGTCCAATACTACACAGGACTGTGATCAGTACAGGATTGTGTCCAATACTACACAGGATTATGATCAGTACAGGATTGTGTCCAATACTACACAGGATTGTGATCAGTACAGGATTGTGTCCAATACTACACAGGACTGTGATCAGAACATGATTGTTCCCAGTACTACACGGGACTGTGATCAGTACAGGATTGTGTCCAGTACTACACAAGATCATTCCCAGTGCAGGATTGTGTCCAACACTACACAGGATTATGATCAGTACAGGATTGTATCCAATACTACACAGAAATGTGATCAGTACAGGATTGTGCCCAATACTACACAGGATCATTCCCAGTGCAGGATTGTGTCTAATACTACATAGGATTATGATCAGTCCAGGATTGTGTCCAATACGACACAGGACTGTGATCAGTACAGGATTGTGTCCAGTACTACAGAGAAATGTAATCAGTACCGGATTGTACCCAATACTACACAGGATCATTCCCAGTGCAGGATTGTGTCCAATAGTACACCGGATTATGATCAGTACAGGATTGTGTCCAATACTACAAAGGACTGTGATCAGTACAGGGTTCTGTCCAATACTACACAGGACTATGATCAGTACAGGATTGTGTCCAATACTACACAGGATTATGATCAGTACAGGATTGTGCCCAATACTACACAGGATCATTCCCAGTGCAGGATTGTGTCTAATACTACATAGGATTATGATCAGTCCAGGATTGTGTCCAATACGACACAGGACTGTGATCAGTACAGGATTGTGTCCAGTACTACAGAGAAATGTAATCAGTACCGGATTGTACCCAATACTACACAGGATCATTCCCAGTGCAGGATTGTGTCCAATAGTACACCGGATTATGATCAGTACAGGATTGTGTCCAATACTACAAAGGACTGTGATCAGTACAGGGTTCTGTCCAATACTACACAGGACTATGATCAGTACAGGATTGTGTCCAATACTACACAGGAATGTGATCAGTTCCGGAATGTGCCCAATACTACACAGGATCATTCCCAGTGCAGGATTGTGTCCAATATACACATGATTATGATCAGTACAGGATTGTGTCCAATATACACAGGACTGTGATCAGTACAGGATTGCGTCCAATACTACACAGGATCATTCTCGGACTGGAAAGAGCGCCAGCATGCCGGACCGGTCTCCAGGGAGTCGCGGGCCTTCGGGGAGTTACGTTTCGGCCTCTCCCGGCCTGGGTCTCTGCAAGTCCGACGGAGCCTTTCCTGGCGTCGAGCCAGCGAGGAACTGTCGACTGCAAACTTTCCCGGCCAGTTATTCGACTCGTTCCAGGACTTCTAACCGGCACCGCTGTAGGATTCTCGTACTGGAAAGAGCGCCAGCATGCCGGACCGGTCTCCAGGGAGTCGCGGGCCTTCGGGGAGTTACGCAAGGGCGGCTGCCTCCCCGGCCTCGGACAACGCCCTTTTTCGGTCGGTGAAGGTGGAACGTGGGGTGCAATGTATTTTGCGCCCTGGAATGACACTAGAAAAGTGTACGGAGGCAATGGAGGACCTTGTTGGGAAAGGTGGTATTCTGGCCACCGAGAAGGAGTTCGGAAAGGCGGTGTTTTATCTGGCGAATGAAGAGCTCGTGCACCGGGCCCTAAGCAGGGGAGTCACGGTAGACAACATCTTTTTACCTATGGAGCTGGTGACGGCCCCCACGCAACGTATCGTGCTTGGGCATGTTAAGCCTTTCATTCCAAATGAGGACTTGCTACCCCCACTGGCCCGTTTAGGGCAAGTAAGGTCGGAGATCACTGCCATCCGACACATATTTAAGAGACGCACCCTCCGCACCGTAATCTCTTTCCGGCGTCAGGTATTTATGCAGCTGGAAAGGGAGGACGATGTTGAGGGCCGGTTTACTGTCCGGCATGAGGGAGTGGATTATCAGGTGTACTGGAGCTCCGAGCGCCCGCGGTACCATGCGTGCAGGGGGGTGGGGCACTTTCGGAGGGACTGTCCTGCCGCCCGGAACCCGAGGGAGCCCATTTCGGGCACCAGTGCCCCAGCTACCTCTGCCCCTGATCCTACTCCTGCGCGTGCGTCTGCGCCTGCATCTGACCCTGCCCCCGCCCGTGATCCTGCCCCAGTCCCTCACCCTGCCCCTGCCCCTACCCCTACCCCTGCTCCTACGGTTGGGTCGGTCCCTGCTCCTCTCCCTGTGGTTCAGGTGGGGGACGGGGTGGAGTCTGTGCGGAGTAAGAAGGCAAAGGGGAAATCCAAACACAGTAAGAAGCGGGCCTTTGAGGCTGCAGAGCTCACGCCCATTTCGCCTGAAGTGGAGCGTGGGGCTCGGGGAGGTGCGCAAGCAGACGGGGCGATGGAAACAGAGAGCGCCGCCCCATCGGTGAAGCCTGCACCTGTGTGCTCCTCCGGTGTGAAGAGGAGAAGGGAACGTTCCAGCAAGAGGGCAGGGGATGTAGATGCGGGGGAGTCCCAGGAAGGGGTGGGAATCCGGGTAGGGGTTGGTTCTAAACCTGAGTCCCCAGATGTAGCCACCAGTCCTGGGGAAATTGGTGTGGTTGTGCAAAAAGCTTGTGATAGCCCTGTTTGCACAAATGAGGCAGCCCTGGAGGCCTCCACCCAGGACCTACAAGTCAGCGCCTCTCTGGAGGCCAGTGTACCGAATAATGTAAGAGGAGACGAGACAAAGCTCTCTCATTCTCAGCACCAGGCTGCTTGTGAATCCCTTGGACCAAAGGTGCCGGGTTCCCCTCTATGCCTGCCCCCTGGGGAGGGCGTTTTTCTGTGCACGTCGACCCCAGCAATTAATGACTTGCAGGGAGTCCCTGGGGATTGTCCCTCCACTGTCGCAAATGTGGATGAGGCTGATGCGACGGTGGAGCGGGCAGGTAAGAGCGAGGTGCCCGCTGCGCGGTATGGGTCACAAGCGCAGCCATCTTTTGGAACATGCGGGGAGGCCGATGGGGATTCTGTCTGCAGTGACGGGTTGGAGGGGGACTCTTTCGATAGTGAAATAATGGACATCCTCACCCCTCCTGAGAAGTCCCCATTGATACCTGTAGAGGAAATTAAGCATTTTATTCTCACCTCTGAGGGTGCCAAGCACCGGCCTCAACTAGCCTCGCTACGCTGGCCCAGCATGCCGAGGCTGGTGAGGTCCCTGCGAGTCATCCTCGGACGAAAGGGAAAGGGACAGAGGAATGCCGTGGCGGGGAACGACAGACGGCAACTAAAATCTTTCCTAGATGACCTAGTAAGGGACATTAGAGGGAGAAGCAGCCTCGCTCCTACGGGGGATGGTGGGTCACAGGGTGTCACTGGTACCGCTCGAGCCCGGAAGGCAAAAAGTAACCTTGCTTTCTTTCCGGACAGTGTGGTGGAGGGCGCCTCCGCTCTCACCGAAATGGGCACAGCTGCTGAGACCTAGTGTGCTCCCGCCATGAAGCTTACCATAGCTAGTCTCAATGTAAACGGCAGCAGGGGTCCTCTTCGCAGGCATAACAATCTCTCAGCCCTCAGGGATGGGCGGTATACGGTGAGTTTCCTGCAGGAAACCCATACCATCCCTGGGGACGAGTCTGCTTGGCTCCTGGAGTGGCGAGGCGGGGTCTACATGAGCCACCTCTGCTCCATTTCTAGCGGGGTGGCGATCCTGTTGGCCCCGACCTTCCAGCCAGTAATTGAAAGAGTCCAGGACGTTGTGCCCGGCCGTCTGCTCCACCTGGTTGTGCGCCTGGATGGCGTACCATTGCATTTTATCAATGTGTATGCTCCCAGGCGCGGTGTGATGCAGACGCGCCTATTCTGCCAGCTGTCCACCCTGCTGAGCTCCATCGATCCTGGGAATTGCGTCATCCTCGGGGGAGACTTCAATTGTACCCTCGAGGCGGAGGACCGTTCGGGCCTCCAACGCGACCCAGCATCGGCAAAAAAGTTAAAGGAGCTAGTCGGCTCCTTTGACTTGGTGGACAGCTGGCGGAATCTTCACCCCAACTCCAGCGCCTTCTCGAGAAGGTCTAGAGAAGGAGGTTCCAGTATAGACCGCATTTACATCTCTCAGGCCTACGTCTCCCGCGTGTCGGCGTCCTCCATGCGGCCGGTGTCGTGCTCGGGTCATCACCTTGTGTGGATGGAACTTATTCCACTACACCCTCGGGTGGGATCCGGGTATTGGCATTTTAACAACCGGCTGCTGGAGGACAGCCGATTCCGGGATTCGTTCCGAGCTTTCTGGGTCTCCTGGAAGGAGAGGCGGAGAGAGTTCTGCTCCCTACGGCTATGGTGGGATGTGGGCAAAGCCCACATCCGGTTTTTATGTCGGGAGTACACTAGGGGGTCGACAAAGAGGCGGAGCTCTGAGGTTGAGCGGCTTGAGAGAGCGTTGCTTGACCTGGAGTCCCGCCTCGGTCCGACCGCTGGAGACCAACAGCTGTGGCAGGAATACCAGGAGAAGAAGGACGCACTAAGGAACCTGCAGCTCCAGCAGTCCTGAGGTGCGTACGTGAGGTCACGGATCCAAATGCTGCAGGATTTGGACCGTGGCTCACCCTTCTTCTACTCGTTGGAAAGGTGGCGGGGAGTTCAAAAGCAGCTAGTGGAGCTGCTGGCTGCCGATGGCTCCTCCATCACGGACCCTGATGGAATTAACAACGAGGTCCGTTCATTCTATCGGTCCTTATTCTCGCCTGATCCGTCAAATGCGGAGGCGGGTAATGAGGTCTGGGAGGATTTGCCGAAGGTCAGCCCAGAGGACGCAGTGCGTCTGGATGCCCCCCTGACTCGGGAGGAGCTGTCCACTGCCCTTCGGCAACTCCGGAGGGGCAAGTCCCCTGGTTTGGATGGACTGAGTGTTGAGTTTTATCAGGCTTTTTGGGATGTCCTGGGGGATGATTACAGCCTTGTCCTAGGGGAGAGCCTAGCCACCGGAGAAATGCCCCTCTCATGGCGGAGAGCTGATGTGGTCCTACTGCCCAAGAAGGGAGACCTCCGCCTGCTAAAGAACTGGCGGCCGGTCTCCCTCTTGTGCGTGGACTACAAGATCTTCGCCCGGGCAATGGCCAACCGTCTGGGTTCGGTAATTGGACAGGTGGTCCATCCTGACCAATCTTATACAGTCCCGGGCCGCTCCATCCAGGACAATGTCCACCTAGTACGGGACCTGATCCACCTACTCCAGGAGACTGGGACCCCGGCAGCGTTTCTTTCTCTTGACCAGGAGAAGGCTTTTGACCGGGTGGACCACAGTTTCCTGGTGGGCACCCTGCAGGCTTTTGGGCTCGGACCACACTTTGTGGCCCGAGTTCGGCTCCTGTACTCTGCCGCAGAGTGCCTAGTTAAGATTAATGGATCATTGACAGGACCTATCCACTTCCGAAGAGGAGTGCGTCAAGGGTGCCCCATATCCGGTCAACTGTATGCGATCTGTGTCGAGCCATTCCTCAGCCTTCTTCGGCGAAGGCTGACAGGTCTGGTTCTGCGCGAACCGGACATGGGGGTCGTCCTCTCGGCCTACGCCGATGACGTACTCCTCATGATGACAGACCCCTGTGACCTGCGGAGGATGCGCGAATGCCAAGATGTTTTCTCGGCGGCATCCTCCGCCAGGATCAACTGGGCGAAATGTTCCGGACTCTTAGTAGGCCAGTGGCAGGTGGACTCCCTGCCGGAGGAGATGAGAGCTTTTGAGTGGAGCACCAGACGTCTTCTCTATCTGGGAGTCTACCTGAGTCCTTCTGGGGAGACCTGGCTGGCGAACTGGCAGGACCTGGAGACAAAGGTCATGGCTCGGCTAGGGCGCTGGTCAGGCCTTCTCAGGGTGCTTTCCTATCGAGGCAGGGTGGTGGTCATAAACCAGCTGGTGGCCTCCATGTTGTGGTACCGGATGGTCACCTTGGCCCCTCCCTGCCCCTTTTGTCGCAAGAATGCAGAGGAAGCTAGTGGACTTCTTCTGGGGAAACAGGAAGCACTGGGTCTCTGCAGCGGTTCTGAGTCTCCCAGAAGGAGAGGGCGGACAGTCGCTGGTGTGTGTACGCACACGACTGGCGGCTCTCCGCCTCAGGACGCTGCAGAGATTCCTGTACGCCGAGCACCCTCCCAGGTGGCACGTGTTGGCGACTTTCTTCCTCCGGAGGGGCTGCTGTCTTGCCGAAGATATGCAGCTACCACCGGCGGGCGTTAGCCGTGCTGCTTTGCAGAGGCTGCCCGGCTTCTATCAGGACCTACTGAGAGTCTGGAACATGGTTGCCTCAGGCCGGGAATCCCCTCCTCTGGCAGAGGGCGGGGTCCTGGCCGACCCTTGCCCTGTCTCAACGGATGTCAGTGCGGCTCAGGTGTGTGGAACGACTCGGGCTGAGCTGCTCGTCGGGCCCAGGCCCCGCAGCCTTGCCCGAGAGACGAATCCACACAACTTGAGCCGTCTTTCATCAACACCCACAATCCCATTCAGTGATGCAGGCAGGAGGTACCTTTATGGGCTGCTGCTCCACACCCCCCACTTCCTAGCATTTGTCCACCGTCCTGACACGCCATGGCGGTCGGTCTTTCCACCTGGAGGTGAGGGGGGTCCCCAGTGGAAGTCCCTCTACAAGGGAGTCCTTCCCATGCACCTTGGGGATCTCGGCTGGAGGGTGCTGCATAAACCGGTGCCCTGCAATAAGTTCTTTAGTTTGTACACGAATCTCCCAGCCGCGTGTCACTTCTGCGGGCTGGAGGAGACCGTGTACCATATGTACGTGGAGTGTGTGAGGCTGCAGCCCCTTTTCGCGTATTTGCGTGGGCTGCTTCTCGCCTTCTGGTTGCATTTCAGTCCCACCCTATTCATATATGGTCATCCAGTAAGGAGGGGGGCACAGAGGGATGAGGATGTCCTTGTCAACTTGCTCCTGGGGCTGGCGAAAATTGCCATCCGTGGCTCCTGGAAAAGGGTGGCAGGAGGTTCTTCCCGGGCGGACTGCCTGGCTATGTTTAGGGGGTATGTTCGAGCCCGGGTGAACATTGAAAAGGAATACGCGCAGTCCACGGCGACCGTCGAGATGTTCCGGGACCGTTGGGCTCCGCGGGGTGTAAATGCCATCATTGATGAGGATGGCAATATATTGGTTTAACATGTATTGTCTGTTTGTAGTGTAGTAAATATGTTAGTCACTGGTTTTGTAAATATTGTATAGCACCGACATTTGTAATAAAGAATTTTGTTAAAAAAATTAAAAAAAAATAGGATTCTGATCTATACAGAACTGTGTCCAATACCACACAGGATTATGATCAGTACAGGACTGTGTCTATTACTACACAGCATTGTGATCAGTACAGGATTGTGTCCAATACTACACAGGATTATGATCAGTACAGGACTGTGTCCAGTACTACACAGGGTTGTGTTCAGTACAGGATTGTGTCCAATACTACACAGGATTGTGATCAGTACAGGAATGTGTCCAATACTAAACAGCACAGGATTATGATCAGTACAGGACTGTGTCCAATACTACACAGGATTATGATCAGTACAGGATTGTGGCCAATACTACACAGGACTGTGATCAGTACAGGATTTTGTCCAATTCTACACAGGATTGTGTCCCAGTACTCACAGGATTGTGATCAATACAGGATTGTGTCCAATACTACACAGAATTGTGTCCCAATGCTCGCAGGATTGTGTCCAATACGACACAGGATTGTGTCCCAATACTCACAGCATTGTGATCAGTACTGGATTGTGTCCACTATCACACAGGATTGTGATCAGTACAGGATGTGTCCAATACTACACGAGATTATGTCCCAATACTCTTAGGATTGTGATGATTACAGGATTGTGTCCAATACGACACAGGATTGTGATCAGTACAGGATTGTGTCCAATATTACACAGGACTATGACCAATACTACACAGGACTGTGATCAGTACAGGATTGTGTCCAATAATGCATAGTATTCTGATCTGTACAGGACTGTGTCCAATATTACACAGGATTATGATCAGTACAGGACTGAGTCCAATACTGCACAGGACTGTGATCAGTACAGGATTTTGTCCAGTACTGCACAGGATTATGATCAGTACAGGACTGTGTCGAATACTACACAGGATTGTGTCCAATACTACACAGGACTGTGATCAGTACAGGATTCTGTCCAATACTACATAGGATTCTGATCTGTACAGAACTGTGTCCAATACTACACAGGATTATGATCAGTACAGGGCTGTGTCTAATACTACACAGGATTGTGATCTGTACAGGATTGTGTCCAATACTACACAGGACTGTGATCAGTACAGGATTGTGGCTAATACTACACAGGACTGTGATCAGTGCAAGATTGTGTCCAATTCTACACCGGATTGTGTCCCAGTACTGACAGGATTGTGATCAGTGCAGGATTGTGTCCAATAATACACAAGATTGTGTCCAATACTACACAGGATTGTGATCAGTACAGGATTTTGTCCATTGCTACATAGGACTGTGATCAGTACAGGATTGTGTCCCAATGCTACACAGGATTGTGTCCCAATGCTCACAGGATTGTGTCCCAATTCTCACAGGATTGTGTCCCAATACTCACAGGATTGTTTCCAATACGCACAGGATTGTGTCCCAATACTCACAGGATTGTGTCCAAATACTCACAGGATTGTCTCCCAATACCCACATGATTGTGTCCAATACGACACAGGATTGTGTCCCAATACGCACAGGATTGTGAACAGTACAGGATTCTGCCCAATACTACACAGGATTGTGATCAGTACAGGATTGTGTCCAATACTACACAGGACTGTAATCAGTGCAAGATTGTGTCCAATTCTACACCGGATTGTGTCCCAGTACTGACAGGATTGTGATCAGTGCAGGATTGTGTCCAATAATACACAAGATTGTGTCCAATACTACACAGGATTGTGCTCAGTACAGGATTTTGTCCATTGCTACATAGGACTGTGATCAGTACAGGATTGTGTCCCAATGCTACACAGGATTGTGTCCCAATGCTCACAGGATTGTGTCCCAATTCTCACAGGATTGTGTCCCAATACTCACAGGATTGTTTCCAATACGCACAGGACTGTGTCCCAATACTCACAGGATTGTGTCCAAATACTCACAGATTGTCTCCCAATACCCACAGGATTGTGTCCAATACGACACAGGATTGTGTCCCAATACGCACAGGATTGTGAACAGTACAGGATTCTGCCCAATACTACACAGGATTGTGATCAGTACAGGATTATGTCCACTACTGCACAGGACCGTGATCAGTACAGGATTGTGTCCAATACTACACAGGATTATGATCAGTACAGGACTGTGTCCAATACTGCACAGGATTGTGTCCCAGTACGCACAGAATTGTGAACAGTACAGGATTCTGTCCAATACTACATAGGATTGTGATCTGTACAGGACTGTGTCCAATACGAAACAGGATTGTGATCAGTACAGGACTGTGTCCAATCCTACACAGGACTGTGATCAGTACAGGATTGTGTCCAATACTACACAGGATTGTGATCAGTATAGGATTGTGTCCAATACTACACAGGATTGTGTCCCAATACTCACAGGATTGTGATCAGTACAGGATTGTGTCCAATACGACATGGGATTGTGGCCCAATACGCACAGGATTTTGATCAGTACAGGATGTGTCCAATACTATACGGGATTGTGTCCTAATACTCACAGGATTGTGATCAGTACAGGACTGTGACCAATACTACACAAGATTGTGATCAGTTCAGGATTGTGTCGAATACGACACAGGATTGTGATCAGTACAGGATTGTGTCCAATACTACACATGATTGTGATTAGTACAGGATTGTGTCCAATTCTACACAGGACTGTGATCAATACAGGATTGTGTCCAATACTACACAGGATTGTGTCCCAATGCTCACAGGATTGTGTCCAATACCACACAGGATTATGTCCCAATACTCACAGCATTGTGATCAGTACAGGATTGTGTCCAGTATTACACAGGATTGTGATCAGTACAGGATGTGTCCAATACTACACGGGATTGTGTCCCAATACTCTTAGGATTGTGATCATTACAGGATTGTGTCCAATACGACATGGGATTGTGACCCAATACGCACAGGATTTTGATCAGTACAGGATGTGTCCAATACTATATGGGATTGTGTCCTAATACTCGCAGGATTGTGATCAGTACAGGACTGTGACCAATACTACACAAGATTGTGATCAGTACAGGATTGTGTCCAATACGACACAGGATTGTGATCAGTACAGGATTGTGTCCAATACTACACATGATTGTGATTAGTACTGGATTGTGTCCAATTCTACACAGAACTGTGATCAGTACAGGATTGTGTCCAATACTACACAAGATTGTGTCCCAATGCTCGCAGGATTGTGTCCAATACGACACAGGATTATGCCCCAATACTCACAGCATTGTGATCAGTACAGGATTGTGTCCAGTATTACACAGGATTGTGATCAGTACAGGATGTGTCCAATACTACACGGGATTGTGTCCCAATACTCTTAGGATTGTGATCATTACGGGATTGTGTCCAATACGACACAGGATTGTGATCAGTACAGGATTGTGTCCAATACTACACAGGATTATGATCAGGACAGGACTGTGTGCAATACTACAGAGGATTGTGATCAGTACAGGATTGTGTGAATACTACACAGGACTGTGTCCCAATACTCACAGGATTGTGATCTGTACGTGAATGTGACCAATACTACACTGGATTGTGTCCAATACTACACAGGATTATGATCAGTCCAGGACTGTGTCCAATACTGCATAGGACTGTGATTAATACAGGATTTTGTGCAATACTACACAGGATTATGCTCAGTACAGGATTGTGTCGAATACTACACAGGATTGTGTCCAATACTACACAGGACTGTGATCAGTACAGGATTCTGTCCAATACTACATAGGATTCACATCTGTACAGAACTGTGTCCAATACTACACAGGATTATGATCAGTACAGGACTGTGTCTAATACTACACAGCATTGTGATCAGTACAGGATTGTGTCCAATACTACACAGGATTATGATCAGTACAGGACTGTGTCCAGTACTACACAGGGTTGTGTTCAGTACAGGATTGTGTCCAATACTACACAGGATTGTGATCAGTACAGGAATGTGTCCAATACTAAACAGCACAGGATTATGATCAGTACAGGACTGTGTCCAATACTACACAGGATTATGATCAGTACAGGATTGTGGCCAATACTACACAGGACTGTGATCAGTACAGGATTTTGTCCAATTCTACACAGGATTGTGTCCCAGTACTCACAGGATTGTGATCAATACAGGATTGTGTCCAATACTACACAGAATTGTGTCCCAATGCTCGCAGGATTGTGTCCAATACGACAGAGGATTGTGTCCCAATACTCACAGCATTGTGATCAGTACTGGATTGTGTCCACTATCACACAGGATTGTGATCAGTACAGGATGTGTCCAATACTACACGAGATTATGTCCCAATACTCTTAGGATTGTGATGATTACAGGATTGTGTCCAATACGACACAGGATTGTGATCAGTACAGGATTGTGTCCAATATTACACAGGACTATGACCAATACTACACAGGACTGTGATCAGTACAGGATTGTGTCCAATAATGCATAGTATTCTGATCTGTACAGGACTGTGTCCAATATTACACAGGATTATGATCAGTAGAGGACTGAGTCCAATACTGCACAGGACTGTGATCAGTACAGGATTTTGTCCAGTACTGCACAGGATTATGATCAGTACAGGACTGTGTCGAATACTACACAGGATTGTGTCCAATACTGCACAGGACTGTGATCAGTACAGGATTCTGTCCAATACTACATAGGATTCTGATCTGTACAGAACTGTGTCCAATACTACACAGGATTATGATCAGTACAGGGCTGTGTCTAATACTACACAGGATTGTGATCTGTACAGGATTGTGTCCAATACTACACAGGACTGTGATCAGTACAGGATTGTGGCTAATACTACACAGGACTGTGATCAGTGCAAGATTGTGTCCAATTCTACACCGGATTGTGTCCCAGTACTGACAGGATTGTGATCAGTGCAGGATTGTGTCCAATAATACACAAGATTGTGTCCAATACTACACAGGATTGTGATCAGTACAGGATTTTGTCCATTGCTACATAGGACTGTGATCAGTACAGGATTGTGTCCCAATGCTACACAGGATTGTGTCCCAATGCTCACAGGATTGTGTCCCAATTCTCACAGGATTGTGTCCCAATACTCACAGGATTGTTTCCAATACGCACAGGATTGTGTCCCAATACTCACAGGATTGTGTCCAAATACTCACAGGATTGTCTCCCAATACCCACAGGATTGTGTCCAATACGACACAGGATTGTGTCCCAATACGCACAGGATTGTGAACAGTACAGGATTCTGCCCAATACTACACAGGATTGTGATCAGTACAGGATTGTGTCCAATACTACACAGGACTGTAATCAGTGCAAGATTGTGTCCAATTCTACACCGGATTGTGTCCCAGTACTGACAGGATTGTGATTAGTGCAGGATTGTGTCCAATAATACACAAGATTGTGTCCAATACTACACAGGATTGTGATCAGTACAGGATTTTGTCCATTGCTACATAGGACTGTGATCAGTACAGGATTGTGTCCCAATGCTACACAGGATTGTGTCCCAATGCTCACAGGATTGTGTCCCAATTCTCACAGGATTGTGTCCCAATACTCACAGGATTGTTTCCAATACGCACAGGACTGTGTCCCAATACTCACAGGATTGTGTCCAAATACTCACAGATTGTCTCCCAATACCCACAGGATTGTGTCCAATACGACACAGGATTGTGTCCCAATACGCACAGGATTGTGAACAGTACAGGATTCTGCCCAATACTACACAGGATTGTGATCAGTACAGGATTATGTCCACTACTGCACAGGACCGTGATCAGTACAGGATTGTGTCCAATACTACACAGGATTATGATCAGTACAGGACTGTGTCCAATACGAAACAGGATTGTGATCAGTACATGACTGTGTCCAATCCTACACAGGACTGTGATCAGTACAGGATTGTGTCCAATACTACACAGGATTGTGATCAGTATAGGATTGTGTCCAATACTACACAGGATTGTGTCCCAATACTCACAGGATTGTGATCAGTACAGGATTGTGTCCAATACGACATGGGATTGTGGCCCAATACGCACAGGATTTTGATCAGTACAGGATGTGTCCAATACTATACGGGATTGTGTCCTAATACTCACAGGATTGTGATCAGTACAGGACTGTGACCAATACTACACAAGATTGTGATCAGTTCAGGATTGTGTCGAATACGACACAGGATTGTGATCAGTACAGGATTGTGTCCAATACTACACATGATTGTGATTAGTACAGGATTGTGTCCAATTCTACACAGGACTGTGATCAATACAGGATTGTGTCCAATACTACACAGGATTGTGTCCCAATGCTCACAGGATTGTGTCCAATACCACACAGGATTATGTCCCAATACTCACAGCATTGTGATCAGTACAGGATTGTGTCCAGTATTACACAGGATTGTGATCAGTACAGGATGTGTCCAATACTACACGGGATTGTGTCCCAATACTCTTAGGATTGTGATCATTACAGGATTGTGTCCAATACGACATGGGATTGTGACCCAATACGCACAGGATTTTGATCAGTACAGGATGTGTCCAATACTATATGGGATTGTGTCCTAATACTCGCAGGATTGTGATCAGTACAGGACTGTGACCAATACTACACAAGATTGTGATCAGTACAGGATTGTGTCCAATACGACACAGGATTGTGATCAGTACAGGATTGTGTCCAATACTACACATGATTGTGATTAGTACTGGATTGTGTCCAATTCTACACAGAACTGTGATCAGTACAGGATTGTGTCCAATACTACACAAGATTGTGTCCCAATGCTCGCAGGATTGTGTCCAATACGACACAGGATTATGCCCCAATACTCACAGCATTGTGATCAGTACAGGATTGTGTCCAGTATTACACAGGATTGTGATCAGTACAGGATGTGTCCAATACTACACGGGATTGTGTCCCAATACTCTTAGGATTGTGATCATTACGGGATTGTGTCCAATACGACACAGGATTGTGATCAGTACAGGATTGTGTCCAATACTACACAGGATTATGATCAGGACAGGACTGTGTGCAATACTACAGAGGATTGTGATCAGTACAGGATTGTGTGAATACTACACAGGACTGTGTCCCAATACTCACAGGATTGTGATCTGTACGTGAATGTGACCAATACTACACTGGATTGTGTCCAATACTACACAGGATTATGATCAGTCCAGGACTGTGTCCAATACTGCATAGGACTGTGATTAATACAGGATTTTGTGCAATACTACACAGGATTATGCTCAGTACAGGATTGTGTCGAATACTACACAGGATTGTGTCCAATACTACACAGGACTGTGATCAGTACAGGATTCTGTCCAATACTACATAGGATTCACATCTGTACAGAACTGTGTCCAATACTACACAGGATTATGATCAGTACAGGACTGTGTCTAATACTACACAGCATTGTGATCAGTACAGGATTGTGTCCAATACTACACAGGATTATGATCAGTACAGGACTGTGTCGAATACTACACAGGATTGTGTTCACTACAGGATTGTGTCCAATACTACACAGGATTGTGATCAGTACAGGAATGTGTCCAATACTACACAGGATTGTGATCAGTACAGGATTGTGGCCAATACTACACAGGACGGTGATCAGTACAGGATTTTGTCCAATTCTACAGAGGATTGTGTCCCAGTACTCACAGGATTGTGATCAGTACAGGATTCTGCCCAATACTACACAGAATTGTGTCCCATTGCTCGCAGGATTGTGTCCAATACGACACAGGATTGAGTCCCAATACTCACAGCATTGTGATCAGTACTGGATTGTGTCCACTATCACACGGGATTGTGATCAGTACAGGATGTGTCCAATACTACACGGGATTATGTCCCAATACTCTTAGGATTGTGATGATTACAGGATTGTGTCCAATACGACACAGGATTGTGATCAGTACAGGATTGTGTCCAATATTACACAGGACTATGACCAATACTACACAGGACTGTGATCAGTACAGGATTGTGTCCAATAATACATAGTATTCTGATCTGTACAGGACTGTGTCCAATATTACACAGGATTATGATCAGTACAGGACTGAGTCCAATACTGCACAGGACTGTGATCAGTACAGGATTTTGTCCAGTACTGCACAGGATTATGATCAGTACAGGACTGTGTCGAATACTACACAGGATTGTGTCCAATACTACACAGGACTGTGATCAGTACAGGATTCTGTCCAATACTACATAGGATTCTGATCTGTACAGAACTGTGTCCAATACTACACAGGATTATGATCAGTACAGGGCTGTGTCTAATACTACACAGGATTGTGATCTGTACAGGATTGTGTCCAATACTACACAGGACTGTGATCAGTACAGGATTGTGGCTAATACTACACAGGACTGTGATCAGTGCAAGATTGTGTCCAATTCTACACCGGATTGTGTCCCAGTACTGACAGGATTGTGATCAGTGCAGGATTGTGTCCAATAATACACAAGATTGTGTCCAATACTACACAGGATTGTGATCAGTACAGGATTTTGTCCATTGCTACATAGGACTGTGATCAGTACAGGATTGTGTCCCAATGCTACACAGGATTGTGTCCCAATGCTCACAGGATTGTGTCCCAATTCTCACAGGATTGTGTCCCAATACTCACAGGATTGTTTCCAATACGCACAGGATTGTGTCCCAATACTCACAGGATTGTGTCCAAATACTCACAGGATTGTCTCCCAATACCCACATGATTGTGTCCAATACGACACAGGATTGTGTCCCAATACGCACAGGATTGTGAACAGTACAGGATTCTGCCCAATACTACACAGGATTGTGATCAGTACAGGATTGTGTCCAATACTACACAGGACTGTAATCAGTGCAAGATTGTGTCCAATTCTACACCGGATTGTGTCCCAGTACTGACAGGATTGTGATCAGTGCAGGATTGTGTCCAATAATACACAAGATTGTGTCCAATACTACACAGGATTGTGATCAGTACAGGATTTTGTCCATTGCTACATAGGACTGTGATCAGTACAGGATTGTGTCCCAATGCTACACAGGATTGTGTCCCAATGCTCACAGGATTGTGTCCCAATTCTCACAGGATTGTGTCCCAATACTCACAGGATTGTTTCCAATACGCACAGGACTGTGTCCCAATACTCACAGGATTGTGTCCAAATACTCACAGATTGTCTCCCAATACCCACAGGATTGTGTCCAATACGACACAGGATTGTGTCCCAATACGCACAGGATTGTGAACAGTACAGGATTCTGCCCAATACTACACAGGATTGTGATCAGTACAGGATTGTGTCCACTACTGCACAGGACCGTGATCAGTACAGGATTGTGTCCAATACTACACAGGATTATGATCAGTACAGGACTGTGTCCAATACTGCACAGGATTGTGTCCCAGTACGCACAGAATTGTGAACAGTACAGGATTCTGTCCAATACTACATAGGATTGTGATCTGTACAGGACTGTGTCCAATACGAAACAGGATTGTGATCAGTACAGGACTGTGTCCAATCCTACACAGGACTGTGATCAGTACAGGATTGTGTCCAATACTACACAGGATTGTGATCAGTATAGGATTGTGTCCAATACTACACAGGATTGTGTCCCAATACTCACAGGATTGTGATCAGTACAGGATTGTGTCCAATACGACATGGGATTGTGGCCCAATACGCACAGGATTTTGATCAGTACAGGATGTGTCCAATACTATACGGGATTGTGTCCTAATACTCACAGGATTGTGATCAGTACAGGACTGTGACCAATACTACACAAGATTGTGATCAGTTCAGGATTGTGTCGAATACGACACAGGATTGTGATCAGTACAGGATTGTGTCCAATACTACACATGATTGTGATTAGTACAGGATTGTGTCCAATTCTACACAGGACTGTGATCAATACAGGATTGTGTCCAATACTACACAGGATTGTGTCCCAATGCTCACAGGATTGTGTCCAATACGACACAGGATTATGTCCCAATACTCACAGCATTGTGATCAGTACAGGATTGTGTCCAGTATTACACAGGATTGTGATCAGTACAGGATGTGTCCAATACTACACGGGATTGTGTCCCAATACTCTTAGGATTGTGATCATTACAGGATTGTGTCCAATACGACATGGGATTGTGACCCAATACGCACAGGATTTTGATCAGTACAGGATGTGTCCAATACTATATGGGATTGTGTCCTAATACTCGCAGGATTGTGATCAGTACAGGACTGTGACCAATACTACACAAGATTGTGATCAGTACAGGATTGTGTCCAATACGACACAGGATTGTGATCAGTACAGGATTGTGTCCAATACTACACATGATTGTGATTAGTACTGGATTGTGTCCAATTCTACACAGAACTGTGATCAGTACAGGATTGTGTCCAATACTACACAAGATTGTGTCCCAATGCTCGCAGGATTGTGTCCAATACGACACAGGATTATGCCCCAATACTCACAGCATTGTGATCAGTACAGGATTGTGTCCAGTATTACACAGGATTGTGATCAGTACAGGATGTGTCCAATACTACACGGGATTGTGTCCCAATACTCTTAGGATTGTGATCATTACGGGATTGTGTCCAATACGACACAGGATTGTGATCAGTACAGGATTGTGTCCAATACTACACAGGATTATGATCAGGACAGGACTGTGTGCAATACTACAGAGGATTGTGATCAGTACAGGATTGTGTGAATACTACACAGGACTGTGTCCCAATACTCACAGGATTGTGATCTGTACGTGAATGTGACCAATACTACACTGGATTGTGTCCAATACTACACAGGATTATGATCAGTCCAGGACTGTGTCCAATACTGCATAGGACTGTGATTAGTACAGGATTTTGTGCAAAACTACACAGGATTATGCTCAGTACAGGATTGTGTCGAATACTACACAGGATTGTGTCCAATACTACACAGGACTGTGATCAGTACAGGATTCTGTCCAATACTACATAGGATTCACATCTGTACAGAACTGTGTCCAATACTACACAGCATTGTGATCAGTACAGGATTGTGTCCAATACTACACAGGATTATGATCAGTACAGGACTGTGTCGAATACTACACAGGATTGTGTTCACTACAGGATTGTGTCCAATACTACACAGGATTGTGATCAGTACAGGAATGTGTCCAATACTACACAGGATTGTGATCAGTACAGGATTGTGGCCAATACTACACAGAATTGTGTCCCATTGCTCGCAGGATTGTGTCCAATACGACACAGGATTGAGTCCCAATACTCACAGCATTGTGATCAGTACTGGATTGTGTCCACTATCACACGGGATTGTGATCAGTACAGGATGTGTCCAATACTACATGGGATTGTGTCCCAATATTCTCAGGATTGTGATCAGTACAGGACTGTGACCAATACTACACAGGATTGTGATCAGTACAGGATTGTGTCCAATATTACACAGGATTATGATCAGTACAGGTTTCTGTTAATACTACACAGGACTGTGTCCCAATACTCACAGGATTGTGTTCTGTACGGGACTGTGACCAATTCTACACAGGATTGTGATCAGTACAGGATTGTGTCCAATACTACACAGGATTGTGATCTGTACAGGAATGTGTCCAATACTACACAGCACAGGATTATGATCAGTACAGGATTGTGGCCAATACTACACAGGACTGTGATCAGTACAGGATTTTGTCCAATTCTACACGGGATTGTGTCCCAGTACTCACAGGATTGTGATCAATACAGGATTGTGTCCAATACTACACAGAATTGTGTCCCAATGATCGCAGGATTGTGTCCAATACGACACAGGATTATGTCCCAATGCTCACAGCATTGTGATCAGTACTGGATTGTGTCCACTATCACACAGGATTGTGATCAGTGAAGGATTGTGTCCAATACTACACAGGATTGTGATCAGTACAGGAATGTGTCCAATACTACACAGCACAGGATTATGATCAGTACAGGATTGTGTTAATACTACACAGGACTGTGTCCCAATACTCACAGGATTGTGTTCTGTAAAGGACTGTGACCAATACTACACAGGATTGAGATCAGTACAGGATTTTGTCGAATACTACGCAGGATTATGATCAATACAGAACTATGACTAATACTACACAGGACTGTGATCAGTACAGGATTGTGTCCAATAATACATAGTATTCTGATCTGTACAGGACTGTGTCCAATATTACACAGGATTATGATCAGTACAGGACTGTGTCCAATACTGCACAGGACTGTGATCAGCACAGGATTTTGTCCAGTACTACACAGGATTATGATCAGTACAGGACTGTGTCGAATACTACACAGGATTGTGTCCAATACTACACAGGACTGTGATCAGTACAGGATTCTCTCCAATACTACATAGGATTCTGATCTGTACAGAACTGTGTCAAGTACTACACAGGATTATGATCAGTACAGGGCTGTGTCTAATACTACACAGGATTGTGATCAGTACAGGATTGTGTCCAATACTAGACAGGACTGTGATCAGTGCACGATTGTGTCCAATAATACACAAGATTGTGTCCAATACTACACAGGATTGTGATCAGTACAGGATTTTGTCCATTGCTACATAGGACTGTGATCAGTACAGGATTGTGTCGCAATACTCACAGGATTGTGTCCAAATACTCACAGGATTGTCTCCCAATACCCACAGGATTGTGTCCAATACGACACAGGATTGTGTCCCAATACGCACAGGATTGTGAACAGTACAGGATTCTGCCCAATACTACACAGGATTGTGATCAGTACAGAATTATGTCCACTACTGCACAGGACTGTGATCAGTACAGGATTGTGTCCAATACTACACAGGATTGTGATCAGTACAGGATTGTGTCCAATACTACACAGGATTATGATCAGTACAGAACTGTGTCCAATACTACACAGGATTGTGATCAGTACAGGATGTGTCCAATACTACACGGGATTGTGTCCCAATACTCTTAGGATTGTGATCATTACGGGATTGTGTCCAATACGACACAGGATTGTGATCAGTACAGGATTGTGTCCAATACTACACAGGATTATGATCAGGACAGGACTGTGCCCAATACTACAGAGGATTGTGATCAGTACAGGATTGTGTGAATGCTACACAGGACTGTGATCAGTACAGGATTGTGTCCCAATACTCACAGGATTGTGATCTGTACATGAATGTGACCAATACTACACTGGATTGTGTCCAATACTACACAGGATTATGATCAGTCCAGGACTGTGTCCAATACTGCATAGGACTGTGATTAGTACAGGATTTTGTGCAATACTACACAGGATTATGCTCAGTACAGGATTGTGTCGAATACTACACAGGATTGTGTCCAATACTACACAGGACTGTGATCAGTACAGGATTCTGTCCAATACTACATAGGATTCTGATCTGTAGAGAACTGTGTCCAATACTACACAGGATTATGATCAGTACAGGACTGTGTCTAATACTACACAGCATTGTGATCAGTACAGGATTGTGTCCAATACTACACAGGATTATGATCAGTACAGGACTGTGTCGAATACTACACAGGATTGTGATCAGTACAGGATTGTGGCCAATACTACACAAGACGGTGATCAGTACAGGATTTTGTCCAATTCTACAGAGGATTGTGTCCCAGTACTCACAGGATTGTGATCAGTACAGGATTCTGCCCAATACTACACAGAATTGTGTCCCATTGCTCGCAGGATTGTGTCCAATACGACACAGGATTGAGTCCCAATACTCACAGCATTGTGATCAGTACTGGATTGTGTCCACTATCACACAGGATTGTGATCAGTACAGGATGTGTCCAATACTACATGGGATTGTGTCCCAATATTCTCAGGATTGTGATCAGTACAGGACTGTGACCAATAATACACAGGATTGTGTCCGATATTACACAGGATTATGATCAGTACAGGATTCAGTTAATACTACACAGGACTGTGTCCCAATACTCACAGGATTGTGTTCTGTACGGGACTGTGACCAATACTACACAGGATTGTGTCCAATACTACACAGGATTATGATCAGTACAAGACTATGACCAATACTACACCGGACTGTGATCAGTACAGGATTGTGTCCAATACTGCACCGGACTGTGATCAGTACAGGATTGTGTCCAATACTACACAGGATTATGATCAGTACAGGACTGTGTCCAATACGAAACAGGATTGTGATCAGTACACTACTGTGTCCAATCCTACACAGGACTGTGATCAGTACTGGATTGTGTCCAATACTACACAGGATTGTGATCAGTATAGGATTGTGTCCAATACTACACAGGATTGTGTCCCAATACTCACAGGATTGTGTCCAATACGACATGGGATTGTGGCCCAATACGTACAGGATTTTGATCAGTACAGGATGTGTCCAATACTATACGGGATTGTGTCCTAATACTCACAGGATTGTGATCAGTACAGGACTATGACCAATAGTACACAGGATTGTGATCAGTACAGGATTGTGTCCAATACTACACATGATTGTGATTAGTACTGGATTGTGTCCAATTCTACACAGGACTGTGATCAGTACAGGATTGTGTCCAATACTACACAGGATTGTGTCCCAATGCTCGCATGATTCTGTCCAATACGACACAGGATTATGTCCCAATACTCACAGCATTGTGAGCAGTACCGGATTGTGTCCACTATCACACAGGATTGTGATCAGTACAGGATGTGTCCAATACTACACGGGATTGTGTCCCAATACTCTTAGGATTGTGATCATTACAGGATTGTGTCCAATACGACACAGGATTGTGATCAGTACAGGATTGTGTCCAATATTACACAGGATTATGATCAGTACAGGATTGTGTTAATACTACACAGGACTGTGTCCCAATACTCACAGGATTGTGTTCTGTACAGGACTGTGACCAATACTACACAGGATTGAGATCAGTACAGGATTTTGTCCAATACTACGCAGGATTATGATCAGTACAGGACTATGACCAATACTACACAGGATTGTGATCAGTACAGGATTGTGTCCAATACTACATAGTATTCTGATCTGTACAGGACTGTGTCCAATATTACACAGGATTATGATCAGTACAGGACTGTGTCCAATACTGCACAGAACTGTGATCAGTACAGGATTTTGTCCAATACTACGCAGGATTATGATCAGTACAGGACTATGACGAATAGAGAGGAGCTGTGCTGACTGAGCTGGGAGAAATCGAGGCAAAACTACTGGATAAAGTTCGTGGAATACTTTGGAGGTGGCTCTAAAAGTCTCTTGAACAATCGAGTGAGTGACGGCGCTGGTGAAGAAACTCGGTGTGCAGTTTTACTGCCGGTTTGGGCTGGGTTTGTTGGCGGCTGCTAACTGCATAGCTCCCAGCTGCGGCCGCTGGCAACTCGCCAGGAAGCCGGTTCGCTCCAAAACCGGAGGCAAACGCCGTCGTTCCCCCCCATTGACAGCGGGGTAACGTTCCTCCTCCATTGTTTTTCCTGATTTTCGTCCGGTGTTGGTGCCGAAGCATCTGGAAGGACGTTTCGGCCTCTCCCGGCCTGGGTCTCTGCAAGTCCGACGGAGCTTTTCGTGGCGTCGAGCCAGCGAGGAACTGTCGACTGCAAACTTTCCCGGCCAGTTATTCGACTCGTTCCAGGACTTCTAACCGGCACCGCTGTAGGATTCTCGGACTGGAAAGAGCGCCAGCATGCCGGACCGGTCTCCAGGGAGTCGCGGGCCTTCGGGGAGTTACGCAAGGGCGGCTGCCTCCCCGGCCTCGGACAACGCCCTTTTTCGGTCGGTGAAGGTGGAACGTGGGGTGCAATGTATTTTGCGCCCTGGAATGACACTAGAAAAGTGTACGGAGGCAATGGAGGACCTTGTTGGGAAAGGTGGTATTCTGGCCACCGAGAAGGAGTTTGGAAAGGCGGTGTTTTATCTGGTGAATGAAGAGCTAGTGCACCGGGCCCTAAGCAGGGGAGTCACGGTAGACAACATCTTTTTACCTATGGAGCTGGTGACGGCCCCCACGCAACGTATCGTGCTTGGGCATGTTAAGCCTTTCATTCCAAATGAGGACTTGCTACCCCCACTGGCCCGTTTAGGGCAAGTAAGGTCGGAGATCACTGCCATCCGACACAAATTTAAGAGACGCACCCTCCGCACCGTAATCTCTTTCCGGCGTCAGGTATTCATGCAGCTGGAAAGGGAGGACGATGTTGAGGGCCGGTTTACTGTCCGGCATGAGGGAGTGGATTATCAGGTGTACTGGAGCTCCGAGCGCCCGCGGTGCCATGCGTGCAGGGGGGTGGGGCACTTTCGGAGGGACTGTCCTGCCGGCCGGAACCCGAGGGAGCCCATTTCGGGCACCAGTGCCCCAGCTACCTCTGCCCCTGATCCTACTCCTGCACGTGCATCTGCGCCTGCATCTGACCCTGCCCCCGCCCGTAATCCTGCCCCAGCCCCTCACCCTGCCCCTGCCCCTACCCCTACCTCTACTCCTACGGTTGGGTCGGTCCCTGCTCCTCTCCCTGTGGTTCGGGTGGGGGACGGGGTGGAGTCTGTGCGGAGTAAGAAGGCAAAGGGGAAATCCAAACACAGTAAGAAGCGGGCCTTTGAGGCTGCAGAGCTCACGCCCATTTCGCCTGAAGTGGAGCGTGGGGCTCGGGGAGGTGCGCTAGCAGACGGGGCGATGGAAACAGAGAGCGCCGCCCCATCGGTGAAGCCTGCACCTGTGTGCTCCTCCGGTGTGAAGAGGAGAAGGGAACGTTCCCGCAAGAGGGCAGGGGATGTAGATGCGGAGGAGTCCCAGGAAGGGGTGGGAATCCGGGTAGGGGTTGGTTCTAAACCTGAGTCCCCAGATGTAGCCACCAGTCCTGGGGAAGATGGTGTGGTTGTGCAAATAGCTTGTGATAGCCCTGTTTGCACCAATGAGGCAGCCCTGGAGGCCTCCACCCAGGACCTACAAGTCAGCGCCTCTCTGGAGGCCAGTGTACCGAATAATGTAAGAGGAGACGAGACAAAGCGCTCTCATTCTCAGCACCAGGCTGCTTGTGAATCCCTTGGACCAAAGGTGCCGGGTTCCCCTCTATGCCTGCCCCCTGGGGAGGGCGTTTTTCTGTGCACGTCGACCCCAGCAATTAATGACTTGCAGGGAGTCCCTGGGGATTATCCCTCCACTGTCGCAAATGTGGATGAGGCTGATGCGACGGTGGAGCGGGCAGGTAAGAGCGAGGTGCCCGCTGCGCGGTATGGGTCACAAGCGCAGCCATCTTTTGGAACATGCGGGGAGGCCGATGGGGATTCTGTCTGCAGTGACGGGTTGGAGGGGGACTCTTTCGATAGTGAAATAATGGACATCCTCACCCCTCCTGAGAAGTCCCCATTGATACCTGTAGAGGAAATTAAGCATTTTATTCTTACCTCTGAGGGTGCCAAGCACCGGCCTCAACTAGCCTCGCTACGCTGGCCCAGCATGCCGAGGCTGGTGAGGTCCCTGCGAGTCATCCTCGGACGAAAGGGAAAGGGAAAGAGGAATGCGGTGGCGGGGAACGACAGACGGCAACTAAAATCCTTCCTAGATGACCTAGTAAGGGACATTAGAGGGAGAAGCAGCCTCGCTCCTACGGGGGATGGTGGGTCACAGGGTGTCGCTGGTACCGCTCGAGCCCGGAAGGCAAAAAGTAACCTTGCTTTCTTTCCGGACAGTGTGGTGGAGGGCGCCTCCGCTCTCACCGAAATGGGCACAGCTGCTGAGACCTAGTGTGCTCCCGCCATGAAGCTTACCATAGCTAGTCTCAACGTAAACGGCAGCAGGGGTCCTCTTCGCAGGCATAACAATCTCTCAGCCCTCAGGGATGGGCGGTATACGGTGAGTTTCCTGCAGGAAACCCATACCATCCCTGGGGACGAGTCTGCTTGGCTCCTGGAGTGGCGGGGCGGGGGCTACATGAGCCACCTCAGCTCCATTTCTAGCGGGGTGGCGATCCCGTTTGGCCCCGACCTTCCAGCCAGTAATTGAAAGAGTCCAGGACGTTGTGCCCGGCCGTCTGCTCCACCTGGTTGTGCGCCTGGATGGCGTACCATTGCATTTTATCAATGTGTATGCTCCCAGGCGCGGTGTGATGCAGACGCGCCTATTCTGCCAGCTGTCCACCCTGCTGAGCTCCATCGATCCTGGGGATTGCGTCATCCTCGGGGGAGACTTCAATTGTACCCTCGAGGCGGAGGACCGTTCGGGCCTCCAACGCGACCCAGCATCGGCAAAAAAGTTAAAGGAGCTAGTCGGCTCCTTTGACTTGGTGGACAGCTGGCGGAATCTTCACCCCAACTCTAGCGCCTTCTCGAGAAGGTCTAGAGAAGGAGGTTCCAGGATAGACAGCATTTACATCTCTCGGGCCTACGTCTCCCGCGTGTCGGCGTCCTCCATGCGGCCGGTGTCGTGCTCGGGTCATCACCTTGTGTGGATGGAACTTATTCCACTACACCCTCGGGTGGGATCCGGGTACTGGCATTTTAACAACCGGCTGCTGGAGGACAGCCGATTCCGGGATTCGTTCCGAGCTTTCTGGGTCTCCTGGAAGGAGAGGCGAAGAGATTTCTGCTCCCTACGGCTATGGTGGGATGTGGGCAAAGCCCACATCCGGTTTTTATGTCGGGAGTACACTAGGGGGTCGACAAAGAGGCAGAGCTCTGAGGTTGAGCGGTTTGAGAGAGCGTTGCTTGACCTGGAGTCCCGCCTCGGTCCGACCGCTGGAGACCAGCAGCTGTGGCAGGAATACCAGGAGAAGAAGGACGCACTAAGGAACCTGCAGCTTCAGCAGTCCCGAGGTGCGTACGTGAGGTCACGGATCCAAATGCTGCAGGATTTGGACCGTGGCTCACCCTTCTTCTACTCGTTGGAAAGGTGGCGGGGAGTTCAAAAGCAGCTAGTGGAGCTGCTGGCTGCCGATGGCTCCTCCATCACGGACCCTGATGGAATTAACAACGAGGTCCGTTCATTCTATCGGTCCTTATTCTCGCCTGATCCGTCAAATGCGGAGGCGGGTAATGAGGTCTGGGAGGATTTGCCGAAGGTCAGCCCAGAGGACGCAGTGCGTCTGGATGCCCCCCTGACTCGGGAGGAGCTGTCCACTGCCCTTCGGCAACTCCGGAGGGGCAAGTCCCCTGGTTTGGATGGACTGAGTGTTGAGTTTTATCAGGCTTTTTGGGATGTCCTGGGGGATGATTACAGCCTTGTCCTAGGGGAGAGCCTAGCCACTGGAGAAATGCCCCTCTCATGGCGGAGAGCTGTTGTGGTCCTACTGCCCAAGAAGGGAGACCTCCGCCTGCTAAAGAACTGGCGGCCGGTCTCCCTCTTGTGCGTGGACTACAAGATCTTCGCCCGGGCAATGGCCAACCGTCTGGGTTCGGTAATTGGACAGGTGGTCCATCCTGACCAATCTTATACAGTCCCGGGCCGCTCCATCCAGGACAATGTCCACCTAGTACGGGACCTGATCCACCTACTCCAGGAGACTGGGACCCCGGCAGCGTTTCTTTCTCTTGACCAGGAGAAGGCTTTTGACCGGGTGGACCACAGTTTCCTGGTGGGCACCCTGCAGGCTTTTGGGCTCGGACCACACTTTGTGGCCCGAGTTCGGCTCCTGTACTCTGCCGCAGAGTGCCTAGTTAAAATTAATGGATCATTGACAGGACCTATCCACTTCCGAAGAGGAGTGCGTCAAGGGTGCCCCATGTCCGGTC
Source organism: Mobula birostris (assembly GCF_030028105.1). NCBI lineage: Eukaryota > Metazoa > Chordata > Chondrichthyes > Myliobatiformes > Myliobatidae > Mobula > Mobula birostris. The sequence goes on from NC_092379.1 coordinate 57,423,592, forward strand.
AACTGTATGCGATCTGTGTCGAGCCATTCCTCGGCCTTCTTCGGCGAAGGCTGACAGGTCTGGTTCTGCGCGAACCGGACATGGGGGTCGTCCTCTCGGCCTACGCCGATGACGTACTCCTCATGATGACAGACCCCTGTGACCTGCGGAGGATGCGCGAATGCCAAGATGTTTTCCGGGCGGCATCCTCCGCCAGGATCAACTGGGCGAAATGTTCCGGACTCTTAGTAGGCCAGTGGCAGGTGGACTCCCTGCCGGAGGAGATGAGAGCTTTTGAGTGGAGCACCAGACGTCTTCTCTATCTGGGAGTCTACCTGAGTCCTTCTGGGGAGACCTGGCTGGCGAACTGGCAGGACCTGGAGACAAAGGTCATGGCCCGGCTAGGGCGCTGGTCAGGCCTTCTCAGGGTGCTTTCCTATCGAGGCAGGGTGGTGGTCATAAACCAGCTGGTGGCCTCCATGTTGTGGTACCGGATGGTCACCTTGGCCCCCCCTGCCCCTTTTGTCGCAAGAATGCAGAGGAAGCTAGTGGACTTCTTCTGGGGAAACAGGAAGCACTGGGTCTCTGCAGCGGTTCTGAGTCTCCCAGAAGGAGAGGGCGGACAGTCGCTGGTGTGTGTACGCACACGACTGGCGGCTCTCCGCCTCAGGACGCTGCAGAGATTCCTGTACGCCGAGCACCCTCCCAGGTGGCACGTGTTGGCGACTTTCTTCCTCCGGAGGGGCTGCTGTCTTGCCGAAGATATGCAGCTACCACCGGCGGGCGTCAGCCGTGCTGCTTTGCAGAGGCTGCCCGGCTTCTATCAGGACCTACTGAGAGTCTGGAACATGGTTGCCTCAGGCCGGGAATCCCCTCCTCTGGCAGAGGGCGGGGTCCTGGCCGACCCTTGCCCTGTCTCAACGGATGTCAGTGCGGCTCAGGTGTGTGGAACGACTCGGGCTGAGCTGCTCGTCGGGCCCAGGCCCCGCAGCCTTACCCGAGAGACGAATCCACACAACTTGAGCCGTCTTTCATCAACACCCACAATCCCATTTAGGGATGCAGGCAGGAGGTACCTTTATGGGCTGCTGCTCCACACCCTCCACTTCCTAGCATTTGTCCACCGTCCCGACACGCCATGGCGGTCGGTCTTTCCACCTGGAGGTGAGGGGGGTCCCCAGTGGAAGTCCCTCTACAAGGGAGTCCTTCCCATGCACCTTGGGGATCTCGGCTGGAGGGTGCTGCATAAACCGGTGCCCTGCAATAAGTTCTTTAGTTTGTACACGGATCTCCCAGCCGCGTGTCACTTCTGCGGGCTGGAGGAGACCGTGTACCATATGTACGTGGAGTGTGTGAGGCTGCAGCCCCTTTTCGCGTATTTGCGTGGGCTGCTTCTCGCCTTCTGGTTGCATTTCAGTCCCACCCTATTCATATATGGTCATCCAGTAAGGAGGGGGGCACAGAGGGATGAGGATGTCCTTGTCAACTTGCTCCTGGGGCTGGCGAAAATTGCCATCCGTGGCTCCTGGAAAAGGGTGGCAGGAGGTTCTCCCCGGGCGGACTGCCTGGCTATGTTTAGGGGGTATGTTCGAGCCCGGGTGAACATTGAAAAGGAATACGCACAGTCCACGGCGACCGTCGAGATGTTCCGGGACCGTTGGGCTCCGCGGGGTGTAAATGCCATCATTGACGAGGATGGCAATATATTGGTTTAACATGTATTGTCTGTTTGTAGTGTAGTAAATGTGTTATTCACTGGGTTTGTAAATATTGTATGGCACCGACATTTGTAATAAAGAATTTTGTAAAAAAAAAAAAAAATACCCACATGATTGTGTCCAGTACGACACAGGATTGTGTGCCAATACACACAGGATTGTGAACAGTACAGGATTCTGCCCAATACTACACAGGATTGTGATCAGTACAGGATTATGTCCACTACTGCACAGGACCGTGATCAGTACAGGATTGTGTCCAATACTACACAGGATTATGATCAGTACAGTACTGTGTCCAATACTACACAGGATTGTGATCAGTGCAGTATTGTGTCTAATACGACACAGGATTGTGATCAGTGCTGGATTGTGTCCAATACTGCACAGGATTGTGTCCCAGTACGCACAGGATTGTGAACAGTACAGCATTCTGTCCAATACTAAATAGGATTGTGATCTGTACAGGACTGTGTCCAATACGAAACAGGATTGTGATCAGTACAAGACTGTGTCCAATCCTACACAGGACTGTGATCAGTACAGGATTGTGTCCAATACTACACAGGATTGTGTCCCAATACTCACAGGATTGTGTCCAATACGACACGGGATTGTGGCCCAATACGCACAGGATTTTGATCAGTACAGGATGTGTCCAATACTATACGGGATTGTGTCCTAATACTCACAGGATTGTGATCAGTACAGGACTGTGACCAATACTACACAAGATTGTGATCAGTACAGGATTGTGTCCAATACTACATAGGATTGTGATCTGTACAGGACTGTGTCCAATACGAAACAGGATTGTGATCAGTACAAGACTGTGTCCAATCCTACACAGGACTGTGATCAGTACAGGATTGTGTCCAATACTACACAGGATTGTGATCAGTACAGGATTGTGTCCAATACTACACAGGATTGTGATCAGTATAGGATTGTGTCCAATACTACACAGGATTGTGTCCCAATACTCACAGGATTGTGATCAGTACAGGATTGTGTCCCAATACGCACAGGATTGTGATCAGTACAGGATGTGTCCAATACTATACGGGATTGTGTCCTAATACTCACAGGATTGTGATCAGTACAGGACTGTGACCAATACTACACAAGATTGTGATCAGTACAGGATTGTGTCCAATACGACACAGGATTGTGCTCAGTACAGGATGTGTCCAATACTACACAGGATTGTGCTCAGTACAGGATGTGTCCAATACTACACGGGATTGTGTCCCAATACTCTTAGGATTGTGATCATTATGGGATTGTGTCCAATACGACACAGGATTGTGATCAGTACAGGATTGTGTCCAATACTACACAGGATTATGATCAGGACAGGACTGTGTGCAATACTACAGAGGATTGTGATCAGTACAGGATTGTGTGAATACTACACAGGACTGTGTCCCAATACTCACAGGATTGTGATCTGTATGTGAATGTGATCAATACTACACTGGATTGTGTCCAATACTACACAGGGCTGTGATCTGTACAGGATTGTGTCCCAATACTCACAGGATTGTGTCCAATACGGCACAGGACCGTGATCAGTCCAGGACTGTGTCCAATACTGCATAGGACTGTGATTAGTACAGGATTTTGTGCAATACTACACAGAATTATGCTCAGTACAGGATTGTGTCGAATACTACACAGGATTGTGTCCAATACTACACAGGACTGTGATCAGTACAGGACTGTGTCTAATACTACACAGCATTGTGATCAGTACAGGATTGTGTCCAATACTACACAGGATTATGATCAGTACAGGACTGTGTCGAATACTACACAGGATTGTGTTCACTACAGGATTGTGTCCAATACTACACAGGATTGTGATCAGTACAGGAATGTGTCCAATACTACACAGCACAGGATTATGATCAGTACAGGATGTGTCCAATACTATACGGGATTGTGTCCTAATACTCACAGGATTGTGATCAGTACAGGACTGTGACCAATACTACACAAGATTGTGATCAGTACAGGATTGTGTCCAATACGACACAGGACTGTGATCAGTACAGGATTGTGTCCAATACTACATAGGATTGTGATCTGTACAGGACTGTGTCCAATACGAAACAGGATTGTGATCAGTACAAGACTGTGTCCAATCCTACACAGGACTGTGATCAGTACAGGATTGTGTCCAATACTACACAGGATTGTGATCAGTATAGGATTGTGTCCAATACTACACAGGATTGTGTCCCAATACTCACAGGATTGTGATCAGTACAGGATTGTGTCCAATACGACATGGGATTGTGGCCCAATACGCACAGGATTTTGATCAGTACAGGATGTGTCCAATACTATACGGGATTGTGTCCTAATACTCACAGGATTGTGATCAGTACAGGACTGTGACCAATACTACACAGGATTGTGCTCAGTACAGGATGTGTCCAATACTACACGGGATTGTGTCCCAATACTCTTAGGATTGTGATCATTATGGGATTGTGTCCAATACGACACAGGATTGTGATCAGTACAGGATTGTGTCCAATACTACACAGGATTATGATCAGGACAGGACTGTGTGCAATACTACAGAGGATTGTGATCAGTACAGGATTGTGTGAATACTACACAGGACTGTGTCCCAATACTCACAGGATTGTGATCTGTATGTGAATGTGATCAATACTACACTGGATTGTGTCCAATACTACACAGGGCTGTGATCTGTACAGGATTGTGTCCCAATACTCACAGGATTGTGTCCAATACGGCACAGGACCGTGATCAGTCCAGGACTGTGTCCAATACTGCATAGGACTGTGATTAGTACAGGATTTTGTGCAATACTACACAGAATTATGCTCAGTACAGGATTGTGTCGAATACTACACAGGATTGTGTCCAATACTACACAGGACTGTGATCAGTACAGGACTGTGTCTAATACTACACAGCATTGTGATCAGTACAGGATTGTGTCCCAATACTCACAGGATTGTGTCCAATACGGCACAGGACCATGATCAGTACAGAATTGTTTCCAATACTACACAGGACTGTGATCAGTACAGGATTGTGTCCAATACTACACAGGACTGTGATCAGTACAGGACTGTGTCCAATACGACACAGGATTGTGATCAGTACAGGACTGTTTCCAATACTACACAGGACTGTGATCAGTACTGGATTGTGTCCAATACTACACAGGACTGTGATCAGTACAGGATTGTGTCCAATAATACACAGGATTCTGTCCAATACCACATAGGATTCTGATCTGTACAGAACTGTGTCCAATACTACACAGGATTATGATCAGTACAGGACTGTGTCTAATACTACACAGCATTGTGATCACTACAGGATTGTATCCAATACTACACAGGATTATGATCAGTACAGGACTGTGTCGAATACTACACAGGATTGTGTTCACTACAGGATTGTGTCCAATACTACACAGGATTGTGATCAGTACAGGAATGTGTCCAATACTACACAGCACAGGATTATGATCAGTACAGGACTGTGTCCAATACTACACAGGATTGTGATCAGTACAGGATTGTGGCCAATACTACACAGGACGGTGATCAGTACAGGATTTTGACCAACTCTACAGAGGATTGTGTCCCAGTACTCACAGGATTGTGATCAGTACAGGATTCTGCCCAATACTACACAGAATTGTGTCCCATTGCTCGCAGGATTGTGTCCAATACGACACAGGATTGAGTCCCAATACTCACAGCTTTGTGATCAGTACTGGATTGTGTCCACTATCACACAGGATTGTGATCAGTACAGGATGTGTCCAATACTACATGGGATTGTGTCCCAATATTCTCAGGATTGTGATCAGTACAGGACTGTGACCAATACTACACAGGATTATGATCAGTACAGGATTGTGTCCAATATTACACAGGATTATGATCAGTACAGTATTCTGTTAATACTACACAGGACTGTGTCCCAATAATCACAGGATTGTGTTCTGTACGGGACTGTGACCAATACTACACAGGATTGTGATCAGTACAGGATTGTGTCCAATACTACACAGGATTGTGATCAGTACAGGATTTTGTCCAATTCTACACAGGATTGTGTCCCAGTACTCACAGGATTGTGATAAGTACAGGATTGTGTCCAATACTACACAGAATTGTGTCCCAATGCTCGCAGGATCGTGTCCAATACGACATAGGATTGTGTCCCAATACTCACAGCATTGTGATCAGTACCGGATTGTGTCCACTATCACACAGGATTGTGATCAGTACAGGATGTGTCCAATACTACACGGGATTGTGTCCCAATACTCTTAGGATTGTGATCATTACAGGATTGTGTCCAATACGACACAGGATTGTGATCAGTACAGGATTGTGTCCAATATTACACAGGATTATGATCAGTACAGGATTGTGTTAATACTACACAGGACTGTGTCCCAATACTCACAGGATTGTGTTCTGTACAGGACTGTGACCAATACTACACAGGATTGAGATCAGTACAGGATTTTGTCCAATACTACGCAGGATTATGATCAGTACAGGACTATGACCAATACTACACAGGATTGTGATCAGTACAGGATTGTGTCTAATACTACATAGTATTCTGATCTGTACAGGACTGTGTCCAATATTACACAGGATTATGATCAGTACAGGACTGTGTCCAATACTGCACAGAACTGTGATCAGTACAGGATTTTGTCCAATACTACGCAGGATTATGATCAGTACAGGACTATGACGAATACTACACAGGACTGTGATCAGTACAGGATTGTGTCCAATAATACATAGTATTCTGATCTGTACAGGACTGTGTCGAATACTACACAGGATTGTGTCCAATACTACATAGGACTGTGATCAGTACAGGATTCTGTCCAATACTACATAGGGTTCTGATCTGTACAGAACTGTGTCCAATACTACACAGGATTATGATCAGTACAGGGCTGTGTCTAATACTACACAGGATTGTGATCAGTACAGGATTGTGTCCAATACTACACAGGACTGTGATCAGTACAGGATTGTGGCTAATACTACACAGGACTGTGATCAGTGCAAGATTGTGTCCAATTCTACACCGGATTGTGTCCCAGTACTGACAGGATTGTGATCAGTGCAGGATTGTGTCCAATAATACACAAGATTGTGTCCAATACTACACAGGATTGTGATCAGTACAGGATTTTGTCCATTGCTACATAGGACTGTGATCAGTACAGGATTATGTCCACTACTGCACAGGACCGTGATCAGGACAGGATTGTGTCCAATACTACACAGGATTATGATCAGTACAGTACTGTGTCCAATACTACACAGGATTATGATCAGTACAGTACAGTACTGTGTCCAATACTACACAGGATTGTGATCAGGACAGGACTGTGCCCAATACTACAGAGGATTGTGATCAGTACAGGATTGTGTGAATGCTACACAGGACTGTGATCAGTACAGGATTGTGTCCCAATACTCACAGGATTGTGATCTGTACATGAATGTGACCAATACTACACTGGATTGTGTCCAATACTACACAGGATTATGATCAGTCCAGGACTGTGTCCAATACTGCATAGGACTGTGATTAGTACAGGATTTTGTGCAATACTACACAGGATTATGCTCAGTACAGGATTGTGTCGAATACTACACAGGATTGTGTCTCCCAATACCCACATGATTGTGTCCAATACGACACAGGATTGTGTGCCAATACACACAGGATTGTGAACAGTACAGGATTCTGCCCAATACTACACAGGATTGTGATCAGTACAGGATTATGTCCACTACTGCACAGGACCGTGATCAGTACAGGATTGTGTCCAATACTACACAGGATTATGATCAGTACAGTACTGTGTCCAATACTACACAGGATTGTGATCAGTGCAGTATTGTGTCTAATACGACACAGGATTGTGATCAGTGCTGGATTGTGTCCAATACTGCACAGGATTGTGTCCCAGTACGCACAGGATTGTGAACAGTACAGCATTCTGTCCAATACTAAATAGGATTGTGATCTGTACAGGACTGTGTCCAATACGAAACAGGATTGTGATCAGTACAAGACTGTGTCCAATCCTACACAGGACTGTGATCAGTACAGGATTGTGTCCAATACTACACAGGATTGTGATCAGTATAGGATTGTGTCCAATACTACACAGGATTGTGTCCCAATACTACACAGGATTGTGATCAGTACAGGATTGTGTCCAATACTACACAGGATTGTGTCCCAATACTCACAGGATTGTGATCAGTACAGGATTGTGTCCAATACGACACGGGATTGTGGCCCAATACGCACAGGATTTTGATCAGTACAGGATGTGTCCAATACTATACGGGATTGTGTCCTAATACTCACAGGATTGTGATCAGTACAGGACTGTGACCAATACTACACAAGATTGTGATCAGTACAGGATTGTGTCCAATACGACACAGGATTATAATCAGTACAGGATGTGTCCAATACTACACGGGATTGTGTCCCAATACTCTTAGGATTGTGATCATTATGGGATTGTGTCCAATACGACACAGGATTGTGATCAGTACAGGATTGTGTCCAATACTACACAGGATTATGATCAGGACAGGACTGTGTGCAATACTACAGAGGATTGTGATCAGTACAGGATTGTGTGAATACTACACAGGACTGTGTCCCAATACTCACAGGATTGTGATCTGTATGTGAATGTGATCAATACTACACTGGATTGTGTCCAATACTACACAGGGCTGTGATCTGTACAGGATTGTGTCCCAATACTCACAGGATTGTGTCCAATACGGCACAGGACCGTGATCAGTCCAGGACTGTGTCCAATACTGCATAGGACTGTGATTAGTACAGGATTTTGTGCAATACTACACAGAATTATGCTCAGTACAGGATTGTGTCGAATACTACACAGGATTGTGTCCAATACTACACAGGACTGTGATCAGTACAGGACTGTGTCTAATACTACACAGCATTGTGATCAGTACAGGATTGTGTCCAATACTACACAGGATTATGATCAGTACAGGACTGTGTCGAATACTACACAGGATTGTGTTCACTACAGTATTGTGTCCAATACTACACAGGATTGTGATCAGTACAGGAATGTGTCCAATACTACACAGCACAGGATTATGATCAGTACAGGACTGTGTCCAATACTACACAGGATTGTGATCATTTCAGGATTTGGCCAATACTACACAGGACGGTGATCAGTACAGGATTGTGTCCAATATTACACAGGATTATGATCAGTACAGGATTCTGTTAATACTACACAGGACTGTGTCCCAATACTCACAGGATTGTGTTCTGTACGGGACTGTGACCAATACTACACAGGATTGTGATCAGTACAGGATTGTGTCCAATACTACACAGGATTATGATCAGTGCAGGACTATGACCAATACTACACCGGACTGTGATCAGTACAGGATTGAGTCCAATACTACATAGTATTCTGATCTGTACAGGACTGTGTCCAATATTACACAGGATTATGATCAGTACAGGACTGTGTCCAATACTGCACCGGACTGTGATCAGTACAGGATTTTGTCCAGTACTACACAGGATTATGATCAGTACAGGACTGTGTCGAATACTACACAGGATTGAGTCCAATACTACACAGGACTGTGATCAGTACAGGATTCTGTCCAATACTACGTAGGATTCTGATCTGTACAGATCTGTGTCCAATACTACACAGGATTATGATCAGTACAGGACTGTGTCCAATACGAAACAGGATTGTGATTAGTACACTACTGTGTCCAATCCTACACAGGACTGTGATCAGTACTGGATTGTGTCTAATACTACACAGGATTGTGATCAGTATAGGATTGTGTCCAATACTACACAGGATTGTGTCCCAATACTCACAGGATTGTTATCAGTACAGGATTGTGTCCAATACGACATGGGATTGTGTCCTAATACTCACAGGATTGTGATCAGTACAGGATTGTGTCCAATACGACACAGGATTGTGATCAGTGCAGGATTGTGTCCAATACTACACATGATTGTGATTAGTACTGGATTGTGTCCAATTCTACACAGCACTGTGATCAGTACAGGATTGTGTCCAATACTACACAGGATTGTGTCCCAATGCTCGCAGGATTGTGTCCAATACGACACAGGATTATGTCCCAATACTCACAGCATTGTGATCAGTACAGGATTGTGTCCAGTATTACACACGATTGTGATCAGTACAGGCTGTGTCCAATACTACACGGGATTGTGTCCCAATACTCTTAGGATTGTGATCATTACGGGATTGTGTCCAATACGACACAGGATTGTGATCAGTACAGGATTGTGTCCAATACCACACAGGATTATGATCAGCACAGGACTGTGCCCAATACTACAGAGGATTGTGATCAGTACAGGATTGTGTGAATACTACACTGGACTGTGTCCCAATACTCACAGGATTGTGATCTGTACATGAATGTGACCAATATTACACTGGATTGTGTCCAATACTACACAGGATTATGATCAGTGCAGGACTGTGTCCAATACTACACAGGACTGTGATCAGTACCGGACTGTGTCCAGTACGACACAGGACCGTGATCAGTACAGGATTGTGTCCAATACTACACAGGACTGTGATCAGTACAGGACTGTGTCCAATACGACACAGGATTGTGATCAGTACAGGATTGTGTCCAATACTACACAGGACTGTGATCAGTACAGGATTGTGTCCAATAATACATAGGATTATGTCCAATACTACACAGGATTGTGATCAGTACGCAACTGTGTCCAATACTACACAGGACCATGATCGGTACAGGATTGTGTCCAATACTACACAGGAGTTTGATCAGTACAGGATTGTGTCCAATACTACACAGGATTGTGTCCCAATACTCTCAGGATTGTTTCCAATATAGCACAGTAATGTGTCCCAATACTCACAGCATTGTGATCAGTACAGGATTGTGTCCAGTATTACACAGGATTGTGATCTGTACAGGATGTGTCCAATACTACATGGGATTGTGTCCCAATACTCTCAGGATTGTGATCAGTACAGGACTGTGACCAATACTACACAGGATTGTGATCAATATAGGATTGTGTCCAATACTACACAGGACTGTGATCAGTACAGGATTCTGTCAATACTACACAGGTCTGTGTCCCAATACTCACAGGATTGTGATCTGTACGGGACTGTGACCAATACTACACAGGATTGTGATCAGTACAGGATTGTGTCCAATACTACACAGGATTATGATCAGTACAGGACTGTGACCAATACTACACAGGACTGTGATCAGTACAGGATTGGGTACAGGATGTGTCCAATACTACATGGGATTGTGTCCCAATACTCTCAGGGTTGTGATCAGTACAGAGCTGTGACCAATAGTACACAGGATTGTGATCAGTACAGGATTGTGTCCAATGCTACACAGGATCATTCCCAGTACAGGATTGTGTCCAATACTACACAGGATTGTGTCCCAATGCTCGCAGGATTGTGTCCAATACGACACAGGATTATGTCCCAATACTCACAGCATTGTGATCAGTACAGGATTGTGTCCAGTATTACACACGACTGTGATCAGTACAGGCTGTGTCCAATACTACACGGGATTGTGTCCCAATACTCTTAGGATTGTGATCATTACGGGATTGTGTCCAATACGACACAGGATTGTGATCAGTACAGGATTGTGTCCAATACCACACAGGATTATGATCAGCACAGGACTGTGCCCAATACTACAGAGGATTGTGATCAGTACAGGATTGTGTGAATACTACACAGGACTGTGTCCCAATACTCACAGGATTGTGATCTGTACATGAATGTGACCAATACTACACTGGATTGTGTCCAATACTACACAGGATTATGATCAGTGCAGGACTGTGTCCAATACTACACAGGACTGTGATCAGTACAGGACTGTGTCCAATACGACACAGGACCGTGATCAGTACAGGATTGTGTCCAATACTACACAGGACTGTGATCAGTTCAGGACTGTGTCCAATACGACACAGGATTGTGATCAGTACAGGATTGTCTCCAATACTACACAGGACTGTGATCAGTACAGGATTGTGTCCAATAATACATAGGATTATGTCCAATACTACACAGGATTGTGATCAGTACGCAACTGTGTCCAATACTACACAGGACCATGATCGGTACAGGATTGTGTCCAATACTACACAGGAGTTTGATCAGTACAGGATTGTGTCCAATACTACACAGGATTGTGTCCCAATACTCTCAGGATTGTTTCCAATATAGCACAGTAATGTGTCCCAATACTCACAGCATTGTGATCAGTACAGGATTGTGTCCAGTATTACACAGGATTGTGATCTGTACAGGATGTGTCCAATACTACATGGGATTGTGTCCCAATACTTTCAGGATTGTGATCAGTACAGGACTGTGACCAATACTACACAGGATTGTGATCAATATAGGATTGTGTCCAATACTACACAGGACTGTGATCAGTTCAGGACTGTGTCCAATACGACACAGGATTGTGATCAGTACAGGATTGTCTCCAATACTACACAGGACTGTGATCAGTACAGGATTGTGTCCAATAATACATAGGATTATGTCCAATACTACACAGGATTGTGATGAGTACGCAACTGTGTCCAATACTACACAGGACCATGATCGGTACAGGATTGTGTCCAATACTACACAGGAGTTTGATCAGTACAGGATTGTGTCCAATACTACACAGGATTGTGTCCCAATACTCTCAGGATTGTTTCCAATATAGCACAGTAATGTGTCCCAATACTCACAGCATTGTGATCAGTACAGGATTGTGTCCAGTATTACACAGGATTGTGATCTGTACAGGATGTGTCCAATACTACATGGGATTGTGTCCCAATACTTTCAGGATTGTGATCAGTACAGGACTGTGACCAATACTACACAGGATTGTGATCAATATAGGATTGTGTCCAATACTACACAGGACTGTGATCAGTACAGGATTCTGTCAATACTACACAGGTCTGTGTCCCAATACTCACAGGATTGTGATCTGTACGGGACTGTGACCAATACTACACAGGATTGTGATCAGTACAGGATTGTGTCCAATACTACACAGGATTATGATCAGTACAGGACTGTGACCAATACTACACAGGACTGTGATCAGTACAGGATTGGGTACAGGATGTGTCCAATACTACATGGGATTGTGTCCCAATACTCTCAGGGTTGTGATCAGTACAGGGCTGTGACCAATAGTACACAGGATTGTGATCAGTACAGGATTGTGTCCAATACTACACAGGACTGTGATCAGTACAGGATTGTGTCCCAATACTCACAGGATGGTGATCAGTACAGGAATGTGTCCAGTACTACACAGGATTGTGATCAGTACAGGATTGTGTCCAATAATACACAGGATTATGCTCAGTACTGGACTGTGACCAATATTACACAGGATTGTGATCAGTACAGGATTGTGTCCAATACTACATAGGGTTGTGATCTGTACAGGACTGTGACCCAATACCCACAAGATTGTGATCAATGGAGGACTGTGTCCCAATATTCACAGGACTGTGTCACCATAGAATCATAGAAAACCTACAGCACAATACAGGCCCTTCGGCCCACAAAGTTGTTCCGAACATGTCCATACCTTAGAAATTACTGGACTTCCCCATATCCCTCTATTTTTCTAAGCTCCATGTACCTATCCAAAAGTCTCTTAAAAGACCCCATCGTATCCGCTCCACCACCGTTGCCGGCAGCCCATTCCATGCACTCACCACTTTCTGAGTTAAAACCTACCCCTGACATCTCCTCTGTACCTACTCCCCAGCACCTTAAACCTGTGTCCTCTTGTGGCAACCATTTCAGCCTTGGGTAAAAGCCTCTGACTATCCACACGATCAATGCCTCTCATCATCTTATACACCTCTGTCAGGCCATATCTCATCCTCCGTCGCTCCAAGGAGAAAAGCCAGAGTTCACTCAACCTATTCTCATAGGGCATGCTCCCCAATCCAGGCAACATCCTTGTAAATCTCCTCTGCACCCTTTCCATGGCTTCTACATCCTTCCTGTAGTGAGGAAACCAGAACTGAGCACAGTATGCCTCATGGGATCTGACCAGGGTCCTATATAACTGCAATATTACCTCTCTGCTCCTAAATTCAATTCCATGATTGATGAATGCCAATATACCGTACGCCTTCTTAACTACAGATTCAACCTGTGCAGCTGCTTTAAGTGTCCCATGGACTCGGACCCCAAGATCCCTCTGATCCTCCACACTGCCAAGAGTCTTACCATTAATATTATATTCTGCCATCATATTTGACCAATCAAAATGAACCACTTCACACTTATCTGGGTTGAACTCCATCTGCCATTTCTCAGCCCATTTTTGCATCCTATCAACGTCCTTCTGTAACCTCTGACAGCCCTCCACACTATCCACACCACCCTCCAACCTTTGTGTCATCAGCCAACTTACTAACCCATCCCTCCACTTCCCTATCCAGATCATTTATAAATATCACAAAGAGTAGGGGTCCCAGAACAGATCCGTGAGGTACTCCACTGGTGACCGACCTCCATGCAGAATATGATCCATCTACAACCACTCTTTGGCTTCTGTGGGCAAGCCAGATCTGGATCCATAAAGCAATGTTCCTTTGGATCTCATGCTTCCTTACTTTCTCAATTAGCCTTGCATGGGGTACCTTATCAAATGTCTTGCTGAAATCCATATACACTACATCTACTGCTCTTCCTTCATCAATGTGTTTAGTCACATCCTCAAAAAATTAAATCAGGCTCATAAAGCATGACTTGCCCTTGGAAAAGCCATGCTGACTATTCCTAATCATATTATATCTCTCCAAATGTTCATAAATCCTGCCTCTCAGGATCGTCTCCATCAACTTACCAACCACTGAGGTAAGACTCACTGGTCTATAATTTCTTGGGCTATCTCTATTGCTCATGTATATGAAGGATGTGAGTAATAAAGTCAATTCAATTCTATTCTATTCACTACTACACACTACACAGAATTGTGATCAGTGTAGACGCAAGTGACGGAAGGGTTATCATGTATGTTCCCACAACTGCAATCCTTCAGACTTCCCACACTTCATCGCCTTGATGATAAAACGATGAGAAGTTGAAATGGATGTGGATAGGTTTTGACACAAAGGAAGGACCATGCCAATGCCTACTTTGAACATCTAAAGCATCAAAGGCTGAGGAGCAACCTTACTGTAGATTATAAAACAATGCAAAGCATAGATCGCCAGCGTCTTTTTCCACAGGGTGGAAATGTTAAATATGAGAGGGCCTAGGTTTATGGCAAGAGAAAGAAAGTTCAAAGGAGGGAGATGTGTGGGCAATCTTTTCACACAGAGAGAGAATTGTAGGCACCTGGAATGTGGTGCCTGGGGAAATGATAGTGATAGTGATAATGAAGCCACATGGATATGCAGAGCATAGACGAATGTAGACCAAGTGCATGCAGAAGAGGTTAATTTGGATGGCATAGACTTTGAGGGCCTAGGGGCCTGTTCCTGCACTTTACTCTTCTGTGTTCACTGAACTAAAAATCATTGACAGAGGAACTCCAGGTCAGTAATTCTGTCAAAGAGAACAGTATTGTTATCTTATAATAACCTTTGCACAACTCCTAACAAGGAGCAATAATTCAGAAAAACTAGAAATTTAGTTAAGTACCACATATTAGTGAATGAAAAAATATATGTATTTTCATGAGACAATTAAGATTTGAAATAAAGGAAGAACGAAGGAGATCAGTCAAGCGAGTCAAGTGAGCAGAATCTGGAGTGGTGCTGGACCAAAGCAGAAAAATTTGTTGCAGCAAATGCAATGGCACATAATATTTCCTACGTTTCACTCTCAGGACAATAAAAATTGATGCTGATTAATGACAAAACTAATCAACTGCTTCCATAATAATCTTACACAAATGAGCAAATCCCCTAGTCTGTCAAGTGCATTGAGAAAATGCTGTATATTCAGAGTACGGAGAGTTTGATGTATACTTATAACCATATAACATGTAGCAATTACAGCACGGAAACAGGCCATCTCAGCCCTTCTAGTCCGTGCAGGACGCTTACTCTCACTTGTGTTTCTTCAAATCCACAAAAGCGATTTTTTTCATAAAGAATAATTAAAATCTGAAAATTCTCCACCGTCAGTGAACAGTAAGGATCAAGCAATGCTGAGATTGCTGGGTTTTTGAAAGAGAAAACAATGAGGTTTGATCAAAATAGCAACAGTACAGGTCAGGCAAATTCTATCTGAATATGAGTGTGCAGACCCAAGGGGCAGAATCACTGGGTGTAACTAGATGCTCTTTATTCTTGCAGTCATTGACCTATACCTACACCCAGTGAAACTATCAGAAATAATGCTATCACATGTGGGATAGGATACCCCACATCATTTAGGGACCAACTGAGGAAGTTTTGAAATTACACATTTCAGAAAATTTCTACTCTGATCTAAAAGTGAGCTACTCATCATAATTTTCCAAAGCATTTGCTGAAATTACTGACACCAGTATGTTTTCGAACCTTTGAAGGTGCCAATCAGCTCTGAAGGCCAACACTCTCTGACAAGGTTAAGCAACTTGCACAACACATTGTTTATCAGTGTATTTAAGGAAAATACTGTCCTTCTCCCTTTATACATGATCTGAAACAAATTCTCTTAAAAACAATAATAGCTTAGATGTCCAGATTGAAATATGCTCCTGTGTCATTTGATCATGATTTTCAGCTGTTGGTTAGCTTTTTATTAGAGCACTGCCTGTGAAATTGAGTCTCGTTCTGGTGTTCCTGTTATTTCAGACTCTCAGAACAACCAGCTTTTAATATTAAAGCAGAAAATACTAGAAAATCTCAGTGATAGAAAGAGAGAAGCCTACAATTCTGTTCTGTTGGGGGTCTGCACACCCAAACTGCTGATTGGTTTTCTTTCCACAGATGCTGCATGACCCATCTACTGATTTTTTCCAGCATTTTCTATATTTATCTCAAATTTCCAGCAGCTGCTGCTGTTTTTTTAATTTTCCTTTCACTAGCATTGTTCCCAGAAGAAGGCTTGGCCCTGGAAATACTACTCAGGAGAGATCCCATGTGAGCTCCTCTTTTTTTGCAGCAACACAACCCCAAAAACCTCACTCACTGATTTTACACTCAAATCCCTGATCACTCCTGGCTCCACCCCAATTTGTACCTTGGATCTCTACTCAACACCCCTACCTGCAGAACCTCTGAAGTCTTAATGGCTCCTGTTAGTGATCTTCTTTCCCCATTCATCTCCCCAGGCCTGGCCCTTGTCCCAATGAGCATGAATTTCTCTGCTTCTTTCCCCATTCACCTCCCCTTTCCTCATTCACTTCCTCTTTCCTCATTCACTTCCTCTTTCCCTGTTCACCTCCTCTTTCCTCATTCACCTCCTCTTTCCTCATTCACCTCCCCTTTCCCCATTCATCTCCACTTTCCCTGTTCACCTCCCCGGGCCTGGCCCTTGTCCCAATGAACCTGAACTTCTCTGCATGCTTGAACTGGTGCTGTTTATGCAACCATTCAGCCCCTCCATTGATTCTGTCTCCACTTCTTACTGCCTCAGGAAAGCAGCCAACATAGCCCAGGTCCCCTCCTACCCCAATCATTTACCTTCCTCCCCTCAAGAGGTAGTGAACATGAACCACCAGGGCTAAGGAATGCTTCTGGTCAACTGTTCAGAGATTCCTGAATGGACTTCTGAGACACTAAAAGATCCAATCTTGATCTCCCAGTCTATTTTGTTGTAGCCCCTTGCATTTTATTTGTCTGCCTGCACTGCACTTCCTCTATGACTATATTCTATATACTACCTTGATATACTCATCAATGGTGTGGTCTGTCTGGTTGGCACACAAAGCAAATGTTTTTCATTGCAGCAATAATACACCCAAGTTACAAATGTTATCCATGCTGTGTCTCAGGCTGAGTTTTGTGGTAGTAGACTGCCATGCAATCAATCTTAAACTCTTATCTCCCATGCCAATGAATTTTATAGCCAGAAAATTATTCCTATAGAGTACATAATAGCTTAAAGTGTCTTTTCCTCAATGTTACAAATAGAATACTACCTGTGTAAATGTTACTCCTTGAATCAGTACATTTGTATTTACTGATTGGATTAAACCCCAGTTTGTCAAGTGCTTTTGCTAAAGGTTTT
Source organism: Mobula birostris (assembly GCF_030028105.1). NCBI lineage: Eukaryota > Metazoa > Chordata > Chondrichthyes > Myliobatiformes > Myliobatidae > Mobula > Mobula birostris. The sequence goes on from NC_092379.1 coordinate 57,441,649, forward strand.
TTAATGTTTTTGTGATGGAAGTATTTCTAACTGAACTATTTCTCTGAACGTGGAACAAGAGTTGCTCTTTCTCTTTGCTTTTTCTGTTCAGCTTCTTCCTTCAGCTTGGATTCACTCATTTCTCTTTGACTATAACCACAAATCCATTGTCATAAAAATGTTTTTCTTTGCCAATATATTTACTGTTTGAATGACCCAGTATCAAGTCACAGCGTGCTTCTTCTGAATAGATCCTGTGAAAGAATTGCTTATTCTTAATTAAATGTACAGACAGCAAAATTCATAATTCTAGAATAAGATTAATGCCTCCTCAATGTTAATTTTACAATCTCTTTTCATTTACTGAAAGTATAAATCATGGTAACTAGTAGAATAGAGAACTTACCTGGACTAAACAATACAATCCCCTTTAAGTACACATACTCTTTTGTGCTGAAGTCCATACTCCAACACCTAGTCAGGAACGATTTGACTTTCTGTACTTCCACTGCTGACGGTTCATTGCTCATTTTCTCCTTGTTATACTTAATTTTCTGGTTCATTAGAATCTCTTTGAGTATGCTTGTCTTGGAAGGTTCAATCACTTCGAAATCGACCCCTTCCTGAGCCAGACCCAGTACGAGCAGGGCAGCCCAGCAGCTCTCCAGCAGCAGCAGCTGATCCATTTGCAGCAGTCTGCGAAATGAGGGCAGGTTTTTAATAAAGTTCACTGTCTTAAGGAGAACTTCAGAAGCAGCCTTGCAGGCAATATAAGGTGATCCTAGTGCTGCCTTCTCTTTACAGCTGCAGGTGGGTAGGTGTGAATGTCCCTTGTGGTTTAGGATATGATAAAGTATGCTGTCTTGATCCATCTTATCTTTTTCACAGTGGCATCGCTTTTGAAGGGCAAAGTGGGAACTGAACGCCATTGCCCTGTGTAGACAGTAGCACCCTTGTCAGCAGTGCTGTGAGAAGGATCACTGTTTATGTTCGAGAAACTAGACACTGATAGATCTTTTATACCCTGGCTGCCAAATAACCTTGAACAGCTCTGTAGCAAGTTCCAAGGTCATCACTGAAATTGTGAAGAGGTGGTTATGAGAAAATACAGGCATGGATCAGAGGCAGAGACAGGAAAATGGCATGGATTGTGGCTGGAATAATATGAAGTGAAGCAATAGAACAACCAAAGAAATGACTAATGCTGGGTTACCTTTACAATTCACAAGGACATTTAGAAACTAGGATCTATCATGAGTTGGATTTTTAATGCCAGTTAAACTTAGACCACACTAATTTATTTCAGCCTTTGACACTTTCAGCCACAGTTCTCTGATGTCATGTAAGGGTGCGTGGTATGTAAGGTGAGGCTGCATCATTTGTTTTCTCCCTTCATTGTCATGGAAAAATAGTAAAATAATGTTTCATGAATTAGTTACAAACAACTGACATACCCTGGTGAGTAGTGTGAATTCACGTGAATCAGGTGTCATAGAATCACAGTCACCCTTGGCCAAGTGCACAGATAGACTTCGACTACAGCTTCTGCAGAACTCTTCTTTTTGGAATCATATTTGCTGTCTTGGGCCCACTTTTGACATCAGAATGTACTTGAAAATGTTACATAGAGACATAGAAAACATACAGCACAATACAGGCCCTTCAGCCCTCAAAGCTGAGCCAAACACGTCCTTACCTTAGAACTACCTAGGCTTTACCCATAGCCCTCTATTTTTCTAAGCTCCATGTATCCATCCAGGAGTCTCTTAAAAGACCCTATCGTTTCCGCTTCCACCACCGTTGCCGGCAGCCCATTCCACACAGTCACCACCTGCTGCGTAAAAAACTTATCCCTGACATCTCCTCCATACCTACTTCCAAGCACCTTAAAACTATGTCCTCTCATGCTAGCCATCTCAGCCCTGGGAAAAAGCCTCTGACTATCCACACGATCAATGCCTCTCATCATCTTATACACCTCTATCAAGTCACCTCTCATCCTTCGTCGCTCCAAGGAGAAAAGGCCGAGTTCACTCAACCTTTTGAAGGGCAAAGTGGGAACTGAACGCCATTGCCCTGTGTAGACAGTAGCACCCTTGTCAGCAGTGCTGTGAGAAGGTCAACCTATTCTCATAAGGCATGCTCCCCAATCCAGGCAACATCCTTGTAAATTTCCTCTGCGCTCTTTCTATGGTTTCCACATCCTTCCTGTAGTGAGGCAACCAGAAATGAGCACAGTATTCCAAGTGAGGTCCAACCAGGATCCTATATAGCTGCAACATTACCTCTTGTTAGGGCTGATTTCACAGTCTGAAGCTTCCAGTGGAAAGGTAGGCTTCAAAGTCTGAGATAGTATCAATCACCTTAGGGACTGTGAGGCAATGCAGTCACTCAAAAAATCTCTTTCTTTTGAGAATGATGTTAGGACCACCTAACAAATACACATCTACATTCAGCATAAAAGGATGGCCTTCACCAGATTCAGATGAGCTTTCCAGTTGGACCATGCACCATTTGGCTAAGAGTATAAGATCTTAATAGAAACTGTAAATGGTCATTCAGCCCCTTCTTCCCCTTGGTCCATTCAAAGATTTGCTAGTGGGTTAATTGCCTCTTGTGTAGATGGATGGCAGTACATGTGTTGGGGGAGGGTGGGAGAGTTATGGACATTAACTACAGGAGAATGTGAGAACTGAGAATAATGGGAAAGCATAGACTCTCTGGACCAAATTCCATTTTACTATTCCACAAGAAAATATGAAAAGTACGATATCATGACCGACATTATACCTCAATGCCATTTTCTCCACATTCCCATCAAAATAAATTCCCCTTAATTAGGGCACATTGGGACCAGTACATTTTGGCCAGATTAACTGGCTGCCCCAATTAGCCATTCATGGAAAAATTTTAAAACATATAAAAAAAAGGCAAGCTACTGTTTAAGTGGGTAACAGATCATGTATCTAAATGAAACACAGAACAACTTAGAACACTAACAACACTACTGCAGTGCTATAAAACCGCGGTATCGATAGAAGAATTCATCACAGTGTTATGCTGCCACGTTCTTTTGATTGAATTTGAATTTATTTAAATCCTACATCCATCCCACAACGTGAGGGAGTAAAAATCTTTGCGTTATGACTCCGTTGGAATGTACAGATGCGAATTTAAAAGTCTAATGGCTTGTAGAAAGAAGCTGTCCCTTTGCCTGTTGAGCCTGGCTTTAACGCTATGGTACCGTTTGCTAGATGGATGCAGTTGAAACAGTTTATGGTTGGGGTGACTGGTCTTCCCAATAATATTCCAGGCCTTCTTTCTGCACCTGCTGCTGTAACTGTCCTCAATGGAGGGAAGTTCACACCCACAGATGTGATGGGCTGTCCGTACCACTCTCTGCCGTGCCCACCGATCAAAGTTGGTGCTATTCCCATACCAGGGAATGATACAGTGAGTCAGGATGCTCTCAATGGTGCCCCTGTAGAAGGTCGTGAGGATTTGGGGTCCCATGCAGAACTTCTTCAGTCACCTGAGGTGGAAGAGACACTGTTGTGCTTTTTTTGCCACACAGCCGATGTGTACAGTCCAGCTGAGATCATCGGTGATGTGTATACCAAGGAACTTGAAACTACTCACCCTCTCAACTGCAGTCTCATTAATGTTGATCGGGCTGAGCCTGTCTCCGTCCCTCCTGTAATCCATAATCAGCTCTGTTGTTCTTTGGACGTTGAGGGAGAGGTTGTTATCTTGGCACCACTGTGTCAGGGTGTCAACCTCTCCTCTGTAGGCTGTCTCGTCACTGCTGGAAATAAGGCCAATCAAAGTCATATCATCTGCAAATTTGATCAGTAGATTACAGCTGTGTGTGGCAGTACAGTCATGGGTGTAAAAGGAGTAGAGATCGGGACTCAGGACACATCCCAGGGGAGGGGGGCACCTGTGTTGAGGGTCAGAGGAGCAGAGGTGAGGGAGCCCATTCTTACCACCTGTCAGCAATCTGATGGGAAGTCCAGGATCCAGCTGCGCAAGGCAGACTGCAGGCCGAGGTCTCTGAGCTTCCTGTCAAGTCTGGAGGGAATTATTGTATGAATACTGAACTGTAGTCAAGGAACAGTATCCTAACGTAGGCATCCCTCTTCTCCAGGTGAGTGAGAGCGGTGTGTAGTGCTGTGGCTATGGCATCATCAGTAGACCAGTTCCGTTGTGAACATGTCAGTGCAGATACTGAGTGCAGGTAATGGGCTGCCTTCACAGAATGCTTTTGATCATTGCATCCTCCAAATCTTCGTATTCATTGTAATATTCAAGATGATTGTCAATACCTTCAAATTCTTCACAGTTCTAACTTGTTGAAACAGTGAAATTGTTTCATTTTCACACCTGCCTGCCTACTTGAAACATGAAAAAAGCCGTTTAAATTATTTTCCTGCCTATTTCTCACCAGGTTTGTGACAAAAATCACTGCTTTTTGACCAGTGAGTCTTACTTCAGTCGTTGGTAAGTTGATGGAAAGATCCTGAGAGGCAGGATTTATGAACATTTGGAGAGCTATAATATGATTAGGAATAGTAAGCATGACTTTGTCAAAGGCTGGTTGTGCCTTACAAGCCTGATAGAATTTTTTGAGGATGCGACTAAACACAAATGGCAGATCAGTAGATGTAGTGTATATGGATTTTAGCAAGGCATTTGATAAGGTACCCCATGCAAGGCTTATTGAGAAAGTAAGCAGACATGGGATCCAAGGGAACCTTGCTTTGTGGATCCAGAATTGGCTTGCTCACAGAAGGCAAAGAGTGGTTGTAGATGGGTCATATTCTGCATGGAGGTCGGTGACCAGTGGTGTGCCTCAGGGATCTGCTCTGGGACCCCTACACTTTGTGATTTTTATAAGTGACCTGGATGAAGAAGTGGAGAGATGGGTTAGTAAATTTGCTGATGACACAAAAGTTGGAAGTGTTGTGGATGGTCTGGAGGGCTGTCAGACGTTACAACGGGACATTGATAAGATGCAAAACTGGGCTTAGAAATGGCTGATAGAGTTCAATCCAGATAAGTGTGAGGTGGTTCATTTTGGTAGGTCAAATATAATGACAGAATATAGTATTAATGGTAAGACTCTTGGCAGTGTGGAGGATCAGAGGGATCTTGGGGTCTGAGTCCATCGGACACTCAAGGCTGCTGCGCAGGTTTACTCTGTGGTTAAGAAATCATACGGTGCATTGGCTTTCAACAATTGTGGGACTGAGTTTAGGAGCCGAGAGGTAATGTTGCAGCTATATAGAGCCATGGTCAGACCCCACTTGGAGTACTGTGCTCAGTTCTGGTCTCCTCACTACAGGAAGGATGTGGAAACCATAGAAAGGGTGCAGAGGAGATTTACAAGGATGTTGTCTGGATTGGGGAACATGCCTTATAAGAATAGGTTGAGTGAACTCAGCCTTTTTTCCTTGGAGCGACAGAGGATGAGAGGTGACCTGATAGAGGTGTATGAGATGATGAGAGGCATTGATCATGTGGATAGTCAGAGGCTTTTTCCCAGGGCTGAAGTGGCTAAGATGAGACAGCACAGTTTTAAGATGCTTGGAATTAGGTACAGAGGAGATATCAGGGGTAAGTTTTTTTTACGTAGAGAGTGGTGAGTGTGTGGAATGGGCTGCCAGCAACGGTGGTGGAGACGGATACGATAGGGTCTTTTAAGAGACTCCTGGACAGATACATGGAGCTTAGTAAATTAGAGGGCTATGGGTAACCCTAGGCAATTTCTCAGGTAAGGACATGTTCAGCACAGCTTAGTGGGCCAAAGGGCCCGTATTGTGCTGTAGGTTTTCTATGTTTCTATGTTTTGGACACAAACACAAGCAACTGATGCTGTCAAAAAACTATTCATTCTAAGCACAGTGTAGTGTTAGGCCACCACACAAGTGCATGCTGTTTAGAAACTTCAGCAACAGTCTCCTGACAGTTATTTAATAGAAAGTGTAGCTATCTGTTAAATAAGTATAGCTATCCCCTTTTGTTCAAGAGCCTGATGGTTCAGGGGTAGTAACTGTTCTTGAACCTTGTGGTGTGAGTCCTGAGGTACTTGTATGTTCTACCTGATGATAGCAGTGAGAAAAGAGCATGACCTGGGTGGTGAGGATCTCTGATGATGGATGCTACTTTTCTACGGCAGTGTTTCATGTAGATGTGCTCAAAGATTGGGAGAGTTTCACCCATGATGTACTGGACTGAATCTACTACATTTTGTAGGATTTTCCTCTCAAAGGCATTGGTGTTCCTAAACCAGGCCATAATGCAGCCAGTCAGCACACTTTCCATGACATGCCGAATCTCCGCAGACTCCTGAGGGAGTAGAGGGGCTGTTGTGCTTTCTTCAATATTTATATGATGAGTCCTCTGAGATAGTGATACCCAGGAATTTAAAGTTACTGACTCTCTCCCCCTCTGATCCTTCAATGAGGTCTGGCTCATGGACCTCTGGTTTCCCTCTCCTAAAGTCTACAGTCAGTTCCTTGGCTTTATTGACACTGAGTAAGAGGTTGTTGTTGTTACACCACTCAGTCAAGTTTTCAGTCTCCCTCCTGTATGCTGATTCATCACACCCTTAGATACGGCCCACAAGAGTGGGCAAACTTGTAAATGGTGTTGGCACTGTGCTTAGCCACACAGTCATAGGTGTAAAGCAAGTAGAGCAAGGGGCTAAGTACACATCCCTATGATGCTCCTGTGGAGATCGTGGAGATCTTTTTCCAATCACAACTGACTGGTGTCTACAAGTGATGAAGTCCAGGATCCAACTGCACAAGGGGGTATTGAGTCCCAGGTCTTGGAGTTTACTGATTAATTTACTGATAATGTTAAATGCTGAGCTGTACTCGATAAAGGGCATCCTGATGTATGGATCTTTCTGCCCAGACGTTCCAGGGTTGTGTAAAAAGACAACAAGATAGCATCTGCTTTCTTAGGTGAATTGGAGTGGATCCAAGTTACCACTCAGACAGGAGCTGATCTGCTTCAACACCAGCCTCTCAAAACACTTCATCACTCTGCATGTAAGTGCCACGGGGTGATAGTCACTTAGACAGTTAACCACACTCTTCTTGGGCATCAGCATGATTGAAGCCTGTCTGAAGCAGATGGGTACCACACACTGCCGAAGTGAGAGGTTAAAGATATCTGTGAATGCACCAGCCAGTTGGTCTGCACACGTGTTCAGTACTCGACCAGGTACTCTGTCCGGACCGGATGCTTTCCTTGAATTCACTCTCTTGAAGGCAGCTCGTACGTCATCTTTGGATACTGATACCAAGGACCATCAGGAGACATGGGGGTGTGCGATGGTTCCTCCCTGTCCTGGTGATCAAAGCGAGCATAGAAGGCATTGAGCTCATCTGGAAGCGAAGCTCTTCTGTCCTTATGTCACAAGATTTAACTTTGTAGGAAGTTACAGTTTTCTCTTCTTGATCCAACTCTCTTGGACAGAAGCTTCCAAAGATTTAAGAGCCTTTAGATGACTATAGCTCTGCCATTAGCACCATTATCTGAACTAAACCCATCTACAAACAAACTCCTTGACATGCGACTGTATACCCCTGTTTGCAACTGGATGCTTGGCTTTCTGACCAATAAACCACAATCACCAAAGAAATGCAACAGCACCTCTACCAAAATTATCCTAGTGCGAGAGACCCACTGGGCTGAAACCTGAGCCCCTTATTTTAGTTCATTTGCAGCTACAAATGAGTGGCTCTAGCTCCATTTATCAGTTTGCAGATGACATGACAGTAATAGTTTAGATCTCAAATAACAACAAGATGGAGTACAGGAAGGAAATAGAGAGCTTAGCGTGGAAACTTGACAACAACCTTTCTCTCAATGTCATCAAAACAAAAAGTGGGCCATTGATTTTGGAGAATGAGTGCAATGAAGACAGTGCACACACTCCTGTCTACGTTAATGGTTATGAAGTCAAAAGGACTGAGATCTTCAATTTCTTAGGTGCAAATTTCATCATCTGTTAGTCCCACCCAGCTACATGGCTTCTACTGTCAAGAAAGCACACAGTGCCTCTCCTTCCTCAGAAAGTAAAGAAACTCTGCATCTACCTGATCACTTTTACCATTTTTTATTGTTGCACCTCAGAAATAGTCTGATCTAGATGCAGCATAGCTTGAGAAGGCAATTGCTCTTCCAAAGGCCACAAAAATTGCAGAAAAAAGTCCAGTTGATCACAAAAATAGTATCTCCCTTCCATTGACTCTGTCTGCATTTCCCACTGTGTCAGAAAACCAACCAACCAAAATAATCAAGGATCACTCTTACCACAGTCATTCTCTCTTCTGCCCTCTCCTGTCAGACAGAAGAAACAAAGGCAAAAGGATATGTACTACCAGGCTCAAGGGCAGCTCTGTTTCCTAACTGTTGGAGGAAGCTCTCATGTGCTAAAAGATGAACACATTAACTCTTCATCTCTTAATCTGACTCATCTGGCTTGTGCACTTTGTTTGTCTACATGTACTGCACTTTCTCTGAAAATGCAACATTATATTCTGAATTCTGTTATTGTTTACTACATCAGTGTAATTATGTGGCATCATCTGTCTGGGTGACTTGCAAAATAATTGCTTTCTGCCGTATCTCAGTACACATGACAAATATAAACCAAAACCAATATCAAAATGCATTTTCTTGCATCTTTCCTGAGTGACTGTTCCCCTTAGGTTTTAGATGTCTCAGCCAAGGAAAAGATCATTCCCACACTGCACCTGTAAAGTTTCTTAAGAATTCAGTAAACTCCAGTCAAGATGGCACCTGCATACAATGCTCCTTCAGTCGACATCTTCTGGATGGATCATAAAACCATGTATTTCACTTTAATGTCTCTTACATTTTGTTTTCAACTTAAACACAATTCTGGAACTGTTGGAGCCTGTAATTTGCAGTATCTGCAGGGACTCTGTGAGGCAGAGGCAGTCTGCGGGAACTTCGTGGTGGGAAGGACCCGAGCCGATGTTCGAGTCTACTTAACCAGTTAAACCGTCCATTGTTCACCGATTAAAGCGACAAGAGAGATTGAAACATGGAAGTGAATTTGGAAGATGAGTGGCGGCTGCCTGTATTTTGATTGCTGGTGATCTGCTGCAGGGAGGGGAAACTGCCTTTTGATCACCGGTGGGATCACTCTGTTACAGAGAGGGGAGACAGTCTTTTGATCACTGCGGGATCACTCCGATGCCCAAGGGGGAGAACTACCTTTTGATTGCTGGTGAGATTGCTCTGCTACAGAGAGAGGAGACTGCCTTTTTATCTCTGGGGGATTACTCTGCTATGGAGAGGGGAGACTGCCTTTTGATCGCTGGTGGGTTCGCTCGCTGTCGGAGGGGGAAAAGACTGCCACTGTGCCCAGAGAATGTTGCCCAGGTTTTCTGTGTTTTGGATATCGACTTGAACTATAGACCTTTTTTGCAATCTTATATTTTTTGTACACTCTGTGTTCTTCAACTGATCTTTCTCTTTTTTTTTTTGGTGTGTGGGGAGGGGTTTTGGGAGGTCGATGTGCCTGTTGCATTTTTTGTTCTTTTCTGGTGTGGGAATGAAGGACTTGGGAATTGTTGATCGTGCTTCTGTTCTTTTCTTTATTAATATCATGGCTAACCGGAGAAGAAGAATTCCTGAGGTGTATACTTTGATAATAAGTGAACCTTTGAACCTTTGAAATCACCTTTCATTCCTCTCAATTCAGGACAGTGTATTTCCAAACTGTTTAATGACACCTCATGTAACCATTGCTTAAATTAATCTAGTGAATCTTTGTGTGCTTTTGCAAATATATCCTTCTTTGGTTGAGTGATGAGACCTGCACATAAAATTCCAAATGTGGTCACATGAGAGCACTGTATCACTAAAGTTAAAGTTAAAGTCTGTCCCAAGCATTATAGGCTTATCAGGCTGGTGTTTCTGTGGCGTAAAGTGACTGAGAGTACGAGACTCCCCCCCTGGATAGGACACCAGGCATAGGACTGGATAGGAGGTTAATGGCCAGCGTTTTGCCAGTACCAATTTTCAGCTGGGTGGACTGGAGCAGTATGTGGTTAAGTGCCTTGCTCAAGGACACAACATGCTGCCTTGGATGGGGCTCAAACTCACGACCTTCAGGTCACTAGTCCAATGCCTTAACCACTTGGCCACACGCCACATGTATCACTAAAGAAAAGCATTAAATATCTTGAAACATCTCTCTTTAGTTTTTGGTTCTTTTGGAAAAATTGTGGTTGAAGTAGCAGCAACTCAAACAAACCAATGCCGCTGCTGGTGACCCAATAGGTAGTTACCCTTGTATGACATGCCATCTGATCACTCTAATAATAACGTTCCACAAAGTCAAAGAGATGCATTTCATCCTTTATTATCAACAAGGAAACCATGCAATCTTGAAGTGATGCAATTAAGGGAAGTTCAGAGGTCAACAAAAATGAAGACAGCTGGATGTCCCCAGCTCTAAACTGCCCATGAAGACGTAACTTATTCCCTTCACTTTTACCAAGTGCCTACCAGAATAAACCTGCAACATAGAATACAATACAGATACAAAACAGTTGCATGGTTTCTTCAGATGGTATTGCAGAGGCAATATGTATTTCATACTGATTCCCTAGCTGTTGAAGATATTCTTTTCATTGCTAGTTGATCCCTTCTTCTCCTGAACTTACGAAAATTCTCCATTTTCAAGTGAAAGTTCATGTTCAAGTTGAATCATCATTCAACCATACATGAATATCACCAAATGAAACAGCTTTCCTCTGAGGCCAAGGCACGACACACATTACTATCAGCACATAGCACAGTGCACAAATAGTATGATTTCAGAGAAACTTAGCCACAATCAAAATATATAATATAGCCCAGGTCCCTGAGTGGCATAACTGTAGATTTATGAGATGTTTGCTTGGAGCAAACCATTCGTATCTGGGACATTTATCAATTTGCTTCATTGTCAAACACATCATTTGCCTCCATGCATTGAATGGTTGTTTAGTGATCAGGACTGGCAGGACCGGCTGCCCGCGTTCCCAAAGCTGGAAGTAGAAGTAGGTTCCTTGTTCGCATTTTAGCATGCAGTGACAAAATGGAAATATGATGTTCCTAGTCTATACATCTCAGTTTTGCAACTAGCATGTCACAGCTGAGGTAATTTCATTCTCAGATATAATATATACATAGCTGTATTAAGAATAACTGAAGATAAAGAATTGGGGAATTATTCCTTGAGTGTGTTGAAGACCTAAGTCAAAAAAAAAACTCTTTTGTATTACACAATGACCTTGTGTACTGAAGGGATACTGAACTTTAAGATGAACCTACGCTTACCACAAGTGTTGTGCAATTTGCTAGATTTAAATTTTGATGCTTTATTATTGTGTATCCATGGCCGAATGACAATGTCAATCACGCAGGCAGAAGCAGGTCTTAACACAACAGCTAAAACTCATTGATGATTCTAACTTAACCTGTGGCTTCTCATATATTCACTTTTAATGTTTTCTCTTACGTTTGTATGTCCATCCATCTACTGCCCTTCTATCATTTTCCTGGCAATGCTGTTCACACATACTAACTACTCCTGCAACCCACCATCCCACCCTGCACAAACTGGAGAGAATCTGCAGATGCTGGAAATCCGAGCAACACACACAAAGTGCTGCAGCAACTCAGCAGGCCAGGCAGCATCTGTGGAAAAAAGTACGGTCGACGATTTGGGTCAAAATGCTTCGGCAGGATTGCCACCCTACACCATCCGGTCCCACCCATCTCCTATACATTCCCAGTCAATTGCATCCATTAGCTTTATCATTACAACTGGCTCTTCAAAATCCAAGATCCCCCTATCATCACTGATGCCCCAAACCACAGACCTGAGCATACGCCTTTGACTAATGTCCTGACACTTATCTCCCCATCATCTCAGAAAGCTAAATCCCTTCCCAATAACGTCTCAGTCCTTGAGATATGGCCTCTCCACCACTCATGGTGTCTTCAGTGGTGGTCTCTGAATTCATCTTGTAGTGCCAGTCAGTATTATACCATTTCCAGGAGACATGAGGAGCTTCAAAATGTAAATGTCATGTTATCACAAATTAATAAAGATAACAAATATTGACATTATGAGGTCACTTGTACATGTAACTTATTTATAGTCATAGTCATACTTTATTGATCCCGGGGGAAATTGGTTTTCGTTATGCATCAGTGTGCATATATTGCGACATCTAAACTGAGTCGTACAGCACAGAAATAGACCACTCAGCCCACCATGTCTGTGTTAGCCCCATTTTACAGCACTCACTTATAACTTATTATGCATTGATGATTCAAGTTCTCACTTCATTTCTTTTCAAATGCCGTGGGAGGCTCTGTCTGCAGTACTCCCTTACATTCCAATTATCCTCCAGGTGAAAAACTCTTCCTTAGATACCTCCAAAAGAATGTCCTGCAGTCTAAGCCCTGGAAACCAGTCCACCTCAGAAGATGGGATTACAGAGGTAGCAGCAGTACAATGGTAGGCTGTTGGTCATATATATGTAATGCCCTGGTAGCAGTTTTACTGCTAATGTGCAGGGTACTTCATATAACGGTTTTTCTGTAGAAGCACTATGTTCTGCTGGTAGTGTTTTAGTTACCATTAAAGATAAGGGATGCTTAAGAATGTTGTATCATCCAATCAGGATGGTGGAACTGGGAGAAGGTTCTAGAGCATGCTTCGGGAGAGGTTTTGTGACAGACACTGAAGTGGATCGAGGTCTTTTCGGGGGAAGATTGAGAGAGAAGTTTGAGAAAAGGTTCAATCTGGTGGGAAAGCACGATCCGATGGAACCCAAGAGGGGGAATTCTACCGGGGATCAGTGAATAGGAGTTAGCGCCATGAGTATATCGGACACAGCGGATTTTGGAAGATTTGCCAACCTGAGCACATTTGACTGTTTAATTATGATGGGCTCTTCTGTTTTTTCTTTCTTTTGTTTAATAACTCTTTGGTTAAGTTAATGTTCAAAAATATACCTTTTTTATAATTGTACTCAGTGTACTGTCTGACGAGCAATTGCACGGGGCAGTGAGTGACGCAGTGTTCACACAAACTGGGAGTCGGGTGGGCGAGACATCCCAACCTCCTGGGTTTGGCAGGACCCAGGTCATATCTACCCCAGATGTACAGAGTCTGTAAAAGTGGGTTTCTCACCGCTGAGTCCAGTGACTGTCAGTGAGGGGCTAACAAGCCACAGCTCGAGGGACGCCTGGTAAAACGGTAACTCATAAACAGTGGCTTTGGAGGTATGAGCTGCCCAGGGTCCAACGGAAACTGTGGCATGTGAATAGTGTCCCAAGGGACTAGAGGGTGGGAGTGAAGATGACCAACCTGTTGAAGATCATTGTCTTACGTTTCCTTGCTACAGAACACCTTTGGTTCATGGCTGAAAGCAGAGCTCCAGGCACAGCTGAGAGATTGGGATGCTGCACTCAGGCTAAGGCTGCTCTCAGGTCAGCAAGAGCTGCACTTCCCTGCACCATCAGGAAGGCAAAACAGGATCATTCTCAGAAAACATTTCTGTAACACCAGAGACACAAGGTGCATGTGGCAGGGTATTCAGCCAAAATGGGCCACAAGTCCACACTGCCCATCAATGACAGTGGCAGCTCTCCTCCTAGTAGTCTGAATGCATGAAGTGATGTGTCAGCAAGAAAGGACCCTGCTCCTTCTGAAGAGCAGGCACTTGCCTGGCCGTAGCTGATGTGAGGAAGACCTTAGCCAGGGTCAACCCTGGCAAAGCTGCACTGCCTGGTAACATATCCAGTTGGGCGCTGAGGAATTGTGCAGTCCAGTTAACAGAAGTTCTAACCGAGATATTCTTCAATATCTCTCTGAGACAGTCCACTGTCCTCACAGGCTTCAGTGCAGCCACCATCATCCTGTAGCCCAAAAGGGTGACAGTAATCTGCTTTAATTACCACTGTGCAGTGTCATTGCTCTCTACTGTAATGAAGTGCTTTGAGTGGCTGGTTATTGATTGCATTAAATAACATCTTCCTGCCACATTGGACCTTTCCAGTTCTCTTATCACTCAACTCCGTCTACTGATGATGCCATAACCCCGACGCTCTATCCCTTCTGTCCCACCTGGAACACAGCACCTCATGTGCCAGCAGGCAGCTTGTCAACTTCAGCTCGGTGTTTAATGCGACCATCCCTCAGAAGCTAGTGGTTAAACCGTCCTCGTTGGGTCTCAACACCTCTCTCTATAAATGGATCTTGCACTTCTTGACAGAAAGGCCACAGTAGGTCTGTGTTGGCAGCAATATCTCCAGCTCCATCATGCTGAGCACCAGTGCCCAGGGTTGCATACTCCTCACTCCTCGCTGCACATGAATGGCTCCTCGCGGAGACAGGAGCATCACATTTCCGGCTGTGCACGTAATGGAGAATCTCACCTGCTCCCTCAATGCCACTTCTTTAGTCAAGGAAACACAGCAACATTTCCACCTCCTCAAAGATTGGAACGCTCACCCATCCCTCGCACCCCCTCCCTCATTCTAACCAATTTTTACAGGAGTGTCCTGACCAGCTGCATCAACATCTGATATGTGAATTGCAAGACACCTGAGACTGCTGACAGGATGATCAGGGTCTCTTTTCCACCCATCAGAGGTATCTTTGACATGGGTGGTGGGGAAAATGCTAGAGTCAGTTATCAAAGATGTGATAACAGCACATTTGGAAAGTGGTGAAATCATCGGACAAAGTCAGCATGGATTTGTAAAAGGAAAATCGTGTCTGACGAATCTCATAGAATTTTTTGAGGATGTAACTAGTAGAGTGGATAGGGGAGAACCAGTGGATGTGGTATATTTGGATTTTCAAAAGGCTTTTGACAAGGTCCCACGCAGGAGATTAGTGTGCAAACTTAAAGCACACGGTATTGGGGGTAAGGTATTGATGTGGATAGAGAATTGGTTAGCAGACAGGAAGCAAAGAGTGGGAATAAACGGGACCTTTTCAGAATGGCAGGCAGTGACTAGTGGGGTACCGCAAGGCTCAGTGCTGGGACCCCAGTTGTTTACAATATATATTAATGACTTGGATGAGGGAATTAAATGCAGCATCTCCAAGTTTGCAGATGACACAAAACTGGGCGGCAGTGTTAGCTGTGAGGAGGATGCTAAGAGGATGCAGGGTGACTTGGATAGGTTAGGTGAGTGGACAAATTCATGGCAGATGCAATTTAATGTGGATAAATGTGAAGTTATCCACTTTGGTGGCAAGAACAGGAAAACAGATAGGTGGCCGATTAGGAAAGGTGGAGGTGCAACGAGACCTGGGTGTCATTATACACCAGTCATTAAAAGTGGGCATGCAGGTACAGCAGGCGGTGAAAAAGGTGAATGGTATGCTGGCATTTATAGCAAGAGGATTCGAGTATAGGAGTAGGGAGGTACTACTGCAGTTGTACAAGGCCTTGGTGAGACCATACTTGGAGTATTGTGTGCAGTTTTTGTCCCCTAATCTGAGGAAAGACAACCTTGCCTTAGAGGGAGTACAAAGAAGGTTCACCAGATTGATTCCTGGGATGGCAGGACTTTCATATGATGAAAGACTGGATCGACTAGGCTTATACTCTCTGGAATTTAGAAGATTGAGGGGGGATCTGACTGAAACGTATAAAATTCTAAAGGGATTGGACAGGCTAGATGCAGGAAGATTGCTCCCAATGTTGGGGAACTCCAGAATGAGGGGTCACAGTTTAAGGACAAAGAGGAAGCCTTTTAGGACCGAGATGAGGAAAAACTTCTTCACACAGAGAGTGGAGAATCTGTGGAATTCTCTGCCACAGGAAACAGTTGAGGCCAGTTCATTGGCTATATTGAAGAGGGAGTTAGATATGGCTCTTGTGGCTAAAGGGATTAGTGGGTATGGAGAGAAGGCAGGTACAGGGTTCTGAGTTGGATGATCACCCATGATCATACTGAATGGCAGTGCAGGCTCGAAGGGCCGAATGGCCTGCTCCTGCACCTATTTTCTATGTTTTCCATGTTTTCAGGAGTGCTGTGTTCACAGAACCCTTAGCATTGTCAGTGATGACTCCAATCCATCCAGCAATCTCTTTGGCCATCCCCCATCTACTATAGCAGTGTGTCAAGGACTGTTAGGATAGGAAACACCTTCTACTCCCCCCCTCCAGGCTGTAAAACTATTGAGCTCCCAGCCACCACCCAGGTCTCATCATGTATGAAGTTCCAGCACTGTTATACTGCTTACTTTTTAACTTGCGTGATAAATGTTTCCTATTACTTGTTAATTTATCTGTGGCAATATTACTTCATATATTGTGTGTGAGTTATATGTACTGTGTTGTGTGCCTTGGTCCAGAGGAATGTTCTTTCAATTGGCGGTGCACATGCAGAAGGTTGAATGACAATATACTGAACTTGAACGTGAACTTGAAATATTCTTGCCCTGTATTCTGCTTCAAAACAGCTTCTGATTGACACGGGTTTAAAGAGAAGAGGTCATCATTCTTGTTTCAAAACTGGTTCCAATCTGCAATCTACATTATAGGTTGTTTTTAACAAAATCTTGGCAGTATTCTTTCTGTGCACTTAAACGTCAGCCCTTAGCATTCTTTGCATGGAGTTCCATAGAAGAAACTGCACAGAAATTGGCCTCTCAACTCATTTGTTCCATTTTAGTGTCTGTGGTCAAAACTGCATTGCTCGCATTTTCTACTTCTTCTTTATCCCAGTTCACTGTTTTACTGTTTCTTTATGTTGTACATTTTTTAATTTGTCTGTAAGACACTGCCTTGTAATTCACAAGCATCTGCACCAGGAAGGTCGTAGTGAGCCGGTTTCTTGAATTTATTTGACAGAATAGTAACTTTCTTTGTCTTTCCAAGACAAACAACACAGCATACCACTGCAGTTACATACACAGTTCTTCACCTCGCAACAGATCGATCCCTGGCTATTACAGATGAACATATTGATGTAAAATTACTCAATGTTCATTTTTTTTCTGGTGCCAATTCCAGATTTATTGAAATCAATTTTACAATTTGTTATGGTCGGGGTCGAACAGCAGGCTATTTGGCCTATTTAACTCTTCATGGTGGGGGTCGAACAGCAGGCTATTTGGCCTATTTAACTCTTCATGGTCGGGGTAGAGCAGCAGGCTCTTTGGGCTAACTCTTCATGGTCGGGGTAGAGCAGCAGGCTCTTTGGGCTAACTCTTCATGGTCGGGGTAGAGCAGCAGGCTCTTTGGGCTAACTCTTCATGGTCGGGGTAGAGCAGCAGGCTCTTTGGGCTATTTAACTCTTCATGGTCGGGGTAGAACAGTAGGCTCTTCGTGCTATTTAACTCTTCATGCCAACCAAGCTGTCTTCCTGAGCTCACCCAATTTGCCTACATTCAGATCATATTCTTTGAAGCCTTTCCTATCCAGTTATCTCTCCAAAATCCTTTCAAACTTCGTAATTTTACCCACCCCCACAGCTTTATCTGAAAGCACATTCCTCATACATACAACTATTTGTAAAAATCTTGCTCCTCAGATTTCTTTTTTAATTTTCCATCTTAATTAAACCTTTGCCCTTCAGTTAGTCCTGGGACAAAGACTGTGAATATATTGAGACTCTTCTCCCTGGGACAAAGATTGTGAAAATGTTCAGACTCCTCTCCCCGGGACAAAGACTGTGAATGTATTGAGACTCCTCTCCCTGGGACAAAGACTGTGAAAATTTTCAGACTCCTCTCCTTGGGACAAAGACTGTGAAAATTTTCAGACTCCTCTCCTTGGGACAAAGACTGTGAAAATTTTCAGACTCCTCTCCCTGGGACAAAGACTATGAAAACATTCAGAGTCCTCTCACCTGGAACAAAGACTGTGAAAATTTTCAGACTCCTCTCCCTGGGACAAAGACTGTGAAAATTTTCAGACTCCTCTCCTTGGGACAAAGACTGTGAAAATTTTCAGACTCCTCTCCCTGGGACAAAGACTGTGAAAATGTTGAGACACCTCTCCCCGGGACAAAGACTGTGAACCTGAGGCCTCACTTGGAATATTTTGAGCAGGTTTGGGTCCCTTATCATAGAACATAGATCATAGAAATCTACAGCACATTACAGACCCTTTGGAAAACAATGTTGTGCCGACCATGTAACCTAATCTAGAAACTGCCTGGAATTTCCCAACTGCATAGCCCTCTATTTCTCTAAGCTCCATGTACCTATCTAAGAGTCTCTTAAAAGGCTCTGTTGTATCCACCTCCACCAGCATCGCTGGCAGTGCATTCCATGCACCCATCACTTTCTGCATGAAAAACATACCCCTGACATCTTCTCTGTACCTATTTCCAAGTTCCTTAAAACTATGCCCCTCTTATTAGCCATTTCAGCCCTGAGAAAAAGACTCTAGCTGTTCACACGATCAATGCCTCTCATCATCGTATACACTTCTGTCAGGTCACCTCTCAGCCTCCGTCACTCCAAGGAGAAAAGGCTGAGTTCACTCAACCTATTCTCATAAGGCATGCTCCCCAATCCAGGTAACATCCTTGTAAATCTCCTCTGCACTCTCTGTATAGTATCCACGTCCTTCCTGTAATGAGGTGATCAGAATCTAACACGATACTCTAAGTGGGGTCTAACTAAGGTCCTATATAGCTGTAACATTACCTCATGGCTCTTGATCTCAATCCCATGGTTGATGAATGCCTTCTTAATAACACTGTCAACTTGTGCAACAGCTTTGAGTGTCCTATGGACATGGAGACCAAGATCTTGCTGATCCTCCACACTGCCAAGAGTCTTACCACTAATATTATATTCTGTCTTCAAATCTGACCTACCGAAGTGAGTCATTTCACATATTTGTCTTCACTTGAACTTCATTTGTCACTTCTCAGACAAGTTCTGCATCCTATTGATGTCCCACTGTAACCTCTGGCAACCCTCTAGACTATCCACAACACCCCCAACTTTTGTGTCATCAACAAATTTACTATCCCATCCTTCTACTTCCTCATTCAGGTCATTTATAAATATCACCAAGTGGAGGGGTTCCAGAACAGATCCCTGTGAAACACCACTGGTCACTGATCTCTATGCAGAATACGAACTATCTATGATAGCTCTTTGTCTTCTGCGGGCAAGCCAGTTCTGGATCCACAAAGCAAGCTCTCCTTGGATCCCATGCCTCCTTACTTTCTGTATGAGCCTTGCATGGGGAATCTTATAAAATGCCTTACTGAAATCCATATACACCACATCCACTGCTCTACCTTCATCAATGTGTTTTGTTATATCCTCAAATAAATCAATTAGGCTCATAAGGCATTTGACAAAGCCATGCTGACTATTTCTAATCAGATTATGTCTCTCCGAATGCTTATAAATCCTGCCTCTCAGGATCTACTCCAACAACTTGCCTACTAGTGAGGTAAGACTCACTGGTTTATAATTTCCTGGGTTACCTCTACACCCTTTCTTGAACAAAGGAACAACATTTGCAACCCTCCAAATCTCTGGTACTTCTCCCACCACTATTGAAGATGCAAAGGTCATCACCAGAGGCTTAACAGTCTCCTCCCTCGCTTCCCACAGTAGCCTGGGGTACATCTCATCTGGACCCAGCAACTTACCTAGCTTAATGATTTTCAAAATCTCCAGTACATCCTCTTTCTTATTGATGTCTACATAGAAACAGAGAAACATAGAAAGCCTACAGCATAATACAGGCCCTTCAGCCAACAAAGCTGTGCTGAACATGTCCCTACCTTAGAACTACCTAGGGTTACCCATAGCCCACTATTTTTCTAAGCTCCACGTAGCTATCCAGGAGACCCTGAAAAGACCTTATCGTTTCCGCCTCAACCACCACTGCTGGCAGCCCATTCCACGCACTCAGCACTCTCTGCATTAAAAGCTTACCCCAGACATGTCCTCTGTACCTACTTCCAAGCACCTTAAAACTCATGCTAGCCTTTTCAGCCCTGGGGAAAAGCCTCTCAAGCATTTTAGTCCACAATTGCCAAGGTCCTTTTCCCTGGTAAATACTGAAGCAAAGTATTCATTAAGTACCTCCACTCCCTGCTCCATGCACATGTTTCCACTCTCGCTCCTGACTGGTCCTATTCTCACACGGCTCATTCTCTTGCTCTTCACGTACTTGTAGAATGCCTTGGGGTTTGCCTTAATCCTGTTCACCAAGGCCTTTTCATGGTCCCTTCTGGCTCTCCTAATTTCATTCTTGAGCTCCTTCCTCCTATCCTTATAATCTTCTAGATCTCTATCATTACCTAGTTTTTTGAAACTTTCATAAGTTTTTCTTTTCTTTTAAACTAGATTTTCCACATCCCTTGTACGTCATGGTTCTTTTACCCTACCATCCTTTCCCTGCCTCAATGGAACATACCTATTCAGAACACCAAGCAAATATTCCCTGAACATTTGCCACAATTCTGCTGGGCATTTTCCTGAGAACATCTGCTCCCAATTTATGTTCCCGAGTTTCTGCCTGATAGCATCATATTTCCCCCTACCCCAATTAAATGTTTTCCCAGTTGTGTGCTCCTATCCCTCTCTAGCGCTATGGTAAAGGAGATAGAGTTGTGATCACTACCTCCAAAATGCTCTCTCACCAAGAGATCTGACACCTGACTAGGTTCATTCCCCAATACCAGATCAGATACAGCCTCTCCTCTAATTAGCTTATCTACATATTGTGTCAGGAAACCCTCTTGAACACACCTAACAAACTCCACCCCATCTAAACCCCTTGCACTAAGGAGATGCAAATCAATATTAGGAAAGTTAAAATCTCCCATCACATCAACCCTATTATTATTTCACCATTTTAGAATCTGTCTCCTTATCTGCTTCTCGATATCCCTGTTACTATTGGATGGTCTATAAAAAAACACCCAATAGAGTTATTGCTCCCTTCCTGTTTCTGACTTCCACCCATAATAACTCAGTAGACAATCCCTCCATAACTTCCTCCTTTTCTGCAGCGTGAAACTATCCCTCATTAGCAGTAGCATGTCCCCGCCTCTTTTGCCTCCCTCCCTGTCCTTTATGAAACATCTAAAGTCTGGTACACTCAGCAGCCATCCCTGCCCCTGAGTCATCCAAGTCTCTGTAATGGCTACAGCATCATAGTTCCACGTATTGATCAAACTCAAGTTCATCTGCCTTGTTTATGAACTCCTTGCATTAAAATAGACACATCTTAGACTGCCTATCTGAGAGCATATTTGCTCTATCATCTGCCTATCCTTCCTCACAAACTCCTTACAAGCCGTCACTAATTGTGCGCCAACCACCCCATCCTCTGCCTCTTCACTTCGGTTCCCACCGCCCTGCAAATCTAGTTTAAACCCTCCCCAAAAGCATTAGCAAACCTCCCTGCCAGGATATTGGTTCCCCTCCAGTTCATGTGCAACCTGTCCCACTTGTACAGGTCACCCCTTTCTCCAGAAAAAGTTCCAATGATCCAAGAACTTGAAATCCTGCCCCTGCACTGTCTCCTCAGCCACTCATTCATCTGTGCTTTCTTCCTGTTCTGGTCTTTCCTAGCTCGTGGCACCGGGAGTAATCTGGAGATTACTACCTTGGAGATCCCGCTCTTCAGCCTCCTTCCTAACTCCCTGTACTTACTACGCAGGACCTCTCCTGCCTATGTCACCGGTACCAACATGTACCATGACTTCCGGCTGCTCACCCTCCCCTTCAAGAATATTCTGCAACTGCTCAAAGACATCTTAGACCCTAGGACCCGGGAGGCAACACACTAGCCTGGTGTCTCTTTTGTTGCCGCAGAATCTCCTATCAGTCCGCCTAACAATCAAGTCCCATCTGCCTGACTTCACCCTACCCTTCTGAGTCTCAGAGCCAGCCACAGTTCTATTGGTCTGGCTGCTCCTGCCTTGCCCAGATAGGTCACCCCCACCCCCCAACCCTCAGCAGTATCCAAAGGGGTATACCTGTTGCTGAGGGGAATGGCCACAGGGGGACCCTGCACTAACTTCATTCTCCCTTTACCTCTCTTGGTGTTCACCCATCTACTCCCTGAATTATCTTAGCTAATTTGTGTGCAAACTGAAAAGGATTTAAAGGAGGTTCACAAAAATGATTCCATGATTGAATGGCTTGTCATATGAAGAGCATTTGATGGTTCTCGGCCTGTATTCATTAGAATTCAGAAGAATGAGGGGTGACCTCATTGAAACCTATCGAATGGTGAAAGGCCTTGATAGAGTGGATGTGGAGAGCATTTTTCCTATGGTAGGAGTGTCTGAAACCAGAAGACACATTCTCAGAACAGAGGGGTGTCCTTTTAGAATAGAGATGAGAAGTTTCTTTAGGTGGAGAGTAGAGAATCTGTGGATGCTTTTGCACAGGCATCTGTGGAGGCCAAATCTGTATGTTTATTTAAGGTGAAGATAGATAGATTCTTGATTAGTCTGGGCATGAGGGAATACAGAGAGAAGGCAGGAGATTTGGGCTGAGAGTAAAAATAGATCGGCCATGATCAAATGGCGGAGCACACTCGATGGGTCAAATGGCCAAATTCTGCTCCTGTGTCTTATGGTCTTATGGTCTAACATCCATCTGATTTATGGCCCTCATGATTTCATGATCATTTATAATCCCTGAACCTCCTTCACTCCAGGGCAATGAGTCCCAGCCTATCCAGTCTCGCCTTATAGGTCAAGTTCTTCAGACCCAGCAGCGCTTGATCATTTTTTTTCCCTCTGAGTTTACTGGCCCAATGCATTGTAAGAATCTTGAATATCAAGAACACATAAATTTCATCAAGAATCATCAGAATCAGATTCAGGTTTATTATCACCAGCATGTGACATGAAACTTGTTGACTTAGCAGCAGCAGTTCAATGCAATACATAATCTAGCAGAGAGAAAAATATTAAAAAAATAAAAATAAATAAATAAACAAGTAAATCAATTACAGTATACATATATTGTATAGATCTTTCAAAATGTGCAAAAACAGAAATATTGTATATGAAAAAAAAGTAAGGTAGTGTCCACAGTAAAAGTATGTGAAGCCAACCAAACAGAGCCCCTGGGGACTGTAAAGAAGCTAGAAAAAAAAAAAGCAAATTAAAAAAGCCAGGAGGGTCCATGAAAATTCCTTGGCAAGTGGGATTAAAGAGGATCCCAAGGCATTCTTTACATACATCAAGAGCAAGAGGATAACTTGGGAGAGGGTAGAACCACTTAGGGATAAAGGAGAACGCTTGCTTGGATACAGATGATGTGGGTGAGGTCCTCAGTGAGTACTTTACAACAGTATTTACTAAGAAGAAAGCTATGGAGAGTAAGGAGTTATGTGCCAAATATAATAATATGCTAGGGCATTTCAAGATAAAGGAGGAGGGTGTGCTGGGTTGTTTAAAGAACATTAAGGTGGTTAAGTCCCCAGGGCCTGATGGAAAACACCCCAGGATGTTGAGAAAGGTAAAGGATGAGATTTCACGCCACAGGAGAGGTCTCAGAAGACAGGTTGTTCCATTATTTAAGAAGGAACCAGGGAAAATCGTGGAAACTATAGACCAATGAGTCACACGTCAGTGGTAGGGAAGTTACTGGAGAGATTTCCTAGGGATGGGATTTATGAGCATTTGAAAAACTATGGCCTAATTAGGGAGAGCAAGCATTTCTTTGCGTTGTGCTTTACTAAATTGATTAAGTTATTTGATGAGATGACGAGGATGATTGATGAAGGTAGAGCTAAGAATGTTGTCTACATGGATTTTACCGAGACATTTGACAAGGTCTCTCACAGGAGGACCATGCTGAAGCTTAAGATGCATTGGGAACTATGGTTAAATGGCCATTTGGATTCAGAGCAGAGGGTAGTAGTCGAAGGGATTTATTCTTGCTGGATGGCTATGATTAATGGTGTTCCACTGGGATCTCTGCAGTTTGTAATGTTTATAAATTTAAGTGGTGGGTTCATCAGTTTGCAGATGTTGTTAAAATTGGTGATCTTTTGAATAGTGTTGAAGACTCGCAAATTTTATAGTGGGATTTAGATCAATTGTAGATATAGATGGAGAATTGGCAAATGGGGTTTAACCAAGTGTTTCACCTTAGTAGATCAAATGTAAAGAGACAGTGCACTGTTAAGAACAAGATCCCTAACAGTGCTGATGAACGGAGGGCTATTGGGCTCCAACTTTCCAGCTCCCTGAACGTGGCTGCACAGGTTGATAAGGCATACTTGTCTTCCTTAGTTGAGCCATTGAGTTCAAAAGTCAGGAAGTTATGTTGCAGCTTTATAAACTCAAGTTAGGCTACATCTGGAGTATTGCATATAGTTCTGGTCACCCCATTATAGGAAGGATGTTAGGGTTTTGGAGAGGGTGCAGGAGAAGTTTACCACATGCTGCCTGGATTAGAAGGCATGTGCTGTAATGAGAGGGTGGACAAGCTTGGGCTGTTTTTCTGGCGTGGTGGAAGCTGAGGGCAGATCTGATAGAGGTTATAAGATTATGATAGGCACAGACAGAGTAGACAGTATCTTTTTCCCAGGATTAAAATATCTAATACTGAAGGGTCAAGTGGGGTAAATTCAAATGAAATGTGAGGAGTAAGATTTTCTTGTAGAGAATGGTCAATGCCTGTAGTGGTGAAAGAGGCAGATACGTTATGGGTTTTTAAGAGGCGTTAAGAGAGGCACGTGAAGGTGAGGGAAATGGAAGGATATGGTTGTTGTGTAGGCAAAAAGGATTAATTTAGGTGGCTGTTTGATTATTGATTTATTTGGTTTGATGCAACATTGTGGGCTGAACATAGAAACATAGAAAATAGGTGCAGGAGTAGGCCATTCGGCCCTTCGAGCCTGCACCGCCATTTATTATGATCATGGCTGATCATCCAACTCAGAACCCCGCCCCAGCCTTCCCTCCATACCCCCTGACCCCCGTAGCCACAAGGGCCATATCTAACTCCCTCTTAAATATAGCCAATGAACTGGCCTCAACTGTTTCCTGTGGCAGAGAATTCCACAGATTCACCACTCTCTGTGTGAAGAAGTTTTTCCTAATCTCAGTCCTAAAAGGCTTCCCCTCTATCCTCAAACTGTGGCCCCTCGTTCTGGACTTCCCCAACATCGGGAACAATCTTCCTGCATCTAGCCTGTCCAATCCCTTTAGGATTTTATACGTTTCAATCAGATCCCCCCTCAATCTTCTAAATTCCAACGAGTACAAGCCTAGTTCATCCAGTCTTTCTTCATATGAAAGTCCTGCCATCCCAGGAATCAATCTGGTGAACCTTCTTTGTACTCCCTCTATGGCAAGGATGTCATTCCTCAGATTAGGGGACCAAAACTGCACACAATACTCCAGGTGTGGTCTCACCAAGGCCTTGTACAACTGCAGTAGTACCTCCCTGCTCCTGTACTCAAATCC
Organism: Mobula birostris; assembly: GCF_030028105.1. NCBI lineage: Eukaryota > Metazoa > Chordata > Chondrichthyes > Myliobatiformes > Myliobatidae > Mobula > Mobula birostris. Next base: position 57,467,119 of record NC_092379.1, read on the forward strand.
TCTCGCTATAAATGCCAGCATACCATTCGCCTTTTTCACCGCCTGCTGTACCTACATGCCCACTTTCAATGACTGGTGTATAATGACACCCAGGTCTCGTTGCACCTCCCCTTTTCCTAATCGGCCACCATTCAGATAATAATCTGTTTTCCTATTTTTGCCACCAAAGTGGATAACTTCACATTTATCCACATTAAATTGCATCTGCCATGAACTTGCCCACTCACCCAACCTATCCAAATCACCCTGCATCCTCTTAGCATCCTCCTCACAGCTAACACTGCCACCCAGCTTCGTGTCATCCGCAAACTTGGAGATGCTGCATTTAATTTCCTCATCCAAGTCATTAATATATATTGTAAACAACTGGGGTCCCAGCACTGAGCCTTGCGGTACCCCACTAGTCACCGCCTGCCATTCTGAAAAGGTCCCGTTTATTCCCACTCTTTGCTTCCTGTCTGCTAACCAATTCTCCACCCACACCAATACCTTACCCCCAATACCGTGTGCTTTAAGTTTGCACACTAATCTCCTGTGTGGGACCTTGTCAAAAGCCTTTTGAAAATCCAAATATACCACATCCACTGGTTCTCCCCTATCCACTCTACTAGTTACATCCTCAAAAAATTCTATGAGATTCGTCAGACATGATTTTCCTTTCACAAATCCATTGTGGCTTTGTCCGGTCATTTCACCGCTTTCCAAATGTGCTGTTATCACATCTTTGATAACTGACTCCAGCAGTTTCCCCACCACCGACATTAGGCTAACCGGTCTATAATTCCCCGGTTTCTCTCTCCCTCCTTTTTTAAAAAGTGCCTATTTCTGTGCAATACTGTTCAATGTTCTAATTATATTGTCCAAACTGTAATGTTGTCTTTGCATACTAAGGGAAATTTCCCATTGGCATCTTCACCACTCTCTGTTTAACATATTAGATGCCATCTGAATCTACGTTACACACATCCAACCTCTCGTCAAAAAATGGTCACTGTTTCTCTCTTAACAATTATTCCATGAAGAAATGCCTCAGAATGATATTTATTCTGTCCTCCTATATCCATGTTGCAGTTGAAAACAATGGACATTGTTATGGATTATGGATTATAATAATACATTATTGAAATGTATTATTGGAAATGGAGATTTGTTTCTTTCACAGTATTAACTAGACCCCAAAATGTTTTGCTTGCTGTCAGGTAGTTGGAAACATACCAAGAAAGCTTTCTGAATCTTACCTATTCACCTCCAATCATTTAAATCCATGTTTATCAGTCCCTTTTCTCTGACTGTTTTATTTCTATTAAACAAAAAAAATCCAAGTCTAAGCCCAACTCTTTTTTTCTTTTTGGATAAGAGAACTCTAGACTTCTAGAACCCTTTGTGTGAAATGTTATTTTGCAATTTGTCTCCTTACTAACCTAATTTTAAGGTAATGTTTTTTAGTCTTAGATCCTTTTACTAGTTAAAACTCCTTTGCAAATCAAACCTACGCAACTTATGCTGACAAGTTAGCTGTTGAACCCTGCTTCCTTTGATTTACTTGAAGTGAAGATTTCCATTGAAAAATCAACAATGTTCGTAATTGCTAAAGCTCATGAGTCCTTGGAAACAATTTTTTTTTGTAAGCCATGAAGTTTTCTCTACATCAATATTTCTACCGTTACCAAAGGACAAGTTGAAGACTGCTGAATTCAATTGAAACAATTGAGATTTTGCCAACACTGGGATTCATGCTGAGTTCTTCCAATTGTATACTGTCCAATGAATCTGGTAACATGAGTAAGGTCTCTTCCTGTTTCATTATTATGGTTAAATAGAAGCAAAATTAATTTTAGGCTTTTGGAGTCACTGGCAATAGAATTGCTAAGTTGTGTAAATTATATTTGTAAGACACTGCATGTTTAAGACAATCTGAGTTGTAACGACTTATCATTGTTACTTCACTGTGGCTATCAGCGGCATGACTCATGAATGGTCAATGCTGCCTCATTCAAAGTAATCATTCACCAGGAGCTGACAGACCTTACACTGGCATAAAATTAATGTGGAAATATATTTACAGATATTTCAACCAACACACAGTGAATAGAAAAAGTAAAGAAAAAGGGCCTGTTGCAGTTAAACTAGTCTAAATGTGCACATAAATATTGGAGCTCATTTCAGTAGAAGTTGGGTGTGGTGCTTTACTCACAACACTGCACTCACATCACCAGCCACAGCTCAACTTCCCTCGAAGAACATTATGAACAAACTGGCTAACTCAGAAACTTTGGCAATTCCTCCTTGGAACCATTCATCTGCATAAAGCACTCCTTGCAATAGGGTCTCCCCTTGGACTGCGATTCTGTGAGCATCTTCCCTTGTGCTCCACTCCGCATCTCCTTCTCCACCAACACCTCCCAACAAAACACCCAAAACCAAACTGTCCCTCAGAAATATGATCCCACCCAGCTCTTTCAAATGTTCCATGGCATCCCATTGGACAGAATGTTACAGATCGTTACCAAGACAAACCTGATTGGTTGACACAACATTCCCCAGCTGAGCAAATAACTCCTTATCTTAGCAGAAGCCAAAACACTAGTCTATGAAGCTTAATTAAAAGAACACACTGCATTTTGCAGAGACGCTCTGAAAATAAAATACCCCATAGTATAGCAGTAGGAATACAATAAGACATGTTCTTCACCAGGGAATTACGTTAATATTTACGCTTATCTTCAGCCTTTGAAAAGCAACTAAAAACAAATTTAGAAATAATTTATTCCACAGCCAATTGATAGAATGCAGAAGTTCCCAGACCACAGGTAGTGTAGCCTATGATGTGAGGTTTGAGAAGTGTTATTGCAGGTACTGAGATGTTGTTCCTGACACTACAGAGAAAGAATGGTCTTGAGCCAAATGTTGCAATGATCTGAAGATGATTTTGCATTTTTTTGATAAACAAAAATGTGCTGATAATGAAGTTTCAAACTAGTGGACCTTCCACAGAGTTGCTTGTAGAGAATACAAGGACTGTTCCTTCTTTTATTTCACTGTTGTTCTTTGACCATGAGTTCTTGGGAAGGTAAAAGTCCATCCCACCAATTCCAGTATGTATTACGCAATGTGGCGTTCAGTGTAATGCCTTATAGCACCAGCAGCCGGCGGGTTCAATTCCCACCACTGTCTATAAGCAGTTTGTATGTTCTCCCTGTGACCACATGCATTTCCTCCAGACTCTTTGTCATTCTCCCACATTCCCAACACATACAGGTCAGGGTTAGTAAGTTGTGGGCATGCTCTGCTGGTACCAGAAACATGGCAACACTTGTGGGTTTCCCCCATCAGACTTGTTGATGCAAATGTCACATTTCTCAGTGTTTACTTTTAATGTTGGTGTTCTTTGTTGTATCGTTTTGATCTCAACTTGTTGCCTTTAAAGCTTCAGACCAGCCTCTGTCACGTATCTTTCGTAATTTCAGCTTATCTAAACCATTTCTACCACATTCTTGGTCCTGATTACCTTTCCACTCTAATTTTATTCCTAATCCCCAACTATTTATATTAACATTCTTATCCTTAGCTTTAAATACATTTTCTTCCTCTATTTCTGTAACCTCCCTCAAGTTTGTAACTATTCCCTCCTCAGTGATACCAGGATAAGGATACCAGGTCAGGCTAGTGATAAGAGAAATGGGAAGCTCTACTGGTTGAGCTGCTAACTGTGTTAGCTCCAGACTTCTGATGAATGACCATTGACATCAGCAAATACTGCCTGGCCTGTTGAGTATTTTCCAGGCTTTCTACTTTCACATCATATTTCCAACTGTTATGTTTCAGTTATTAATCAAGAGTTATTTGATGATGCGGAGTTAGGGCAGAAATACACTGTCAACTTCTCTTTCTTCCTCTTCTTCAGTTCCACTTTCTGCAACATTTCCTGCCATTCTCTGACATCTGACCCTGTTCCCCAACTTCCCCAACCCCACCCCCTCTGCTGATAGAAAAAGTTATTTTTTCCCTTCTTCAGCTTGAGCAATATGCAGCTTCCTGACATAATGGCAGAGTGGCGCCAACTGCAGCTCATGAGAGCAACATCTAAGGCGTAGGATAGGTACATTCCAAAGAAGATTATGTATTCTAAAGGCAGAAGGGGACGCACATGCTGACAAGAGAAAACAAAGCCAATATCGAAGAAAAAGAGGGGGCATATAATAAAGCAAAAATTAAAATGAAGTTAGAGGATTGGAAAGTTTTTCAAAATCAACAGAAGGTAACTAAAAATTCATTGGGGGGTTGTGGGGAGAGAAGATAAAATATGAAGGTTTGTTAGCCAATATCATCAAAGAGTATACCAATAGTTTTGTTCAGATATCGAAGGTGTAGAAGAGAGGAGAGAGTAGATATTAGAAAATGATGCTGGAGAAGTAGTAATGGATGGGCTGAATAAGTATTTTGCATCATTCTTCACTCTGAAAGATACTAGCACTATTCCAGAAGTTTGGGAGTGTCAGGGGCATAGTTGAGTGCAGTCGTTATTACAAGGGAGAAGGTGCTTGGGAAGCTGAAAGGTCTGAAGGTGAGAGGTCACCTGGACTAGATGGTCTAAACTACAGAGTTCTGAAAAAAAATAGATGAAGACATTGTGAAGGCATTAGTAATGATCTTTCAAGAATCAATGGATTCTGGTATAATACTGGAGGATTTGAAATTTGCAATTGTCACTCCACACTTCAAGAAGGGAGAGTAGCAGAAAAAGAGAAATTATAGGTCAGTTAGCCTGACCTCAGTGAGTGGGAAGATATTTGAGTCAATTGTTAACAAAGTGGTAATGAGGTACTTGGAACCACACGATAAAATAGGCTAAAGTCAGTATGGTTTCCTTAATGAAAAATATTACCTGACAAATCAGCTGGAATTCTTTGAAGAAATAACACACAGAATAGAGAAAGGAAAATCAGTAGATATTGTGTACTTGGATTTTCAGAAGGCCTTCGATAAGGTGCCTCATATGAGGCTGCTTATCAAGATAAGAGCCCATAGTATTGCAGGAAAAATACTAGCATGTGTAGAGCATTGACTGATTGACTGGAGGCAAAGAGTGGAAATAAAGGGAGCCTTTTCTGATTGGCTGCCGGTATTTAATGGTGTTCCGTGGGGGTCAATTTCACTTTTTTTAAGTTAAATGTCAACAACTTGGATGATGAAATTGGTGGTTTTGTGGCAAGTTTGTGAACACTATGAAGATATGTAGTGGGACAGGTGGTGTTCAGGAAGCAGAGAGGCAGCAGAAAGACTTAGACAAGTTGGAAAAATGGGCAAAGAAGTAGCACATGAAATACAGCATTGGGAAGTGCAAGGTCATGCATTTTTGTAGCAGAATAAAAACATAGACTATTTTCTAGAGAGGAAGAAAATTCAAAAAATTCAAAGTGCGAAGGGACTTGAGAGTTCTCATGCAGGATTTCCTAAAGGTTAGTTAGCATGTTGAGTAGGTGGTGAGGAAGGCCAATGCAATGTTGGCATTCACTTTGGGAGGACTACAATATTAAAACAAGGCCCCTTATTTAAGAAAGGATGTGCTGACATTGAGGAGAGTTTAGAGCAGGTTTATGAGATTGATTCCAGGAATGAAAGGCTTATTGTTTGAAGAGCAATTGATAGCTCTGAGCCTGTACCTGCTGGAACATAGAAGAATGAGGCGGAATTTCATTGAAAGCTATCAAATGTTGAAAGACCCAGACAAAGTTCTTGATTAGTCAGGGCATGAAAGGTTACGAGCAGAAGGCAAGAGAATGGGTTTGAGAGGGAAATAGATCAACCATGAAGAACTGGTAGAAGAGATTTGATGGGCCAAATGGCCTAATCTGCTACTGCAGCTTATTATCTTATGGTCTTATAATCACTGATAGCTGGTAATCTTTCCACTGCACAGTTCTCAAGAGCTCATGAGTGAAACCAAAGTAAAACTAGGTTGAGTTTATTGTCATTTGCAAAGGTACATGTAGGCAAACCAGTCCAGTGAACAATTTAACTTGTTCATTGCAGCATCACAGGCACATTGATAAGATAGGATGCAAAATTGGTCTGAGAAGTGGCAGATGGAGTTCAACCCAGATAAGTGTGAAGTGCAAACACAAGGAAATCTGCAGTTGCTGGAATTTCAAGCAACACACATAAATGTTGCAGCCTGGCCTGCTAAGTGTGAGGTGGTTCATTTTGGTAGGTCAAATATGATGACAGACTATAGTATTAATGGTAAGACTCTTGGCAGTGTGAAGGATCAGAGGGACCTTGGGGTCCGAGTTCATATGACGCTCAAAGCTGCTGTGCAGGTTGACTCTGTGGTTAAGAAGGCATACGGTGCATTGGCCTTCATCAATCGTGGGATTGCGCTTAAGAGCCGAGAGGTAATGTTACAGCTATATAGGACCCTGGTCAGACCCCACTTGGAGTACACTGCTCATTTCTGGTCACCTCACCAGAGAAAGGACGTAGAAACCATAGAAAGGGTGTAGAGGAGATCTACGAAGTTGTTGCCTGGATTGGGGAGCTGATACATGGAGCTTAGGAAAATAGAGGGCTGTGGGTAAGCCTAGATAAGGTAAGGTAAGGACATGTTCGGCACAGCTTTGTGGGCCGTAGGGCCTGTATTATCCTGTAGGTTTTCTGTGTTTCTATGTTGTACGTTTCTATTGCATCATATAAACAGCATTCATAAGGAAAATATAAATTATATACAATACCTGAAAACACAATTAGAACAGAAATAAAGCAATGTCAATTTAGTGCAAAGTGGTCATGGTGTTGCTCTGAATGTTTGGAGAGAAGCAGCTGTTCTTCAACCTGGTAGCGTGGGACTTCACTCTCCTGTCTCTCCCACGCAATGGTAGCTGCAACATGATGACACGGCCTGATGGTGGAAATTTTTGATCAATGGTGCCTTCTTGAGGCAGCTCCTCCTGTAGATACGACCTGCAATGAGTTTCACAGTCCTCTGTACGGTGGCATTCTGCTCATGTAGGTGCCATATAGTTTATGTTCTTGACAAGAGTCATGAGATGACATTAGCTGCCTTAAGAAAGCCGTGAATTGGGTCAACCTGGTAGGGAACATATTGATGCCGGAGAGGGCTCCTATCAGGGCGTGATATTGGTTCATTACCGTCACATGTCTGTGATTTCATACTCCATCCAGACAAATCGTTCCAGATGGAAGCACGTTGAGAAACAGAGAGAAACGGAATACTGAATATTGTGCTGGAGTTACAGAGAAACAGCAAAAGTAGGTTGGAAAATAAAGTCCATGAGCAACAACGAGTCAGGTTGGATGATCAGGTGCTCATGCTTTTGCACATGAGGTCTGTTCATGAGTAGATAAATGTCACCAAGATGACAGCCATTCACAGTCTCGATGAAGGTTTTCGACACAAATCACTGACTATTTCCCTCAATAGATGCTGCCTGACTCTCTATTTCCCTCCACAGACGCTGTGTGACTCTCTATTTCCCACCACAGATGCTGCGTGACTCTCTATTTCCCTCCACAGATGCTGCGTGACTCTCTATTTCCCTCCACAGATGCTGTCTGATTCATTTAGATTCAGAGCACGAAGGCTATGAGTGAACAGCTAAGGATTTCCGGAGCAAAGGCAGTTTTTTTACTCGGTGTAAAAGATAGGCAAGACTGCGCAGGCGTGTGACGTCAGCCAGTGGAGCTGGAAAAGTTTTAAAAGAAGACCGCCATATCCAGCGGGCAGCGTTCGGAGCAGGCAGCGGAGTAAGAGGATTTTGGCTTAACAGGCCTCGGCGATATCGAGGCAAGGTAGATTTGCCTGTGTTCATTGCAGAAGCTAAGTAGTATGTGCGTGAGGCCGGTGTTCTGTGCTCAGTGTCAGATGTAGAAAGTCCTGGAGTCTCCCAGCCTCCCGGACGGCCACATCTGCACCTAATGTGTCGAGCTGCAGCTCCTAAGGGACCGTGTTAGGGAATTGGAGATGCAGCTCGATGACCTTCGTCTGGTCAGAGAGAGTGAGGAGGTGATAGAAAGGAGTTACAGGCAGGTGGTCACACCGGGGCCACGGGAGATAGACAAGAGGGTCACAGTCAGGAGCGGGAAGGGGAAGAGTCAGGTACTAGAGAGTACCCCTGTTGCTGTACCCCTTGACAATAATTACTCCTGTTTGAGTACTGTTGGGGGTGACAACCTACCTGGGAGAAATAACAGTGGCCGTGCCTCTGGCAGAGAGTCTGGCCCTGTGGCTCAGAAGGGTAGGGAAAGGAAGAGGAAGGCAGCAGTGATAGGGGACTCTATAGTTAGGGGGTCAGACAGGCGATTCTGGGGACGCAGGAAAGAAACTCGGATGGTAGTTGGCCTCCCAGGTGCCAGGGTCCGGGGTGTTTCAGATCGTGTCCAAGATGTCCTGCAGTGGGTGGGAGAACAGCCAGAGGTCATGGTACAGATTGGTACCAATGACATAGGTAGGAAAAGGGAAGATGTCCTGAAAACAGACTACAGGGAGTTAGGAAGGAAGTTGAGAAGCAGGACCTCAAAGGTAGTAATCTTGTGATTACTGCCTGTGCCACACGACAGTGAGTATAGGATTAGAATGAGATGGAGGATAAATATGTGGCTGAGGGATTGGAGCAGGGGGCAGGGTTTCAGATTTCTGGATCATTGAGAACTCTTTTGGTGCAGGTGTGAGCTGTACAAAAAGGATGGGTTGCACTTGAATCCCAGGGAGACCAATATCCTGGTGAGGAGGTTTGCTAAAGCTACTGGGCGGAGTTTAAACTAGAATTGTTGTGGGGTGGGAACCGAACTGAATAGACTGGGGAAGAGGCAGTTGGCTCACAAATAGAGAAAGCTTGGAGACAGTGTGTGAAGGAGGATAGGCAGGTGATAGAGAAGGGACGTGCTCAGATCTCTCAGTGGGAGATCATTTTGGAGATAGAGATCATAATTCTATCTCCTTTATAATAGCGTTGGAGAGAGATAGGAACAGACAAATTAGAAAAGCGTTTAATTGGAGTAAGGGGAATTATGAGGCTATCAGGCAGGAAACTGGAGGCCTAAATTGGGAACAGATGTTCTCTGTCATGGTCCGGTCCGTGAAGTCTGTATTCCGGTTCACGGTCCAGTCCATCGACCCTTGCTCCAGGTTTTCCTATCTATCCTGTTTCTGTTCTTGTTGAGTTCTAATTGAGGCAGCTGATGCTCGCTGGGGCAGGCTGCATAAATACCTCCAGAGACCCAGGCGTGGTTGCTGGATTGTTCTTGTCTTTACTCCTTGTATCCCTTCCCCTGCCTTCTGTTTCCTCGCCTGAAGCCCTGCCTTGTCTTGCCGGTAACTCTCGCCTCGCCTGAAGTTCTCGTCTCGCCTTGCTTTGCCAGAAGCCTTGCCTTGTCTTGCCGGTCACTCTCACCTCTCCTGAAGTCCTCATCTCGCCTTGCCTTGTCTTGCTGGTAACTCTCGCCTCGTCTCGCCTGCAGTCTTGTCCTGGAGCCACCCTGTACCTAGCTTCCTTCCTGTCCCTTGCCTCCGTGGGGTAAGCCAGGCCGTCTCGCCATTACCTGCGGTTGGTTCTGTCCCTTCCTGTCCCATGCCTCCGTCGGGTGGTGAACCGTTCCCTGCCCCAGAGGAGCCTGCCTAGCCTCAAGCCTGAAGACTCCAGCCTCTTCCCAAGCCAAGCCAAGTCTCTAGCCTCTAGCCTCTAGCCTCTTCCCAAGCCAAGCCAAGTCTCTAGGCTCTAGCCTCTAGCCTCTTGCCAAGCCAAGCCAAGCCAAGTCTCTAGCCTCTAGACTCAAGCCTCAAGCCTGAAGACTCCAGCCTTGTCCTGCCTGCCTGCCAAGCCTCGTCCTTGTCGGGTTCTGGGGTCCCAGCCAGAGGCAAGACCCAGGTACTGAGTCCTTGTCCAGTCTCTGGCTCGGAGTCCAAGCCCAGGCTCCTAGCTCTCTTGTCAAGTCCTGTTCCAGGTTCCCGGTTTTCCTGTCCATGTCCTTGCCATCGCCCTGTATCCTAATCCTGTCCCTAGTACTTCAGTGTCTGTGTCTTGCACTTGGGTCCGTTCCTAGCCCCGCCTTATGACATTCTCAGGGAGAAGTATGGAAGAAATGTGGCAAGTGTTAGATTATGAGGACACTCAGTCCTCATTTATTGTCATTTAGAAATGCATGCGTTAAAAAATGATATAATGTTCCTCCAGAAAGCTATCACAGAAACACAGGACAAACCAAGACTAAAACTGACAAAACCACATAATTATAACACATAGTTACAACAGTGCAAAGCAATACTGTAATTTAATAAAGAGCAGACCATGGGCACAGTAAAAATAGTCTCAAGTCCCAATAGCCCCAACATCTCACGCAGACAGTAGAAGGGAGAAACTCTCTCTGCCATGAACCTCCAAGTGCCGCAAACTTGCCGATGCATTGGAAGCACCCAACACAAGCGGACCCTGAGTCCGTCCAAAAACTTTGAGCCTCTGACCAGCCCTCCGACACCGAGCACCCAGCACCATCCTCTGCCAAGCACTTTGACCCCGCCCCAGCCGCCAAGCAACAAGCAAAGCTGAGGACTTAGGGCCTTCCCCTCCGGAGATTCTGGATCATACAGTAGCAGCAGCAGCGAAGCTGGCATTTCAGAAGTTTCACCAGATGATCCTCCATGCTCTCACATCTGTCTCCATTAAATCAGGATTGTGCATGGCACCCTATATGATAAATAACAGACATCACCACCAGAGTGGCCGCTGCAAGCTGCGTTGCGCTGCCATCTTCTCCTCCCGCCTGGGTTCTTTCAGATTATGTTCAGGGGATATCTGTGTGGAGTTCTGCATAGGTACGTTCCAATGAGACAGGGAAGTTATGGTACAGTACAGGAACCGTGGTGTACAAAGGCTGTAATAAATCTAGTCAAGAAGAAAAGAAAAGCTTACAAAAGGTTCAAAAAGCTATGCAATGTTAGAGATCTAAAACATTATAAGGCTAACAGGAAGGAGCTTTAGAAGGAAATTAGAAGAGCCAGAAGGGGCCACGAGAAGGCCTTGGTGGGCAGGATTAAGGAAAACCCCAAGGCATTCTACAAGTATGTGAAGAACAAGAGGATAAGACATGAAATAATATGACCTATCAAATGTGACAGTGGAAAAGTGTGTATGGAACCGGAGGAAATAGCAGAGGTACATAATGAATACTTTACTTCAGTATTCACTATGGAAAAGGACCTTGGTGATTGTAGTGATGACTTGCAGCGGTCTGAAAAGCTTGAGCATGTAGATATTAAGGAAGAGGATGTGCTGGAGCTTTTGGAAAGCATCAAATTGGATAAATCACCGGGACCAGATGAGGTGTACCCCAGGCTACTGTGGGAAGTGAGGGAGGAGATTGCTGAGCCTCTGGCGATGATCTTTGCATCATCAATGGGGACGGAGGAGGTTCCGGAGGATTGGAGGGTTGCGGATGTTGTTCCATTATTCAAGAAAGGGAGTAGAGATAGCCCAGGAAACTATAGACCAGTGAGTCTTACTTCAGTGGTTGGTAAGTTGATGGAGAAGATCCTGAGAGGCAGGATTTATGAACATTTGGAGAGGTATAATATGATTAGGAATAGTCAGTATGGCTTTGTCAAGGGCAGGTCATGCCTTACGAGCCTGATTGAATTTTTTGAGGATGTGACTAAACACATTGATGAAGGAAGAGCAGTAGATGTAGTGTATACAGATTTCAGCAAGGCATTTGATAAGGTACCCCATGCAAGGCTTATTGAGAATGTAAGGAGGCATGGGATCTGAGGGGACATTGCTTTGTGGATCCAGAACTGGCTTGCCAACAGAAGACAAAGAATGGTTGTAGACGGGTCATATTCTGCATAGAGGCCGGTGACCAGTGGAGTGCCTCAGGGATCTGTTCTGGGACCCTTACACTTCATGATTTTCATAAATGACCTGGATGAGGAAGTGGAGGGATGGGTTAGTAAGTTTGCTGATCACACAAAGGTTGGAGGTGTTGTGGATAGTGTGGAGGGCTGTCAGAGGTTACAGCAGGACATTGATAGGATGCAAAACTGGGCTGAGAAGTGGCAGATAGAGTTCAACCGAGATAAGTGTGAAGTGGTTCATTTTGGTAGGTCAAGTATGATGGCAGAATATAGAATTGATGGTAAGACTCTTGGCAGTGTGGAGGATCAGAGGGGTCTTGGGGTCCGAGTCCATAGGACGCTCAAAGTTGCTGCACAGGTTGACTCTGTGGTTAAGAAGACATACGGTTTGTTGGCCTTCATTAATCACGGAATTGAATTTAGGAGCCGAGAGGTAATGTTGCGGCTATATAGGTCCCTGGTCAGACCCCACTTGGAGTACTGTGCTCAATTCTGGTCGCTTCACTATAGAAAGGATGTGGAAGCCATAGAAAGGGTGCAGAGGAGATTTACAAGGATGTTACCTGGATTGGTGAGCATACGTTATGAGAATGGGTTGAGTGAACTCGATCTTTTCTCCTTGGAACGACGGAGGATGAGAAGTGACCTGATAGAGGTGCATAAGATGATGAGAGGCATTGATCGTGTGGATAGCCAGAGGCTTTTTCCCAGGGCTGAAATGGTTGCCACAAAAGGACACAGATTTAAGGTGCTGAGGAGTAGGTACAGAGGAGATGTCAGGGGTAAGTGTTTTATGCTGAGAGTGGTGAGTACGTGGAACGGGCTGCCGGCAACGGTGGTGGAGGCGGATACAATAGGGTCTTTTAAAAGACTTTTGGATAGGTACATGAAGCTTAGAAAAATAGAGGGCTATGGGTCAGCCTAGTAATTTCTAAGGTAGGGACATGTTCAGCATAACTTTGTAGGCCGAAGGGCCTGTATTGTTCTGTAAGCTTTCTATGTTTCTATGTTTTTTACTATCATTTCCTTAGCTTCCACCATTTTCTCCATATTCAGTTACAATCTCTCTTATTTCTGAGGGCTCCACATATATATGGCCATGCTGACTTTTAATATTTTCTCCTTCGCCTCATTTTTACTTGTAATATACTTATAGGATATCCAGGGATGTTGCCTCTCCTTGCCTGCCAAACAGTTCTTATATCTTCTTTTTGCCCTCCTAACTTCTCTTTTAAGTGGACTCCAGTATTACTTCTAGAGATCAAGAGATTCAGTAGTTTCCAATTACTTGTGCGTCATACAAGCCTCCCTCTTCTCCTTAGCCAGAGTCTCAACATCTCTCATCAAGCAGTGCTCCCAAAACCTACAGACTTTGTCCTTCATACCACCTGGTGCTGTTGGATACTTCATTCCTTCACTTCCAGACCCCATTCATTTCAGAACGGCAACAACATCTCGTCCATCAGCACATATGCGGAGCAGAGCTGTGTGCTTAGCCCTCTGCTTCACTCCTGTTACACTTACGACTGTGTGGCTAAGCAAAGTCCAAAGCTATATTTAAGTATGCTAACGACACCACTGTCATTGACCAAATCAAAGGTGGCGACGAATCAGCATATAGGAGGAAGATTGAAAATCTGGCTGAGCGGTGCTGTGGTGACCCACTTTCCAGTGCACACGAACCGGCACACCAAAAAGGGTGCCAGACCATCTTCGCCAGCAGGGGGAAAATCCCGTGCGCAGAAAGGGTCTGGGAATAGGCATTCCCCACAGCAGTCCCGCCGGCTCTAAAGGAGGCAGCGAAGTTTAAATAAATCTTTTTTATCGCAACTCCAACTCACCGACTACGTGTCGTTATTCTAGCACTGTGTGTAGCACACCGCTACAATTGGTGACCCCAACAGCCCAAAAGATATTTGGACCAGAGATGACCGACACCACATTTGTTCATGCAGTTTCATTAAAACTGCCAAGCTTCTGGACGCTGCGACCCCGTTTATGGTTTGAACGAGCAGAAGCCCAATTCCACATTCAGCAGATAACCTCGGATTCAACTCGTTACTACTACGTGGTGAGCTCCCTCGACCAGGAGACAGCCGCACAAGTTGAGGAGTTTATACAGTCGCCCCTGGAGGACGGCAAATACACAGCATTCAAAGCCCTGCTCATAAGGACTTTCAGACTCTCACAGCACAAACGAGCTGTCCGCTTACTGCACCTGGATGGTTTGGGAGACAGGCCGCCGTTGGCATTAATGAACGAGATGCTGGCCCTGGCTGAAGGACACAAACCCTGCCTCATGTTTGAGCAACTGCCCGAGGACATATGCCTGCTGCTGTCCGACGCAGATTTCAGCGACCCCCGGGAGGTGGCGGCCCGGGCAGATGTGCTGTGGAATGCCAGGAAGGAGAGAGGGGCATCCGTCGCACAGGTCACCAAGCCGTGTGCCCAACGACAGACCAGACCAGGCCCGGCAGCAGAGCTGACAAAACCCGGCGACGGGAGTGAGGAGGCCAACGAACAATGGTGCTTCTACCACCTCGGTGGGGCACAGAGGCCCGCCGCTGTAGACCGCCGTGCAAATTCCCGGGAAACGCCAAGGCCAGCCGCCGCTAATGGCTACGGCGGCTGGCCATCAGGACAGCCTCCTGTATGTCTGGGACAAGCAGTCGGGACGCCGCTTTTTGGTCGACACCGGAGCAGAGATCAACGTTTTACCTCCAACGAGTTACGACACCCGCAACAAAGAACTGGGACCCACCCTGAGGGCCGCAAATGGCAGCACAATACGGACCTACGACACCCGCACAGTACGGCTACAGTTCAGCTCCAGCCGGTTAATGTGGGACTTCACACTGGCCGCCGTGGCCCAACCACTCCTGGGGGTGGATTTTCTGCGAGCTCACAGCCTGCTGGTCGACCTGCAAGGGAAGCAACTAGTCCACGCCAAGACTTTTCAAGCGTTCTTCCTGGGTGAAGCCAAGTTGCCAGCCCCACACCTGGACTCCATCACACTGTCCAACGACGAATTCACCAGGGTCCTGGCGGATTTCCCATCAGTACTGACACCGCAGTTCACGGCAGCCATGCCCAGACACGGAGTACAGCACCACATCCCGACCCAGGGACCACCTCTCCACACCCGTGCTCGAAGGCTTCCCCCGGACAAGCTCCGACTGGCGAAGGAGGAGTTCAAGAAGATGGAGAAATTGGGGATTATACGACGGTCTGACAGCCCATGGGCCTCCCCCCTTCACATGGTGCCCAAGGCAACAGGGGGCTGGAGACCATGCGGTGACTACCGCAGGCTGAACGAGGCTACAACACCAGACCGCTACCCTGTGCCGCACATTCAAGACTTTGCAGCAAACCTACACAGTGCAAGGATATTTTTCAACGTAGACCTCGTCCGGGGATACCATCAAATCCCGGTACACCCGGACGACATCCCCAAAACAGCACTCATCACCCCGTTCGGACTTTTCGAATTCCTCCGAATGCCGTTTGGTCTAAAGAATGCCGCACAGACGTTCCAGCGGCTAATGGACGCGGTGGGACGCGACCTGGACTTTGCATTCATCTATTTGGACGACATCCTCATAGCCAGCAGTAGTCGGCAGGAGCATCTGTCCCACCTCCGTCAACTCTACGCCCGACTGAGCAAATTCGGCCTTACAATCAATCCGAAATGCCAGTTCGGACTCGACACCATCGACTTCCTTGACCACAGGATTACTAAAGACGGGGCGACCCCTCTGCCGGCCAAGGTAGACACGGTCCGCCACTTCCCCCAACTCAACACAATCAAAGGCCTGCAGGAATTCGTGGGTATGGTGAATTTCTACCACCGTTTCCTCCCCTCAGCAGCTCGAATCATGCGCCCCCTGTTCACTCTAATGTCAGGTAAGGGCAAGAACATTACCTGGGATGAAGAGGCCGCAACCGCTTTCATTAAAACCAAAGAAGCCTTGGCAAACGCCGCGATGCTAGTGCACCCCAGAACGGACGTTCCTACTGCCCTCACGGTGGACGCATCCAACACAGCGGTCGGTGGAGTGCTGGAACAACTCATCGAGGGTCACTGGCAACCCCTGGAGTTCTTCAGCAAACACCTACGACCACCCGAACTCCAATACAGTGCTCTCAACTGGGAGCTATTGGCACTATACCTGGCAATCCGGCATTTCAGATACCTCTTAGAACGTAGGCTCTTCACTGCGTTCATGGACCACAAACTGCTTACCTTTGCGTTCACTAAGGTGTCTGACCCCTGGTCGTCCTGCCAGCAGCGACATCTCCAAATACACGACGGACATCCGGCATGTCTCGGGAAAGGACATCGTCATGGCAGATGGACTATCCAGACCTACCATACGGGCCCTGTCCCAGGGGGTGGACCATGCAGCACTGGTGGAGGCACAGCAGGCAGACAATGAGATTCCTAGTTACAGAACTGTGGTCTCCAATTTGCAGCTCCAAGACCTCCCCGTAGGCCCAGGTGAGAGGACCCTACTGTGTGACGTAGCTACCGGCCAACCCCGCTCCATCATCCCAACAACCTGGTGGCGGCAAGTTTTCGACTCCATTCACAACTTAGCACACCCCTCCATCAGGACAACCATCCGGCTGGTCTCCAACAGGTTCGTGTGGCATGGGCTTCATAAACAGGTCAGTGAATGGGCCAAAACGTGCATGCAGTGCCAAACGGCCAAGGTGCAGCGGCACACCAAGTCTCCGCCGTAGCAGTTCGAACCCACCCACCGGAGGTTCGACCACATTCATGTGGATGTCGTAGGGCCCCTGCCAGTGTCACGAGGAACGCGGTACCTCCTAACTATGATAGACCGGTTCACCAGATGGCCAGAGGCGGTCCCGCTCACCGACACCACCTCCGAATCCTGCGCCCGAGCACTGATCACAACCTGGATAGCTCGCTTCGGGGTACCGACCCACATTACCTCTGACAGGGGCGCCCAGTTCACCTCCAGCCTGTGGTCAGCTATGGCCAGCCTTTTAGGAACACAGCTACACCACACAACTGTCTACCACCCACAGTCGAACAGACTAGTGGAGCGTTTCCACTGTCACCTAGTCGGCTCTCATGGCCCGCCTGGAAGGGCCTAACTGGGTGGACAAACTTCCCTGGGTCCTGCTCGGAATCCACACGGCACCCATGGAGGATCTGCATACCTCGTCGGCCCAGTTGGTGTACGGCGCGCCCCTGGTCGTCCCAGGAGAGTTCATACCAGCCCCAAGGGGGGGCAAGAAGAGGAACCCACAGCAGTCCTGGACAGACTATGTAGGAGGGTCGGTAACCTGGCCCCCATACCCACTTCACAGCACGGACAGAGCCCGACCTGCATACCCAAAGACCTGCAGAACTGTAAGTTTCATTTTTGTATGAAGGGGCGGACACCGGGCACCACTACAGCGGCCCTACGAGGGGCCGTTTAAGGTGATCAGGAACAACGGGTCTACGTTCATGCTGGACATTGGGGGGAGAAAGGAGGTTTTCACGGTGGACCAACTCAAACCAGCCCATGTGGACTTGGCACAGCCAGTCCAGGCTCCGGCACCGTGACGCAGAGGCAGACCTCCCAAACAGAGGCTGATTCAGACTGTGGACATTGGGGGATGTTTTGCCGGTTCTGGGGGGGTTATGTGGCGACCCACTTTCCAACACACACGAACCGGCAGAGAGGCCGGCCCCAAAAAGGGCGCCAGGCCATCTTCACCAGCAGGGGGAAAATCCCGTGCGTGGAAAGGGTCCGGGAATATGCATTCCCTACAGCAGTCCCGCCCGGGGAGGGCTGGAACGGGAAGACTTTAAAGGAAGCCGCGAAGTTTGAATAAACCTCTTTTTTATCGCAACTCCAACTCACTGATTACGTGTCGTTATTCTAGCAGTGTGTGTAGCACACCGCTACAGTGCCACAATAACAAGGAGCTGATTATTGAGTTCAGGAGGAGGAAACTAAAGGTTCATGAGCCATTCCTCATTGGCGTATCAGAGGTGGAGAGAGTCAGCTACTTTAAGTCCCTCAGTCTTATCATTTCAGAGCATCTGCCCTGAATCCAGCACGTAAGTGCAATTATGAAGAAAGCACAACAGCACCTCTACTTCCTTAGAAGTCTACAAAGATTTGACATGACATCTAAAACTCTGACCAACTTCTATAGATGTGTGATGCAGAGCTTATTGACTGGTTGCATCATGGACTGGTATGGAAACACCAATGCCTTTGAATGGAAAATTTTACAAAAAGTAGTGGATACGGCCCAGTCCATCACGGGTAAAACCCTCCACACCACTGAGCACATCTACAAAGAGTGTTATGCAGGAAACAGCATCCATCATCAGGGACCCCCACCACCCAGGTCACACTCTCTTCTCACCACTGCCTCAGAAAGAAGGCACGGGAGCCTCAGGACCTACACTACCAGATTCAGGAGCAGTTATTATCCCTCAGCCGTCAGGCTCTTGGACCAGTGGGGATAACTTCATTCTGCTTCACTTGCCCCTTCACTGGTTCCCCCACCCTATTCCTTGATTTCTCATCTGCTACTCTACTACTCAGTGCCCACTCCCCTATCACTTTAATGTAAACCCTCCCAGTTAGCACAAGCAAATATTGCCCTCTCTGCTCCGACCCCACTTCAGTTCATGTGCAACCAATCACTTTAGTACATCACCCCTATCTCTAATGAGATCTCAATGATCCAAAACCCTGAATTCCTACCCTATGTAACAGCTCTTCAGCCACACATTCATCTGAGCAGTCTTTATATTTCTATCCTCTCTAGCACGTGGCACTGGGAGTAATCCAGAGATTACTACCCTTTAGTTTTTCTTCTAACTCCCTATACTCAATGTGCAGGACCTCATTCCCCTGTCCGTCTATGTCATTGGCCTCTGTTGTGATCGGTAAATCTAAATGGAAGGGCAGGCAGGGTCAGGCAAATGAACATACTTGGGCTGATGGCCTGAAGTATGCTTATTATATTGCAAGGAGTTTTATGGGTAAGGTAGATGAATTTAAAGCCTGTTTGAGCACATAGAATTAGGATGTTGTGGACATTATAGGGTCTTGTTTGGAAGATGGACAAGACTGGCAAATCAGTGTCTTCTGGGTTTCAGTGTTTTAGATGAGGTAGAGAGGGAGGAGGTGGAAGAGTTCCACAATTGAACTGCGACAGTGGTAATCTGAGACAACTTTCGCAAGGGTGTACCTATTAAGATCATGTGGTTAGAGCTCAAAAATAAGAAAAGTACAAACAAATTGGTGGGATTATCCTATAAGGCACCCAAGAGCCTAGGGGAGATAGAGCAACAGACATGTAAACAGATTATGAAGAGATGTGAAAGCAACAGGGTGATTTTAACCTTCCCAATATTAACTGAATATTATCAGAGCTTAAATGGAGCACAACTTCTTCAGTGTATCCAGGAGCGTGGAGTTCAATTCTGGCACTGCTTTGTAAGGGGTCTCTGTATATCCTTCCCATGGAGTGAGTGGGTTTCCCCCAGGTGCTCTGGTTTCCTCCTACAGTCCAAAGCCATACCAGGCAGGTTAATTGGTCATCGTAAATTGTCCTGTGATTAAGTAAGAGTTAATGAGAGTTGTGGATTGCTGAGGCAACGTGGCTTGAAGGGCCTGCAAGGCCAACTCCAGGTTGTATTGCTAAAATAAAAAAAACTGGAAATATACTAAACCGTGATCTTGGAAATAAGCCTGATCTTATATCTCTGTAGTTCATCTATAGACTTGTCTTCCTCCCATCGTCTCTCTAGAACTGATTTCATACACTCAGTGAAGAGCAGGCTACTGCTCATCATGTGATTCTTCAATTTACCAACACTCAACAACTGAAGAAGTTTTCCTGAAATCCAGTCAGGGTGCGTACCTTTGACAAAGCTATTTTTGCGTATCCGAGAGATCCACACATCCCACAGATACTGTAACGTATAGTAGTAGAGTGATAAACAAGAGAAAGTCTGCAGATACTGGAGATCAGAGCAACACACGCAAAATGCTGGAGGAATTCAGGAGGCCAGGCAGTGTCTGTGGGAAAATGTACAGTCGACGTTTTGGGCTGAGAGTCCTACCAAAGGGTCTCGGCCCGAAACGCTGACTGTACTTTTGTCTGTGGTAGGGTGATATGCTTGTTACCTTCTGGCAGCAGTACTGTATATAAATCATTGATATGCTGATGACCTTGTTGCACTACACAGCAGCTAAACCATCTGTGTAGTTAGATTGATGGTTATGCCGGCCACTTTAATAATTTTACTATCCGTTTTAATTATGCAGCTCACATTAAGTGAATTTTGAAAGCGTAGTTATGCATAATTACTTAGTTCCCTTTGAATAAAAAACTGTGTATAAAAAAGAATTTGGTAAGCCATTAAAAGCAATGATTTTGTAATGCAGAATTGTGTGGAATGAAAATTAAAGACAGTAGTGATAACCTTGCTGATATATCAAAGGATTTAATAAGCACAACAGAAATGCACAATGTAATTGAGCTGAATAAAGTCCAGCCGTGAATAAGACCCATTATCTGCTGGAATTTTATTTCCTCATCTGCAGACAATTCCTGTTCACTTTTTATTTATTGTAAATGAGATATAAATGAAATCTTTGCTCAATGGTAAAAGGTGGGGGGGGGCAGTGGAGGAGAAACTTGCGATTGAATCCAATCATTACTACAGAATACAGGGTCATATAGTGAGTACACTGAGTCAATAATACTCTTGCACCTGGTCGCAGCTGATAGCCAAAGGTTTCAGCATATCACATGACTGACAACACTGTTTAGACTTATCCCAGGTAGAGTCTACTTGAACTATAATTTTAAGTCTTGGGGAGAATATCATTAGCCCCCAGTGCATGTGAAGTGTGAAATGAATTTACTCGTATATTGATTTATCTTCATTCATGTTCAGTCAAGCATTTAAAGTAAAAATAAAGCAGTTACATAACACGCAGGACACAAGCGTTTTCAGATTAATGTTTTCTGATGTGCACAATGGCAGCGTGAAGTGTAACCGTGGGTGATTGTCTTGGATGTGTCTCTTGAGATTGCAAGACCCTGTTGGACATTGATAATTTAAGATGCCTGTTTTCCTTGTTTGGTGGTGAGATGGGCGGCAAGGACGCTGTGTAGCCTTGTTTGTAGTGAGAACTAGGCCTCAAGCCGCAGGTTTGCCTGCTGCTGCTGTCCAGGAAAGGAGAGGAAAGCTGGCCTTTCCCATTAATACTGTCCTCCAGTGTTCAAATTGTGGAATGATAGGTTGAATTGCAGTGTCTGTGCACTGCTGGGAGCTGTATCATCAATTTGCGGGACGTGTTGCTTAGCGTCTTGGGTAGAAATGTGTTTTTTTGTGTTGACTATGTTTTTTTGTGTGCTATTTTGAATGTGCTATGTATGTTTTGCACCTGGCCCCAGAGAAATGCTGTTTCATTCAGCTGTACACATGTCTGGTTGAATGATAACTAAACATGAATTGGATCTAATTTGATTGTTTTCTCAAATGGCAAACCAGAAAACAATTTGGAACAATGCAAGAAAATGAAGCTGATCAGAGGACTTTACTGATTACTCTCACAATGCTGTCACAGACCTCTTTACACCTTTCCCTCAAAGGAATAGAATGCCAGTGTTTCTATGGAGCTAACATAAACCCATGAGATACCAAGGAAAGAGATAGTCATTCAGTCGCGTTGCTGCCAATGAAGACACAAAGAGGAGCTGCAGGTATCTGAATCTGGAGCAATAGACAACCTGCTGAGGAACTCAATGGCCAACCTTCAGTTATGGAGGAAAAGTGGCAAACTGGTAAATTAATGTATTTTGTAATGTATTATCCTCACAAGTATGGAGGTGAAAAACTGTATGCCATCCATACATTTCAATAGGGCATTGAAGTAGTACAAGAGAATGCAAAATAAAGTTTAACAGTTACGGAGAAAGTGCAGTGCAGGTAGACAATAAGTCCAGGGCTATGATGAGGTAATTCTGCCTTCCTGTTCTACAGTCAATGACTGTTACTGGATTCATGGCATCTAACATTTTGTTTCACCTCGATATGGAGATTGTGAACATTGCATAGAACCACTCAGGACCTATGGTTTAGAGTAGTCATAAAACCACAGAATAGGAGGGATTGAACTAATTTTGCAGGAGTATGGGAACCAGAGTGATAGGGCTGAGGATTCAGCAATGGCATACAGTAGATGCAGCATGTAGTGAGACCATGATGGTGAGGTAAAATTGAAGTTGGTGGGATGAATTAAAGTGTAAAATGGAAAAAGGTGATGAATACAGGACTGGAAGCGTTCTATCTGAATGCACACAGTATACAGAATAAGGTAGATGGTCTTACAATGCAGTTAGAGATTTGCTGCTATGATGTTGTGGGCATCACTGAGTCATGGCTGAAGGAAAAACATAATTGGGAACTTAAAGTCCAAGAATACACCTTGTATTGAAAGGATAGGCAAGTAGGCAGAGGGGCTGGAGAGGCTCTGTTGGTAAAAAAAATAAAATCCTTAGAAAGAGGTGGCATAGGACTGGAAGATGTAAAGATGTAGAACCCCTATGGGTGGAATTAAGAAACTGCAAGGGTGAAAAGACCAAACAGTAGCCAGGATGTGGGATACAGATTGAAATTGGAGATAGAAAAGGCATGTAAAAAGAGATAAAAAAGTCATTGGGGATTTCAATATGCAAGTTGATTAGGATAATTAGGTTGGTGCTGGATGTCAAGGGAGGGAGTTTGTAGAATGCCTACCAAAAGGCTTTTTAGGACAGCTTGTTAGGACAGTTCTGAAATGGGCATATCGTAATGAGCCAGATTTGATCCGTGACAGTAAGGCAAAGGAACCCTTAGAAGACAGTGATGATAATATGATAGAAGTCTGCCACTGGAGAGGGAGTCAGGTATATTGGAATTACAGTAGGGTAAAGGGAATTATAGAGACATGAGAGAACCACTGGCCAAAGTTCATTGGCAGGGGTCACTAGCAGGAGTGATGGCAAACAGCAATGGCTTGAGATTCTGTGGGCAATTTGGAAAACGCAGGATAGATACATCCCCAAGATGAAAAAGTATTCTAAAGGGAAGATGAGGTAACCGTGGCTGACAAAGGAAGTCAAAGACAGCATAAAAAGATAAGACAGAGCAAATAAGATAGCAAAACTTAGTGGGTGGTTAGAGTATTGAGAAGCTTTTGAAAACCAACTGAAAGCAACTAAAAAGACCATGAGGGAAAAGAGCAAATATGAAGATAAGCTAGCCAATAATGTAAAAGAAGATACCAAAAGGTTTTTTTTTGAATATATAAAAAGTAAAAGAAAAGCCAGATTGGACTTCGGACTGCTGGAAAATTATACTGGAGAGGTATTAATGGGGGACAAAAAATGGCAGATAAACTTAATACTGTAAGGATTTTACTTCGGTCTTCACTGCGAAAGACTTTTGCAGTATGCCAGAATTTCAAGAGTGTCAGAGGGCAGAAGAGAGTGCAGTTGATCTGAAGAGAGAAGGTGACAGGGAAGCTGTGAGGTCTAAAGGTAGATAAGTCATTAAGACCAGATGGACTACACCCTGGCATTCTGAAAGAGGTAGCTGAAGAGATTGTGAAGATATTAGTGATTATATTACAGAATGACAAGATTCTGAAATGGTTCCAGAGGACTGAAAAATTGCAAAATGTCACTCCACTCCTTAAGAAGGGTAGGAGGCCAAAGAAAAGAAATTATATGCCAGTTAGACTGACTTCAGTGGCTAAGAAGATGATGGTGCCATTATTAAGGATGAGGTTTTGGGTACTTGGAGGCACATGATAAAATAAGTCAAAGTCATTATGGTTCCCTTAAGGAGAAATCTTGCCTAACAAATCTGTTTGAATTCTTGAGGAAAGAACAGGCAGGAGAGACAAAGAAGAGTCAGTGGATGTTGTTCAGAAGGCATTTGACAAGATGCAGCACATGAGGCTGCTTAACAAGAGAAGAACCCATGGTATTACAGAAAAAAAAATAGCTTGGGTAGATTGGCTGACTTCTAGGAGGGAAATAGTGGCAATAAACGGGGACTTTTCTGGTTGACTGCCGTAACTAGTGGTATTCTTCGGGGATCAGTGTTTGTGCTACTTCTTTTCATGTTATATGGCAATGATTTCACTGATGAAATTGATGGCTTTATGGCTAAATTTGTAGAAAATCAAACATAGTAGGAGGAACAGGTAATGTTGATGAAGCAGGGAATCTGCAGAAGGACTTAGACAGATTGGGTATAGTGTTGGGATGTGTATGGTCATACACTTTGGTAGAAGGAATAAAGGCATAAACTATTTTCTAAATGGGGAGAAAATACAAAAAACAGAGGTGCAAAGGGACTTGGGAGTCCTGTGCAGGATCTCTAAAGCTTAACTTGCAGGTGGTAAGGAAGGCAAATGCAAAATTAGCAGTCACTTTGAGAGGACTAAAATATAAGAGCAATGATGTAATGCTGAAGTTCTCTAAGAAATTTTTCAGACCAGTTTTGGGTCCCTTATCTAAGAAAAGGTTACTGGCATTGCAGAGGGTCCAGAGAAAGTTCATGGCAATGATTCTAGGAATGAAGGGATTAATGTATAAGGACCATTTGATGGCTCTGGGCCTGTACTTGCTGGAGTTTAGAAGAATGAGGGAGCATCTTATTGAAACCTATTGGGTATTGAAAGGCCTCGATAGAGTGGTTGTGGAGAGGATGTTTCCTAAAGTGGGTGTGTCTAGGACCGGAAGGCACAGTCTCATATTAGAGGGACATCTATTTAGAACAGAGATGTGGAGGAAGTTGTTTAGCCCAAGGGTAGTGAATCAGAGGAATTCATTCCCACAGACAGCTGTGCAGGCCAAGACACTGAGTATATCTAAAACACAGGTTGATAGGTTCTTGATTAGTAAGGGTATCAAAGATTATGGTGAGAAGGGAGGAGATTGGGGGCGAGAGGTATAATAAATCAGCCATGATGGAATGGCAGAGCAGACTCGATGGGCTGAATGGTTTAATTCTGCTTCTATGTATTAAGATACTAAAAACACTCAGCAGATCAAACAACATTTCATATTTCCATCTTCTGCAGTTTCTTTTCACCTCACTCAGTCTCAGGAAATTTTTTCCATCAGTAAACATCTATTGACTCTATCTCCCTCTGAAACTAGATCCTTGACTACCCTACCAAAGGATACAGTTAGTGTGGATCAATAATAGCATCTCCTCCTCACTGACAATCAACACAAGTGCACCTCAAGGATGTGTTCTTAGCCCACCGCCATGCACCTTCTACTCCTTTGTGGCTGGGCACAGCTCCAGCACCCCCGATAAAGTTGGCAGTGCTGATGCATATTCTCAGATGCAATGAGAAGGCACACTGTAGTGAGACAGACTGGTGGGTGGATGATGCTCCAACGGCAGCTTCACACTCAACATCACCAAGACCAAAACATCAGTTGTGACCACAGGAAACGGCGAGCTGGGACAACACACACCAATCCTCATTCAGGAGTTAGCTTGAAAAGAATAAGCACCTTAAAGTTCCTGGGCATGAAATATCAGAGGAGCTATCCTGGGCCGAACACATTAATGAAATCATGAAAAGGCGTGCCATTGGTTCTGCTTCTTTATGAGGTTGAGGAGAGTTTGAATGCCACCAAAGACAATGACAAATTTCTACAGGTGGACAGAGGAGAGCATTCTGAGCGGTTGCAATCCCACCTAATATGGAGCATTCAATACACAGGACTGCAAGAAAAAGGTTGTAGATACAGCCAGCCTCATTGTGGGCACTGTATTCCCCACCATTAAGGAGATTATTAAGAGGCAGTGCCTCCAGACCGTAGCATCTATCATTAAAAACATATATTCTTCATATTGCTACCATCAGGGAAGAGGTACAAGAGCCAGATATGTCCTTAAAAGAGCTTCAGCTCAGAAGAGGCATTGGCTCTGGCTAAGTTTCTGTTAAGATTGTCTTTTATTATCTCGCTTGCTGTACTTAGTGTAGTAAATGGCGGTTGTGTGTTCTTCATGCCGGATATTGGAGCCCTGGGAGACCCAGAGTCTCCCAGGGAACTACATCTGTGTGAAGTGCATCCGGCTGCAGCTCCTTAAACACTCTGTTAGGGATCTGGAGCAGCAGCTGGATGACCTTTGGCTAGTACAGGATAGTGAGGATATAATCGATCAGAGTTACTAGGAAGTAGTCACGCTGAAGTTGCAGAAAGCGAGTAGCTGGGTGACTGTCAGGAGAAGTGGAAATGTGAATAAGCAGTTAGCGCAGAGCACCTGTGGTCATTCTCCTTAATAATAAGTATACCGTTCTTGATACGATTGTGAGAGACGACTTCCCAGGGGAATGGCACAGAGACCAGGTTACTGGCAATGAACATAGGTCTGTGGTGCAGAAAGGAAAGAGGGAGAACAGGGGAGTGTAGTGATAGGGGACTCAATAGTCAGGGGATTCTGTGGACGTGAATGGGACACCCGGATGGTATGTTGCCTCCCAGGTACCAGGGTCAGAGGTATCTTGGATCACGCCACAATGTTTTGGAGAGGGAGGAGGAGCAGCCAGATGTCTTGGTACATATTGGTGCCAATGACATAGGAAGGAAAAGGAAAGAGGTCCTGAAGAGAGAATTTAGAGAGGAAGGTAGAAAGCTGAGAAGAAAGACCTTCCAGGTAGTAATTGCTGGAGTGCTGCCTGTGCCACAGGCCAGTGAGGGTAGAGACAGGATGATTTGACAGATTAATGTGTGGCTGAGAAGCTGGTGCAGGGGGCAGGGCTTCAGGTTCTTGGATCATTTGGATCTCTTCTGGGGGAGATATGACCTGTACAAAAGGGACAGGTTGCACCTGAATCTGAGGGGGACCAATATTCTCACGAGCAGGTTTGTTAGAGCTGCTAGGGAGGGTTTGAACTAATTTGGCTGGGGCGAGAAACTAGAATAAAGGGACTCGGGTTTGGACAGATAGTAAAAAAAGCAAAGATAGTGTGCAGTCAGACTATCAAGAAGGGCAGGCAGATAATTGGACAAAATTACAACCAGCAGGGTGAGTATCAGTGCTTAGGGATGCAGAGTCAAAAAGGGCAGCAAATACAGTACACACAGTGTGATATCTCAATGCACAGAGTATGAGAAATAAAATGGATGATTTTGATGCAGATTATCTGATATGATGTTGTGGCCATCACTGAATCATGGCTGAAGGATGGCTGTTGTTTGGGGCTGAAATGTCCAAGGTTACACGTTGTATTGGAGGGATAGTAAGGTAGGCAGAGGGGGTGGTGTGGTTCTACTGGTAAAGAATGGCATCAAATCAGTAGAAAGTTGTGACACAGGATCAGAAGATGTTGAATCCTTGTGGGTTGAGTTAAGAAACTGCAAGGGTAAAAGAGCCCTGATGGCAGTTACATACAGGCCCAGTAGTACCTGGGATGTGGACCACAGATTACAACAGGAAATAGAAAAAGCATGTCAAAAGGGCAATGTTATGATAGTTCTGAGAGATTTTAACATGCAGATCAATTGGGAAAATCAGATTGGTAATGAATCTCAAGAGAGTGAATTTGTTGAATGCCTAAATGTCTTTTTAGATTTTACATTTTAAAAATGTCTTTTTAGAGCAGTTGTCGTTGAGTCTACCAGGTGATCAGTTAAAGTGGCTCAACTGAGGACTGGGAGAATTTCAGAGTCCAGCAGAGGAGAACAAAGGGCTTAATTAGGAAGGGGAAAAAGGATTATGAGAGAAAACGGGAAGGAAACATAAAAACTGACTGTAAAAGCTTTCATAGATATGTGAAAAGAAAAAGATTGGTTAAGACAAATGTAGGTCCCCTACAGACAGAAACAGGTGAATTGATTATGGGGAACAAGGACATGGCAGACCAATTGAATAATTACTTTGGTTCTGTCTTCACTAAGGAGGACATAAATAATCCAGAAATAGTAGAGGACAGAGGGTCCAGTGAGATGGAGGAACTGAGGGAAATACATATTAGTAGGGAAGTGGTGTTAGGTAAATTGAAGGGATTAAAGGCAGATAAATCCCCAGGGCCAGATGGTCTGCATCCCAGAGTGCTCAAGGAAGTAGCCCAAGAAATAGTGGATACATTAGTGATAATTTTTCAAAACTCTAGATTCTAGACTAGTTCCTGAGGATTGGAGGGTGGCTAATGTAACCCCACTTTTTAAAAAAGGAGGGAGAGAGAAACCAGAGAATTATAGACCGGTCACCCTGACATCAGTGGTGGGAAAATGCTGGAGTCAGTTATCAAAGATGTGATAACAGCACATTTGGAAAGCGGTGAACTCATCGGACAAAGTCAGCATGGATTTGTGAAAGGAAAATCATGTCTGACGAATCTCATAGAATGTTTTGAGGATGTAACTAGTAGAGTGGATAGGGGAGAACCAGTGGATGTGGTATATTTGGATTTTCAAAAGGCTTTTGACAAGGTTCCACACAGGAGATTAGTGTGCAAACTTAAATCACACAGTATTGGGGGTAAGGTATTGATGTGGATAGAGAATTGGTTGGCAGACAGGAAGCAAAGAGTGGGAATAAACGGGACCTCTTCAGAATGGCAGGCAGTGACTAGTGGGGTACCACAAGGCTCAGTGCTGGAACCCCAGTTGTTTACAATATATATTAATG
This sequence comes from Mobula birostris, assembly GCF_030028105.1. Lineage (NCBI taxonomy): Eukaryota > Metazoa > Chordata > Chondrichthyes > Myliobatiformes > Myliobatidae > Mobula > Mobula birostris. Next base: position 57,495,687 of record NC_092379.1, read on the forward strand.
ACTTAGATGAGGGAATTAAATGCAGCATCTCCAAGTTTGCGGATGACACGAAGCTGGGCGGTAGTGTTAGCTCTGAGGAGGATGCTAAGAGGATGCAGGGTGACTTGGATAGGCTAGGTGAGTGGACAAATTCATGGCAGATGCAATTTAATGTGGATAAACGTGAGGTTATCCACTTTGGTGGGAAAAACAGGAAAACAGATTATTATCTGAAAGGTGGCCGATTAGAAAAAGGGGAGGTGCAACGAGACCTGGGTGTCATTATATACCAGTCATTGAAAGTGGGCATGCAGGTACAGCAGGCGGTGAAAAAGGCGAATGGTATGCTGGCATTCATAGCAAGAGGATTCGAGTACAGGAGCAGGGAGGTACTACTGCAGTTGTACAAGGCCTTGGTGAGACCACACCTGGAGTATTGTGTGCAGTTTTGGTCCCCTAATCTGAGGAAAGACATCCTTGCCATAGAGGGAGTACAAAGAAGGTTCACCAGATTGATTCCTGGAATGGCAGGACTTTCATATGATGAAAGACTGGATCGACTAGGCTTATACTCGTTGGAATTTAGAAGATTGAGGTGGGATCTTATTGAAACATATAAAATCCTAAAGGGATTGGACAGGCTAGATGCAGAAAGATTGTTCCCGACGTTGGGGAAGTCCAGAACGAGGGATCACAGTTTGAGGATAAAGGGGAAGCCTTTTAGGACCGAGATTAGGAAAAACTTCTTCACACAGAGAGTGGTGAATCTGTGGAATTCTCTGCCACAGGAAACAGCTGAGGCCAGTTCATTGGCTATATTTAAGAGAGAGTTAGATATGGCCCTTGTGGCTAAAGGGATCAGGGGGTATGGGGGAAAGGCTGGTACAGGGTTCTGAGTTGGATGATCAGCCATAATCATACTGAATGGTGGTGCAGACTCGAAGGGCCGAATGGCCTACTCCTGCACCTATTTTCTATATTTCTATGTTTCTATGTTAACTGGATTGGGTGTTATGTAATGAACTGGAGGTGATTAGGGAACTTAAGGTAAAAGAACCCTGAGGAGACAATGATCACAATATGATCGAGTTCAACTTGAAATCTGAGAGGGAGAAATTAAAGTCTGATGTAGCAGTATTTCAGTGGAATAAAGAAAATTTCAGTAGCATGAGAGGGGAGTTGGCCAAAGTAAACTGGAAGGAGATGCTGGCAGGGATGACAGCAGAGCAGCAATGGTGTGTGTTTCTGGGGAAAATGAGGAAGGTGCAGGATAGATGTATTCCAAAATCAAAGAAATACCAAATGGCAAAATAATACAACTGTGGCTGACAAGGGAAGTCAAAGCTAATATAAAAGCAAAAGAGGGCATCCAACAAAGCAAAAACTAGTGGGAAGATAGAGGATTAGGCACTTGCTAAAACCTACAGAGAGCAACTAAAAGAATAATTAGAAAGGAAAAGATGAAATATTAAAGCAAACTAGCAAACAATATCAAAATGGACAGTAAAAACTTTTTCAAGTATGTATGTATATTTAAAAAAAATAAAAGAGAAGAGAGTACTGGCTGACTGGTAGGAGTCAATAATTGGGAATAAAAAGGATCCTTGCCTGGTTGGCTGCCAGTGACTAGTGATGTTCCACAGCCGTCAGTGTTGGGACCACTTCTTTTTATGTTGTAGATCAATGATTTAGATGATGGAATAGATGGCTTTGTTGCCAAGTTTGCAGATGATACGGGGATTTGTGGAGGGGAAGATAGTGTTGAAGAAACAGGCAGGCAGATTAGGAGAGTGGGCAGGAAAGTGGCAAATGAAATACAATGTTGGAAAATGCACGGTCATGTACTTTGTTAGTAGAAATAAATGTGCAGACTATTTTCTAAACAGAGACAAAATCCAAAAATCTGAAATGCAAAGGGACTTGCACAGAACACTCAGTATTATGAACAGTTTTGGGCTCTTTATCTCAGAAAAGATGTGCTGGCATTGCAGAGAGTTCCGAGGAGGTTCACAAGGATGATTCCGGGAGTGAAAGTGTTATCACATGAGGAACGTTTGATGGCTCTGGATCTGTATTCACCGGAATTGAGAAGGATGAAGGGAGATTTGATTGAAATCTTTGAAAGAGTAGAATTGGAAAGGATGTTTCCTATGGTGGGGGAATCTAGGCCAAGAGGGCACAGCCTCAGGATGGAGGGATGTCCATTTAAAACAGATACTGTACAGAGAAATTTCTTTAGCCAGAGAGTAGTGAATTTTTGGAATTTGTTGCCACATGCAGATGTGGAGGCCAGGTCACTGGGTGTATTTAAGGCAGAGCTTGATAATTTCTTGATTGGACACAGCATCAAAGATTATGGGGAGAAGGCTGATGAGTGGGGCTGAGGAGGGGAAAAAAGGGTCAGCCATGACTGAATGGCAAAGCAGACTCGATGGGCCAAATGGCCTAATTCTGTTCCTATGTCTTATGGCCTTATGGTTTAAATTTGTGGCATATCAATGCATAGTAGTTAGTTCTGTTGTTCCACAGCTTTGACCTGGGTTCAATCCTAACCTTTGATGTGGGCTTTGTGCAGTTTGTATGTTGTCCTTATGACCATGTGGGTTTCCTTTGGATACTCCACTTTACTTCCATATCCCAAAGGATGCAGATACGTTACTGCGAATTGCTCTGAGAAGCAGCAGAGACAATATGGAGTGATGGGAGAATGGTGGAGTCTTCAGCAAATGCTCCTCAGCTTTTATTCATGGAGCATACCATGGGGCATTTGGAAAAGAGAATAATGATGTCCTGAAAATTTATGAGAGAGGATGTTGAGATGCATAAAGGTGGATAAATCCCAGGGCATGTGTGAAATAAGGGAGAAATTGATACGACCATGTATGAATATTTTCTTTCTTCAGTCATGGGAGAGTTAATGGAAGGGCAGAGGGCGATGGGGGTGGGTAGTTAATGTTTTGCCTTCATCTGGAAAGAATCCAGAACAATGGAAAATTGCACTAGAACACTTTAAGAAGGGAGGAAAGCAGCAGAAAAAGATTGTAGGTCAGTTAACCTGGTTTAGTGGTTGGGAAGATGTTGGAGGTCCATGAGGCTTTGGGGTACTTGGAAGCACATGATAAGATAGGCCAAAGTCAGCATGGCTTCCTTAAGTGGACACCTTGCCTGACAAATCTGTTGGAATTCTTTGAGGGAATAACCAGCAGAATAGACAAAGGAGAGTCAGTGGATGTTGTATACTTTGATTTTCAGAAAGCCTTTGACAAGCCTCATATGGAGCTGTTTAACAAGATAAGAGCCCATGGTATTACAGGAAAGTTACTAGAATGAACAGAAGATTGATTGACAGAGAGGAAGAAAAGAGTCGGAATAAAGGGGGCCTTTCCTGTTTGGTTGCTGGTGACTAGTGGTGATCCGCAGGGGTCGGTGTTGGGACCGGGTTCTTTTCATGTTATATATCAATGATTTGGATGACATGTCAAAGTCACCATGGGATGTTATGTTGAAGTTGTATAAAACATTAGTGTGGTCTAATTTGGAGTATTGTGTGCAGTTTTGGTCAGCTACCTACAGGAAAGATGTGAATAAGATTGAAAGAGTACAGAGAAACTTTTCTAGGATATTGCTGGGACTGGAGGGCCAAGTGAGAAAGAAACATTGAACAGCTTAGGACTTTATTCCCTAGAATCTAGAAGATTGAGGGGAGATTTGAAGGAGGTACAAAACATTTTGAGGGATATAGATAGGGTAAATTCAAGCAGGCTTTTTCCACTGAGCTTTGGTGAGCCTACAACTAGAGATCATGGGTTAAGAGTGAAAGGTGAAATATTTAAATGTGAAATGCTTAAGGGAAACATGAAGGTAAACATTTTCACTCAGGTCTAAGAATCTATGACTCTATGACAGACTAGATAGCTTTGTGGGCAAGTTTACGGACAATATGAAGATAGGTGGGCAGTGTTGACAAAGCTGGGCGTCTGCAGAAGGACAAAGATGTGGCAGATGGAATACAATGTAGGGAAGTATATGGTCATGCACTTTGGTAGCAGCAATAAAAGCACAGACTATTTTGTAAACAGAGAGAAAATTCAAAAATCAGAGCTTCAAATGGACTTGGGAGTCCTCGTGCAGGATCCCTTAAAGGTTAATTTGTAGGTTCAGTCAGAGGTAAGGAAAGTAATTGCAATGTTAGCATAAATTTCGAGAGGACTAGGATATAACAAGGATGAAATGCTGAGGCTTTATAAGCTATTGGGCAAACCACACTTAAAGTATTGTGAGCAACATTGGGCCCCTATTCTAAAACAAGATGTACTGGCATTGGAGAGGGTCCAGAGGAGGTTCATGGGAATGATTCCAGGAATGAAAGGGTTAACATATGTTTGCTAGCTCTGAGCCTGTACTCACTGGAGTTTAGAAGAATGAGGGGTGAAACTGGATGAGATGTACCCCAGACTACTGTGGGAGGTGAGGGAGGAGAATGCTGAGCCTCCGGCGATTACCTTTGCATTATTAATGGGGGCAGGAGAGATTCCGAAGGTTTGGAGGGTTGCGGATGTTGTTCCTTTATTCAAGAAATAGAATAGAGCCCAGAAAATTATTGACCAGTGAGTCTTACTTCAGTGGTTGGTAAGTTAGAAACATAGAAAACCTACAGCATAATACAGGTCCTTCGGCTCACAAAACTGTGCCAGACATGTCCTTACCTTAGAACTACCTAGGCTTACCCATAGCCCTCTGTTTTCCTAAGCTCCATGTATCTATCCAGGAGTCTCTTGAAAGACCCGATTGTTTCCACCTCCACCACTGCCGCCGCCGGCTCATTCCATGTACTCACCACTCAGTTGATGAAGAAGATTTTGAGAGGCAGGATTTATGAACATTTGGAGAGGCATAATATGATTAAGAATAGTCAGCGTCGCTTTGTGAAAGACAGGTCGTGCCTTATGAGCCTAATTGAATGTTTTGAGCATGTGACTAAGCAAATTCATGAAGGTAGAGCAGTAGATGTAGTGTATATGGATTTCAGACAAGGCATTTGGTAAGGTACCCCATGCAAGGCTTATTGAGAAAGTAAGGAGGCATGGGATCCAAGGGGACATTGCTTTGTGGATCCAGAACTGACTTGCCCACAGAAGGCAAAGAGTGGTTGACGACGGGTCATATTCTGCATAGAGGTCGGTGACCAGTGGTCTGCCTCAGGGATCTGTTCTGGGACCCCTACGCTTTGTGATTTTTATAAATGACCTGGAGGAGGAATTGGAAGGATGGGTTAGTAAATTTGCTGATGACACAAAGGTTGGGGGTGTTGTGGATAGTGTGGAGAGCTGTCAGAGGTTACAGCGGGACATCAATAGGATGCAAAACTGGCTGAGAAGTGGCAGATGGAGTTCAACCTAAATAAGTGTGAGGTGATTCACTTTCGTAGGTCAAATATGATGGCAGAATATAATACTAATACTATAGGACTATTGGCAGCATGGAGGATCAGAGGGATCTTGGGGCACTCAAAGCTGCTGCGCAGGTTGACTCTGCAGTTAAGAAGGCATACAGTGCATTGGCTTTCATCAATCGTGGGATTGAGTTTAGGAGCCAAGGGGTAATGTTGCAGCTAGATGGGACCCTGGTCACACCCCACTTGGAGTATTGTGCTCAGTTCTGGTCGCCTCACTACAGGAAGGATGTGCAAACTATAGGAAGGGTAAAGGAGATTTACAAGGATGTTGCCTGGATTGGGGAGCATTCCTTGTGGGAATAGGTTGAGTGAACTCGTCCTTTTCTCCTTGGAGCAATGGAGGATGAGGGGTGACCTGATAGAGGTGTACAAGATGATGAGAGGCATTGATCATGTGGATAGCCAGAGGCTTTTTCCCAGGGCTGAAATGGCTAGCACGAGAAGGCACAGTTTTAAGGTGCTTGGAAGGAGGTACAGAGGAGATGTCAGGGGTAAGTTTTTTATGCAGAGAGTGGTGAATGTGTGGAATGGGCTGCTGGTGACAGTGGTGGAGCTGGATATGATAGGGTCTTTTAAGAGACTCCTGGATAGGTACATTAAGCTTAGAAAAATAGAGAGATATGGGTAACCCTAGGTAATCTCTAAAGTAAGGACATGTTCGGCACAGTTTTGTAGGCTGAAGGGCCTGAATTGTGCTGTGTGTTTTCTATGTTTCTATGAAACTCATTGAAACCAATTGAATATTGAAAGGACTAGACAGAGCCTATGGTTTCCTCTAGTGGGTGTGTCTAGGGCCAGATTGTACAGCCTCAGAATGGAGGGATGTCCATTTAGAGCAGAGATGAGGAGGAATTCCTTTGGCAAAAGGGTAGTGAATCTGTGGAACTCGTTGCCACAGATGGCTGTGGAGGCCAAGAGTTTACTTAAAACAGAGGTAGATAGGTTCTTCATTAGTCTGTGCATCTAAGGTTACGGGGAGCAGACAGCAGAATGGGGTTGAGAAGGATAATAAATCAGCAACGGTAGAATGACAAAGCAGACTCGATGAGCTGAATGGCCTAATTCTGCTCCTAGGTCTTATGGTGTTATGGTCTTCATTTAAGAAGGTCTGCAAGGATGATCCGGGCAGTTACAGGCTAGTGACCCTAACGTGTGATGGGTAATGTACCGGAAGGGATTCTGAGAGAGAAGATCCTATAAGGAGAGGCTGGATATGTTCAGCTGATTTTCCTGGAGAAAAATTGGCTGAGAGATGACCTTATAAAGGTTTATAGGCCATTAGGACAGTCGAAAATAAAGGCATGACCTTTTAACCAGGGTGGGGGCCTAAAACGGGAGGGCACCGTTATAAAAGGAGAGGATGAAGATTTAAAGGGGATATGAGGGGCAGGCTTTTCAGAATGGTAGGCATATGGGACAAACTGCCTGAGGAGGCAGAGGATGCAGACACAATTACAATGATTAACATACATGAACAGTACATGGAAAGGTTTAAAGGAAAGTAGGCCAGAAGTGAGGAAATTCAGGAAGGCATCTTTGTCAGCATGAATGAAATTGAGTTAGGGCCATTTTCTGTGCTGTGCAATGTTATAACTCTGTGATAGGCTAAATGGTCTTCTCTTGCTGTCAGGAAATGTAGGAAAAGTTTGATGATTATAATCCTGCTACTGAAGAGATCCAATTATTGGTGTTACCACAGCCAGTGAGAGTTGGTTTAAACGTCCTTCTGTCCACTTTCACCATTTATCAATTCATCATAACTATGATGCAAGTTTGCTGCCAAGAGAAATCAGTTTTAACTACAAAGAGGGTGGAGAAGGTGAGACAGACAACACACTGAACATTCTGTTGATATCAAGTGCATGAGCTGCAACAGGCAAGGATATGCACATTAAATTTAATCACAACACAGATGCCTGGTCTAATTTCTCTGTGGGTGGGACTTCAACAGGATTGAATGGAAGCACTTTGAAACAGATGCAAAAACCCTTTTATCCAAAATATGCAGCAAAAAGCCTTTTTATTTCCTTGTCCAATATCCAGTAATGAGTGTTGCAGTTCTTTTATTTTGAATACAGTTATCAATCAACAGTTCAGTAGAAATTACCCTTATTAAGGTGCTGTCCTTAGGAGGGTGGTCATGGTTCCAAGGAGCACAGATCTGTCATCTTCCCTTGTGATGGTATCTTTCTATCTTGTGGTTATGTAAATACTCTTGCTGTTGTCCATCAGTCGGCCAGGCCTGCCTGTAATGCCACTGGAGATGGTCAGGTATTCTGAAGCGTCTCTTCAAACCAGTCTTTCAGACTGTTTTCCAAATCTGAGCATTCAATGGAAGGAAGCATTTGTGAGGGCAGTGGAAGAAGACGTGGTAAAGGATAAACAATTGGCTCTGCATTAGGTGTGAATTCATAAAAGTCAAGCTACATTTTTATCCTCTGATGGCTTTTATTTCAAGCCTGAAGTAGAAGGAAGTCAGTGTCGAGCACTGTGAAGAAGAAAGGTAAAAAACATGAGAATGTTCGTGATAGAAGGAGTTGAGGTTGAACTTACTGGAACTGGTCATGAATTACCTGAAAAGGCTGAGCCTGGTCAGAAAGGTGTAGTCCCCTCACTTTCTTCCTCTTCCTGTTCTTCCACAATTGTTATTAAACTTCCGCCTGCTCGCCCACTTCCTCTTCCTTTTAGTTATTTCTCAGCTCCAAGCCTAGCAGCTGTTTGCTAAGCTATAGACTCATAATTGGCCAGGTTCCATATACTATATACCTCTGCATAAAAAACTCACCTCTCAGGTTACCTTTAACATTTACCGCTTCATCTTAAGCCTGTGCCCTCTGCTTTTAGCATGTCCCACACAAGGAAAAAAAATTTCCCCATCTCTGCTACTCATAATTTTATAAAGTTCTTCAGAGTCATCCTTCAGTCTCCTATTTTCCAGTGAAAGCATACCCAGCCAATTAAATTTCTCCTCATAAGTAAAACCTTGTATTCAAACAAGATCTTGGGTGAATACCTTCTCCATGCTGTCTAATGCCAACACATCATTCCTGCAGTCTGTTGACAAAACTGTACTCAATACTCTGATTACAGCATGAAAATAGTTGTACAATTGTAACCTGGAATTATTGACAATACTGGCAAAGCATTTTAATTATCACACAACCATACCTCTATCTCTGTAACAACTATTACCTACTTATTTTGATTTGTGCAGTCTTTGTGGTAACATGCACCACCTGCTTTCAGATAAAGAGCTTTTAATTTCTTCTTATTATTTTTTCTTATTTGAAGATGCACTCTCATATTTGTCACTTTGTTCCTCTCACATGCACATTTTCGTTAATCATATTGCTTTCCTGCCCTTTCCTCTTATCCTTTCCCTTGAAGGATAATGCAAAGCAGCCATTGTTGGAGCAGCCATTGTATGAGTGGACCAGTGTTAGAGTGGGGAGGCTTTGGCTCAACAGGCTTGGCAGGGTAAGTTTCTGCTTCTTCTCCTGCATTCTTTGTCAGTTGGTGTAGTGAGAATAACTCCAGGGGATCTGTTGTGTTCTTTTAATGGGATATGGGATTTCTGGGAGACCTCCAGCATCTGCACCAGGTGCACTGAGCTGCAGCTCTTCGGACACCATGTTAATGAAGTGGAGCTGCAGCTTGATAAACTTCAGTTCATACGGTAAACTAATGAGGTGATTGATAGGAAATACAGGGACATAGTCACCCCTAAGTTGCAGGAGGCAGGTACCTAGGTGACCATCAGGAGAGGGGAAGGAAATGGGCAGCCACTGCATAGTACCCCTGTGGCTGTTGGGATGACCTACCAGAGGGAGCTGCAGTGACTGGGTGTCCGGCACCGTCTGGCGCTGTGGCTCAAAGGGAAGGGAGAGAAGGCAACTGCAGAAGGGATAGGGGATTCCATAGTTAGAGGAGTAAACAAGGGATTCTGTGAAAGAGACACCCAGATGGCATGTTGTCTCCCAGGTACCAGAGTCAAGAAAATTTCAAATCAGGTTCACAGCGTTCTAAACAGGAAGGATATGCAGCTAGAAGTCTTGGTATATATTGGTACCAATGACATAGGTAGGAAAAGGGAGGAGGTTCTGAAGAGAGAATATAGGGAGTTAGGTTGAAAAGCAGGACCTACAGGTTAGTAATCTTTTGATTGCTTCCTATGTCATGTACCATTGTGGGTGATCATAGAACATAGTACAGCACAGAAACAGGTCATTCAGCCTACAATCTTGCCAGACAACTCTGTTGACATTCCTTGAGGAAATAACAAGCCATTTACACAAAGAAGAATCAGTTGAAGTAATGTATTTGGATTTTCAGAAGGCCTTTGGTTAAAGGGACTTATTTGAGCTGGAGGTCTGTAATTAGTGGTGTTCCACAAGGATCTGTGCAGGGACCTCTGCTGTATGTGATGTATATAAATGACCTGGATGAAAATGTAGATGTGTAGGTTAGTAAATTAGTAGATGATACTAAGATTGGGGTTGTGGATAGTGTAGAAGACTGGCAAAGAATACAGCACAATATTGAACAGTTGTAGATATGGGCTGAGAAATGGCAGATGGAGTTTAACCCAGATAAATATGAAGTGTTGCTGCTCAGTAGGGCAAATGCAAGGAGACAGTACACTGTTAAGGGAAAGATCATTAATAGTGTTGCTGAGCAGAGAGATCTTGGGATCTTGGGATCCTTGACAGTGGCTACACAGGTCAATAGGGTGGTTAAGGAGGATTATGGAATGCTTGTTTTTATTAGTCAAGGCACCAAGTTAAGAGTCAAGAAGTTATGTTGCAACTTTATAAAATTGTGGTTAGGCCACATCTGGAGTATTGCATACAGTTCTGATCGTCCCACGATAGGAAAGATGCTGAGGGTTTGGAGAAGGTATAGAAGAGGTTCACCATGCTGCTGTATGGTTTGGAGGGCATGTCCTATCACGAGAGGCTGGAAAAAACTTGTGCTGTTTTCTCTGGAATGCCAGAGGCTGAGGGAAAATTTGGTGGAGGTTATGAGAGGCACAGGTAGAGTGGACAGAGAGTATCTGTTTTCTATGGTTGGAATGTCTGATATCAAAGAGCATGCATTGAAGGTGAGAGGGGATAGGTTCAAGGGGGTTGTGATATGATAAGGTGCCTCACATGAGGCTGCTTAACAAGATAAAATCCTATGGTGTACAGGAAATATACTGGTATGGATGACAGGTAGGAGGCAGTGATGGTGAATAAAGGAGGCCTTTACTGGTTGGCTGCTAGTGACTAGTGGTGTACCTCAGGGGCCAGTATATGGATCACTACTTTCACATTGTTTGTATAATGGAATTGATGGCTTTGTGGCAAAGTTTGCAGATGATATGAAGATAGGGGGAATGCTAGGTAGTGCTGAGGAAACAATATGACAAATTGGAGGAATGGCAAAAAATGTGGTAGATGGAATACAGTGCTGGGAAATGTATGATAATGCATAGAAACATAAACATAGAAAATAGGTGCAGGAGTAGGCCATTCGGCCCTTCGAGCCTGCACAGCCATTCAGTATGATCATGGCTGATCATCCAACTCAGAACCCTCTACCAGCCTTCCCTCCATACCCCCTGATCCCTTTAGCCACAAGGGCCATATCTAACTCCCTCTTAAATATAGCCAATGAACTGGCCTCAACTGTTTCCTGTGGCAGAGAATTCCACAGATTCACCACTCTCAGTGTGAAGAAGTTTTTCCTAATCTTGGTCCTAAAAGGCTTCCCCTTTATCCTCAAACTGTGACCCCTCGTTCTGGACTTCCCCAACATCTGGAACAATCTTCCTGCATCTAGCCTCTCCAATCCCTTTAGGATTTTATATGTTTCAATAAGATCCCCCCTCAATCTTCTAAATTCCAATGAGTACAAGCCTAGTTCATCCACTCTTTCACCATATGAGAGTCCTGCCATCCCAGGAATCTATCTGGTGAACCTTCTTTGTACTCCCTCTATGGCAAGGATGTCTTTCCTCAGATCAGGGGACCAAAACTGCACACAATACTCCAGGTGTGGTCTCACCAAGGCCTTGTACAACTGCAGTAGTACCTCCCTGCTCCTGTACTCGAATCCTCTTGCTATAAATGCCAGCATACCATTCGCCTTTTTCACCGCCTGCTGTACCTGCATGCCCACTTTCAATGACTGGTGTATAATGACACCCAGATCTCGTTGCACCTCCCCTTTTCCTTGGTAAAAGGAACAATAGTGCAGACTATTATCTAAATGGGGAGAAGGTTCAAACATCAGAGGTGCAGAAGTACTTAGCAGTTCTTGTGCAAGACTCCCAGAAGGTTAATTCATAGGTTGAGTCTGTGGTAAAGAAGGCAAATACAATGTTGGCATTGATTTCAAGGGGAATAGAATATAAAAGCAAGGAGATAATGCTGAGGCTTTATAAGACACTAGTCAGGCTGCACTTGAAGTATTTTCGACAGCTCTGGGCCCCATATCTCAGAAAGGATGTGTTATCATCGGAAAGATTCGAGAGGAGGTTCACGACAATGATTCTGGGAACGAAGGAGTTAACATATGAGGAGTGTCTGGCAGTTTTGGACCTGTACTCACTGGAATTTAGAAGAATGTGGAGGTGGGGGGGGGGGAGCTCATTGAAACCTACTGAATGTTGAAAAGACTTGTTGAGGTGCATGTGGAGAGGATGTTTCCTCTGGTGGGGGTATCCAGTATAAAAGGACACAGCCTCAAAATTGAGGGAAGACCTTTTAGAACAGAAGTAAGATGGGACTTTTTCAGCCAGGAAGTGCTGAATTTGTGGAATGCTCTACCACAGACTGCCGTGGGGGCCAAGTCCATGGGTATATTTAAGGCGGAAGATAATAGATTCCTGATTGGTCAGGGCATCAAATGTTGGGGCAAGAAGGCAGGTGTATGGGGTTGAATTGGATCCTGGACCAGCCATGATGAAATGGCGGAGCAGACTCAATGGACTGAATGGCCTAATTCTGCTCTTATGGTCTTATGGTAATTTTTTTAGTCAAAGAGTCTTGATACCTGGGATGCACTGCCTGGTGTGGTGATAGTGGCAAATACACTAGAGGCTTTTAAGAGACATTTCAATAGGTACATGAATGTAAGGAAGATGGTTTGGCACAACATTGTGGACCAAAGACCTGTTCCTGTACTGTACTATGTTCCATGTTCTATGACAAGGTGTCACACATGAGACTGCTTAACAAGCTAAGATCCCATGGTATTACAAGAAAAATACTAGCATGGATAGATCATTGGCTGATTAGCAGGAGGCAAAGGGAGAGAATAAAGGGAGTCTTTTCTGGTCGGTAGCTGGTGACTAATGGTTCTTTGCATGGGTTGCTGTTGGGAATGCTACTTTTTTATGTTATGTGTCAAAGATTTGGATGATGGAATTGATGGCTTTGTGGCCAAGACTGTGGAGGGTAGGTACAGGTAGTCTTGAGAAAGCAGGAAGGGAGAGTAGGAAAAAGGGCAAGGGAATGGCAGACGGAATTGAGTGTTGGGAAGTGTATGGCCATCCACTTAGAAGAAACGAAAGTGTAGACTTTCTAAAAGGGTAGAAAATTCAAAGACTCAAGGTGCAAAGGGACATGCAGGATTCCCGAAAGGTTACCTTGCAGGATGAGTCAGTGGTAAGGAAGGCAAGTGCAAGGTCAGCTTTTGTTTTGAGAGAAATGGAATATAAAAGCACGGCTGTAGTGTTGAGGCTTTATAAGGCACTGGTAAGGCCTTATTTGGAATATTGTGAGCAGTTTTGGGCTCTTACTATGAAAAGATGTGCTGACATTGGAGAAGGTTCAGAGGAGGTTCACAAGAATGATTCCAGGAGTGAAAGGGTTATCATATGAGGAGCGTTTGATGGCTCTGGGCCTGTACTCACTGGAATTTAGAAAAATGAAGGAGGAGCTCATTGAAACCTATCGAATGTTGAAAGGCCTAGATAGATTAGATGTGGAGAGTATGTTTGCTATTGTGTGATGGTCTAGGACCAGCTGGCACAGCCTCATTTAAAATGGAGAAAATGAGGCATCTCTTTAGCCAGAGGGTGGTGAATCTGTGGAATTTGTTGCCGCTGATGGCTGTGGAGGCCAGATTATTGAATGCAGGCCAGGTCTTTCACTGAAGGAGAAGACAGGACAATGGTGTTGAGAGGCAAAATGGCAGAACAGACTCGATGAGCCAAATGGCTTATTTCTGTGTCACAATGGGGTGCTGTGAATGGACCCAAATGCAAGACACAGTCACTGAAGTACAAGGAACAGGACTTGACTAGAGTAGGGACGTGACAGGATACAGACCAGGAGCAGGGATAAGAACACAGACTTGGGCTAGGGAAAGCGGGACCAGGACTAGAAACCATGGACTAGGAGATAAGGCTTCAACTCCGAGCCCGAGACTGGACAAGGACCCAGAACCTGGGTCTTGCCTCAGGCTGGGACCCCAGAACCAGGCAAGGACATGACATGGCTTCAGGACAGGACATGGCTGGGGTCTAGAGGCCTGAGCTTGGAGACGGGCTGGGGTCTTTGCTCTTGAGGCTTGGGCTCTTGGAGCTTGGCTTGGGATCTTCGAGGCTTGGGCACTTGTAGATTGGCTTGGGATTTTCGAGGCTTGGGCACTTGGAGCTTGGCTTGAAATCTTCGAGGCTTGGGCTCTTGGAGCTTGGCTTGGGATCTTCGAGGCTTGGGCACTTGGAGCTTGGCTTGGAATCTTCGAGGCTTGGGCTCTTGGAGCTTGGCTTGGGATCTTCGAGGCTTGGGCACTTGTAGATTGGCTTGGGATTTTCGAGGCTTGGGCACTTGGAGATTGGCTTGGGATTTTCGAGGCTTGGGCACTTGGAGCTTGGCTTGGAATCTTCGAGGCTTGGGCTCTTGGAGCTTGGCTTGGGATCTTCGAGGCTTGGGCTCTTGGAGCTTGGCTTGGGATCTTCGAGGGTTGGGCTCTTGGAGCTTGGCTTGGGATCTTCGAGGCTTGGGCTCTTGGAGCTTGGCTTGGGATCTTCGAGGCTTGGGCTCTTGGAGCTTGGCTTGGAATCTTCGAGGCTTGGGCTCTTGGAGCTTGGCTTGGGATCTTCGAGGCTTGGGTTCTTGGAGGCAGGCTTGGGGTCATAATCTTGAGGCCTGCAGGTTGGGGTCTTGGTCTTGAGGCCTGCAGGCTGGGGTCTTGGTCTGGAAATGCGGAGGCTTGGGTATGGACTCCGAGCCAGAGACTGGGTAAGGACCCAGAACCTGGGACTTGACTCGGGCTTGGGCTCGGACTCCAGAACTAGGCGAGGACAAGACGAGGCTACAGGACCAGACACAGCTTGGGTGAGGAACTCCTGGGTAGGGCGAGACACAAGGAAAGGTAAAGGCACATGTACAGGACTCGGATAGGACAGGACTAGGCACGGACTGGACGAGGGCCTTCAGGAGCACAGAGCCTTGGACTAGAAGAGACAGGAGAACAGAACACAGAGCCGGGACCCCTCCTTGGAAACAGGACGTAGGGCCGGGACTCATACACAGAACACTGAACATGAAGCAATGGATCTCAACACCAGGTAGCGGCAAACAGCCGGACCTACACAACGAAGGCGTGGACACAGAGAGACAATTCCACACAACAAAAGACAGTTCCTTATCTTGACCTAACCAGGCTCTGGTCTTGCTCCAGCGGAAAAACTTTAGCGATACAGGCGGGGTATCCTGGTTAGGCGAGCAGGCAGAGAGTCAGGCTAGGTGAGCAAGCAGAGAATCAGGCTAGGTATCCAGGCAGAGAGTCAGGCAAGGGGAGGAAGACAAGGAGGGGAACAGAACAGTCCAGCAGGGAATCCCTGGTTTGCAGAGGTATTTATGTCTCAGCCCCATAACGAGAAACATGTGCCCACAACAGAAACTGGGGAAAACCAGAAACCCCAGAACAAGGAACCATGGACCGGACTGTGAAGCGGAACGCGGACTTCATGGACAGGACTACAACATTCTGCTCCTATATTTGATAGTCTTATGGTCCTTAACATTCTAATCTTGCCCTTGTCCACATCAGCACCAGCCTCCCTGGCAACCTGGACTCTCTGAGTCTATGTTCAGTTTTTGAACATTTCAACAATAAGGATGCATACACTTGGGGGCCTCTTTATCAGATACCTCCTGTACCTAATAAAGTGGTTACTGAGTGCATGAAGGATTCCCAGCAAGTATGCTGTCCTAGTGAACCCCTTTCTGGGTGTTTCCTTGTGATGCCGTATAACCACACCAGCTACTTACAAATGATAGACATGCTGATTAAAAATATAAGCACACAAAATCACAGAAAAAACAACTGGTATTGTTTCCAAGATCTGAATGAAAATTTGTCTAAAGCAGATCAATGACCAAATATTCATGTACTGTAAATAAAAATCCTCAAGATGGTGTCATTAGGTGGTGACTCTTTGCATAAAGGTCCAATGGGAATCATCAAATATTCCTGTTTAGGACAACTACATCTGAAATCCACAGTCACGGTCATGGGTACTTCAGTAAGCAACACTGTTCTAAGATGTTTAAAAAATACTCAAAATTGGAAGATCACAGACTTCAGACTTGGGCTGCAAGTGCAGTTCCCATTTAAGAAATGGAAGGATGGATAGCACACTGGATTACAGGTATGACTGAAATGCAGCAGCCTTAGATACCCATTCCTGATTATCCTACCAGCGAATGTACAGTCTCTGGAAAATAAGTTAGAAAACCTCAGAACAAGATTGCAGTACCAGAGGGACATCAGAGACTGCTATGTACTTTGCTTCATGGGAACGTGGTTGAACCCTGCCATTTCAGATGCAGAGCTGCAGCCTGATGGCTTTACCATTCTCCACAAAGACAGGAAACTGAGTCTTTTAAAGGTAGAGGAGATGGAATATGCTTTATGATTAGCTCATCATGGTGCACAGAGGTGGCAGTTTTTTCTCAATTCTCGGAACATCTTGAGGTCAAGTGTCCTCCATTTTATCTGTTGTTAGACCTTCCCACTGTCATCCTGTTAGCAGTGTATATTCCACCTCAGGTCAACTTCAGGTAGGCATTAGAGGAGTATCATGATCAGTAGTTACAAAACAGCACACACTGGTGCCTTCCCTATCGTTGCGGGGGATTTCAACCAGGCAACTTGAAGAAATCCCTGAACAACATACCATCAACATATCATCTTTGGAACCAGAGGGGCCAATACACTTGACCACAGTTATACCACCATCAAGAATGCTTATTGTGCTATCCCACACTCACCCTCTGGAAAGTCTGATCACCTGACTATACTTCTACCCCTGGTGCATAGGCAGGGAATAAAGACTGCAGCATCCAGTGGTAAAGACCAAGAAGGTAAGGTCAAGGGTGACGGAGGAGTGCTTAAAGGACTTCTTTGAGTCAGTGTACTGGACAATATACAGGGATTCATCTTCAAGTCTGAATGATTCTACCACAGTTGTCACCAACTTCATCAAGACCTGTGTAGATGAGTGTGTGCCTTTGAGAATATACCATACATACCAAAACCAAAAGCCATGGATGAACCAGGGGGATTCATAGTCTGCTGAGGGTTAAATCTTTGTTATTTAATACCAGATCCAGAACTATACAGAAGGTCCAGATAGGACCAATGGAATAAGATTTTAAGAGTGAATAAATAATTCCAATAGAAGTTGGAGACGGAATCAGGCAGTCCCAAAATCCATTGGTAGTTTTGTGCCATCGGTCAATCCTATGGACATTATGAATGCAATGTTCTGCTACCACCAATCTCTCTGAGTAATCCAAATGGATACACCTCTTGTGCTCCTTGATGTGGGTTTCCACTGTGCACCCCATCTGTTAAAGTAAGCCATTGAAATAAAACTTGAGAAAAAGAATTTTAATAAAGACCAAGGTCACACTCTAAGTAAGAAATGGAATTCAATTGTAAGCAAGATGGGACAGCAGAAAGCTGATTGAATGAGGCCTAACCAATCAGGACGGACAGTCGACATGGGTATATATAATAGACTAGACATACCACAGCATCACCCCTAATGAAGATGGCAGAGTTTGTCATCGAAACATTGGTTGTATTCGATACCCAGTGGCAAACCTGAGAAGAGCTTATTCATCACATGAGCCGAGAAAGCACCAGATCCATTTTCACTTCAAATGCTGTGTCATGCAAGGCTACTGGCCAAATGCTGAACATGGTACTATAGTGATTTAGGTCAGTATCTTACATAGCTAGCGGCAGGAGCTGATGTTGTTGACCGTAGGACACGTCACAGAGTGGTGCAGCTTGGAAACACACCCTTCAACCCACAGTGCCTTCCTGAGCTCAGCCCATTGCCAGCATTTGATCTATATCACTCTAAATCTATTTTATCCATGTATCTTTATCTACTTTAGTTGAAAACTTTGTCCATTTACCTTATCTAGGTCCCTCATAATTTTTAAACCTCTGTAATGTCACCTCTCAGTCTTCAGAGAAATTAATCCCTGTTTATCCAGTCCCCCCTTATAACTCCAGCCCACCAGTCCTAGTAATATCCTGGCGAATCTTTCTTGTACCCTCTCTAACTCAATCACATCCTCCTATAACACAGCAGCCAGAGCTGCCCACACTATTCCATATGTCATCTCACCAACATCTCATTCATTTGTAACTCTTTTACTCATTGCCCTGTCCAATGCCAAACATCTTCTTCATTACCGTCTATAAATGTTCTGTCACTCGCAGGGAAATTTGTACTGCTACCCCTCTATCTACTCCACCAATCTCTGGTATCAACTGTGAACTTACTAATTATGCACCTATATTCTTGTTCAAATCATTAACAATAGTGGACCCATCACTGAACCAACCATATGGCAAACCTCCAATCTGAGATTTCCAAAGCAGCAGTAGATGAGAATTGATAACCTTCTCCTGAGAGACAGGCTGGGATCTCAGTCTCATTATATCAGCTTCAGTGTATTTTATTGCAAAATCCCCAAGCCTCAGGAAGACAAATAGACTGCGAAATCAGCTGGGTGCAGAAGCTGATGAAGGGTCTCAGCCTGAAACACTGACTATACTCTTTCCCATAGATGCTGCCTGACACAGACTTGCAGTACCCCAAAGACTACCTGTTCACCCGGTAATTTGACATACCACAGGCTCTCTCTCTCTCCCTAATATGGGAAAAAGAGGTATCCCTGTGTGTGGCAGCAGCTCAGCTTCTTCAGCTCCTACCCTGAGAGGAAGTACAGTACACTTCACCATGATTTCTCAGTCTCTATCTGTCCTTCCGCTATTTTAATTTTCTATGGGTGGGTCACCACTTCACAGCGTTCACTAACCACAAATTCCTCATGCCTACAATGGCCAAAGTATCAAACCCTTGGTCTGCATGTCAGCAACATCACCAGGAGGTCATGACTGACATACAGCATGTCAAAGGGAGAAACAATACAATGGCTGATTGCCAGCTATCAAGCCACACACATCGAGCAAGGTTGACTATGGCAGCTGAGTCCATTCATTGCCTCTCGCATCCAGGCAGGAAGGCTTCACAGAAAGTGGTTGCTTCGAAGTTTGTGTGCATGGCATGGCCTTGGGGAAGGATGAGAGAGACTGGTGTGCAGCCTTTGCTGTGTGTAAGCAGGCAAAAATTAACCGTCACATTCATTCGCCATCGGCACCTTTTACTGTTCCTGAGCACCTGAATCATTCTTTCTGCGCCCCCCCCCACCAACTTTGCGGTTTCACGTATATCCTCACAATGGCGGACCGTGCCAGAGGTTGTCCCTCTAGCGTTAATGATGGGCATTCATCAAAACCCAGGTTGCTTGATTGGCACCCCATCTGATATTTCTTCTGACCATGGTCACATCGGACTTCTGGGCTGCAATAGTGTATCACTTGCAGTCCAATAGCCCATGTGAGCAGTTTCACCGTTCCTTAAAAGCTGCTCTGAGGACCTCCCTGACATGAGTGTTGGTAAGGTCATCCCCCATGTGTCCTGCTGGGGCTCAGAATGCCTCCAAAAGAGTTTATGCGGTCCCCTGCAGCTAAGTTAGCGTATGGGCGACCACTACGGGTACCAGGAGATTTTATTCCCAACACCATGACCGCCTGGTTGTCATCTCAGCAGCGTTTTGCCATCCTCAGTAAACTGAGTTCTTTTTCACCTATTCCTACCTCCCATCATGGCCTACAACACCCTTGAGTTCCCGTTGACCTACGTTCTACCTCATTCATTTTTGTCCGCCATGATGCACATTTTGGAATGGGGTAAAAAGACTTTTATTATACATAGGACGGGTAACCCTGAATATATCTCTGTAAATCACCTTAAACCGGCCCTCACTACCCGCATCGCGACATGCCCATGTCGGCACACCCCTGGATGATCCATAGGCACCTCCCCTTACTCCACCCAAGGTACATAGGACCCGAGCCGGGTAGCTCATATGAGCTCCAGACAGACTCACAATGCCAGTTCTGGTGAATTGTGGGTGGACCGGTGTAGGGTATTGTAATGGGTGACGGATGACACATATTATTCACAATAAAAACTGTTCTATACAATTCTCAAACGCTGTTATTGAGCTGTCAGGTTCACAGAAGACGGTGTCTGACATCAGCGTAAGTTGTCTGCTTTTAGTTTGTTTGTAATGGAAAGAAAGGGCTGTGGTTTTTGTTAGACAACTCTCACATGTTTTGTGCACAAAATCCTTCATAAGCATGTGTCTATAAGCCTCCTAAAATTTGGAACTATATCCAATTCCACCACTTCTTCTAGCAGCATTTTCCAGATATCAATCACTCTGCAAAAATCTTACCCCTCTAATCCGCTTTAAAGCTCCTTCCTCTTACAAACATTCTCTCTTGTTTGAACTCACTGAGGACTTTATTACTTTTGCATGCAAAACAAATGGTTAATTTTGCACAGGGCAAATTTTGCATTAAATTGTTTAAAACTTTTGCAAATTTTCGACAAATTCTGTGAAAAAGAGCAAAACCATCTCTAAATTTTGAGCCATTGACGCAGAGCCAATGTTTTGTATCCAAGTCAACCTCATTACATCTTAATTATTAATAAAATAAATTAGACTTTTAATAAAAATATTAAATAGCTGCTTTAAAATAGCAGTTCAATTGAAGTGTGGAAAAGATTACTGTGATAAAATTGCTTTCGGTCAGCCTGTCGTTGATTTTAAATCCAATACTAAATAGAGAGCACTGTCAAATACTGAGAGTTGGCAGCTCAGTTTGTGAAACTGGCCTTACTGCTCCCAAGCTCCTTGTCTTTGATTCCAGCCTTCTAAAATATAAGCTGCAGACACTCAAAGTAATTTTTGTGAAAACTATATAACCACTCTGTCTTCACTGCTGTTTTTCCAAGTAAAATCAGTAAAGCAAGCTGCTCCTGTCCCTTTCAGTTAACTTGTTGTCCTTGGTATGAGCCTAATTCATGGTTGTGCAACAGTTTTCTTTCTATTTCTGTTGTTAGCAATTATCATGAAGATTAGATGCATTTTGCATCAAATGAACATTCTGCTCATTCTACTTGTCAGAGTAAGGTCTATCAATGCCTCCTATAATTTTATAAAACCTTTGTCATGTCATTGCTCAACCTCCCTCATTCCAAGGAAAGTAGCCAGCCTACACAATCTCTCCTCATAACTCAAGCCCTCCAATTCAGACAATATCTGTGTGAATCTTTTCTGCACCCTCTCGAGTTTAAACATATCCGTCAAATAGTGTGGTGTCCAGAAGTGCACACATTAATCCAAGTTCTGCCTAACTGATGTTTTATACAACTGCAACGTAACTCTTCATTATCCTAACTGTGCTCCCATTTCAGAGAACTATATAACTGTACCCCATGGTCTCTCTGTTCAACAATGCTCTCCAGAGCTCTACTGTTCATTCTATATCTGTGTGTGGTTTAATTTCCCAAAATGCATCATGTCACACTTGCCTGACTTTCATTCCATTTTCTCGCTCACTTTCCCAGTTAGCCTCTATCCTTTTGTAAACTCCTTTTTGTCACTGTCCACTGATAGCACCCCTTCACTCATACACTGTCACTCCTGGCACCAAGCCAATTTTCTACCCCATTTGCCAATTCATCCTGGATTCCATGTGTTCTATCCTTACAGACCAGCCTATAAAAGATCAAAGTTCAAAGTGAGCGTATTATCAAAGCATGCAGATTGGTGCTTTTTTTTTGAAACAGCAACATGACTTATTTTTTTCACTTTCCTGTGCAGTCCTATTATGTTGCACTTTCTGCAAGTTTTGCCTTTAAACCCACATTGTTCTGGTGTATGTGAGCCCTGCCACAATGGTAACACAACTTGTTTGGCCAGCCTGGTTTCTGTTTTGATGTTGCAATTTTTTTTTCATACTCACTTTCATTCCTGACTGCAACTCACGTTTCTGACTGTTGTTTCCATTGAAACAGTAATTTCAACTGCTCTTTGAAATGTGATTTGTGCTTCAGATAGGAATGGTTTTGAATGCTTTTTTGTACAAATCCACTAACTAAATGATCTCTCGGTGCATCATTGCACCCATCACTGAACTGACAATGCTAGGATAATTCTTCAATTCAAAGTTCAAAGTAAATTTATTATCAAAGTATATATACAACCCTGAGATTAATTTCCTTGCAGGCATATTCAAAACATCCATAATAGAATCAATGAAAGACTACACTATTTTGGGCACTCAACCAGTGTGCAAAAGACAACAAACTGTGCAAATACAAAAATAAAGAAATAATAACAATAAATAAATGAACAATAACTATCAAGAACATAAGATGAAGAGTCCTTGAAAGTGATTCCATAGGGTCTAGGAAGTTGAAGTGAAGTTATCCCCTTTGATTCAAGAGCCTGATGATTGAGGAGTGATAATTATTCATGAACCTGGTAGTGTGAGTCTTTAGGCTCCTGTACCTTCCTTCTATGGCAGTAGCCAGGAGAAAGCACGTCCTAGATGGTGGGGTCCCTGCGACAATGCTTCATGTAGGTGTACTCAATGGTGGAGAGGGTTTTGCCCATGATTGTCTGGGCCATATCCATTACTTTTTGTAGGATTTTCCATTCAAGGGCATTGATGTTTTGACATCAATGCCCTTGACATCAGAGGGGGATCACAAAGTCGAGGAAAGAGGACCGGGTTGAGACAACAGAGACTTATGGAGAAGAGGAGTTTGGTGGGCAATACCGTTCCGGTTGACCAGAAGTGCACTGACAGCAGTAAGCGTAAAGGAGTTGGGTGCTTACTGATCTGGTTAACAGCAGATGGTTCAATCCGGGTCATATTACAATCGAGGAACGTGTTTGCAGACGGGATATTGAACTTTTTACTGTTGGACTTCGGCCACATTCCACCGTGATACAACACTGGGCGGCATTGGAGGTCGTTCCTGCTTGTGGCCATCGAATGTGCAGCTCCTCCCGTGGAGGGTCAGACACCCTGAGCCAATAGACTGGTCCTGGACTTATTTTCCACCTGGCATAGTTTGCATTTTGCTGTTTGATTGTTGGTGGTTTTTGCATTGCTATATTTACGCTCTATTCTTGGTTGGTGCGGCTGTAATGAAAACAAATTTCCCTCGGGATTAATAAAGTATATCTATCTATCTATCTATTTATCTATCTATCAGGCTATGATGTAACCAGTCAATATATACTGCACCACACATCTATAGAAGTTTGTCGAAGTTTTAGAAGTCATGCTGAATCCTTACAAACTCCTAAGGAAGTAGAGGCACTGCGACACTTCTCTGTAATTGTGCTTATGTGCTGAGACCAGGAACAGGTTCTTTGAAATAATAACACTGAGAGATTTAAAGTTGCTGACCCTCTCCACCTCTGATCCTCCAAAGAAGACTGGCTCATAGACCACTGGTTTCCTCCTCCTGAAGTGAATAATCAGCTCCTTGCTCTTGGTGAGAGGTTGTCGTTATGGTACCACTCAGCCAGATTTTCAGTCTGCTCCTGTATGCTGATTCATCAGAACCTTTGATTCAGCCTATAACAGTGGTGTCATCAGCAAACTTGAATATGGCATTGGAGCTGTGCTTAGCCACACAGTTGTAAGTGTAAAACGAGTAGAACAGGGGAGCAATCACACAGCCTTGTGGTGCACCTGTACTGATGGAGACCATGAATGAGGTGTTGTTGCCAATCCAAACCGACTAGGATCTGCAAGTGAGGAAATTGAGGATCCAATTGTAACCAAGGTCCTGGAGCTTATTGATTAGTTTTGAGGGAATGATGAAATTTAAAGCCGAACTGTAGTCAATAAAGAGGATCCTGATGGTGTATCTTTGCTGAGCGGTTGTGCCAGGGTTAAGTGAAGAGCCAGTGAAATGCATCTGCTGTGGACCTGTTGCTCTTGTAGGCAAATAGGAGCAGATCCAAGTCACTTCTCTGGCAGGAGATGATATGTTTCATTACCAGCCTCTCAAAACACTTCATCACTGTGGATATAAGTGCTACTGAATGATAGTCATTGAGGCAGATTACTACATTCTTCTGAGGCACCAGTGTAATTGAAGTAGGTGGGTACCTCAGACTGCCAAAGCGAAAGGTTAAGGATCTCAGTGAACAGCCCAAGGAGTTGATCTGCACAAGACTTCAGAACGTAGCTACGTACCCTGCCTGAACCAGATGCTTTCTGTGGGTTCACCCTCTGAAACCTGTTTCAATATCATCCTCAGAGACTGAAATCACATCTGCGGCAGTGGGAGCTTGGGATGATTTCTCTATGTTTTGACAGCAAGGCAAACAGAGAAGGTACTAAGCTCAGCTGGAAGGGAAGCCCTGTTGTTGCCTATGTTACTGATTTAACTTGATAAGATGTGATAGTATTCAAGTCCTGCCACGGCTGTTGAGATCCTTCATTGATTCAAGCTGATTCTGGAATTACCACTTTGCCTGTAAATTGCTTTCCAGAGATTGCACCTCGACATCTTGTTACTTTCTTAGTCACCAGACTTGGAGGCCTCTGACCTGGCTCTCAGCAGACTGCAAATCTCATGCTTCATCTAGGGCTTCTGGTTGGGGAATTCTGAATGATTCTGTGGGGATACATTCATCTGTGGGGTCTTATCAAAGGGGCCTTACTACAGCTCATGTAGATGATGTGTAGTTGCCCATACTCTTCAGTTATTTCAGTCACCAATTCAAAAAAAATCAACACTCCCTACACACAAAGCCATCTTGATAGCCCCTAATCAGTCATTGCCTTTTCAGATGCAAATAAATCTGTCACTCAAAATTCCTTCAATAGTCCATTGAACTTTTCCCTGTGATCGGGGTCCTCAAGTCCTGCAAAATCCTGTAAGTTTTCTCTGCATTCTTTCAATCTTATTGACATCTTTCCTGTAAGTAGGTGACCAAAGCTGCCTACGATACTCCATATTCGACAAATTGGGCCTGTTTTGAACTAACAGCAAATGAACAGCCCACATGACAGTGCTATTTAAGAAGAGCTGCGGGAGGCAGGGGCAGGAGTTGATTCTGCTTGATATTTTGATCGGAGAAAAAAACTCTTTGTCTCATCTCCATCTTAAATAATCACCTTCTAATTTTAAACTGTAAACCTTAATTCTAAGTTCTCCCACAAGAGAAAGCACGAGAATCTTATATATTTTAATCAATCTGAATCTCACTGTTACACACCCCAATGGATACAATCCAAGCTTGTCCTCATAAGTCAACCTCCTCATTCCAGACATTAGTAAACATTGATTAGGGTGGAATACTGTATGCGGTTCTGGTAGGTGTGTTATTGGAAGAACATGATTCCATCAGAGCGTACAGAGGAGCTCTATGACACTATAAACTTTCCAGGAACTCCTTCACTAACACAGATGATCAAACACTGTTTGCAAGACCTTACCTTACTCAAACTCACTGTTGTTCTTTCTGAATAAGCTCCAAGACTCTACTATCTTTAAGCACTTTTGAGCATTTCTAAGTGATGGAAGTTGCTGTTGGAATGTATGTGTTCCTTTAAGAGGACAGCATGCAACTATACAGACAAAATCAAGGTTATCGGGCCATTGTAAACAATCCCTAATTGCCCCTAGAGTGAAGGTCCGTAGTCAAATCTCGTTGGACGAGTGTTGTAGTGTTGATGGGACTATAGGGAGAATAAGAATCGGGATTAATTTAGGACAGTGTAAAAATGGTGACTGATGATCAGTGTGGACCTGATGTGCAAAAAGGTCTGTTTCCATGTTGTATCATCCTGTGACACTATGACTGTATCCATTCAACTCTGATTGCATATGAGGTGTAGTGTTGTAGAAGAGAGGACTGGGAAGAGGGTTGAAGACTTGCTTGACCCCATTTGGACTGGGGTTAGTTCTATCATGGTGAGGCTCAAGGTCAGACTGGAGCAGACAAAAAATGATGACTCATTTTTGATGATACTCAAATTTTGGAATAGTCATTCATAATCCCTCTGTTAAGGTTTTTGTGAGGTCACAATAGGCTTGTACAGTGGTCAATGATGCTCTCTGTACTTTTCCTGAATTTGTCACATCGTGAAGTTCACATCTCTGGTGCCACCGAACAGAAAGATTCTGTACTGCCACTCTAAAAAGACCTCTGGTGACCAGGAGGAGGTGTTTAAGGCGGATTCTTGTGATTACTTTTCCTGTGGTAGGCTGCAGTCAGGTTTACTTTCTTTATTGTAAGTACCCATGGTCAGGGTACAAGGTGTGTCCTTCTCCCCCATATGAGAAAAGTAAGGTCAGGAATTTATGCCAGAAGTACTTCCCTGGTACATGTCTATCTGGTGCAATAGAACCTCAGGATATCCACCAGCCTGGTAGCCACAGAGATACAATATGACTATAACCTGCTAGTGACGGATGAGTAGTTCGAGTTCCACCTCAACCTTGAGAAATCCCTGATCTGATAAGTGTAAGCCAATTCTCCATTGGAATTCAATCAGTTCCAGAGTTTGTGAGCTTTGAGATGGCCTTTTGTATCTCTTCCCAGCTGAAGTAGTGGCAACAAGTATTCTGTGGAGTAGAGTCCAACACTCTTGGATTAAAGGAGACGTTTGAAGTGCAACTTTTAGTAAGTACTAGCTGTCTCACCTCTATTCTTGGCTCTCAATAGGGTATATTCCTGGGTATTACAGACCCAGAGATCATCTTCACTGCATTGAAGAATTTGCACATGTCTTGAGCAACACAAACAAAATGTTGGAGGAAATCAACAGCTATGAAAAGAAATCAACCTTTGGGTGTTTTGGGCTAGGAGCTCTAATCAGGACTGCATCATCAGAACCCTGTGCCTTTACCATCTTTATTGCTGGTGGCTTGCTGGGTCTTCTGTGCTCTTTCCACCCACCATCTGTCCATGAGTCTTCTTAGCGAATGATCTTTCAATGTATTTGTTGTGCCCTTGAGTCATGTCTCCATTTCTGGTCTCAGAATGCCAGCGTCTGTGGTCAATTAACGCCTCAACCCATTAAACCAGTGTCATATTTTCTTATGGTAAAAAAGCCAAGATTCTCTTCATGGGCACTAATTATGGTGGGCTTCAGGGCAGTTCAAGTACTGTGGACACACTGATGCTCCACAATTTTGGAGACGCCAGGTTTCCATCAGGCTGAGACTGAGTAGAGTATCTTTTGCAGGATCTTTATCTCAATTAAATTAACTCTGATTTTCCTGCAACATTATTTCCAGGTTATTTAAGACATTGTGACTGTTTAGGTTCGAATGTTTTGGAGATAACTTTTCTTTATTGTCTCCACTCCAGTATCTTAAAATGCATCCATCAACGTTTATAATCTAAAGATTAGGTAAAGAACCTGCTTCCATGCTCTGTGACTCTATAACTCTAAGAGAATCTGCATTCTTCTATCCAATGAAAGAACGTAGGTAATCACAGACCATGCTCCAAGCACTTTGTCAGGAGAAAATTAACAGAATTACCTTTCCCTCTTCCTTCCCTGACACTTACTCCTTCCCAGAGATCCAAATCTTTTCCAATCCTTTCATTGAAATTACCCATAAGAATCAACTTTGCTTGCTGGAACTTGGGTCAGGAATTACTTGGGCTTTGTTCAACAAGAATTTCTTGTTTTGTATAACAGGAACATAGTGTGTCTGTCTTTGTATCTGTCATCCAGTCCAGTCTTTGGACAGGTATCGTAGACTCACAAATGGCATAGCAAAGAATTTAAAGTTTCCAGTGTGTTTATGTTATGTTTATTATTTAACGTTGTGTGGCTATGCACACAATATGAGGTTTTGATTCAACGGTGAAATAAATGAAGAGCAAGCTTTGCTACAAGGAGAGACACATGAAGCTAACACACTTGGTATACTCCATCTGTATAGAGAACTTGGTCCCTCTCCCCAACACACACACACAAGTATGCCCTAACCCATTTGTTCCCTGTCACTCCCAGTTACAGCAGGATGGCCAATAGAGAGGTGGAGAACTTTGAGGGACCAATATCTAAAATATATATATCAAAGCATCAGAACCTTCCCGTTATATTGACATATGAAAATCATTGTTAGATTGATTGATGTTCAGTTTTCTCTGCAGGATCTGCTGAAAGGTAAGACCCAACAACAACAATGTAATCCAAGTCACATAGGTACCTGAATATCTGTGCCCTCAAACTGGGGCTTAGTCAACATCAGTCTCAACATATTGACATAATGTAATTATTTAAGGGTCAAATTGTACAGCTCCATAATTGTCTCTAAATCTTTAGAAAATAATTTAAAGTATAAAAAGAATGGCTAAGTATTCAGTTCGATGATTGAATACATTTTTTCAAACACACAATTACTTCAGACACAATCACGTACAAATATCGTGGGCGACTGAATTTTAATTCAATAATGCACTTTTGTTTTCATAGTCACAGAACTCAGTGCACTTCTGTTAGGTCTAGACTGTAAGAGTATAACTTTTAAATACTACATGCCCAGTCAAGGACAGGCAGTAAAAGCCTCACATATTTCTGTGTGCCTGATCACTAGAAAGGGCCCTGAACATATTTTTTTTGCAGTTGGCTGACTTCAGGCTCTTGACATTGTTCACCTTAGCGTCTTGAAAAGCTGGAGAGTGGCAAACCCTTGTCAGTAACAAAGGAAAATTGTGAAGAATTACAAGGCCCATCAGTGTCATTTGTATAACAGACACAAGAAATACTAAGGTCTATTAGAAGCTGTACCAATTATTTCAACAAATTTCTTTCTCCAGGAGCTCTTAAGGAAGTTACCATTCTTGACTACTTTTCTGACCCTGCATATACTGCATAGGTGAGGAAATAAACTATGTGCATGAGGAGATACTATACTTTTTGTTAACCACTCTCCTCTGTACCTCCCTATACTCTATTTTCCTCCATATCTCACCAACCCCCATCACCCATCTCTTTCCCGCCTCCACCTTCTTCATCTGTCACCTGCCAGCTATTACTCCACCCCTTCTCCTCACCTATCTATACGGGCTATCTTTCCTCTTCCTCTCTTTCCTTCCGTTCCTAATGAAAAGTCTTAGAGACATCCACTGTCCATTTTGTTCCACAGAGGGAGCACTGTGGGCCTGCTGAGTACATAACATAACAGAATCTACTGAGTAACATTGAGAGCTGTTGCTTGAGGTACCAGTCAATGGACTGCCTTGTCCCGGCAGCTGATGTGCAGCTTGAAGCTTGTTAGAGCTGCTGACTTCCATGCAGTTGAAGGCTGTTCAAACACTATTCAGACTTGTGCCTTGTAGGTGTGAAAACACCTTGAGGATGTTAGAGTGTGAGTCACTCTTGCAGAAGACCTAGACTCTGACCTTCTTTTGAGGCATGTTATTTATGTGGTTGTCCCTGGTAAGTTTCTAGTCAACAGTGACCTTCAGGACATTGACAATAGAGGTCTCAGTCATACTAATGCTATTTGGCAAGGATAGGTGGTTAGACTCTTCCTTGTTGGAATGGTCATTCTCTAATACTTCGGGGCACAAATGGCAGTTGATCAGTTGATGTCACAAATGATCCCAGTCAGATCAAGTTGGCAGCAACATCTCAAGCTCTATCACGCAGAGCACTGCTGCCCCGGCTCCCCCCAGGGCTGAGTGTGCCCCCCCGCCACCCCGCTGAGTAATGACTGCATGCCAGATCCAGCTCACATCGCATCAGATTGGCTGAGGATACAGCAATGGTTGGCCTCATCAGCAGCAAAGATGAGATGGCAAACAGAAGGGTGTTGTCAAATGGCGCAAGAACAAAAACCAGAGCCTCAGTGTGGGCAAGTTCTGAGAAGATTGAGGCTTGCAAGGCTCCCCTCTGCCATTCTAATGGCTTTCTACAGGAGGACCATCGAGAGGGCCTTGTCTGAGTGCACCATTGTGTGGTATGAAAGCTGCAAGGGTAGTTAAAACCGCTGAGAGGCTCACTAGGGTCTCCCTCTCTCCCATTTGTGATATTTACTGGAAATGTAGCAGACAAAGGGCCCAAATCATTTTTGAGGATCCCTACCACTTGCCCCACAATCTCTGACTCCCTCCCATAAGGAAGGAGGTACAGAAGCATCAGGACTTTCAGTCGGTGAGATAACCATAGAACCATAGAACCATAGAAACTACAGCACAGAAACAGGCCCTTTGGTTCTTCTTGGCTGTGCCGAACCATTTTCCGCCTAGTCCCACTGACCTGCACACGGACCATATCCCTCCATACACCTCCCATCCATGTATCTGTCCAATTTATTCTTAAATGTTAAAAAAGAACCCGCATTTACCACCTCATCTGGCAGCTCATTCCATACGCCCACCACTCTCTGTGTGAAGAAGCCCCCACTAATGTTCCCTTTAAACTTTTCCCCCCTCACCCTTAACCCATGTCCTCTGGTTTTTTTCTCCCTTTGCCTCAGTGGAAAAAGCCTGCTTGCATTCACTCTATCTATACCCATCATAATTTTATATACCTCTATCAAATCTCCCCTCATTCTTCTACGCTCCAGGGAATAAAGTCCTAACCTATTCAACCTTTCTCTGTAACTGAGTTTCTCAAGTCCCGGCAACATCCTTGTAAGCCTTCTCTGCACTCTTTCAACCTTATTTATATCCTTCCTGTAATTTGGTGACCAAAACTGAACACAATACTCCAGATTCGGCCTCACCAATGCCTTATACAACCTCATCATAACATTCCAGCTCTTATACTCAATACTTCGATTAATAAAGGCCAATGTACCAAAAGCTCTATTTACGACCCTATCTACCTGTGACGCCACTTTTAGGGAATTTTGTATCTGTATTCCCAGATCCCTCTGTTCCACTGCACTCCTCAGTGCCTTACCATTAACCCTGTATGTTCTACGTTGGTTTGTCCTTCCAACGTGCAATACTTCACACTTGTCAGTATTAAACTCCATCTGCCATTTTTCAGCCCATTTTTCCAGCTGGTCCAAGTCCCTCTGCAGGCTCTGAAAACCTTCCTCACTGTCTACTACACCTCCAATCTTTGTATCATCAGCAAAATTGCTGATCCAATTTACCACATTATCATTCAGATCATTGATATAGATGACAAATAACAATGGACCCAGCACTGATCCCTGTGGCACACCACTAGTCACAGGCCTCCACTCAGAGAAGCAATTCTCTACCACCACTCTCTGGCTTCTTCCATCGAGCCAATGTCTAATCCAATTTACCACCTCTCCATGTATACCTAGCGACTGAATTTTCCTAACTAACCTCCCATGCGGGACCTTGTCAAAGGCCTTACTGAAGTCCATGTAGACAATATCCACTGCCTTCCCTTCATCCACTTTCCTGGTAACCTCCTCGAAAAACTCCAACAGATTGGTCAAACATGACCTACCACGCACAAAGCCATGTTGACTCTCCCTAATAAGCCCCTATCTATCCAAATGCTTGTAGATCCTGTCTCTTAGTACTGTCTCCAATAACTTACCTACTACTGATGTTAAACTCACCGGCCTATAATTTCCCGGATTACTTTTCGATCCTTTTTTAAACAACGGAACAACATGAGCCACTCTCCAATCCTCCGGCACTTCACCCGTTGACAGCGACATTTTAAATATTTCTGCCAGGGCCCCCGCAATTTCAACACTAGTCTCCTTCAAGGTCCGAGGGAACACCCTGTCAGGTCCCGGGGATTTATCCACTTTAATTTTCCTCAAGACAGCAAGCACCTCCTCCTTTTCAATCTGTACAGTTTCCATGGTCTCACTACTTGATTCCCTCAATTCCATAGATTTCATGCCAGCTTCCTTAGTAAATACAGACGCAAAAAACCTATTTAAGATCTCCCCCATTTCCTTTGGTTCCGCACAAAGCCGACCACTCTGATCTTCAAGGGGACCAATTTTATCCCTTACAATCCTTTTGAATATCCTGCCACAACCAAGGCCTCATCAATGGCTACTGTGCTGTTTACTGTTTACCTATGCTGCATGCATTTCAAATTGTATTTCACTAACTTACTCATGTCAATATTTTGGTTTATGTGCTGTGTATGTTATAGGTTTTGTGGCGCACCATGGTCAGGAAGAACATTTTTTTTGTTTGGTTGTATATGTGTACAGTCAGATGGCAATAAAATTGAACTTGAATTTGAAATGATGCTTAGCTGTCAAGGACAGTCACTTGCAATTTATCTCTGGAATTTACTCCTTTGGTCCCTGTTTGGCTCAATTGAGATCTGAAGTGAAATTAGGTAATAAACAACAGCATCTAATCATGGTCCATGCTCTTCATATTTCTGCAATATAAGATATTTTATGTACTTCTCGCTCTGCCTAGCGGCATGTTCCCGGTGGTGATAACCTCCTACCCGGCCAAACTTTAGAACTCTCGTTTGGGTGGATGCTGCGTGGTGTGTCCCCTACTTCAAATCAGTACCCCAAAATAACAAGCAGTGCACAATATGCAGTTAAACAATTAAGGTTTTATAACTCTTACTTTGACTAGAGAATTATTAGAGAAAGAAAATATAAAATAAAAGGTGCCAATAATCTTATTAAACAGTCCAGTGCACAAATCGTTGGAGCTCACGGATTTTCCTTCGCTGATCCTCCTTTAATCGTCGTCGACCTCTGGGCTTCCCCCCAGAGCCCAAACGGTTGGGCAACCTACCAACTCCTCAAGTTGCGTCTTCTCTCTTCATCCTCCCTGCGCCTTCTCCCCAAAGCCTGCACAAACTAACAGCTTTAGACGGACAAGAAAGAATAACATCTCTCCTATTGGATAAAAATCCCATTATCACTAGTCATAACCCAAACGTGCTGCTACAGAAAACCCATTACCTCAGCAGTTAACACTACAGAGAAACCATTTTATTAGCCTTAACAGTTAACATAAAAGAGAAACCCTTACATTTATATTGGGAGGTTTATAACATACAAGGTGAGATAAGCCTTAGACAGTATCAGACTTCAGTGCCTATATGTTACATTAGCTGTAAAGGTTGAATACCTCATGTGCTGCATAACCTACAGGCACTTTAATGTTCCGTCCCCACTGCCTGCAAGATGATGAATATCAAGGTTGTATATGGTACGCAACCTTGAAAACTTTGAAAATACGTTTGTAAATTTACTTTGAACTTTGGATTTTAAGGGATGCTTATGAGTCTGATAACTAGGCATGAGTTCACTCTAGTTCACTTTTTGTGGTTTGGGTCTGACTGAACTGGCTCCAAACACTCTCCACCTGCTCCCAACTGCTGAAAAGCCCCAGTGTATCCCTCTGCTACATGATCATCACTGTTCTCATCTGCAGTGCTACACATCCATTCACTATTCCCTACCATAGTACAGGTGCAGGACCATGCATCTGGGTAAGGCAAACGGAAGTAGCTCATGTACAGTGAGTAACAAGGTGCTAAGGATTGTTAATGAAAGCGAAACCTAGGGGTCCAATTCCAATATGGGTAGAAAGGCTGATGAATTGGGTATGGGCTGGTCTTTGATTGTTTCTTTGGTTTCATTTTGCACTAAGGTCTTGTTTTCACACAGCCTTTTCTTTTTCACTCTGGTATAACCTTATGCATAACTTACTGCATATCCGGTGTATTCTCTGTACCTACCTGCTTGTGATACCGCCACAAGAAAGTTTTTCACTGTATTGTGCACAAGACAATAAATTCAACTTGACTTGATATACGGAAAACTTGACTTCAGAGGTTGTGGCATAGAATGTAGAAATACAGATGTTATGTTGCATATGTAGAATGTACTGTACTGGTTAGTCTGCACTTCGAATATTGCAAGTAGTTCTTTTTCCAGACTATATGATTGCAGTGAAGAAAGTGCATGGGAGATTTATTTATTTTATTTTGCAGTGTACGGCAGGTCCTTCCAGCCCAACACCCAGCAACCCACCTATTTAGTCAGACAACTGACTTTGACCAACTAACCTACTAAGCAGTACATCTTTGGACTGTGGGAGAAAACTGGAGCACCCGGAGGAATCCTACACAGGGAGAATGTAGAAACTCCTTACAGTCGACACTGGAATTGAACTCTGAACTCCAGAATGCACTAACCTGTAATAGTGTCACCCTAACCACTATGCTGCAGTAACACTGTACTGGAGGGCCCCTTCCTTGTCCTCTTTTCAACTTCCTCTTCCAACATTCCATTAATCTGCTTCCTCTTTCTGCTTCCTGCAGAATTCACCAGACTCCATTCTTTTTTATCCCCACAATTCTCATGTCAGTCCTTTGAATGTGTCTCTGTTCTCTGTTCTGTTCATTTCTACCGTTTCTCTGCCTTCCCTTTTCTCTCACATTCCTCTGATTCCCCTCACTGCTGTCATCCCCTGACATCAAACCATCTAACAATCCTGGATTAGTATTCCACTAGAAATGGAGTAATATTGTAAATATACTGTTTGAAGAAGCATTCTTGTTCTTTAAATAATTCATTATAGGTATAAATACGTAAATTGTATACACCATCACATTGCCATGGGATATATGCATGCCTTGCTTGAAGCAAACACAAAGTTAGACTCACACTTTGGACTCCCAGCCCTTTCTTTGAATTAGTTTAATGTTTTGAAGTTACAAAACATAGCGCCCGTCTCTCTGCATTCTCCATACAGGCAGGCACCTGGAAAGACAAAGATAAGGATTAACATTATTTGTCTCGTGTGCATTGGAACATTCGGTGAAATGTGCCATTTGTGTTAAATCAAGTGGTTAAGGCGTCAGTCTAGTGATCTGAAGGTCGCTAGTTCAAGCCTCAGCTGAGGCAGTGTGTTGTGTCCTTGAGCAAGGCACTTAACCACACATTGCTCTGCAACGACACCGGTGCCAAGCTGTATCAGACCTAGTGCCCTTCCCTTGGACAACATTGGTGGCTTGGAGAGGGGAGACTTGCAGCATGGGCAACTGTCGGTCTTCCATACACCAACCCTAAATGTATGGTTTTTGGAATGTGGGAGGAAACCAGATTACTCAGAAGAAACCCATGCAGTGATGGGAAGAATGTACTGTGCATACACTTTACAGACAGACAGGAATCAAACCCTGATCTTACAACTGACACTGTAAAATTGGCAGTAACTGCTATGCTAGCAGCTAGCCACATGGATAGCTGCCACCCAAACAGGATCAGTTACTGACTTTTTTTATTTATAAACCATCATAAGCCATCCCAACTTTCTTTATTGAGAAAGTAAGGAGGCATGGGATCCAAGGGAACCTTGTATTGTGGATCCCGAACTGGCTTGCCCACAGAAGGCAAAAAGTGGTTGTAGACAAGTCACATTCTGCATGGAGGTCGGTGACCAGTGGTGTCTTGGGACCTCTTCTCTTCATGATTTTTATAAGTGACCTGAATAAGGAAATGAAGGGATGGGTTAGCAAATTTGCTGATGACACAAAGGTTGGGGGTGTTGTGGATAGTGTGGAGGGCTGTCAGAGGTTACAGTGGGACATTGATAGGATGCAAAACTGTGCTGAGAAGTGGCAGATGGAGTTCAACCCAGATAAGTGTGAGGTGGTTCATTTTGGTAGGTCAAATATAATGGCAGAATATAATATTAATGGTAAGACTCTTGGCAGTGTGGAGGATCAGAGGGATCTTGGGGTCCCAGTACATAGGACACTCAAAGCTGCTGTGCAGGTTGACTGTGTGGTTAAGAAGGCATACGGTGTATTGGTCTTCATCAACCGTGGGATTGAGTTCAGGAGCCGAGAGGTAATGTTGCAGCCATATAGGACCCTGGTCAGACCCCACTTGGAGTACTGTGCTCAGTTCTGGTCGCCTCAATACAGGAAGGACGTGGAAACTACAGAAACCCAAGCATGTTGCCTGGATTGGGGAGCATGCCTTATGAGAATAGGTTGAGTGAACTCGGCCTTTTCTCCTTGGAGCAACGGAGAATGCGAAGTGACCTGTCAGAGGTGTATAAGATGATGAGAGGCATTGATCATGTGGATAACCAGAGGCTTCTTCCCAGGGCTGAAATGGCTTGCATGAGAGGGCACAGTTTTGAGGTGCTTGGAAGTAGGTACAGAGGAGATGTCAGGGGTAAGTTTTTTACATAGAGAGTGGTGAGTGCATGGAATGGGCTGCCGGCGACAGTGGTGGAGGCAGATATGATAGTGTCTTCTAAGAGACTCCTGGATAGGTACATAGAGCCTAGAAAAATAGAGGGCTATGGGTAACCCTTGGCAATTTTTAAAATAAGTACATGTTTGACACAGCTTTGTGAGCCGAAGGGCCTGTATTGTGCTGTAGGTTTTCTATATTTGTATGTTTTCTATGTTTCTCTGTTTCTGCCTCACACTGACTACCACCATGCAGTAGTTACCCTTCATTACCTCTAAGAACCCCACCCCTCCAGTAGTAGCTCTATTTCAAGATTCTCAGCTCACTACCCGAAAAACATTGTCCTTACGAAACATACCGAACGAAGATACAGCATGGGCAACAGACTCCCAGACTGCACACTTCCAGACAGGCCTGTCTGGCTTTCCACTTCTTCTTTGAGCTCTTTTGTCCTTCTACAGTAATTACAATTCTGTTTGCAAATAGATCTCTCCAGTGATTTAAGCAGCTTCTTACCTTTTTTGGGCTTCTACTAAATTTAGTCATCCTGCTTGTCTTACAGCTGGAAAGCTTTCAACAATTTGTCATGGCGACCACGCTTCTGGCTTCTGGATGCTCTGTTCTCTTGAAGGTCTGATGCAATCCTAGTAAGACATTTTCCTGAGCTGATTTTAGAGTGTAATCTGATATTGTGCATGCAACCTCCTTTCTACCAGTGTGGTCATTTCTGTGTTGGTTTAGTGCCACTCCAGCTGGCTGCTGCCCAACTAGAAATGAAGTCCCCACTTTACAGCTGCTGCCATCATTGTCAATGAAAACTTCTGCTCCATGCCTTTCCTGTGAAGTTCATTGTACCATGTGTTCCTGTGTCTGTAGTAAACTACTCCTCTCTGTTTGTTGAGCAACCGAGCGCTATTGGTGCTAACATCACTGCCGTCAACTGTAGCCTGGCAACCCCTTCTCCATACAGCCACACCACTTTCTGGATGCACCACAGATTTTCAGTATTTCAGTTTTCAATCCCTCCCCCACCCCCAGTCAGTCCTTCATCAGCATGTTAGCCCTGGTCTCACTCCCTGAGGCCACATCACGTTCCTCATAGGAGACCTCCAGTAACCCACCAACAACATCCTGACTCCTGCACCATCCTAGATTTAGTCCAAGAGTCGTGAAGGCATGCAATAGGAAACAAGTATGCCAGCCTGTCAGGTCTGCACTGACCAGATATGGCATTTGTACTAATCCTGTTTATAGTACGTAGAACCGTACAACACAGGAACAGGCACCTCAGTACATGAACTCTATATTGACCGTGATGCCAATCCAAACTGATAGCACCTGCATTCTCATGGGTCATATCCCTCTATTCCCTGCCTGTTTACGCACCTGTCTAAATGCCCTTTAGTGTTACAACTATCTACTTTCACCAGCTCTCGCAGTAGGGTGTTCAGCCACTACCACTCACCATGTAAAATACGCTCTTTCCATGTCTCTTTTCAGTTTTCCTTCTTTCACATTGAAGCTCTGCATTTGAGATTTCCTCATTTAGCAAAAGAACATAGAATATAGAAGAGTACAACGCAGGAACAAGCCATTTGGCCCTCAATATTGTGCCAACTCAGCTAAAAAACTTACCCTTCACATTCCCCTTAACCTACCCCCTCAACTTCAATGCATGCCCTCTGGTATTAGACATTTCAACCCTGGGACACAGGTACCCTGTTTCTACTTTATCTGTGCCTCTCATAATCTTCTAATCTTTATCAGATCTCCCCTCAGCCTCTGGCGCTCCAGAGAAAACAACCAAGTTTATCCAGCTTCTCATGATAGCACATAACCTCTAAACCAGGCAACATCCTGGTAAACCTCTTCTGTTTCCTCTCCAAATCCTCACATCCTTCCTATGGTGGGGCGACCAGAACTGTGTGCAATACTCCAGGATTCTGACTGTCTATGCCTCTCACAACTTTATAAACTTTTATCAGATCTCCCGTCAGCCTCTGACCCTCCAGAGAAAACAATCCAAATGGGGTCTTTTAAGAGACTCCAGGATAGTTACATGGAGCTTAGAAATATAGAGGACTGTGGGTAACTCTAGGTAATTCCTAAAGTAAGTTCATTTTCGGCACAGCATTGTGGGCTGGAGGGCCTGTATTGTGCTTTAGGTTTTCTATGTTTCTATAAACCTCTTAAGCACTCTCTCCAAAATCTCGACATACTTCCTGTAATGCATCAATCAGCTGCACACAATGCTCCAAATGTGGCTGAAGTAAAGTTTCATGCAGCTGCAACATAACTTCCTGACTCTTATACTCAATGCTGGCAATATATGATGGTAAGTATGCCATCTATACCACCCTAATCATTTATGTTGACATTTTCAGGAAGCTACGGACATCAATGTTCCTAACATATGATTTCCTCTTGCATTTGAACTTCCAAAGTGGAACACCTCATGTTTGTCCAGATTAAACCCCATCTGCTATGTTTGCTGCCAAATTTCCAACTGATCAATCCTTGCTGTATCCATTGACAAATTTTCTCACTATCCATGACTCCAACAATTATTGTGTTGTCTGCAGTTATTAATCACCCACATACTAATCAGACCACCTACATTTTCATCCAGATATATATCACAAATAGATATCCCAGCACTGATCTTTATGAAACGACATTGATTACAGACCTCCATTTAGAGAAATAGACCTCTACCCTACCTGCTATCTACCATACAAAGCTAATTTTGTATCCAATTTACCAACTCATTGTGGATCCCATGTGACTTAATCTTCTAGACTAGGGGTTAACAGCCTGGGGTCCACAGACTCCTCAGTTAATGGTAGGGGTTCATGGCATAAAAATGTTGGAAACTCCTGTTCTGGACCAACCTACCATGAGGATCCTTGTCAGACACTTTACTGAAGTTTATGCAGACAACATTCACTCCCTACCTTCATTAATAATCTTCGTCACCTTCTCAAAAATTGAACAAAATTTGTGAGACAAGATCTCTCGCTTATGAAGCAATGTGGACTACATCTAATGAGCCCATGTTTTCCCATTGCAAGTAAATGCAATTAGTACTAAAAAAGGATATCCAGAAAGATTTCCAGTGAGTACACATTGGTAGAATTTAGGAATAAGAGAGGGGCAATGCTGAGGCTATACTATAGACCTCCCAATCGTCAATGCGAATTAAAAAATAGTTGGTTGCAAGTCGAGTTTGTTGTCATGCACAATGACGGTGAGGTACCAGTACAATAAAAATCTTGCTTACAGCAGCACCACAGACATATAGGTGCAAACAACACATAGAAATCAAATTATAGCTAAGTTATAGGTCCCGCCACTCTCTGTAAGGAGTTTGTATGTTCTCCCTGTGACTGTGTAGGTTTCCTCTGAGTGCTCCGGTTTCCTCCTACATTCCAAAGACATGCGGGGTAGTAGGTTAATTGGTCACATGAGCACAATTGTGAGGCATTTGCTCATTGGGCTGGAAAGGCTTGTTACCGGACTGTATCTCTAAATTAAATATAAAATTATACCATACAGTGAAAGAAACATTCTGTTCAAAAGCAAGGACACATCAGAGGCAAGTCCGTGGTAATGCAATAGGTGATCTGTAATGTTCTATTGCTGAGGTGAGATTAGTGTTGTGCAGGTTAGTTCAAGAATCAAATAATTGTAGGAAAGTAGCAGTTGCTGAATCTGGCGGCCTGGGACTTCAGACTTCCCTGCCTCCTGTTTTCAGTCGCGTATACGACATGTATTTGTTCCTATCCTCTTTGACATGCTTAGCAATTTCAACAGTCTTTTTATATATTATGGAGGGCAACAATCTGGATTCTGTGAGGAAGCTGAATGGATCACCCACTCGTCACTTGTAAAGGTGGTTGTAAATATGTCATTCTGTGCCATTGAAGATGGGGATGGTACTGGATCCTCATCCTTACATTAGCTTTTTAATTCTCTGCCAACAGTCCCAACTAGACATGTCAGAACTGCAGAGATGTGATGTGATTTCAGGAGTGTCTTCAATGTAACACTTCAATATTTTCCCGGTACTGTCTGACTGACCAATTGGCCTCTACAAGCTATTCTGAATTTCTCACCATTGTCACTGAGAATAATTTTCCATTATTACACCATTATTCTATGTGCTCATCTTTGACTTACTGAGATGTCTCAGCACACAAATACTTTCATGCAAACTGAACCTCTTGTCCTTGCAGCTTCAGTCTTGATGATTATTCACTAGGACTTGATTGTCCTTTGTCTTTCACCCCAGGGTGCAAGAGAACAGCATCCTGAATATTCTGTGCCTCATCATTCCTGTGGAGTGTGGTGTTGTTCAACTACCCAGAAAAGTTGCTGGGCTTTAGTGTCTCTTCGAGATGCTTGGCTGACCTGTTTTTGTTTCTCCGCCTTTAATAGGCAGTAAAGTGAAGTGATGTTTTATTCCTCTGCTCTTCGTAAATTCTTCATTTTAAAGCAATCCATACGGTGGACTATTATCAGCTTCAACTACTTTCAAAAGACTGTGAAGCAGAGACAAAGTTCCTATTGTGTATTCCACGCAGCTCATGGCGCGCTTTTGTCCTCTTCGGTGGCTACAACTAATACTTGGAAATTTGTCAGGCTTAAATAAAGTATGATCCTGATAGAACAATCCTGTAAACCGCTGCCACAACAACAATCTGCTGGAGAAACTCAGAGGGTCAAGCAGCATCTGTGGAAGGAAAGCAATTTATCATAAACCAAAATGTCTCACTGTCATGGGGTGATCCCTCTCCTACAGCAAAGTGTTGGACCTTAGAAGGTAATGTATTTTAATAGTGTTTTCCAGTTTTCTGGAAACAAAATAAATCAGTAGAGAGACAGAGCATAAAAACACCTTCCCTACATCTCTCACAGTCTCTGTAATTAACAAAATCCAGCTGGCATCCATATTAAACCTCAGCAGGATACTTTATGAATCTACTGAATCAGGCAAAAAAATGCTACACTACCAAAGAAATAAGATTTTTTGGAATATTCTATGCACTATATCACATCACAGTAACCAAAGTCCATGAACATCAGTATTCAGATTGAAGGGCTGCTAATAGAATCTAAATCAATAACCAACTTAGACAGTTCAGCAGAAAGTTCTAGAGTGCTGTTTGAGTTGGCACAAGCACAACTGCTTAAGTGTTTTGCTGAGGTAAATTATTTGATATAATCAATTCATTTCAGATCTTAACTATTCAGCAGAGACCTTTTTTGGCTTTTACTGAAGGCAGTATCAATGGTATCTGCATTAGACAGAATGGAGGTCCACAAGTTTAAAGAAATAGTGGCAAAAGGCAGAGGACAATGTTGAAAAATTCTGTTTCTAAACAATGGATTTTTCCCTAGAGTCAGCATTGCTTTCTGTGTCTTATGTTATTGACATCAGCATGGATTTAATGAATCTGATTTTAGTGTGCGTGTATGATATAGGAAGAAGACAGCAACACATCGCAAGAGGACACTCCTATGACACTACTTTGGAGATCGTGGGAGTTCTCATTTTAGTTTTCAGTCACTGAAAATAAAGAACATGGAATTCAAAGTGTACAGTACAGGAAAAGGCTCTTCAGACCGCAATCCTATATTGCCTGTACACAGTCCATATCCCCCGTCCTCTACATATTCATTTGCCTATGTGAGAGCTTCTTAACACTTCTATCTCATTTGCCGCCATCATCACACCTGGCATTCATTTTGTATGAATGCATTCCAAGCATTCATACAAAATACTGGCCCTTTGATCTTACCTTAAATGAATGTTTATAGTATTACACATATTTATTTATTAAGAGATACAGTGCAGAATAGATCTTTCTGCCCTTCAGGCTGTGCCACCAGCAACCCACTGATGTAGCCCTAGCCAAATCACAGGAAAATTTACAATGACCAATTGATCTACTAAACAGTATGTCTTAGGACTGTGGGATGAAACCTGAGCACCCAGAGGAAAGCTACACGTTCACAAGCAGTACGTACAGACTCCTTACAGATGACATCAGAATTGAACTCTGAACTTCAAAGCCCCAAGATGGAATAGCGTAGCAGTTTGTACTTTCAGCCCTGGGAAAAAGGTAGCAGCTGTCTACTCTGCTTATAATTCTATAAGTTCTAACATGTCTCCCTCTACCTCCAACCTTCCAGAGAAAGAATCCAACTTTTCCTTGTGCTCTCTAATCCAGACGGCATCCTGGTAAACATCTTCTGCATTCTCTTCATAGTCTCCAAGTCCTTCCTTCAGGGTATCCAGAATTAAATGCAATACTCAAGATGCCACTGAACTAGTTTTATAAAATGAATAACCAGTTATTTCCAGATTCTTGAAATCAATGCCTTGACTAATAAAGTCAAGCATACCATGTGCCTATCAACTCGTGTACCTCTTTCAGGGGTGCTATGCATTTGGACCTGAAGATTCTTTGGTAGCATCAGTGCTGTTATGGGTTCCACTGTTTACAGAGTAGTTTTCTTTACATTTGATCTCCAAAAGAGCAACACTTTCACAATTGGCTGGATTAAATTCCACTTGCCACCTCTCCACCATGTCTGCAACTGGTCTATATCCCACTGTTTCCTTTAACAACCTTTACACTCCCCGCAACACCACCAGTCTTGGTATCATCTACAAACTTCAAAGTTCAAAGCTCAAAGTAAACTTATTATCAAAGTACATACATGTCACCACATACAACCCTGAGATTCATTTCCTGGTCTGCATTCACAGTAAACATGAGAGGCACAAAAGAATCAATGAAAGAATGTACCAATGTGCAAATGACAACAAACTGAAAGGAGAATCAAAGAAAAAATAATCAGAAGCAGAAATAAATATCAAGTATATTAGATGAAGAGTTCTTAAAAGTGCGTCCATAGATGTGGGAACATTTCAGTGATGGGGTGAGTGAAGTTAGCCTCTCTGGTTCAAGAGCCTGATGACTGAGGGGGTAATAGTTGTTCCTGAACCTGGTGGTGCGGGTGCTAAAACTTCTGTACCTTCTTCCTGATGGCAACAGTGGGAAGAGAGCATGGTCTAGACAGTGGAAGTCCTTGGTGATGGATGCTGCTTTCATATGACAGCACTCCATGTAGATGTGTTCAATGGTGTGGAGGGCTTTATACGTGATGGACTGGGCCGTATCTATT
The DNA here is from genome assembly GCF_030028105.1 of Mobula birostris. Taxonomy (NCBI): domain Eukaryota; kingdom Metazoa; phylum Chordata; class Chondrichthyes; order Myliobatiformes; family Myliobatidae; genus Mobula; species Mobula birostris. The sequence continues at coordinate 57,538,889 of NC_092379.1, forward strand.
ACTTTTTGTTGGCTTTTCTGTTCAACGGCATTGGTGTTTCCATACCAGGCTGTGATGCAACCAGTCGATATTCCACGCATCTAAAGAAAATTGTTAAAACTTTTAGATGACATGCTGAATCTGTACAAACACCTAAGAAAGTAAAGGCACCATTGTGCCTTCTTCATAATGACACAAATGTGCTGGACCCAAGACAGATCCTCTGAAATGATAAGTTACTAACCCTCTCCATCTCTGATCCCCTGATGAGGACTGGCTCAAGGACGTCCTGTTTCCTCCTCCTGGTCAATAACCAAATCCTTTGTCTTGTTCACATTGAGTAGAAGGTTGTTGTTGTGGTACTCGGGAGGCAGATTTTCAGTCTCTATCCAATATGCTGATTCTTCACCACCTTTGATTCAGCCTTTGACAGTGGTGCCATAAGAAAACACAAATATGGCATTGGAGCTGTGCTTTGCCACACAGTCTTAAGCACGGAGCGAGTAGGGCAAGGGAAAAAGCTCACAGCCTTGTGGTGCACCTGTGCTGATGGAGATTGAGGAAATATGTTTGCCAATCCATACTGACTGGGATCTGCAAATGAGGAAATCGAGGATCCAACTGCAAAAGGAGGTCTTGAAGCTTATTGATCAGTTCTGATATGATGATAGTATTGAATACCAAGCTGTAGTCAATGAAGAGCATCCTGATGTCTGCATCTTCACTACTATTCAGTTTTTAAGTGGGTTAATAAGTTACTAACCCACCCACATCTACATTTTCATACAGCTGAGGTCCTAGTACAGAACACCACTAGTCACAGAGCTACAGGCCAGAATAAGACTCATTGGTTGTTACCATATAGCTAATATTGCTGTATATAAATCAGCTGCTGTGAATTCAATATTATAACAGTGTCAGGTACATTAAAAATATTAAAAAGCTGTAAAGTGTCAGGGAAGTTCTTGAGTTTGAAGAAGAATTACAGAGAAGAATAAGGTTTCTCTGACCAGATATGATACATAAGTAAAGTGAAGGAGGGAAAATGGGGAAAGAAAATCTTCAGTTTCCTTGGTGCCATTGGTCTCTCAATACCAAGTGGAGGATTATGATATTTGAGCGGATTTCCCTCCCATTTCTCTGATGATCATGTGTCAGTCAGGTTTTAGTTTACAGAATCAATACTGTCTTTAGCACAAATGGTGCCCTTGTATGCATGTCCTATGTCAGATGAATGCTAGACTTCAATAAGCTGCTCCGTCTGACTTTCAATTGTCAAACAGCAGGCAACGCTCTCTGCTTATTTTAACTGAAAGTACCTTTAGATTGTTTTGTATTGATTGTGTCCTTGATGTTCCCATTGAATCAGCTTTTGTTAGAGGAAGCGGCATGTCCATGGCCTTCAGTTATTTCGTTGTACATTTGTGCCAAGGTCTCATTTGCTCAGTGCTGCAGGCTGCATTGTAACCTTGTGGTCATTAATCATAAAGGCTGAAGTCACTCTATACAATGAGTAATCAATGGTCCTTGATAAAGATTAAGTGGCAATTCAATCTGTTAATTTGTGAATTGTTACTCTGATCAATATAAATAAGGTCAAACATTGTGAAGATGTATCTTTATTATGCTAAATTACAATATAAATCAAAGTTTAGGCAGACAAACAAAGTGAACGAAGTCAACTGAAAATGAGCATTGTGTTGTGCTTTTCCATTCTGAACGCAGTAATTTTGTTTGACTGCAACTTGACAGTTCTTCTTCACTCTACGAAGCGCATATTGCCTACAGAATTGGATGAAATCCAGGGACTGGCTCAAATTCACTGAAGCATTTGCCCACAGGATCTGTTGCTGTTGAACACATGGAGCTGGTAATGTTTTCTGATCTGCTTCCATTTTGGAGAAGTGTAATTAAGTCCTTGCACACAAATTCAGACTGCATTGGAGGCTGCTTCAAATAGAGAGAAATTTTAGCAACAAAATCAAGATTCTTAAGAGAAGGGATAACTACAGTTTTATGACCTTAGAAGAGTGGGGATAATAAGAACTTAACAGTATTTGGGTGAACAAGCTGATAAAATGAATATTAACTAAAAAAAAGTTATAAATCCTCTATTAGAAGAATGCCATTCAATACTACAGTGGTCAATAGTCAATTAAGCATACAATATGCATTCAGTGGTAGTTAACTCATTAATCATCCACTATTGTAGCTACTCATGTCACTAATTGCATGCTGTTAGAAGCAATCAATACATTAGGATGTACAACTGGAAACATTTAATTCACTAAATCGACTAAACAATCTGCAGACGCTGGAAATCCAAAGCAGCACACCAATGCTGAAGGAACTAGAAGGGCCAAGATGGCCTATTTCCGTGCTGTAATTGTTATATGGTTATATGGTTAACTCAGCAGGCCAGGCAGCATCTATGGAAAAGAGTATAGTCAGTGATACAGGCTGAGACCCTTCATCAACTTCTGCATCCAATTTCCCTCTCCTCTCCAATTTTCTGCCTTCCTCCTGTATCTTTTCATGCCGTGACCAATCAAGAATCTAATTCCCTCTGACCCTCTCTCCCTGCAGAGTAACAAGCTTCTCTTGTCTCCTTTCCACTTCAAATGAAGGTCTCCTGCCTGAAACGTTAACTTTGTTTCTTTTCCCAACACATGCAGCCTGACCTGCTGAGTGTCTCTAACCTCTTCAGCTTTTATTTCACACAGTCTGCTTAAGTGACAGGCAAGAAGCAGTATGATTAGGCCAGCATTCTACTAAAGACATGTACTTGATGCCTGTATCACGTTAACTGGGGATGGATTTAATATGGATATGTGTGCTGGCACGGCTGGTTTCAGCCATGAATGTTCTGTCCTCTGACAGTCAGTAGGTGCACAGGGACGAAGTGTCTCCAGAGATTCAGCTTCCATCCTGCGCACAGCTACTGTTTCTGTGGAGAATTTTACCCTGTGACTGTGTATGTTACCCGAGTGTTCCAGTTTCCTCCCACATTACAAACATCTACCTACTGGTAGATTAGCTGGTTACTGCAAATTACCCCAAGTGTAGATAAGTGTCAGGATTTTAAACACCAAGATCAATCTAATGCTTCTTTGCCACATAGCCTCCATTTTTCTTTCATCCATGTACCTATCTAAGAGTTTCTTAAATGTTCCCAAGTATTTGTATCACACAACCCCTGGCAGAGTATTCCACACTCCCACTACTCTCTGTGTAAAATCCCTACACCTCACATCCCCTTATACAAAATTATGCCCTCTTGTTTTAGCTATTTCTGCCATGGGAAAATGATGCTGGCTGACAACTCTATCTATGCCTCTTATTAATGTCTACACCTCTGTCAAATCACCTCACAACCTCCTTCACTCCAAAGAGGAAAACCCTAGCTTGCTCAGCCAGGAGGCCTCACAGTAAATCTCCTATGCACCCTCTGTAAAACTTTCACAAGCTTCCTAGAAAACAAAAGGGACAGAGTCATATGTTATCTGTCATATGTTAATGGACATGAATTCAATGGGCTGAATAGCAACCTAGGTATTAAGTGGAGCCAGCCCTCTGGGGAAGAGAAATCCAACGATTCAGATCTTCCTTGAGGAAAGAAATCCCTCCTCCTTTCACTTAGTCCTTTTAATCAAGTTCTTGGTCAAGGATTATGCCCCCAAAATTTAGACGAGGGCTTCTCGGCATTAACTCTGCCAACACCTTCTCAGGATATTATGAGATGATCACTCATTTTCCTAAACTTCATGTACTGGGGAACAGTTAAAAAAAATTTTGTTTTGCAGACCATCCATACTGCTCACTTCACTGCATCAGTGATTGAGGTAGCACAAGAGAAAGCAATAACAGAATGCAGAATAAAGTATTGCAGTTACAGAGAAAGTGCAGTGCAGGCCATAATGAAGTAGATTATGAGGTCAAGAATCCATCTTATCATACTAGAGAACCATGCCGTAGTTTTATAACAGCAGGATAAAAGTTCTCATTTGTATCTTCTACCCAATAGGAGGGGGAGAAGAGAGAATGAGCAGGGTGAGTGGGGATTTTGATTATGCTGGGTGCTTTACTGAGGTAGTGAGAAGTATAGACAGAGTCCATAGAGGGGAGGTTGGTTTCTGTGATGTGCTGAGATGTGTCCACAACTCTGCACTTTCTTATGCTCTTGAGCAGTGCCATTGCCATACCAAGCCATAATGCACCACACCACCCCTGGCAGAGCACATGTTGGAGCGTGGCCAAGTAGTTAAGGCATTGGACTAGTGATCTGAAGATCTGAGGCAGCATGCCGTGTTCTTGAGCAAGGCATTTAACCACTCATTTCTCCTGCACGTTTATAGCCCAGCAGCAGCGGTTGGTGCAGTATGAACAAGACAAGACAAGACATCTGGATAGCTCTTGTATGATTTTCCCACTTTTATGCTTCAGCAAATATCCCACAACCTTTCTCAATTACCTACTGCCTGTGTACACCAATTTTCATCTGTGTTTCTCTTCGTGCTGCCTGACCTGCTGAGTAACTCCAGCAGTTTTTATTTAAGATCTGTTGTTTTTGACTGCAGATTCTGTCTTAATCCTGTTCACCCTCTCTGGATACCTAGCAATCAAGTGTCAACGGTTTTTTCTGCTGTTAGACTTTTCTGTCATCATTATGGTAGTGGTGTACACTACGGCCCTGGTGAACGTCAGGCAGGCACTGGAGGAGCTCAGCACCCTGATCAGCAGTCACAAACAGTGCCCCCGATGCCTTCCCCATCATTGTGGGGAATTTCAACTAGACCAGCATGAAGAAGTCTCTGAGTTTCCGAACAACTACTACCAACATATCACCTGTATAAACCAAGGAGCCAACACACTTGACCACTGTTATACCACCATCAAGAATGCTTACTGTGAAGTCCCATGCCTACACTTGGGAAAATCTGATCACCTGGCCGTACTTCTACTCCCAGTGTAGAGTAAGAGACCAAAGATCGCAGCACCAGTGGTGAGGACAAAGAAGGAATGGTCAATGGAGACAAAGGAGCACTTACAGGACTGCTTTAAATTGGTGAACAGGACAATTTTCAGGGATTCATCTTTAAATCTGAATGAATATGCCACAATTGGCATTGACTTCCTCAAGATCTGTGTGGATGAGCATGTGCGTTTGAGAACATACCAGACATAACAAAACCAAAAGCCATGGATGAGTTAGGAGATTCATAGTCTGCTGAGGTCAAAATCTGTGGCATTGAAGACTGGTGGTCCAGAGCGACACAAGAAATTCCGGTACAACTTTTAGAATGCTATTTTTAGAACAAGAAAAATTGTGTCTGAAGTTAGAGATGGAACCAGATGCACGTCAACTCTGATAGAGTTTGCAGGCCATTACAGAATAGAACCTGACATCATGAATGGCTGTGATGATTCATTCCCAGATGAACTCAACGCCTCTTATGCACACTTTGAGAGGGAGAATAAAACCACATGTCTGCAGCATCTGGTGTCCCTGTGATCTCTCTCTTGGAGGCCAACGTCAGAGCATCTTCGAAGAGGGTGAACCCTCACAAAGTGTCAGGTTCAGATGGAGTACGTGGTAGGGCACTGAAAATATGTGTCTGCCAACTGGTGTGAGTGTTCAAGGACACCTTCATTCTGTCTCTCCTGCAATTGAAGGTTTCCACATGCTTCAAAGGAGTGACAATCATATCAGTGCCCAGGAAGAGCAGAGCGAGCTGCCTCAATGACCATCACAGAGTGGCACTCAAATCTACTGTGGTGAAGTACTTTGCAAAGTTAGTCAGAGCTAGAATCGACTTCTGCTTAAGCAAGGACTTGGACTCACTGCAAATTACCTATCACTACAAAAGGTCAATTCAATTCAAGTCTAAGTTAAATTGTCATTTAAACCTACATGAATACTCAAGAATACAGCCAAAAGAGAGAGCATTACTACGGAGTCAAGGTGCAAAAAACACAACGCCAACAGTCACACACAAGATCACAGTCACATAATAAGGGTCCTTACGCTCACTGCACTGCTTGCAACACCGCGGCCTGATGGCCAGTCCTCGCACATACAAGTCAACAAACCAGTGTACGGGGTCTTTCTTTTGTTAAAATGGCGACTTTGTTATGTTAATCTGGGGAATGCGGCTTTGTTGTGCTTTAACGCTGAAGAGAGTTTGTGCTAGCAGTTTGTTTTACTTTAAATTGAGATAGCAGCCTTCTATTAGCCAATGGGTGGTTATGTATTGTTTTGTTTTCGGATACCATGCTGTATCATATGACTGTGGACTGAGTTTTGGCGGGGAGTCGGAGGAGAGACGGGGAGGACGGTGGAGAGACGGGGAGTCGGAGGAGAGACGGGGAGGACGGTGGAGAGACGGGGAGTCGGAGGAGAAACGGGGAGTCAGAGGAGAGACGGGGAGGACGGTGGAGAGACGGGGAGTTGGAGGAGAGACGGGGAGTTGGAGGAGAGACGAGGAGGACGGTGGAGAGACGGGGAGGTCGGTGGAGAGACGAGGAGGACAGTGGAGAGACGGGGAGTCGGAGGAGAGACGAGGAGTCGGAGGAGAGACGGGGAGGATGGAGGAGAGACGGGGAGTCGGAGGAGAGACAGGGAGGATGGCGGAGAGACGGGGAGGACGGCGGAGAGACGGGGAGTCGGAAGAGAGACGGGGAGGACGGTGGAGAGACGGGGAGGACGGTGGAGAGACGGGGAGTCGGAGGAGAGACGGAGAGTCAGAGGAGAGACGGAGAGTCAGAGGAGAGACGAGGAGTCGGTAGAGAGATGGGGAGGATGGTGGAGAGACGAGGAGGACGGTAGAGAGACGGGGAGTCGGAGGAGAGACGGGGAGTCGGAGGAGAGACGGGGAGTCGGAGGGGAGATGGGGAGTCGGAGGGGAGACGGGGAGGACCACGGATGTGCGGGGGTTTTTGGCGGTGAGTCGGAGGAGAGACGGGGAGGACCGCGGACGTGCGGGGGTTTTTGAAGGGGAATCGGAGGAGAGACGGGGAGGACGGTGGACATGTGGGGGTTTTTGGCGGGGAGTCGGGAGAGACGGGGAGGACCGCGGACATGCGGGGGTTTTCAGAGGGGAGTCAGAGGAGAGGACGGGGAGTCACAGGAGGGACTGGGAGTCGGGGGAGAGATGGGGAGTCGGAGGAGAGACGGGGAGGACGGCGGACGTGCGGAGAGGCTCCGTTCGATCACTCCGGGTGGTCCCGAGCCATGAGTCGACAGGATTCAGGTGGTCGTCCGGAATCGATTGAGCTCCAACGGTAGCGCGCGAAGAACTTGGACTTTGATAAGTGTTGGCGCCTTTTTTTTTCATTACTTTCCTCTCTGTATCAAATTTATATTAATATCATAGAATTAGTAATATCTATAAAGTGTATGTGTTAAAATTTACTGGGTGTGCTGGCTGATGATTGATGTTTGGGATTGATTCGGGCGGCGACCATCCCTGAGGGGAGTGTTGAGGCAGGTGCTGGGCTGGATTTCCCCTAGACATACACGAGTCAATATAACAGAACGTTACACCAGTATAAAATATCAGTAAAAATACCACACAGAATATTCATATATAGTCCACACGCCCAAGCCCACAGATATCCTCTGTTGACCTGCCTTCAACATCAACTAGGCAACACCATGTCTTTGAGTCCCAGACCTCACCCCAATGCCTGACTCCCACTGGGCGAAGCTGCGGCTTTGAGTCCCAGACCTCGCATATACAAATAGATACAGAATATTTGTGTGATGAGAGTCCTTGACGAGGATGGCTTGGACACAAATGCTGGAGTATCCGAGGCAAGGATCGAGATGTGGTTTCAAACTGGATCGAGAATCTGAACTCAAAACAAACACTGGATGAAATCACAATTAGGCTTACGATTGAGTACCGAACCTCAGTTCAGGTGAGGGGCCGCGTCAGCCATCCATACTCCTGGGAATTAGAGTGCCTGAACCCTGGAAGCTGGCACAAAAGGATCCATTTTGTAACTCCTGACGGCCTTGGCTGCTCAGAGAGACAATGATTGTAATCTGGATGAGAGCAGGATCCAAGATGTTTCTTTTAGGCATCCAGCATCTCTCCTCCTGTCTGAATCCTTGCCAGTTCATGAGATATTCCCGAACACCTCAAACAGTACGCAAGTCCAAAATTCATCTCATGGTGAAAACTTATTCCTATCAACAAAGCAGGGTAGCGGCGGGATGAATGGTGGTAGAGATAAGGAGCTGGTGTTCACAGGTTTTAACTTGGAAATGTGGAAAGTGGGATTGATCTTGAGGGTCTTGGGGAGCTGCAAGGTGTAACCCACTGGTTTCACTTTCCTGAGGATCCTGAAGGGTCCAATGAACTTGGGTGCCAATTTCCTGGACTCAGAGAGGCAAATCATGAGTTGACAGCCAGTCCTGTTGCCAAGAATGCAAAACTGGCAGTCAACTTTTGCAGTTAGCCTTTACTTCAGCCTACCAGGAAGAATCTCCCGTGCCCTAGTCCATCTCTTCTTGCAGCATCGGACAGGGTCTTCAGCCACAGGAACCCCAATCTCTGCCTCCTGCTCAGGGAAGAGTGACGGAGAATAACCAAATTGGCATCAGAGGGGACACATCCCATGAGCCAAATGCTGTGAAGTGTAGTGGGTGACTTCAACCCACATCAAAGGGTCGCTCCACTCATTCTGTCTTTCAGAGGCCAGGCATCTTAGGGTACATTCCACATCTTGGTTTTTCCACTCTGTGTAGCAGTTGGACAGCAGGTGAAATCCAGAGGAAAGACTCACTGTTCCCCAATCAGTTTGCAAAACACCCTCCAGAAATGTGATGTGAATTGCAGACCACGATCCAACACAACATCCACCAGAAAACCATGCATCCTGAAGACCTACTGCAGGACAATCTCGGCCATCTCCACTGCAGATGGAAGCCTATCCACAGCAATGAACTTTCAGGCCTTCAAAAAGTGAACCACAATTACCACGATAATGGTCTTCCCCTTGGAAGAGGAAAGCATTTTCACACATAAGGCTGCGGAACAGGATAAAATCCTAGGCATTGCTGGAATGGTACTGGCATGGGTAGGGAAATAGCTGACAGGCAGGAGGCAACAATTGGGAATGAACGAGGCCTTTTCTGGTTGGCTGCCAGTCAACCTCAGGGGTCAGTATTGAGACCATTAATTTTCACATTGTTTGTCATTGATTTAGATGGAATAAAGTGTTGATTATGCATTCTGGTAAAAGGAACAATAGTGCGGACTATTATCACAGTGAGGAGAAGGTTCAAACATCAGAGGTGCAGAGGCTCTTAGAAGTCCTCGTGCAAGACTTCCAGAAGATTAATTTACAGGTTGAGTCTGTAGTAAAGAAGGAAAATGCAATGTTGGCATTGATTTCGAGGGGAGTAGAATATAAAAGCAAAGAGATAATGCTGAGGCTTTATAAAAGACTGGTCAGGCTGCTCTTGGTGTATTGTCAACAGTTTTGGGCTCCATATCTCAGAAAGGATATGTTGTCATTGAAGAAAGTCCAGAGGAGGTTCACGAAGATGATTCTGCGAATGAGAGAGTTAACATATGAGAAGCATTCGGCCACTTTGGGCCTGTACTCACTGGAATTTAGAAAAATGCAGGGGGATCTCATTGAAACCTGCTGAATGTTGAAGGGACTAGATAGGGTGGATGTGGAGAGGATGTTTCCTATGGTAGAGAGTATCCAGAACTAGATGGCACAGCCTCAAAATTGAGGAGCAACCTTTCAGAACAGAGAAAAGGTGGAAGTTTTTTAGCCAGAGAGTGGTGAATCTGAGGAATACTCAGCCACAGACTGCGGCGGAGACCAAGTCCATGGGTATACTTAAGGTGGAAGATTGGTCAGGGCATCAAAGGACATAGCGAGAAAGTAGGTGTACGGTGTTGTGTAGGATCTGGGATTAGCAATGATGGAATGGCAGAGCAGACTCGATGGGCTGAATGGCCTAATTCTGCTCCTATGTTTTGTGGTGTTATGGTCTAAGACCTGTCACAAAGTCCATGGAGATGTGAGCCCATGATCTTTCTGGAACAGGCAGAGGGTAAAGGAGCCCATAAGGTTGGGTTTGGAGCTCCTTGTTCTGGGCACACTCCTCTAATGCCAATACATATTGATAAACCTCCCTCGCCATTCCAGGTCACCAATATCTTCTCTTAATGAACCCAAGGGTCCTGGCAATCCCTGGGCGAGATATCAATTTCGATGCTTGTCCCCTTTGAAAAACATGAGACCATCTGGGATGAGAAATGAAGAGCTGACCTGGAGAACCATTCTGAAAAATCTTCCCTTGCGCCTGGGCCTTGCGAACAAGAGTGTTGATCCCCCAGTGAGTTGATGCTACTACCTTGGCTTGGAACAAAATAGTGATAAGAGGCTTTTTTCGTTTCGTTTCATCAAACTGACACCATTCCTTGAGAGCCAACTAACCACAAGCAGCTCTCCATTCCCAATGTTGTAATTCACCTCTGCCAGGGATAGTCACCTGGAAAAGAAAGCACACGGGTGCAGCTTATTGTCCAAAGGTGTCCATTGAGACTGCTGAGGTCCGATATGAAGGGAAGGTCTGGGTTAGATGCAACCAAAACTGGAGCTGTTTGAACTACCGTATGAGCTGTCTCAGTAGTCCAAACAAAAAAGCCCGTGAATCTCTTGGCTAGTGCCGTCAACAGAGCCACCTCTGAGTGGAAATATCTCATAAACAATCGATAAAAGTTGGCCAATCCCAGGAATCATTGGATCTGCTTCCCATTGGATGTGGTGGCCAATCTCTGACTTCCGGTGTCTTACTAGGGTCCATCTTGAGATTGACATGAGAGATGATGAAGCCTAAAAAAGAAATAATGGTTATGTGAAATTTAGACTCCTCCAGCTTGATGTAAAGTCCATGATCAAGAAGCCTCTTTAGAATACCTCTGGCGTGAGTGATGTGCTCCTCCATGGACTTTGAGAAAATTAGGATGTCATCCAAGTAGACTAAGGCGTACTTATGGAAAGCATCCTGGAGCACATTGTTTATAAAGGCCTGGAGAACTGCTGCCACATTCAAAAGGCTAAAGGGCATGACCAGGTACACATGGTGCCCTATCCATGTGTTGAATTCTGTCGTCCACTCGCCACCCTCCTTTATGCAAACCAGGTTGTATGCACTCCACAAGTCCAGCTTTGACAGTACTCTTGCCCCTTACAGAGTCTCAAAGGCAAGGTTCACAAGTGGAAGAGGGTAATAATTCTTGACTGTCATGCGATTCAACCCTCTATAATCAATACTAGGCCACAGACTCCCGTCCTTCTTCTGTATGAAGAAGAAGCCAGTGCCAGCAGGAGAGGTGGAGGCCTAATGAATCCTAGGGCAAGAGCCTCCTTTATATACTCCTCCACAGCACTTTTCTCCAGGCCTAAGACAGCACTTAATCGACCCGGCAGATGACACATACCTGGCAGTAGGTCTATTGCACAGTCATAGAGTTGGTGTGGTGGAAGAGTCGAGCCCTCTCAGTACTGGGCCTCATTCAAATCCTTATTGACGGAAGGGATTTCTACCAGCTTGGGTGCTGCAATAACCCCTGAACCTTCCTCTGAGGATGATTTCTGAGACTCAGTCAGTAGCGGGGGTGCTTTTGCAGACCCCAGAGTGTTCCCCAAGGACAACAAGAGTCTTTACGACAAGTAGAAGCCTTATCACATTCCAACTCCTCGTCCATCTCCTCAGACATTGGCAGCGAGGTGTGGCACATGATCCTTGTGCTCCTGGGACTAGGCTTCCAGGATCTCTGTCTTGGAGTCTTCCTCTTAGATGGTATCTGTCAACTGGAGCCCTTTGGCTTAGCTGCTAGACTTCCAGACTGCTTGGGCACCTCCTTGGTTTGCTCCTGAACGGAGATCTCATTCCAGTGCACCCCTGACTGGACTGAGTTGTGACTCACACATGCCTATTGGCTGAAGCCGGCTTGTCTTCCCTTGAAGGCTTCCTTCTTCCTGAAGGCTCCAGGTCACCCTGAGCAGAAGTCTGTCACTCATTGGTTGTTAGGTGGAAGAAGCCAGAGAGTGGTGGTGGAGGATTACTTCTCTGAGTGGAGGCCTGTGACTAGTGGTGTGCCACAGGGATCAGTGCTGGGTCCATTGTTACTTGTCATCTATATCAATGATCTGGATGATAATGTGGTAAATTGGATCAGCAAGTTTGCTGATGATACAAAGATTGGAGGTGTAGTAGACAGTGAGGAAGGTTTTCAGAGCCTGCAGAGGGACTTGGACCAGCTGGAAAAATGGGCTAAAAAATGGCAGATGGAGTTTAATACTGACAAGTGTGAGGTATTGCATCTTGGAAGGACAAACCAACGTAGAACATACAGGGTTAATGGTAAGGCACTGAGGAGTGCAGTGGAACAGAGGGATCTGGGAATACAGATACAAAATTCCCTAAAAGTGGTGTCACAGGTAGATAGGGTGGTAAAGAGAGCTTTTGGTACATTGGCCTCTATTAATCGAAGTATTGAGTATAAGAGCTGGAATGTTATGATGAGGTTGTATAAGGCATTGGTGAGGCCGAATCTGGAGTATTGTGTTCAGTTTTGGTCACCAAATTACAGGAAGGATATAAATAAGGTTGAAAGAGTGCAGAGAAGGTTTACAAGGTTGTTGCCGGGACTTGAGAAACTCAGTTACAGAGAAAGGTTGAATAGGTTAGGACTTTATTCCCTGGGGCGTAGAAGAATGAGGGGCAATTTGATAGAGGTATATAAAATTATGATGGGTATAGATAGAGTGAATGCAAGCAGGCTTTTTCCACTGAGGCAAGGGGAGAAAAAAACCAGAGGACATGGGTTAAGGGTGAGGGGGGAAAAGTTTAAAGGGAACATTAGGGGGGGCTTCTTCACACAGAGAGTGGTGGGAGTATGGAATGAGCTGCCAGATGAGGTGGTAAATGCGGGTTCTTTTTTAACATTTAAGAATAAATTGGACAGATACATGGATGGGAGGTGAATGGAGGGATATGGTCCGTGTGCAGGTCAGTGGGACTAGGCAGAAAATGGTTCGGCACAGCCAAGAAGGGCCAAAAGGCCTGTTTCTGCGCTGTAGTTTCTATGGTTTCTATAGTTTCTATAGTCTCAGGAGAGTCTAGGGGTTAGAACACCAAGCTGAAAACAAACTTGCTTACAATGACTGGACCAAGCGGTGAATCTCCTTTCTCCCCAGTCAACAGATGGGTTATGCTGAAACAGCCAAGGGTACTCGAGGATCAGGGATATGAGTGGAGAGTCAATAATGTAGATACTAATGTCTTCCACATGATCTCCTATCCTCATCTGCAACACCACAGTCTGTTGCTGGATCTGCCCGGAACCTAGCGGGCGGCCGTTCAAGACATTTGCGGCCAAGGACTAGCTCAACTCTCACAGTGGTGTGTTGAACCGACAAGTGGTTCCTCTATCCAGAAAATTACCTGCTGCCCCAGAGTCCACAAAAGCCTTCACCTGCTTCAGGTTCTTACCCCAGGTAAACGGCACCTTCGGCACGAAACCAGAATCCGTGGAATTGGGCATTGTGGATGCTGCTGTCTCAGTCCTTCCGACACTGGACGGTCCCAGCAGTTTCCCAGGTGGCTGCAGCTTTGGACATTCGGCCCGCAGGTGACCTGCTTCCCCACAGTAAGAACAGCAACCTTTTCTGATGCTGGGACCTCTCATCAGTGGAGATTCTGGTGTAACTGATCTGCATGGGTTCGACTGGATCTGGATCCGCGGAGATTCTGGTGTAACTGATCTGCATGGGTTTAACTGGATCTGGATCCGTGGAGATTCTGGTGTAACTGATCTGCATGGGTTCGACTGGATCTGGATCCGCGGAGATTCTGGTGTAACTGATCTGCATGGGTTCGACTGGATCTGGATCCGCGGAGATTCTGGTGTAACTGATCTGCATGGGTTCGACTGGATCTGGATCCGCGGAGATTCTGGTGTAACTGATCTGCATGGGTTTAACTGGATCTGGATCCGCGGAGATTCTGGTGTAACTGATCTGCATGGGTTCGACTGGATCTGGATCCGCGGAGATTCTGGTGTAACTGATCTGCATGGGTTCGACTGGATCTGGATCCGCGGAGATTCTGGTGTAACTGATCTGCATGGGTTTAACTGGATCTGGATCCGCGGAGATTCTGGTGTAACTGATCTGCATGGGTTCGACTGGATCTGGATCCGCGGAGATTCTGGTGTAACTGATCTGCATCGGTTTAACTGGATCTGGATCCGTGGAGATTCTGGTGTAACTGATCTGCATGGGTTTAACTGGATCTGGATCCGTGGAGATTCTGGTGTAACTGATCTGCATGGATTCGACTGGATCTGGATTCGCGGAGATTCTGGTGTAACTGATCTGCATGGGTTCGACTGGATCTGGAGCAGGCAACGGGCTGGTCATGGTCCGACGTTGGGGAGTGGACAATGATGCGTTGAGTCCGGGTTTGGGCTAGCCCTCCTCGACCTCATGATGTAGTCCCACTTACACTCTGCCGGATAATTATCAAGAAGGATGGACTAGACGATGAGAAACATAGAAAACATAGAAAATAGGTGCAGGAGTAGGCCATTCGGCCCTTCGAGCCTGCACCACCATTTATTATGATCATGCCCCACCACAGGAAACATCCTCTCCACATCCTCTTTATGGAGATCTTTTAACATTTGATAGGTTTCATTGAGATCCCCATTATTCTTCTGAAATCCAGTGAGTACAGGCCGAGAGATATCACATGCTCCTCATGTGATAAGCCTTTCAATCCCAGACTCATTTTTGTGAACCTTCTTTGAACCCTCTCCAGTGTCAGCACATCTTTTCTTAGATAAGGGCCCAAAACTACTCACAATACTCCAAGTAAGGCCTCAGCTGGTCTTCATAAAGTCTCAGCATTACATCTTTGCTTTTATATTCTTGTTTTGTGTTCCTTCATAGTGTGGTGTTAAAATATTGAAATACCAGAGAAATTTCTGAAAAGAGAGCATTATTATAGTATTGTGGATTGATGTGGAGGCTTTGGAAATGGTAAAGAAGTTTGCCAGGATTAGAGGGCATGTAGTTTAAGGAGAGTTTTATAAATTGGTTTATTATTGTCAATGAATCAAGATACTGTGAAAAACATGTCTAACATACTGTTCATAAAATTCTCAATTTGCAGAATGAGTCAATCTGCTGATTCAGAAAAGACAAAAGGTGGAGGTGTGTGTTTTATGATGAGCCCTTTGTGATGCTCCGAAGTGGTGGTTTTGTCAAACTCATGTTCCCCAGAACTTGAATACCTGACAGTCAAATGCATTCCATCCTATTTACCTCGGGAGTTCTCCTCCATATACCTGACTGCAATTTACATACCACCAGCAGCTGACTATAATCAAGCGCTTGAGATACCACATGATGCCCTCTCCAACAAGAAACAATTTATCCCCACACATTTCAGATCATAGTCGGGGGCTTCAACTAGGCTTGTCTGAAGAAAACCCAACTCAATTACCATCAACATATAACCTGCAGCTCCAGTAGTCCCAACACACTGGACCACCATTCCACGCCCAGACCATTTGGGAATACTGATCCTTCTCCGAGCTGCCTACAGATAGAGTCTAAAGAGCAAAGCTGCAGAGAGCAGGTCCACTGCAGATGCCATCCCCCTGGCTCGTCACTCAACACTGGAACATCTGGACAGCAAAGGTGCATACATCAGGATGCTCTTTATAACTATAGCTCAGGATTCAATACAATCATGCCCTAAAAACTAATCAATAAGCTTCAATGCATCCTTGTGCAATTGGATCCTTGATTTCTTCACTTTCAGACCCCAGTCAGTTCAGATCGGCAACAACATCTCCTTCACAATCTCCATCAGCACCAGTGCACCACAAGGCTGTGTGCTTAGCCCCTGCTCTACTCACTTTACACTGTGTGGCTAAGCACAGCTCCAATGCCGGATTCAGATGTGCTGATGACACCACTATCATAGGCTGAATCAAAGGTGGTGATTAATCAGCATATCGGAGGGACATCATTGAAAATCTGGCTGAATGGTGTCATAACAACAACCTCTTACTTAATGTCAGCAAGACCATGAAGCTGATTATGCACTTTAGGAGAAGGAAACCAGAGGTCCACGAGCCAGTCTTTGGAGAATCAGAGTTGGAGAGAGTCAGCAGCTTTAAATATTTCAGTGTTATTATTTCAGAGGACATCACGTATACGGAATTATGAAGAAAGCACAGCAGCACCTCTACATCCTTTGGAGTTTGCGAAGATTCTGAACGACATATAAAACTTTGGCAAACTTCTATAGGTGCGTGTTGGAGAGTATATTGACTGGCTGTATCACAGTCTGGTATGGAAACACCAATGCACTTGAATGGAAAGTCCTACACAAAGTAGTGGATACAGATGAGTATCATCATTGAGCCCATCTACATGAGACATTGTCGCAGGAAAGCAGCACTGATCATCAGGGACCCCACCACCCAGGCCGTGCTATCTTCTCGCTGCTGCCATCAGGAAGAAGGTACAGGAGCCTCAGGACTCTCACCACCAGGTTCAGGAACAGTTATTACCCCTCAACCATCAGGCTCTTGAACCACGGGGGATAACTTCACTAGACTTCACTTCATCATTGAAGTACTCCCACAACCTGTGGACTCACTTTCAAGGACTCTTCATTTCATGTTCTCCATATTTATTTATTTGTTTATTTATTATTATTATTTCTTTCTTTTTGTATTTGTGCAGTTTGTTGTCTTTTGCATGCTGGTTGCCCACCCAGGTTGGTGCGGTCTTTCATTGATTCTGTTATGGTTATTGCTCTATTATGGATTTATTGAGTATGCCTACAAAAATGAACTTCAGGAATGTATATGGTGACATATACAGTATGTACTTTGATAATAAATTTACTTTGACCTTTGGACTTTGAGCAACAGTGCATTGAGATAGTGTTTGGCAAAGCAATCTCAGACTGCAAGATGCAATTCATAATTTTCCCTGGAGTAGCGAAGACTAAGGGAAGATCTGATAGAATTTTACAAGATTTTGCAAGGCATATTGTAGATTGAGTAGAAAGCCAATATCTTTCCTGCTGGGCTGGGTTGAACTGTCTCAAACTACAGAGCATGCAGTTAAGGTGAGGGTTGCTTCATGTAGATTCACAGCAGATGTTCAAAGCAAGTTTATTTTACACAGAGCAATGTGTGTCTGGTATGTGCTGTCAGGGGTGGTGGTGGAGGCAAATACGACAGAGGCATTTCAGAGACTCCTACTGTATACAAGCTCATGAATATCGTGAGAATGGAGTAATGTGGATATCATGTAGGCAGAGGGGATTAGTTTAATTATGTTCTATGCATTGTTATGTTATCGATATCAAAGTTCAAAATAAATTTATTATCGAAGTATATATATGGCACCATATACAACCCTGAGATTCATTTTCTTGTGAACATACACAGTAAATCCAAGAACCATAGTAAAATCAATGAAAGACTGCAACCAACAGGGCAGTCAAACAACCAATGTGAAAAAAACAAAAAAGAAAAAAGAAAAAAGTAATAATAATAATTAACAATGAAAATCAAGAACATGACATGAAGAGTCCTTGAAAGTGAATCCATAGGTTGTGAACAATTCAATGAAGGGGCAAATGAAGTTTAGTAAAGTTATCCCTATTGGTTCAAGAACCTGATGATTGTGGGGCAATAATTGCTCCTGAACCTGGTGCTGTGGGTCCTGAGGCTCCTGTACCTTATTCCTGACAGCAGCAGCGAGAAGGGAGCATGGCCTGGATGGCTGGGGTCGCTGATGATGGATGCTGATTTCCTGCACATCTGTGTAAATGTGCTTAATGGTGGGAAGCTTGACTCGTGATGTACTGAGCCAAATCCAGGATTCCCTTCAAGTGCATTGGTGTTTTCATACCAGGCTGATGCAGCCAGTGAACGCACTCTCCACCACGTATCTATAGAAGTTTATCAAAGTTTTGATGCCATGCCCAATCTTCACAAACTTCTAAGGAAGTAGAGGTGCTCCTGTACATTTTCCATAACTGTACTTACATGCTGAGCACAGGAAAATTGTTCTGACATGAGGAATTTAAAGTTGCTGAATTTAATTTAAAGTTTGTTGTAAAAGAAATGCGAGACATTCCTTTTATAACTTACCTTTCAATCATTATTTAGTTCTGAACTTGCCTTGTATCTCTATCCATAAAACACCTATATAGAATTCAAGACCCTGAGCGACAATAGAAACATAGAAACATAGAAAACCTACAGCACAATAGAGGTCCTTCGGCCCACAAAGCTGTGCCGAACATGTCCTTACCCTAGAAATTACCTAGGGTTACCCATAGCCATCTATTTTTCTGAGCTCCATGTACCTATCCAGGAGTCTCTTAAAAGATCCTATCATATCCACCTCCACCACCATTGCCAGCAGCCCATTCCATGCACTCACCACTCTCTGCATAAAAAACACCCCTGACATCTCCTCTGTACCTATGCCCAAGCACCTTAAAACTGTACCCTCTCATGCCAGCCATTTCAGCCCTGGGAAAAAGCCTTTCATGTGAAAAACCCACATGATCAGTGCCTCTCATCTTCTTATACACCTCTATCAGGTCACCTCTCATCCTCCGACGCTCCAAGGAGAAAAGGCCGAATTCATCCAACCTATTCTCATAAGGCATGCTCCCCGATCCAGGCAACATCCTTGTAAATCTCTTCTGCACCCTCTCTATGGTTTCCACATCTTTCCTATAGTGAGGCGAACAGATCTGAGCACAGTACTTCAAGTGGGGTCTGACCAGGGTCCCATATTGCTGTAACATTACCTCTCGGCTCTGAAACTCAATCCCATGGTTAGTGAAGGCCAATATACCATATGCTTTCTTAACCACCGAGTCAACCTGCGCAGCAGCTTTGAATGCCCTATGGTCTCGGACCCCAAGATCCCTCTGATCCTCCACACTGCCAAGGGTCTTACCATTAATACTATATTGTGTCATCATATTTGACCGAGCAAAATGAACCACCTCACACTTAAGCAACACACATCAAAGTTGCTGGTGAACGCAGCAGGCCAGGCTGCATCTCTAGGAAGAGGTACAGTCGACGTTTCAGGCCTAGACCCTTCGTCAGGACTTCTTGACCTGAAACGTCAACTGTACCTCTTCCTAGAGATGCTGCCTGGCCTGCTACGTTCACCAGCAACTTTGATGTGTGTTGCTTGAGTTTCCAGCATCTGCAGAATTCCTGTTGTTTGCACCTCACACTTATCTGGGTTGAACTCCAACTGCCATTTCTCAGCCCAGTTTTCAATCCTATCAATATCCCACTGTAACTTCTGACAGCCCTCCACAACACCACCAACTTTTGTGTCATCAGCAAATTTACTAACCCATCCCTCCACATCTTTATCCAGGTCATTTTTAAAAATCACAAATAGCAGTGGTCCCACAACAGATCCCTGAGGCACACCACTGCTGATTGACTGTGCAGAATATGACCCGTCGACAACCACTCTTTGCCTTCTGTGGGCAAGTCAGTTCTGGATCCACAAAGCAATGTCCCCTTGGATCCCATGCCTCCTTACTTTCTCAATAAGCCTTGCATGGGGTACCTTATCAAATGCCTTGTCTGAAATCCATATACACTACATCTACTACCCTACCTTCATGAATTTGCTTAGTCACATGCTCAAAACATTCAATTAGGCTCATAAGGCACGACCTGTCTTTCACAAAGCGACGCTGACTATTCTTAATCATATTATGCCTCTCCAAATGTTCATAAATCCTGTCTCTCAGGATCTTCTCCATCAACTTACCAACCACTGAGTTAAGACTCACTGGTCTATAATTTCCTGGGCTATCTCTACTCCCTTTCTTGATTAATGGAACCACATCCGCAGCCCTCCAATCCTCCGGAACCTCTCCCGTCCCCATTGATGATGCAAAGATCATCGCCAGAGGCTCAGCAATCTCCTCCCTGGCTTGCCACAGTAGCCTGGGGTACATCTTGTCTGGTCCCGGTGACTTAGCCAACTTGATTCTTTCCAAAATCTCCAGCATATCCTCTTTCTTAATATCTACATGCTCAAGCTTTTCAGTCCGCTGTAGATCATCAATACAATCACCAAGATCCTTTTCTATAATGAATACTGAAGCAGAATACTCATTAGGTACCTCTGCTATCTCTTCTGGTTCCATACACACTTTCCCGCTGTCACACTTGATTCGTCCTGTTTTCTCACATCTTATCCTCTTGCTCTTCACATACTTATAGAAAGCCTTGGGGTTTTCCTTAATCTTGCTCGCCAAGGCCTTCTCATGGCCCCCTCTAGCTCTCATTTCTTTCTTATCTCCTTCTTGCTAGCCTTATAATCTTTTAGTTCTCTATCATTACCTGTTTTTTTTTTAACCTTTCATAAGCTCTTATTTTCTTCTTTATTAGATTTACAACAGCCTTTGTACACCACAGTTCCTGTACCCTACCATCCTTTCCCTGTCTCAGTGGAATGTACCTATGCTGAACAGGCAAATATCCCCTGAACATTTGCCACATTTCTACTGTACATTTCCCTGGGAACATCTGTCTCCAATTTATGCTTTCTAGTTTCTGACTGATAGCCTCATATTTCCCCTTACTCCAATTAAAAGCTTTCCTAACTTGACTGTTCCTATCCCTCTCCAGTGCTATGGTAAAGGAGGTAGAATTGTGACAATCTCTGGCAATCGATGGTAGTCTCCAATCAATGCACAGATGCACACAATCTAGCCTGTCATTCAGTGGAGGGCGGCAGCAACAGGAGAGGCCAGGCCCCATCGGAGCACGGACGCCATGCTGTAATGCTTCCACATCTTGTCACCTGGTCCGCAGCAGCAGGCAAGCCTGAGGCCTGGGGCCCAGTCCTTGCTACAAATGAGATTACGCAACTCCCATGTCAAGGGTATCAGGCCTGTGGCAACTGACATTATCACTGTCCAAAAGAGTCTTGTGATCACAAGTGAAATGGTCGAGACAATTTCCCACGGTGTTATTACACTAAATCAGATGCTTCCGAGTAGCGGGCAGCAACACAGTCTGCAGGCAAGTCAGCTTCCCCCAAACCCAAACCAGCTCCCCTGACATCCCGACTGGCTCCTCTGACACATCGGTGGGCTCCTCCAACATTCCAGCAGGTTCCTCCGATATCCTGACGGGCTCCTCCAATATTCCGATCATCTCCTTCTCCAATATGTCATTTGGTCCCTTCAACACCTCACCAACTCCTTCTCCAACACCCCGACCAGCCCCTTCAACATCTCACCAACTCCTTCTCCAACACCCTGACCAGCCCCTTCAACACCTCACCAACTCCTTCTCCAACACCCTGACCAGCCCCTTCAACACCTCACCAACTCCTTCTCCAACACCACAACCAGCCCCTTCAACACCTCACCAACGCCTTCTCCAACACCACGACCAGCCCCTTCAACATCCCAACGAGCCCCTTCAACACCTCACCAACTCCTTCTCCAAAACCCTGACCAGCCCCTTCAACACCTCACCAACTCCTTCTCCAACACCACGACCAGCCCCTTCAACACCTCACCATCTCCTTCTCCAACACCCCGACCAGCCCCTTCAACACCTCACCAACTCCTTCTCCAAAACCCTGACCAGCCGCTTCAACACCTCACCATCTCCTTCTCCAACACCCCGATCAGCCCCTTCAACACCCCGACCAGCCCCTTTGACACCTCACCAATTCATTCTCCAACACCCCAACCATCCCCTTTGACACCTCAGCTGGCTCCTTGTCCAACATCCCAGCTGACTCCTTCAACACCTCACCAACTCCTTCTCCAACACCCCGATCAGCCCCTTGAACACCTCACCATCTCCTTCTCCAACACCCCGACCAGCCCCTTCAACACCTCACCATCTCCTTCTCCAACACCCCGATCAGCCCCTTCAACACCTCACCAACTCCTTCTCCAACACCCCGACCAGCCCCTTCAACACCTCACCATCTCTTTCTCCAACACCCCGATCAGCCCCTTCAACACCTCACCAACTCCTTCTCCAACACCCCGACCAGCCCCTTCAACACCTCACCATCTCCTTCTCCAACACCCCGATCAGCCCCTTCAACACCTCACCAACTCCTTCTCCAACACCACGACCAGCCCCTTCAACACCTCACCATCTCCTTCACCAACACCCCGATCAGCCCCTTCAATACCTCACCAACTCCTTCTCCAACACCACGACCAGCCCCTTCAACACCTCACCAACTCCTTCTCCAACACCACGACCAGCCCCTTTGACACCTCACCAACTCCTTCTCCAACACCCTGACCAGCCCCTTCAACACCTCACCATCTCCTTCTCCAACACCCCGATCAGCCCCTTCAATACCTCACCAACTCCTTCTCCAACACCCCGATCAGCCCCTTCAACACCTCACCATCTCCTTCTCCAACACCACAACCAGCCCCTTCAACACCTCACCATCTCCTTCTCCAACACCACGACCAGCCCCTTTGACACCTCACCAACTCCTTCTCCAACACCCTGACCAGCCCCTTCAACACCTCACCAGCTCCTTCTCCAACACCACAACCAGCCCCTTCAACACCTCACCAACTCCTTCTCCAACAGTCCGACCAGCCCCTTCAACACCTCACCAACTCCTTCTCCAACACCCCGACCAGCCCCTTCAATACCTCACCAACTCCTTCTCCAACACCACGACTAGCCCCTTTAATACCTCACCAACTCCTTCTCCAAAACCCTGACCAGCCCCTTCAACACCTCACCAACTCCTTCTCCAACACCACGACCAGCCCCTTCAACACTTCACCAACTCCTTCTCCAACACCCTGACCAGCCCCTTCATCACCTCACCAACTCCTTCTCCAAAACCCTGACCAGCCCCTTCAACACCTCACCAACTCCTTCTCCAACACCCTGACCAGCCCCTTCAACACCTCACCAACTCCTTCTCCAACACCACAACCAGCCCCTTCAACACCTCACCAACGCCTTCTCCAACACCACGACCAGCCCCTTCAACATCCCAACCAGCCCCTTCAACACCTCACCAACTCCTTCTCCAAAACCCTGACCAGCCCCTTCAACACCTCACCAACTCCTTCTCCAACACCACGACCAGCCCCTTCAACACCTCACCATCTCCTGCTCCAACACCCCGACCAGCCACTTCAACACCTCACCAACTCCTTCTCCAAAACCCTGACCAGCCGCTTCAACACCTCACCAACTCCTTCTCCAACAGTCCGACCAGCCCCTTCAACACCTCACCATCTCCTTCTCCAACACCCCGATCAGCCACTTCAACACCCTGACCAGGCCCTTTGACACCTCACCAATTCCTTCTCCAACACCCCAACCATCCCTTTTGACACCTCAGCTGGCTCCTTGTCCAACATCCCAGCTGACTCCTTCAACACCTCACCAACTCCTTCTCCAACACCCCGATCAGCCCCCTCAACACCTCACCATCTCCTTCTCCAACACCCCGACCAGCCCCTTCAACACCTCACCAACTCCTTCTCCAACACCCCGACCAGCCCCTTCAACACCTCACCAACTCCTTCTCCAACACCCCGACCAGCCCCTTCAACACCTCACCATCTCCTTCTCCAACACCCCGACCAGCCCCTTCAACACAACACCATCTCCTTCTCCAACACCCCAATCAGCCCCTTCAACACCTCACCAACTCCTTCTCCAAACACCCCGACCAGACCCTTCAACACCTCACCATCTCCTTCTCCAACACCCCGACCAGCCCCTTCAACACCTCACCATCTCCTTCTCCAACACCCCGATCAGCCCCTTCAACACCTCCCCACCTCTTCTCCAACACACCGACCAGCCCCTTCAACACCTCACCATCTCCTTCTCCAACACCACGACCAGCCCCTTCAACACCTCACCAACTCCTTCTCCAACACCACGACCAGCCCCTTTGACACCTCACCAACTCCTTCTCCAACACCCTGACCAGCCCCTTCAACACCTCACCATCTCCTTCTCCAACACAACGACCAGCCCCTTTGACACCTCACCAACTCCTTCTCCAACACCCCAACCATCCCCTTTGACACCTCAGCTGGTTCCTTGTCCAACATCCCAGCTGACTCCTTCAACACCTCACCAACTCCTTCTCCAACACCCCGACCAGCCCCTTCAACACCTCACCAACTCCTTCTCCAACATCACGACCAGCCCCTTCAACACTTCACCAACTCCTTCTCCAACACCCCGACCAGCCCCTTCATCAGCTCACC
Source organism: Mobula birostris (assembly GCF_030028105.1). Lineage (NCBI taxonomy): Eukaryota > Metazoa > Chordata > Chondrichthyes > Myliobatiformes > Myliobatidae > Mobula > Mobula birostris. Next base: position 57,563,229 of record NC_092379.1, read on the forward strand.
AACTCCTTCTCCAAAACCTTGACCAGCCCCTTCAACACCTCACCAACTCCTTCTCCAACACCACGACCAGCCCTTTCAACACCTCACCATCTCCTTCTCCAACACCACGACCAGCCCTTTCAACACCTCACCATCTCCTTCTCCAACACCCCGACCAGCCCCTTCAACACCTCACCAACTCCTTCTCCAACACCACGACCAGCCCCTTTGACACCTCACCATCTCCTTCTACCACAGCCCGACCAGCCCCTTCAACACCTCACCAACTCCTTCTCCAACACCAAGACCAGCCCCTTTGACACCTAGGCAGCTCCTTGTCCAACACCACGACCAGCCCCTTTGACACCTCACCAACTCCTTCTCCAACACCACGACCAGCCCTTTCAACACCTCACCATCTCCTACTCCAACACCACGACCAGCCCTTTCAACACCTCACCATCTCCTTCTCCAACACCACGACCAGCCCCTTCATCACACCACCAACTCATTCTCCAACACGACGACCAGCCCCTTCACCACCTCACCATCTCCTTCTCCAACATCCTGACCAGCCCTTTCAACACCTTACCAACTCCTTCTCCAACAACCCGATCAGCCACTTCAATACCTCACCAACTCCTTCTCCAACACCACGACCAGCCCTTTCAACACCTCACCATCTCCTTCTCCAACACCACGACCAGCCCTTTCAACACCTCACCATCTCCTTCTCCAACACCACGACCAGCCCCTTTGACACCTCACCATCTCCTTCTCCAACACCCCGACCAGCCCCTTCAACACCCCGACCAGCCCCTTTGACACCTCACCAATTCCTTCTCCAACACCCCAACCATCCCCTTTGACACCTCAGCTGGCTCCTTCTCCAACATCCCAGCTGACTCCTTCAACACCTCACCAACTCCTTCTCCAACACCCCGATCAGCCCCTTCAACACCTCACCATCTCCTTCTCCAACACCCCGACCAGCCCCTTCAACACCTCACCAACTCCTTCTCCAACACCCCGACCAGCCCCTTCAACACCTCACCAACTCCTTCTCCAACACCCCGACCAGCCCCTTCAACACCTCACCATCTCCTTCTCCAACACCCCGACCAGCCCCTTCAACACCTCACCATCTCCTTCTCCAACACCACGACCAGCCCCTTGAACACCTCACCATCTCCTTCTCCAACACACCGATCAGCCCCTTCAATACCTCACCAACTCCTTCTCCAACACCACGACTAGCCCCTTCAACACCTCACCAACTCCTTGTCCAACACCACGACCAGCCCCTTTGACACCTCACCAACTCCTTCTCCAACACCCTGACCAGCCCCTTCAACACCTCACCATCTCCTTCTCCAACACCACAACCAGCCCCTTTGACACCTCACCAACTCCATCTCCAACACCCTGACCAGCCCCTTCATCACCTCACCAACTCCTTCTCCAAAACCCTGACCAGCCCCTTCAACACCCCACCAACTCCTTCTCCAAAACCCTGACCAGCCCCTTCAACGCCTCACCAACTCCTTCTCCAACAGTCCGACCAGCCCCTTCAACACCTCACCAACTCCTTCTCCAACACCCCGACCAGCCCCTTCAATACCTCACCAACTCCTTCTCCAACACCACGACTAGCCCCTTTAATACCTCACCAACTCCTTCTCCAACACCCTGACCAGCCCCTTCATCACCTCACCAACTCCTTCTCCAAAATCCTGACCAGCCCCTTCAACACCTCACCAACTCCTTCTCCAACACCCCAACCATCCCCTTTGACACCTCAGCTGGTTCCTTGTCCAACATCCCAGATGACGCCTTCAACACCTCACCAACTCCTTCTCCAACACCCCGACCAGCCCCTTCAACACCTCACCAACTCCTTCTCCAACATCACGACATGCCCCTTCAACACTTCACCAACTCCTTCTCCAACACCCCGACCAGCCCCTTCATCAGCTCACCAACTCCTTCTCCAACACCACGACCAGCCCTTTCAACACCTCACCATCTCCTTCTCCAACACCACGACCAGCCCTTTCAACACCTCACCATCTCCTTCTCCAACACCACGACCAGCCCCTTTGACACCTCACCATCTCCTTCTCCAACACCCCGACCAGCCCCTTCAACACCCCGACCAGCCCCTTTGACACCTCACCAATTCCTTCTCCAACACCCCAACCATCCCCTTTGACACCTCAGTTGGCTCCTTGTCCAACATCCCAGCTGACTCCTTCAACACCTCACCAACCCCTTCTCCAACACCCCGACCAGACCCTTCAACACCTCACCAACTCCTTCTCCAACACCACGACCAGCCCCTTCAACACTTCACCAACTCCTTCTCCAACACCGCGACCAGCCCCTTCATCACCTCACCAACTCCTTCTCCAAAACCCTGACCAGACCCTTCAACACCTCACCAACTCCTTCTCCAACAGTCCGACCAGCCCTTTCAACACCTCACCATCTCCTTCTCCAACACCCCATTCAGCCCCTTCAACACCCCGACCAGCCCTTTTGACACCTCACCAATTCCTTCTCCAACACCCCAACCATCCCCTTTGACACCTCAGCTGGCTCCTTCTCCAACATCCCAGCTGACTCCTTCAACACCTCACCAACTCCTTCTCCAACACCCCGATCAGCCCCTTCAACACCTCACCATCTCCTTCTCCAACACCCCGACCAGCCCCTTCAACACCTCACCAACTCCTTCTCCAACACCCCGACCAGCCCCTTCAACACCTCACCAACTCCTTCTCCAACACCCCGACCAGCCCCTTCAACACCTCACCAACTCCTTCTCCAACACCCCGACCAGCCCCTTCAACACCTCACCATCTCCTTCTCCAACACCCCGACCAGCCCCTTCAACACCTCACCATCTCCTTCTCCAACACCACGACCAGCCCCTTGAACACCTCACCATCTCCTTCTCCAACACACCGATCAGCCCCTTCAATACCTCACCAACTCCTTCTCCAACACCACGACCAGCCCCTTCAACACCTCACCAACTCCTTCTCCAACACCACGACCAGCCCCTTTGACACCTCACCAACTCCTTCTCCAACACCCTGACCAGCCCCTTCAACACCTCACCAGCTCCTTCTCCAACACCACGACCAGCCCCTTTGACACCTCACCAACTCCATCTCCAACACCCTGACCAGCCCCTTCAAAACCTCACCAACTCCTTCTCCAACACCACAACCAGCCCCTTCAACACCTCACCAACTCCTTCTCCAACACCACGACCAGCCCCTTCAACACCTCACCAACTCCTTCTCCAACACCACAACCAGCCCCGTCAACACCTCACCAACTCCTTCTCCAACACCCCGACCAGCCCCTTCAACACCCCGACCAGCCCCTTTGACACCTCACCAATTCCTTCTCCAACACCCCAACCATCCCCTTTGACACCTCAGCTTGCTCCTTGTCCAACATCCCAGCTGACTCCTTCAACACCTCACCAACTCCTTCTCCAACACCCCGACCAGCCCCTTCAACACCTCACCAACTCCTTCTCCAACACCCCGATCAGCCCCTTCAACACCTCACCATCTCCTTCTCCAACACCACAACCAGCCCCTTCAACACCTCACCATCTCCTTCTCCAACACCACGACCAGCCCCTTTGACACCTCACCAACTCCTTCTCCAGCACCCTGACCAGCCCCTTCAACACCTCACCAGCTCCTTCTCCAACACCACAACCAGCCCCTTCAACACCTCACCAACTCCTTCTCCAACACCCCGACCAGCCCCTTTGACACCTCACCAATTCCTTCGCCAACACCCCAACCATCCCCTTTGACACCTCAGCTGGCTCCTTGTCCAACATCTCAGCTGACTCCTTCAACACCTCACCAACTCCTTCTCCAACACCCCGACCAGCCCCTTCAACACATCACCAACTCCTTCTCCAACACCCCGACCAGCCCCGTCAACACCTCACCAACTCCTTCTCCAACACCACGACCAGCCCCTTCAACACTTCACCAACTCCTTCTCCAACACCCCGACCAGACCCTTCATCACCTCACCAACTCCTTCTCCAACACCCTGACCAGCCCCTTCAACACCCCACCAACTCCTTCTCCAAAACCCTGACCAGCCCCTTCAACGCCTCACCAACTCCTTCTCCAACACCCCGACCAGCCCCTTCATCACCTCACCAAATCCTTCTCCAACACCCCGACCAGCCCCTTCAATACCTCACCATCTCCGTCTCCAACACCACGACTAGCCCCTTTAATACCTCACCAACTCCTTCTCCAAAACCCTGACCAGCCCCTTCAACACCTCACCAACTCCTTCTCCAACACCACGACCAGCCCCTTCAACACTTCACGAACTCCTTCTCCAACACCCTGACCAGCCCCTTCATCACCTCACCAACTCCTTCTCCAAAACCCTGACCAGCCCCTTCAACACCTCACCAACTCCTTCTCCAACACCCCAACCATCCCCTTTGACACCTCAGCTGGTTCCTTGTCCAACATCCCAGCTGACGCCTTCAACACCTCACCAACTCCTTCTCCAACACCCCGACCAGCCCCTTCAACACCTCAGCAACTCCTTCTCCAACATCACGACCAGCCCCTTCAACACTTCACCAACTCCTTCTCCAACACCCCGACCAGCCCCTTCATCAGCTCACCAACTCCTTCTCCAAAACCTTGACCAGCCCCTTCAACACCTCACCAACTCCTTCTCCAACACCACGACCAGCCCTTTCAACACCTCACCATCTCCTTCTCCAACACCACGACCAGCCCTTTCAACACCTCACCATCTCCTTCTCCAACACACCGATCAGCCCCTTCAATACCTCACCAACTCCTTCTCCAACACCACGACCAGCCCCTTCAACACCTCACCAACTCCTTGTCCAACACCACGACCAGCCCCTTTGACACCTCACCAACTCCTTCTCCAACACCCTGACCAGCCCCTTCAACACCTCACCATCTCCTTCTCCAACACCACGACCAGCCCCTTTGACACCTCACCAACTCCATCTCCAACACCCTGACCAGCCCCTTCAACACCTCACCAACTCCTTCTCCAACACCACAACCAGCCCCTTCAACACCTCACCAACTCCTTCTCCAACACCACGACCAGCCCCTTCAACACCTCACCAACTCCTTCTCCAACACCACAACCAGCCCCTTCAACACCTCACCAACTCCTTCTCCAACACCCCGACCAGCCCCTTCAACACCCCGACCAGCCCCTTTGACACCTCACCAATTCCTTCTCCAACACCCCAACCATCCCCTTTGACACCTCAGCTTGCTCCTTGTCCAACATCCCAGCTGACTCCTTCAACACCTCACCAACTCCTTCTCCAACACCCCGACCAGCCCCTTTGACACCTCACCAATTCCTTCTCCAACACCCCAACCATCCCCTTTGACACCTCAGCTGGCTCCTTGTCCAACATCTCAGCTGACTCCTTCAACACCTCACCAACTCCTTCTCCAACACCCCGACCAGCCCCTTCAACACCTCACCAACTCCTTCTCCAACACCCCGACCAGCCCCTTCAACACCTCACCAACTCCTTCTCCAACACCACGACCAGCCCCTTCAACACTTCACCAACTCCTTCTCCAACACCCCGACCAGCCCCTTCATCACCTCACCAACTCCTTCTCCAACACCCTGACCAGCCCCTTCAACACCCCACCAACTCCTTCTCCAAAACCCTGACCAGCCCCTTCAACGCCTCACCAACTCCTTCTCCAACAGTCCGACCAGCCCCTTCAACACCTCACCAACTCCTTCTCCAACACCCCGACCAGCCCCTTCAATACCTCACCAACTCCTTCTCCAACACCACGACTAGCCCCTTTAATACCTCACCAACTCCTTCTCCAAAACCCTGACCAGCCCCTTCAACACTTCACCAACTCCTTCTCCAACACCCTGACCAGCCCCTTCATCACCTCACCAACTCCTTCTCCAAAACCCTGACCAGCCCCTTCAACACCTCACCAACTCCTTCTCCAACACCCCAACCATCCCCTTTGACACCTCAGCTGGTTCCTTGTCCAACATCCCAGCTGACGCCTTCAACACCTCACCAACTCCTTCTCCAACACCCCGACCAGCCCCTTCAACACCTCACCAACTCCTTCTCCAACATCACGACCAGCCCCTTCAACACTTCACCAACTCCTTCTCCAACACCCCGACCAGCCCCTTCATCAGCTCACCAACTCCTTCTCCAAAACCTTGACCAGCCCCTTCAACACCTCACCAACTCCTTCTCCAACACCACGACCAGCCCTTTCAACACCTCACCATCTCCTTCTCCAACACCACGACCAGCCCTTTCAACACCTCACCATCTCCTTCTCCAACACCACGACCAGCCCTTTCAACACCTCACCATCTCCTTCTCCAACACACCGATCAGCCCCTTCAACACCTCACCAACTCCTTCTCCAACACCACGACCAGCCCCTTCAACACCTCACCAACTCCTTGTCCAACACCACGACCAGCCCCTTTGACACCTCACCAACTCCTTCTCCAACACCCTGACCAGCCCCTTCAACACCTCACCATCTCCTTCTCCAACACCACGACCAGCCCCTTTGACACCTCACCAACTCCATCTCCAACACCCTGACCAGCCCCTTCAACACCTCACCAACTCCTTCTCCAACACCCCAACCATCCCCTTTGACACCTCAGCTGGTTCCTTGTCCAACATCCCAGCTGACGCCTTCAACACCTCACCAACTCCTTCTCCAACACCCCGACCAGCCCCTTCAACACCTCAGCAACTCCTTCTCCAACATCACGACCAGCCCCTTCAACACTTCACCAACTCCTTCTCCAACACCCCGACCAGCCCCTTCATCAGCTCACCAACTCCTTCTCCAAAACCTTGACCAGCCCCTTCAACACCTCACCAACTCCTTCTCCAACACCACGACCAGCCCTTTCAACACCTCACCATCTCCTTCTCCAACACCACGACCAGCCCTTTCAACACCTCACCATCTCCTTCTCCAACACACCGATCAGCCCCTTCAATACCTCACCAACTCCTTCTCCAACACCACGACCAGCCCCTTCAACACCTCACCAACTCCTTGTCCAACACCACGACCAGCCCCTTTGACACCTCACCAACTCCTTCTCCAACACCCTGACCAGCCCCTTCAACACCTCACCATCTCCTTCTCCAACACCACGACCAGCCCCTTTGACACCTCACCAACTCCATCTCCAACACCCTGACCAGCCCCTTCAACACCTCACCAACTCCTTCTCCAACACCACAACCAGCCCCTTCAACACCTCACCAACTCCTTCTCCAACACCACGACCAGCCCCTTCAACACCTCACCAACTCCTTCTCCAACACCACAACCAGCCCCTTCAACACCTCACCAACTCCTTCTCCAACACCCCGACCAGCCCCTTCAACACCCCGACCAGCCCCTTTGACACCTCACCAATTCCTTCTCCAACACCCCAACCATCCCCTTTGACACCTCAGCTTGCTCCTTGTCCAACATCCCAGCTGACTCCTTCAACACCTCACCAACTCCTTCTCCAACACCCCGACCAGCCCCTTTGACACCTCACCAATTCCTTCTCCAACACCCCAACCATCCCCTTTGACACCTCAGCTGGCTCCTTGTCCAACATCTCAGCTGACTCCTTCAACACCTCACCAACTCCTTCTCCAACACCCCGACCAGCCCCTTCAACACCTCACCAACTCCTTCTCCAACACCCCGACCAGCCCCTTCAACACCTCACCAACTCCTTCTCCAACACCACGACCAGCCCCTTCAACACTTCACCAACTCCTTCTCCAACACCCCGACCAGCCCCTTCATCACCTCACCAACTCCTTCTCCAACACCCTGACCAGCCCCTTCAACACCCCACCAACTCCTTCTCCAAAACCCTGACCAGCCCCTTCAACGCCTCACCAACTCCTTCTCCAACAGTCCGACCAGCCCCTTCAACACCTCACCAACTCCTTCTCCAACACCCCGACCAGCCCCTTCAATACCTCACCAACTCCTTCTCCAACACCACGACTAGCCCCTTTAATACCTCACCAACTCCTTCTCCAAAACCCTGACCAGCCCCTTCAACACTTCACCAACTCCTTCTCCAACACCCTGACCAGCCCCTTCATCACCTCACCAACTCCTTCTCCAAAACCCTGACCAGCCCCTTCAACACCTCACCAACTCCTTCTCCAACACCCCAACCATCCCCTTTGACACCTCAGCTGGTTCCTTGTCCAACATCCCAGCTGACGCCTTCAACACCTCACCAACTCCTTCTCCAACACCCCGACCAGCCCCTTCAACACCTCACCAACTCCTTCTCCAACATCACGACCAGCCCCTTCAACACTTCACCAACTCCTTCTCCAACACCCCGACCAGCCCCTTCATCAGCTCACCAACTCCTTCTCCAAAACCTTGACCAGCCCCTTCAACACCTCACCAACTCCTTCTCCAACACCACGACCAGCCCTTTCAACACCTCACCATCTCCTTCTCCAACACCACGACCAGCCCTTTCAACACCTCACCATCTCCTTCTCCAACACCACGACCAGCCCTTTCAACACCTCACCATCTCCTTCTCCAACACACCGATCAGCCCCTTCAACACCTCACCAACTCCTTCTCCAACACCACGACCAGCCCCTTCAACACCTCACCAACTCCTTGTCCAACACCACGACCAGCCCCTTTGACACCTCACCAACTCCTTCTCCAACACCCTGACCAGCCCCTTCAACACCTCACCATCTCCTTCTCCAACACCACGACCAGCCCCTTTGACACCTCACCAACTCCATCTCCAACACCCTGACCAGCCCCTTCAACACCTCACCAACTCCTTCTCCAACACCACAACCAGCCCCTTCAACACCTCACCAACTCCTTCTCCAACACCACGACCAGCCCCTTCAACACCTCACCAACTCCTTCTCCAACACCACAACCAGCCCCTTCAACACCTCACCAACTCCTTCTCCAACACCCCGACCAGCCCCTTCAACACCCCGACCAGCCCCTTTGACACCTCACCAATTCCTTCTCCAACACCCCAACCATCCCCTTTGACACCTCAGCTTGCTCCTTGTCCAACATCCCAGCTGACTCCTTCAACACCTCACCAACTCCTTCTCCAACACCCCGACCAGCCCCTTCAACACCTCACCAACTCCTTCTCCAACACCCCGATCAGCCCCTTCAACACCTCACCATCTCCTTCTCCAACACCACAACCAGCCCCTTCAACACCTCACCATCTCCTTCTCCAACACCACGACCAGCCCTTTCAACACCTCACCATCTCCTTCTCCAACACCACGACCAGCCCCTTTGACACCTCACCATCTCCTTCTCCAACACCCCGACCAGCCCCTACAACACCCCGACCAGCCCCTTTGACACCTCACCAATTCCTTCTCCAACACCCCAACCATTCCCTTTGACACCTCAGCTGGCTCCTTGTCCAACATCCCTGCTGACTCCTTCAACACCTCACCAACCCCTTCTCCAACACCCCGACCAGACCCTTCAACACCTCACCAACTCCTTCTCCAACAACCCGACCAGCCCCTTCATCACCTCACCAACTCCTTCTCCAAAACCCTGACCAGACCCTTCAACACCTCACCAACTCCTTCTCCAACAGTCCGATCAGCCCCTTCAACACCCCGACCAGCCCTTTTGACACCTCACCAATTCCTTCTCCAACACCCCAACCATCCCCTTTGACACCTCAGCTGGCTCCTTCTCCAACATCCCAGCTGACTCCTTCAACACCTCACCAACTCCTTCTCCAACACCCCGATCAGCCCCTTCAACACCTCACCATCTCCTTCTCCAACACCCCGATCAGCCCCTTCAACACCTCACCTACTCCTTCTCCAACACCCCAACCATTCCCTTTGACACCTCAGCTGGCTCCTTGTCCAACATCCCTGCTGACTCCTTCAACACCTCACCAACCCCTTCTCCAACACCCCGACCAGACCCTTCAACACCTCACCAACTCCTTCTCCAACAACCCGACCAGCCCCTTCATCACCTCACCAACTCCTTCTCCAAAACCCTGACCAGACCCTTCAACACCTCACCAACTCCTTCTCCAACAGTCCGATCAGCCCCTTCAACACCCCGACCAGCCCTTTTGACACCTCACCAATTCCTTCTCCAACACCCCAACCATCCCCTTTGACACCTCAGCTGGCTCCTTCTCCAGCATCCCAGCTGACTCCTTCAACACCTCACCAACTCCTTCTCCAACACCCCGATCAGCCCCTTCAACACCTCACCATCTCCTTCTCCAACACCCCGATCAGCCCCTTCAACACCTCACCTACTCCTTCTCCAACACCCCAACCATCCCCTTTGACACCTCAGCTGGCTCCTTGTCCAACATCTCAGCTGACTCCTTCAACACCTCACCAACTCCTTCTCCAACACCCCGACCAGCCCCTTCAACACCTCACCAACTCCTTCTCCAACACCCCGACCAGCCCCGTCAACACCTCACCAACTCCTTCTCCAACACCCCGACCAGCCCCTTCAATACCTCACCAACTCCTTCTCCAACACCACGACTAGCCCCTTTAATACCTCACCAACTCCTTCTCCAAAACCCTGACCAGCCCCTTCAACACCTCACCAACTCCTTCTCCAACACCACGACCAGCCCCTTCAACACTTCACCAACTCCTTCTCCAACACCCTGACCAGCCCCTTCATCACCTCACCAACTCCTTCTCCAAAACCCTGACCAGCCCCTTCAACACCTCACCAACTCCTTCTCCAACACCCCAACCATCCCCTTTGACACCTCAGCTGGTTCCTTGTCCAACATCCCAGCTGACTCCTTCAACACCTCACCAACTCCTTCTCCAACACCCCGACCAGCCCCTTCAACACCTCACCAACTCCTTCTCCAACATCACGACCAGCCCCTTCAACACTTCACCAACTCCTTCTCCAACACCCTGACCAGCCCCTTCATCAGCTCACCAACTCCTTCTCCAAAACCTTGACCAGCCCCTTCAACACCTCACCAACTCCTTCTCCAACACCACGACCAGCCCTTTCAACACCTCACCATCTCCTTCTCCAACACCACGACCAGCCCTTTCAACACCTCACCATCTCCTTCTCCAACACCACGACCAGCCCTTTCAACACCTCACCATCTCCTTCTCCAACACACCGATCAGCCCCTTCAATACCTCACCAACTCCTTCTCCAACACCACGACCAGCCCCTTCAACACCTCACCAACTCCTTGTCCAACACCACGACCAGCCCCTTTGACACCTCACCAACTCCTTCTCCAACACCCTGACCAGCCCCTTCAACACCTCACCAACTCCTTCTCCAACACCACAACCAGCCCCTTCAACACCTCACCAACTCCTTCTCCAACACCACGACCAGCCCCTTCAACACCTCACCAACTCCTTTCCAACACCACAACCAGCCCCTTCAACACCTCACCAACTCCTTCTCCAACACCCCGACCAGCCCCTTCAACACCCCGACCAGCCCCTTTGACACCTCACCAATTCCTTCTCCAACACCCCAACCATCCCCTTTGACACCTCAGCTTGCTCCTTGTCCAACATCCCAGCTGACTCCTTCAACACCTCACCAACTCCTTCTCCAACACCCCGACCAGCCCCTTCAACACCTCACCAACTCCTTCTCCAACACCCCGATCAGCCCCTTCAACACCTCACCATCTCCTTCTCCAACACCACAACCAGCCCCTTCAACACCTCACCATCTCCTTCTCCAACACCACGACCAGCCCCTTTGACACCTCACCAACTCCTTCTCCAACACCCTGACCAGCCCCTTCAACACCTCACCAGCTCCTTCTCCAACACCACAACCAGCCCCTTCAACACCTCACGAACTCCTTCTCCAACAGTCCGACCAGCCACTTCAACACCTCACCAACTCCTTCTCCAACACCCCGACAAGCCCCTTTGACACCTCACCAATTCCTTCTCCAACACCCCAACCATCCCCTTTGACACCTCACCAACTCCTTCTCCAAAACCCTGACCAGCCCCTTCAACACCTCACCAACTCCTTCTCCAACAGTCCGACCATCCCCTTTGACACCTCAGCTGGTTCCTTGTCCAACATCCCAGCTGACGCCTTCAACACCTCACCAACTCCTTCTCCAACACCCCGACCAGCCCCTTCAACACCTCACCAACTCCTTCTCCAACATCACGACCAGCCCCTTCAACACTTCACCAACTCCTTCTCCAACACCCCGACGAGCCCCATCATCAGCTCACCAACTCCTTCTCCAAAACCTTGACCAGCCCCTTCAACACCTCACCAACTCCTTCTCCAACACCACGACCAGCTCTTTCAACACCTCACCATCTCCTTCTCCAACACCACGACCAGCCCTTTCAACACCTCACCATCTCTTTCTCCAACACCCCGACCAGCCCCTTCAACACCTCACCAACTCCTTCTCCAACACCACGACCAGCCCCTTTGACACCTCACCATCTCCTTCTCCCACAGCCCGACCAGCCCCTTCAACACCTCACCAACTCCTTCTCCAACACCACGACCAGCCCCTTTGACACCTAGGCGGCTCCTTGTCCAACACCACGATCAGCCCCTTTGACACCTCATCAACTCCTTCTCCAACACCACGACCAGCCCTTTCAACACCTCACCATCTCCTTCTCCAACACCACGACCAGCCCTTTCAACACCTCACCATCTCCTTCTCCAACACCACGACCAGCCCCTTCATCACCCCACCAACTCATTCTCCAACACCACGACCAGCCCCTTTGACACCTCACCATTTCCTTCTCCAACACCACGACCAGCCCCTTTGACACCTCACCAACTCCTTCTCCAACACCCTGACCAGCCCCTTCAACACCTCACCAACTCCTTCTCCAACACCACAACCAGCCCCTTCAACACCTCACCAACTCCTTCTCCAACACCACGACCAGCCCCTTCAACACCTCACCAACTCCTTCTCCAACACCCCGACCAGCCCCTTCAACACCCCGACTAGCCCCTTTGACACCTCACCAATTCCTTCTCCAACACCCCAACCATCCCCTTTGACACCTCAGCTGGCTCCTTGTCCAACATCCCAGCTGACTCCTTCAACACCTCACCAACTCCTTCTCCAACACCCCGACCAGCCCCTTCAACACCTCACCAACTCCTTCTCCAACAGCACGACCAGCCCCTTCAACACTTCACCAACTCCTTCTCCAACACCCCGACCAGCCCCTTCATCACCTCACCAACTCCTTCTCCAAAACCCTGACCAGCCCCTTCAACACCTCACCAACTCCTTCTCCAACACCACGACCAGCCCTTTCAACACGTCACCATCTCCTTCTCCAACACCACGACCAGCCCTTTCAACACCTCACCATCTCCTTCTCCAACACCACGACCAGCCCTTTCAACACCTCACCAACTCCTTCTCCAACACCACGACCAGCCCTTTCAACACCTCACCCTCTCCTTCTCCAACACCACGACCAGCCCCTTCATCACCCCACCAACTCCTTCTCCAACACCACGACCAGCCCCTTCAACACCTCACCAACTCCTTCTCCAACACCCCGACCAACCCCTTCAACACCTCACCAACTCCTTCTCCAACACCACGACCAGCCCCTTCAACACTTCACCAACTCCTTCTCCAACATCCCGACCAGCCCCTTCATCACCTCACCAACTCCTTCTCCAACACCCTGACCAGCCCCTTCAACACCCCACCAACTCCTTCTCCAAAACCCTCACCAGCCCCTTCAACGCCTCACCATCTCCTTCTCCAACAGTCCGACCAGCCCCTTCAACACCTCACCAACTCCTTCTCCAACAGTCCGACCAGCCCCTTCAACACCTCACCAACTCCTTCTCCAACACCCCGACCAGCCCCTTCAATACCTCACCAACTCCTTCTCCAACACCACGACCAGCCCCTTTGACACCTCACCAACTCCTTCTCCAACACCACGACTAGCCCCTTTAATACCTCACCAACTCCTTCTCCAACACCACGACCAGCCCTTTCAACACCTCACCATCTCCTTCTCCAACACCACGACCAGCCCCTTCATCACCCCACCAACTCCTTCTCCAACACCACGACCAGCCCCTTCAACACCTCACCATCTCCTTCTCCAACACCCCGATCAGCCCCTTCAATACCTCACCAACTCCTTCTCCGACACCACGACCAGCCCTTTCAACACCTCACCATCTCCTTCTCCAACACCACGACCAGCCCTTTCAACACCTCACCATCTCCTTCTCCAACACCACGACCAGCCCCTTTGACACCTCACCATCTCCTTCTCCAACACCACGACCAGCCCCTTTGACACCTCACCAACTCCTTCTCCAACACCCTGACCAGCCCCTTCAACACCTCACCAACTCCTTCTCCAACACCACAACCAGCCCCTTCAACACCTCACCAACTCCTTCTCCAACACCACGACCAGCCCCTTCAACACCTCACCAACTCCTTCTCCAACACCCCGACCAGCCCCTTCAACACCCCGACTAGCCCCTTTGACACCTCACCAATTCCTTCTCCAACAGTCCGACCATCCCCTTTGACACCTCAGCTGGCTCCTTGTCCAACATCCCAGCTGACTCCTTCAACACCTCACCAACTCCTTCTCCAACACCCCGACCAGCCCCTTCAACACCTCACCAACTCCTTCTCCAACAGCACGACCAGCCCCTTCAACACTTCACCAACTCCTTCTCCAACACCCCGACCAGCCCCTTCATCACCTCACCAACTCCTTCTCCAAAACCCTGACCAGCCCCTTCAACACCTCACCAACTCCTTCTCCAACACCACGACCAGCCCTTTCAACACCTCACCATCTCCTTCTCCAACACCACGACCAGCCCTTTCAACACCTCACCATCTCCTTCTCCAACACCACGACCAGCACTTTCAACACCTCACCAACTCCTTCTCCAACACCACGACCAGCCCTTTCAACACCTCACCATCTCCTTCTCCAACACCACGACCAGCCCCTTCATCACCCCACCAACTCCTTCTCCAACACCACGACCAGCCCCTTCAACACCTCACCATCTCCTTCTCCAACACCCCGATCAGCCCCTTCAATACCTCACCATCTCCTTCTCCAACACCCCGATCAGCCCCTTCAATACCTCACCAACTCCTTCTCCAACACCACGACCAGCCCTTTCAACACCTCACCATCTCATTCTCCAACACCACGACCAGCCCTTTCAACACCTCACCATCTCCTTCTCCAACACCACGACCAGCCCTTTCAACACCTCACCAACTCCTTCTCCAACACCACAACCAGCCCTTTCAACACCTCACCATCTCCTTCTCCAACACCCCGACCAACCCCTTCAACACCTCACCAACTCCTTCTCCAACACCACGACCAGCCCCTTCAACACTTCACCAACTCCTTCTCCAACACCCCGACCAGCCCCTTCATCACCTCACCAACTCCTTCTCCAACACCCTGACCAGCCCCTTCAACACCCCACCAACTCCTTCTCCAAAACCCTGACCAGCCCCTTCAACGCCTCACCATCTCCTTCTCCAACAGTCCGACCAGCCCCTTCAACACCTCACCAACTCCTTCTCCAACAGTCCGACCAGCCCCTTCAACACCTCACCAACTCCTTCTCCAACACCCCGACCAGCCCCTTCAATACCTCACCAACTCCTTCTCCAACACCACGACCAGCCCTTTCAACACCTCACCATCTCCTTCTCCAACACCACGACCAGCCCCTTCATCACCCCACCAACTCCTTCTCCAACACCACGACCAGCCCCTTCAACACCTCACCATCTCCTTCTCCAACACCCCGATCAGCCCCTTCAATACCTCACCAACTCCTTCTCCGACACCACGACCAGCCCTTTCAACACCTCACCATCTCCTTCTCCAACACCACGACCAGCCCTTTCAACACCTCACCATCTCCTTCTCCAACACCACGACCAGCCCCTTTGACACCTCACCATCTCCTTCTCCAACACCACGACCAGCCCCTTTGACACCTCACCAACTCCTTCTCCAACACCCTGACCAGCCCCTTCAACACCTCACCAACTCCTTCTCCAACACCACAACCAGCCCCTTCAACACCTCACCAACTCCTTCTCTAACACCACGACCAGCCCCTTCAACACCTCACCAACTCCTTCTCCAACACCCCGACCAGCCCCTTCAACACCCCGACTAGCCCCTTTGACACCTCACCAATTCCTTCTCCAACACCCCAACCATCCCCTTTGACACCTCAGCTGGCTCCTTGTCCAACATCCCAGCTGACTCCTTCAACACCTCACCAACTCCTTCTCCAACACCCCGACCAGCCCCTTCAACACCTCACCAACTCCTTCTCCAACAGCACGACCAGCCCCTTCAACACTTCACCAACTCCTTCTCCAACACCCCGACCAGCCCCTTCATCACCTCACCAACTCCTTCTCCAAAACCCTGACCAGCCCCTTCAACACCTCACCAACTCCTTCTCCAACACCACGACCAGCCCTTTCAACACCTCACCATCTCCTTCTCCAACACCACGACCAGCCCTTTCAACACCTCACCATCTCCTTCTCCAACACCACGACCAGCCCTTTCAACACCTCACCAACTCCTTCTCCAACACCACGACCAGCCCTTTCAACACCTCACCATCTCCTTCTCCAACACCACGACCAGCCCCTTCATCACCCCACCAACTCCTTCTCCAACACCACGACCAGCCCCTTCAACACCTCACCATCTCCTTCTCCAACACCCCGATCAGCCCCTTCAATACTTCACCATCTCCTTCTCCAACACCCCGATCAGCCCCTTCAATACCTCACCAACTCCTTCTCCAACACCACGACCAGCCCTTTCAACACCTCACTATCTTATTCTCCAACACCACGACCAGCCCTTTCAACACCTCACCATCTCCTTCTCCAACACCACGACCAGCCCTTTCAACACCTCACGAACTCCTTCTCCAACACCACAACCAGCCCTTTCAACACCTCACCATCTCCTTCTCCAACACCCCGACCAGCCCCTTCAACACCTCACCAACTCCTTCTCCAACACCACGACCAGCCCCTTTGACACCTAGGCGGCTCCTTGTCCAACACCACGACCAGCCCCTTTGACACCTCACCAACTCCTTCTCCAACACCACGACCAGCCCTTTCAACACCTCACCATCTCCTTCTCCAACACCACGACCAGCCCTTTCAACACCTCACCATCTCCTTCTCCAACACCACGACCAGCCCCTTCATCACCCCACCATCTCCTTCTCCAACACCACGACCAGCCCCTTCAACACCTCACCAACTCCTTCTCCAACACCACGACCAGCCCCTTCAACACCTCACCAACTCCTTCTCCAACACCCCGATCAGCCCCTTCAATACCTCACCTACTCCTTCTCCAACACCACGACCAGCCCTTTCAACACCTCACCATCTCCTTCTCCAACACCACGACCAGCCCTTTCAACACCTCACCAACTCCTTCTCCAACACCACGACCAGCCCCTTCAACACCTCACCAACTCCTTCTCCAACACCACGACCAGCCCCTTCAACACCTCACCAACCCCTTCTCCAACACCCTGACCAGCCCCTTTGAGACCTCACCAACTCCTTCTCCAACACCCCGACCAGCCCCTCTGACACCTCACTAACTCCTTCTCCAACACCCCGACCAGCCCCTTTAACACCTCACCAACTCCTTCTCCAACACCCCGACCAGCCCCTTTGACACCTCGGCGGCTCCTTGTCCAACAGCAGCCCAGCTACTCCAATCAGCTAGCAGCTGACTGCTGTACCCTGCTGTACCTGATATTCTTGGAGTAGAATTGCCTTTGGATCGTAAAAACTAAAAAGAATTAAGATGAATTTGTATGGTTTAGACATGGTAAAAATATCCGAAACTGTGGATTGCAATACCAACACTTGATGTGAGTGGATTGAGTGGGAAATAATTGGGCTTATGGATATTTAACGTTTGGTTTGGGTCACTGCGTATCCAGAGTTAACATTGGAAGGTAATATATCATAATTTTAAAAGTCATTGAAAGACGTAACTGTAATTCAGATAAAAGTTAGTCTCTTTCGAATATGACTCAACTGTTTAAGGTCATAGAACATTGCCGCTCATGACAGTCTCTTCATCCCACGATATTGCACTGACCCTTTAACCTACTCTAAGATCAAACACACCCTGCCCTCCCTCATAACCTTTCACTTTTCTATCATCCGTGTGCCTATCTAAGAGTTTCTTAAATATCCCTAATGTATCTGCCTCTATCAGCATCCCAGCAGTGCATTCCACACACCCACCACTTTCTGTGTAAAAATCTTACCTCTGACATCTCCTCTATACTTCCCTCCAATCACTTTAAAATGATGCCCCTTATATCAGCCATTTCCACCCTGGGAAAAAGTCTCTGACTGTTCACTTGAGGGTTAACATTTGATGGCTCTAGGCCTGTACTGGATGGAATTTAAAGAATGAAGGGAGAATCCTGCCCAATATTGGAAGCCCTACTTAAAGTGGACATGGAACAGACACTTCCAAGAGTGGAAGAGTCTGGAGCCAGCTTCAGAATAGAAGGGCCTCTCTTCATAACAGATGAGGAGAAATTTCTTGAGCCAGACGGTTGTGGATGGTATACCAAGTCACTGTATATAACAAAAGCGGAGGCTGATAGGCTTTTGATTAGTAAAGGTGTCAAAGATTATGGGGAGAAGGCAGGAGAATAGTCTTGAGAAGGAAAATGAATCAGCCATGATCAAATGGCAGAGTAGAATCTGAGCAACACGCACAAAATGCTGGAGGAACTCAGCAGGCCAGGCAGCATCTATGGAAAAGAGTACAGTCAAAGATTCAGGCCGAGGCCCTTTGCGGGACTGGAGAAAAAAAGACTGAGGAGTAGAGTTGAAAGGTGGGGGAAGGAGACAGAGAAACACAAGGTGATGGGTGAGACCTGAAGAGGAAGGGATGAAGAAAAGAGCTGGGAAGTTGATTGGTAAATGAGATACAGGCTGAAAAAGGGGGAGTCTGATAGAGGAGGACAGGGGACCATGGAAGAAAGCAAAGGGAGGGGGGAAGAAGCACCAGATGGAGATATTGGGTGGGCAAGAAGATAAGGTGAGAGAGAGAAAAGGGGATGGGGAATGGTAAGGAGGGGAGGGCAGGCATTACCAGAAGTTTGAGAAATTGATGTTCACAATATATGGCCCTAACAGACTCACAGGTGAAGTGTCGCCTCACCTGGAAGGTCTGTTTCGGGTCCTGAATGGTAGTGAGGGAGGAAGTGTAGGTGCAGGTGTAGCACTTGTTCCGTTTGCAAGGATAAGTGCCAGGAGGGAGATCAGTGGAGCTGGACGAGATAGCAGAGGGAGCGATCCCCATGGAAAGCAGAAGGTGGGAGGGAGGGTAAAATTTGCTTGTTGGTAGGATCTCATTGGAGATGAAAGAAGTTGCAGAGGTTTATGTTCTGGACATGGAGGCCAGTGGGGTGATAGGTAGATGAGGACAAGAGGAACTCTATCAATGGTAGTGCGATGGGAGAATGGGAAAAGAGCAGACGTGTGAAATGGAAGAGATGCAGTTGAGGCCAGCATTGATGGTGGAGGAAGGAAGCCCCTTTCTTTGAAAAAGGAGGACATCTCCTTCGTTCTGCAATGAAAAGCCTCATCCTGAGAACATGCGTGGTGGGAGATGGAGGAGTTGAGAGAAGGGGATGACATTTTTGCAAGTGACAAGGTGAAAGAAGTCTAGTCCAGTTCGCCATGAGAGTCAATGTGTTTGTAATAGACATCAGTAGATAAGCTGTCTCCAGAGATAGAGACAGAGAGATTGAGAAAGGGGAGGGAGATGTTGGAAATGGACCAAGTAAAATTGAGGCCAAGGTGGAAGTTGGAGGCGAAGTGGATGAAGTCGACAAGTTCAGCATGGGTGCAGGAAGTAGCACCCATGCTGTAGTGTAGGAAAAGTGCAGGACGGTCACCAGTGTAGGCTTGGAACATAGACTGTTCCATCTAGCTGGCAAAAAGGCAGGCGTAGCTGGGACCCATGCCAGTGCCCATGGCTACACCTTTTGTTTGAAGGAAGTGGGAGGACTCAAAGGAGAAATTATTTAGAGTGAGGACAAGTTCTGCTAGGTGAAGGAGAGTGGTGGTAGAGGGGAGCTGGTTGGGTCTGGTGTCCAGAAAAAAACAGAGAGCTTTGAGGCCTTCCTGGTGGGGGATGGAGGTGTATAGGGACTGGACATCCACAGTGAACATAAGATGATGGGGACCAGGGAACCTGAAATCATTGAAAAGATCAGGAGAGTTGATGTGTCACGGATGTAGGTGGGAAGTGACTGAACAAGAGGGGATAAAACAGAGTCGAAGTATACAGATATGAGTTCAGTGGGGCAGGAACAAGCTGAAACAATGGGTCTACCTGGACATGCAAGTTTGTGGATCTTGGGTAGGAGGTAGAAACGGGAAGTGTGGGGTTGGGGAACCATGAGGCTGGTGTGGTGAATGGGAGACCCCCAGAGTCAATAAGGTTGGTGATGATGTGGGAGACAATGGCCTGGTGTTCCTCAGTGGGGTCCTGTTTGAGAGGTAAGTAAGAGGAAGTTTTTGAGAGTTGGTGCTGGGCCTCAGCAAGGTAGAGGTCAGTCTGCCAGACTACTACAGCACCTCCTAAATCTACGGGTTTGATGGTGAAGTTTTGATTGGTGCGAAGGACCTACCTTTCTTACACCTCCCTCTCCTTTTTCAACCTTGCAGTCCCTATCTCTGAAAACAGCTTATCTACTGATGTCTATTACAAACCCGCATACTCTCACAGCTACCTGGACTATACCTCTTCCCACCCTGTTACTTGTAAAAACACCATCCCCTTCTCTCAATTCTTTTGTCTCCGCTGCATCTGCTCTCAGGATGAAGTTTTTCTAAGATATCCTCCTTTTCAAAGAAAGGGGCTTCCCTCCCTCCATGATCAACACTGCTCTCAACCGCATCTCTTCCATTTCACGCACGTCTGCTCCTTCCCCATTCTCCTGCTATCCTACCAGAGATGGGGTTCATCTTCATCATCTACCACCCTACCAGCCTCCCTGTCCAGCACATAATTCTCCGCAACTTCTGCCACCTCCAACGGGATCCCACCACCAAGCACATCATCCCCCCCGCCTCCGCCCCACTTTGTGCTTTCCGCAGGGATCACTCCCTACACAACTCCCTTGTTCATTCATTCCTCCCCACCGATCTCCTTCCTGGCACTTATCCTTACAAATGGAACAAGTGCTACACCTGCCCCTACACCTCCTCCCTCATGACCATTCAGGGCCCCAAACAATCCTTCCTGGTGAGTCGATAGTTCACCTGTGAGTCTGTTGAGGTCACATACTGTGTCCGTTGCTCTCAGCATGCCTTCCTGTATATCGGTGCGACCCGACGTAAATTGAGAGACTGCTTTACCAAACTCTTACGTTCCATCTGCCAGAAAAAGCGGGATCTCCCAGTGGCCATTTTAATTACACTTCCCATTCCTATTCTGATATGTCAGTCCATGGCCTACTCCATTGTTGTGATGAGGCCACAGTCAGACTGAAGAAGCAACACCTTATATTCCGTCTGGGTAGCCTCCAACCTGATGGCATGAACATCGATTTCTCGAATTTCCAGTAATGCCCACTCTCTCTTCACCATTCCCCATCCCCTTTTCCCTCTCTTAACTTATCTCCTTGCCCATCCATCACCTCCCTCTGGTGCTCCTCCCCTTTATCTTTCTTCCATGGTCTTCTGTCCTATTCTATCACATTCCCCTTCTCCAGTCCTGTACCTCTTTCACCAATTAGTTTCCCAGCTCTCTACTTCTCCACTCCTTCTCCCAGTTTCAGCTATCTCCTTGTGTTTCTCTCTCCCCTTCCCCACCTTTTAAACCTACTCCTCAGTTTTTTCTCTCCTATCCTGCCGAAGGGTCTTAGCCAGAAACGTCGACAATATTCTTTTCCATAGTTGCTACCTGGCCTGCTGAGTTCCTTCACCATTTTGTGTGTGTTGCTCAGATTTCCAGCACCTGCAGATTCTCTTTTGTTTGTGAGCAGAATCAATGGGCTGAATGGCCTTATTCTGCTTCTATCTCTTTTGGTTTTATTGTCTCTCAATCTCCTTAACTCCAAAGAGAAAAACCCTAGCTTATTCAGCCTATTCTTATAATACGTTTCTCTAATCCAGGCAGTATCCTGGAATATCTCCTCTGCACCCTCTCTAAAGCTTTCACATACCTTCTGTAATGAGGCAACCAGAAATGAGCACAATACTCCAAGTGTGGTCTAACCAGAGTTTTATAAATCTGCAACATTAATTAGTTAAGCTTTTTTTTTAACTGTCAACATCAGTAATAGGAGAGTTTCCATGCACAGTATGTTTTCCTCTCAACTTCTCAATGCTAGCAGAGAAAGGAGGTAGATGAGGTGAGGTAAGGTGAAACTCTGTTATCTAAAGAGCCAAATACAATCAGATGAATGTAATAACGTCTCTTATGTGACCGTCTCAGTTGGTGATATCTATACAGGGCTTATATCATCCGCCTTAAAAGAGAGACAGAAAATCAGACTGATTCATTTCAACACATAAAAAAGCATTCAGTTATAATAAAATGATGCTGTCCATCATTGTTGTGAAATAGAATGTCAGAGTGGAAATGATTCAGACTAGCTACGGTCTAACTGAATGAGGGAAAAGCCTGAAATGGTTTTCTTTTCTTACGAAATCCTCCTTCAGCAATTCTTCTCTTGTCATGAGAGTTGTTAGGAAGTGAGTCTCTTTGTTTGTTCCTATGTTCCGTTTTTCCTGATGATACTGAAGGGGGTCCTTGAGGTTATCATTAGATCCATCGAGTCTATGCTGGTTCTCATACAGGGAGTCATACAGCAAGGAGCCAGGCCCATGAACTGAACTGCTCCATGTCAAGATGGCCAAGAAAGCAAATTCCATTTCCCCATATCCCTCTAAGCTCTTCCTATCCATGTTCCTGTCCAAGTATTTATTAAATGATGTTAATGTAAGAACATAAGAACATAAGAATTAGCAGCAGGAGTAGGCCATCCGGCCCATCGAGCCCGTCCTGCCATTCCATAAGATCATGGCTGATCTGTCCGTAAACTCAGCTCCATCTACCTGCCTTTTCCCCATAACCCTTAATTCCCTTACTATGTAAAAATCTATCTAACTGTATCTTAAATATATTTAGTGAAGAAGCCTTAACTGTTTCCCTGGGCAGATTCATCACTCTCTGGGAAAAAACAGTTTCTCCTTATCTCT
The DNA here is from genome assembly GCF_030028105.1 of Mobula birostris. NCBI lineage: Eukaryota > Metazoa > Chordata > Chondrichthyes > Myliobatiformes > Myliobatidae > Mobula > Mobula birostris. The sequence goes on from NC_092379.1 coordinate 57,586,665, forward strand.
GTCCTAAATCTTCTCCCCTGAATCTTGAGGCAATGTCCCCTAGTTCTAGTCTCACCTACCAACGGAAATAACTTTCCTACTTCTATCTTATAGATCCCTTTTAAAATTTTGTATGTTCTTTAAGATCCCCTCTCATTCTTTTGAATTCCAGAGAGTATAGTCCCAGGCAACTCAATCACTCCTCATAGGTTAACCCCTTCATCCTTGGACTCAACCTGGTGAACCTCCTCTGCACTGTCTCCAAAGCCAGTATATCCTTTCTCAAGTATGGAGACCAGAACTGCACACAGTACTCCAGCTGCAGTCTCACCAGTACCCTGTATAGTTGCAGCATGACCTCCCTGCTCTTGAATTTAATCCCTCTGGCAATGAAGACCAACATTCCATTTGCTTTCTTAATAACCTATTGCACCTGCAAGCCAATTTTTGCGATTCATGCACAGGCACTCCCAAGTTCCTCTGCACAACAGCATGCTGCAATCTTTTACCATTTAAGTAATAATCTGCCCTTTCATTTTCCTTCCAAACTGGATGACCTCGCATTTACCAACATTATATTCCATCTGCCAGACCTTGGCCCACTCACTTACCTATCTATGTCCCTCTTCAGACTCTCCACATCCTCTGTACAATTTGCTTTTCCACTCAGTTTAGTGTCATCAGCAAATTTTGCAACGCTACACTCAGTCCCCTCTTCCAAATCATCAATGTAAATGGTAAACAGCTGCGGGCCCAGCACCGACCCCTGCGGCACCCCACTCACCACTGACTGCCAACCGGAGAGACACGCATTTATACCAACTCTCTGCCTTCTATTGGTTAACCAATCCACTATCCATGCCAATACACTTCCTCTGACTCCATGCATCCGTATCTTACTTATAAGTCTCTTGTGCGGTACCATATCGAATGCCTTCTGGAAATCCAAGTATACGGCATCCACCTGTTCCCCTCTATCCACTGTACTCATTATGTCCTCAAGGAACTCCAGTAAGTTCTGCGCGAAGCGCAGAATCAAATATCGCTGTGATGATTGTACTTTCTAGTACCAATTATTTAGTGACAATAAAGTATGAAGTATAAGTATCACTCCTTTCTAAATGTTTCGCTATTTCTTCCTTAATGACAGCTTCAAGCATTTTCCTGACTACAGATGTTAAGCTAACTGTCCTTTAGTTGCCTGTCTTTCGCCTACATCCTTTTTTAAAAAGTGGCGTGACATTTGCTGTCTTCCAGTCTACCGGGATCTGCCCAGAGTTTAAAGAATTTTGGTAAATGATTACCAATGTGCCTACTATAACCTCCGCCAATTCCCTCAGCACCCTGGGATGCATCCCAACAGGACCAGGGGACTTATCTACCTTCAAGCCCTCTAGTTTGCTCATCACTATCTCTTTAGTGACAGTAATTTTGCTGAGCTCCCCACCTCCCATTTCATTCATAACATCATTCTTTGGCATATTAGACATGTCCTCCACTATGAAGACCAACACAAAATAGTTGTTCGATGCCTCAGCCATTTCTTTATCACCCAATATCAATTTCTCCTTCTCGTCTTCCAAGGGAACTACGTTGACTTGAGCCACCCTCTTCCGCTTTATATATTTATAAAGGCTTTTGCTATCTGTTTCCATATTTTGTGCTAATTTACTTTCATACTCTACCTTCCCTTTCCTTATTTCTGGTCCAGTTGTTCCTTGTTGCTTTTTAAAATTTTCCCAATCCTCCAGTCTCCCACTACTCTTTGCGACTTTGTACACATGAGATGTTTAATTTAATACTATCTTTTATTTCCTTAGTTATCAAGTACCTGACTCAATGTTCCTCTGACATTTCATTCCATATACAGACCCCGCTGAGTGAAAATGAGATCCCTGTTAAATCTTTTCCCTCACCCTGTTGATTTGCAAACCCCAACTGTAGGGAAAAAAGAATCTCATTGCACACAGATTTTCCCTGTAGCATATTCTATCATATTCCCATCAGCTCCCCACATATTCTGCTACTCACCTACACATGAAAGACTTTTTAGATTTGATTAGATTGGATTAGATTCAACTTTCTTGTCATTGTGCCAACTACAGATACAAAGCCAATGAAATGCAGTTAGCATCTAACCAGAAGCGCAAAGAATACAGTAATGTTATTTACAAAATAACTGTGAATAAAAAGTAAGTGCTACAGCACACAAATATAAAAGTACTGAGTACAACATGGGTGCAATACTGCTTAGCGCTGTGATGTGAGGATCAGCAGGGTCACAGCCTCAGGGAAGAAGCTCTTCCTGTGCCTGCTGGTGCAGGAGCAGAGGCTCCTGTAGCACCTTCCGGATAGGAGGAGAGTAAAAAGTCCATGGTTAGGGTGAGATGCATCCTTGATAATGCTTTTCACCCTTCCCAGGCAGTGTTATGGTAGATGTTCTCAATGGTCGGCAATTGGCTGCCGATAATCTGCTAGGCATTTTTCACCATACGCTGGAGTGTTTTGCGGTCCGATGTGGTACAATTGCATACCACACTGAGATGCAGTTGGTGAGTATGCTCTCAATGGTACAGCGGTAAAAGTCTGTCAGTATCCTGGGACAGAGGTGAGCTTTCCTGATGCTCCGCAGGAAATAAAGGCGCTGTTGCGCCTTTTTGATCAGGATGGAGGAGTTCAGGGACCAGGTGAGATCCTCGGAAATGTGGACACCAAGGAATTTGAAGCTTGACACATGCTCCACTACAGCTCAGTTGATGTAGATGGGGATGTGAGTGTGGCTCCTTGCATGCCTGAAGTCCACAAAATGATCTCCTTGGTCTTCTGGGTGTTAAGGGCCAGGTTGTTGTTGACACACCACGCGGCCAGGTGCTGGACCTCGGCCCAGTAGGCCGTCTCGTCATCCCCTCTGATCAGACCAATCACCGTGGTGTCATCTGCGAACTTGATTATGGAGTTAGAACCATGCACAGGAACACAGTCATAGGTGAAAAGGGAGTACAGAAGAGGGCTAAGCACACAGCCTTGAGGCACACCGGTATTCAGGGTGAGAGTGGAGGAGCAGAGGTTGTCTAACTTAACCGATTGGGGTCTGTTAGTCAGAAAGTCCAAGGTCCACTTGCAGAAGGATCAGCTGGCAAAGTTTGGCAAACAACTTGGAGGGTATCACGGTATTGAATGCCGAACTAAAGTCAATGAGCAGCATTCTGACGTAACAGTTGCAGTGCTCAATTAAACCAAACTTGTACGATTTTGTCCTCAACCACCTCCTTTACTCTCTGTATACTCATGACTGTGTCAACACCCACAGCTCCAATCTGCTAATAAAAACTTGCTGACGATATTACATTGATTGGCCTTATCTCAAATAAAAAGAGGCAGCCTACAGAGAAGAAGCCATCACCCTGACACAGTGGTGTCAAGAAAACAACCTCTCCCTCAATGTCACAAAACAAAGGAGCTGGTTGTGGACTACAGGAGGAATGGAAAGGGGCTAACCCCTATTGACATCAATGGATCTGGGGGTGAGAGGATGAACAACTTTAAGTTCCTTGGCATACACATCACCGAGGATCTCACGTGGTCTGTATATACCGGTTGTGTGGTGATAAAAGCACAACAGCACCTCTTTCACCTCAGACAGTTGAGGAAGTTTGGCATGAGTCCCCAGATTCTAAGAGCTTTCTACAAGGGCACAATTGAGAGCATCCTGACTGGTTGCATCACTGCCTGGTATGGCAACTGTACTTCCTTCAGTCATAGGACTCTGCAGAGAGTGGTGCGGACAACCCAGCACATCTGTAGATGTGAACTTCCACTATTTGACACATTTACAAAGACAGGTGTGTAAAAAGGATCATTGGGGATCTGAGTCACTCCAACCGCAAGCTGTTCCAGCTGCTACCATCTGGGAAACGGTACTGCAGCATAAAAGACAGGACCAATAGGCTCCAGGACAGGAAAATTTTTAATTGGGGAAAGGCAAATTATGAGGCTGTAAGGCTAGAACTTGCGGGTGTGAATTGGGATGATGTTTTTGCAGGGAAATGTACTATGGACATGTGGTCGATGTTTAGAGATCTCTTGCGGGATGTAAGGGATAAATTTGTCCCGGTGAGGAAGATAAAGAATGGTAGGGTGAAGGAACCATGGGTGACAAGTGAGGTGGAAAATCTAGTCAGGAGGAAGAAGGCAGCACACATGAGGTTTAGGAAGCAAGGATCAGATGGGTCTATTGAGGAATATAGGGAAGCAAGAAAGGAGCTTAAGAAGGGGCTGAGAAGAGCAAGAAGGGGGCATGAGAAGGCCTTGGCGAGTAGGGTAAAGGAAAACCCCAAGGCATTCTTCAATTATGTGAAGAAAAAAAGGATGACAGGAGTGAAGGTAGGACCGATTAGAGATAAAGGTGGGAAGATGTGCCTGGAGGCTGTGGAAGTGAGCGAGGTCCTCAATGAATACTTCTCTTCGGTATTCACCAATGAGAGGGAACTTGATGATGGTGAGGACAATATGAGTGAGGTTGATGTTCTGGAGCATGTTGATATTAAGAGAGAGGAGGTGTTGGAGTTGTTAAAATACATTAGGACAGGTAAGTCCCCGGGGCCTGACGGAATATTCCCCAGGCTGCTCCACGAGGCGAGAGAAGAGATTGCTGAGCCTCCGGCTAGGATCTTTATGTTCTCGTTGTCCACGGGAATGGTACCGGAGGATTGGAGGGAGGCGAATGTTGTTCCCTTGTTCAAAAAAGGTAGTAGGGATAGTCCGGGTAATTATAGACCAGTGAGCCTTACGTCTGTGGTGGGAAAGCTGTTGGAAAAGATTCTTAGGGATAGGATCTATAGGCATTTAGAGAATCATGGTCTGATCAGGGACAGTCAGCATGGCTTTGTGAAGGGCAGATTGTGTCTAACAAGCCTGATAGAGTTCTTTGAGGAGGTGACCAGGCATATAGATGAGGGTAGTGCAGTGGATGTGATCTATATGGATTTTAGTAAGGTATTTGACAAGGTTCCACACGGTAGGCTTATTCAGAAAGTTAGAAGGCATGGGATCCAGGGAGGTTTGGCCAGGTGGATTCAGAATTAGCTTGCCTGCAGAAGGCAGAGGGTGGTGGTGGAGGGACTAAATTCAGATTGGAGGATTGTGACTAGTGGTGTCCCATAAGGATCCGTTCTGGGACCTCTACTTTTCGTGATTTTTTATTAACTACCTGGATGTGGGGGTAGAAGGGTGGGTTGGTAAGTTTGCAGACGACACAAAGGTTGGTGGTGTTGTAGATAGTGTAGAGGATTGTCAAAGATTGCAGACAGACATTGGTAGGATGCAGAAGTGGGCTGAGAAGTGGCAGATGGAGTTCAACCCGGAGAAGTGTGAGGTGGTACACTTTGGAAGGACAAACTCCAAGGCAGAGTACAAAGTAAATGGCAGGATACTTGGTAGTGTGGAGGAGCAGAGGGCTATCGGGGTACATGTCCACAGATCCCTGAAAGTTGCCTCACAGGTGGATAGGGTAGTTAAGAAAGCTTATGGGGTGTTAGCTTTCATAAGTCGAGGGATAGAGTTTAAGAGTCACAATGTAATGATGCAGCTCTATAAAACTCTGGTTAGGCCACACTTGGAGTATTGTGTCCAGTTCTGGTCACCTCACTATAGGAAGGATATGGAAGCATTGGAAAGGGTACAGAGGAGATTTACCAGGATGCTGCCTGGTTTAGAAAGTATGCATTATGATCAGAGATTAAGGGAGCTAGGGCTTTACTCTTTGGAGAGAAGGAGGATGAGAGGAGACATGATAGAGGTGTACAAGATATTAAGAGGAATAGATAGAGTGGATAGCCAGTGCCTCTTCCCCAGGGCACCACTGCTCAATACAAGAGGACATGGGTTTAATGTAAGGGGTGGGAAGTTCAAGGGGGATATTAGAGGAAGGTTTTTTACTCAGAGAGTGGTTGGTGCGTGGAATGCACTGCCTGAGTCAGTGGTGGAGGCAGATACACTAGTGAAGTTTAAGAGACTACTAGACAGGTATATGGAGGAATCTAAGTTGGGGGCTTATATGGGAGGCAGGGTTTGATGGTTGGCACAACATTGTGGGCCGAAGGGCCTGTACTGTGCTGTACTATTCTATGTTCTATGTTCTATAACAGCTTCTTCCACCAGGCCATTAGACTAATTAATTCACACTGATACAATTGTATTTCTATGTTATATTGCCTGTCCTGTTTTACATACTATTTATTACAAATTACTATAAATCACACATTGTTAAGTGACAATAAATGAGGACTGAGTATCCTCATAATCTAATCTAATTGGACATTTAGACAGAGATGGAACGTAAAGATTTTTACTGCTCATGTATATGAAGGATGTAAGTGGGAGAAGGTGAAAACTTCAAACAGACAAGATTCAATCCAGTAGACTGGAGGGGTGAAGTAGAAGCTCTGTTAGCTGCTCCACTTTGCCACCAAGTTTGAGTGCAAATCATGCTGCAGAAATCTACTGTATCTGATCACAAACATGAGTGTTCATTTTTTGTTGAAATCTTGGCCATCTGGAAAATCATAGACAGAAGAAAGTCTACAGATGCTGGAAATCCAGAGCATCACATACAGAATGCTGGAGGAGTTCAGCACATCAGGCAGCATCTATGGAAATGAATAAACAGCCAATGTTTCAGACCACGACCTGGGATACTAGACTGGCAGCTGACAATTAAGAACTGGTTCATTATTGTCACATTTACAGTGAAAATCTTTTGCCTGCATGTCACCGAGACGGGTCATTTCATACATACTGCATGTACAAAGTAGTGCAAAAGGAAAGCCAGCAGACAATTCAGAATACTGTGTTAGAGTTTTAGAGAAGGTGCTGTGCAAGCTGACAAGTGGTGTGAAAGGAACATGAAGAGGTAGGTCAAGAGATCCCGAGTTCATTTTTAGCATGTAAGGGAGCTGATTAGTGGTCCTTGAACTTGTCCATACATGGTCTCAACTTCTGTCCCTTCTACCAGACAGGGTAGTGAGGGCTGGGGGAGGAAGAAGAGGGAATGACCAGTGTTGGAGAGGTCCTTGATTATACTGCCTGCTTTCCAAGGCAGTAGGTAGTGCGCACAGAGTCCATGAAGGATAGGTTCAGTGAACTTGGCCTTGCTTCCTTGGAGTGGCGAAGGATGAGAGATGACCTGATAGAGGTGTATAAGATGATGAGAGGCATTGATCGTGTGGATAGTCAGAGGCTTTTTCCCAGGGCTGAAATGGCTAGCGCAAGAAGGCACAGTTTTAAGGTGCTTGGAAGTAGGTACAGAGGAGATGTCAGGGGTAAGTTTTTTACGCAGAGAGTGGTGAGTACGTGTATTGGGCTGCCGGCAGTGGTGGTGGAGGCAGATATGATAGGGTCTTTTAAGAGACTCCTGGATGGATACATGGAACTTAGAAAAGTAGAGGACTATGGGTAAATCTATGTAGTTCTGAGGCAAGGATATGTTCGGCACAGCTTTGTGGGCCGAAGGGCCTGTATTGTGCTGTAGGTTTTCTACGTTTCTGTATTAGATGTGTTGGGGGAAGGAATTGGTAATATTTTTGGGGTTAAAGCCTCCATCAGGGGAAATGGTTGTTATGAAGAGAAAAATGAAGAAGAGTGATAAACTGTCCAGTAGGAGTTTGGAGAAGCAAGGAGGGGTGAGGTGACGGGAGATAGAGATATGGAGTCAGGTATGCGGGAGGAAAGGGTGGAGTTTGGGATACAGAGGCAAGAGGGTGATAAATAGAGGCAGGTGAGGAGAGAGGAGGGTGAAGGTGCAGATATCTAGGAGGGTAATAGGAGGGAACATAAAAGCAATCAGTGCTGGAATCCAATAATGAGAACCATTATGGAAGAGATGGGTGAGGGGATCTCATGAGTGAAATGTGTGGAGGAGGAGGTGGAAATGAATGAGAGGGGTTTAGCAGATGCGGTGTGGAAAAAGGGTCACAGATGTGCAGAATGGGGATGAATTTGGGGGGAGTGGTGGGACACAGGAGATAAGTTATCTGAAAATGAAAAACAAGTGTTCAAACCATTGTGCAAAGTGAAATAATTAGAACATAGAACCATACAGAACCATACAGACCCTTCGGCACAGGATGTTGTGCTAACCTTGTAACCCACTCTAAGATCAAACTAACCTTTCTCTCCTACATGGTCCTCCATTTTTCAACCATCCATTTGCTTTTCTAAGAGTTTGATAACCACCCCAATGTACCGACCTCTCCTGCCCCAGCACAGCGTTCCACACACTCACCGCTCTCTGTGTAAAAAATTATCTCTGATATCCCAGCATACTTCCCTCTAATTACCTTCAAATTGTGCTGCATCGGATAAGGCATTTTCACCATCCACTCGATCTGTGCCTCTTACCAGCTTGTGCACCTCCATCAAGTCATCTCTTATCTTCCTTTACTCCAAAGAGAAAGGTCCTAGCTTGCTCTGTGATCCAGGCAGCATCCTGATAAATCTCCTTTGCACCATCTCTAAGGGAGGGAACGTCAACTCAGACCATGAGAGGCCTACGTCGGGCATTTTCATGCCTTACAAGGCGCAGATTGGAAATCTGTGTGGGGCACTACTCCTCACACAGACGAGAGCAATGTGTGGTTAAGCGCCTTGCTCAAGGGCATAAATACGCTGCCACAGCTGAGGCTCGAACTAACGACCCTGAGGTAACTAGACGAACGCCTTAACCACTTGGCCACATGCCCAACACAAAAGTATCCACATTCTTCCTATAATGAAGCAAGCAGAATGAACCCAGTATTCCAAGTGTGGTCTAACCAGGTTTTATAGAGCCACAACATTATTACACAGCTTTTGAACACAATTGCCCGTCTACTGATATTAACACACTATATGCCTTCTTAAAAACCCAATCAATTTGCGCAGCAACTTCAAATAACCTGTGGACGTGGATACCAGGATCCTGCTGAGAATTCTGCCGTTAACCTGGTATTCTACTTTAAAATTCCACCTTCCAAAGTGAATTACTTCACATGCCGATTCTTAGTCCAGCTCTGTATCCTGTCAATATCCTGTTATAACTTATGACTAGCTGATACTGCTTTGGATTATTGTTTGGTGGGATGGCCTGGTAGAGGAAAGCTACAGTGGTCAGGTCTCTGGTACAGAATCTGGTTCTTTGGCTCAGAAAGGAAGGGAGGAGAAGAGGCGAGCTGTGGTGACAGAGGATTCATTGGTTAAGGGAACAGACAAGAGACTCGATGGCCAAAAACAAGATTCCCAGATGGTATGTTGCCTGCCAGATGCTAGACTCTGGGACATCTTGGACCTGTTCTCCCATTGATGCTGAGCTCCAGTACGTGCATCAGTGGCTGACCCAGCGTGAGATGAGGAAGTGCTGCAGACTTGTTCTCGCAGATATGTGCTCTAGGACAACAACTCAAAATGTTCAGGCCGTGCTACTGAGGGACGTGCTAATATTATTTTGTGACTGCATGTGCTATTGTAACTACACATGCTGTGTGCTGTGTGTGACTGTATGTACTGGGTTTTGCACCCTGGCCCCAGACGAACACTGTTTCATTTTGCTGTGTTCATGTGTAATGACAAACTTAAAATTAAACTTCAAAGTGGTATCACAGGTGATGATAAAGAGAGCTTTGCCATGTTTGCTTTCATAAATCAAAGTTTTGAGTACAGGAGTTGGGATGTTATGTTGAAGTTGTATAAGATGATGGTGAGGCCTAATTTGGAGTATTGTGTGCCGTTCTGGTCAGCTACTTGCAGGACAGATACAAATATAGAGAAAATTTACAAGGATGTTGCCAGCACTTGATGATCTAAGTTTTAGGGAATGGTTGAATAAGCTAGAACTTTATTCTGTGGAGTGTAGAAGAATGGGGGAGATTTGATAGAGGTATACAAAATTATGAGTGATATAGACAAGGTAGATGCAAGCAGGCTTTTTCCACTGAAGTTGTGTGAGACTAGAACTAGGGGGTCATGAGTTAAGGGTGAAAGGTGAAATGTTTAAGGTGAAACTCTCATCACAGCGCTAAGCAGTATTGCATCTGTATTGTACTGTATCAGTACTTTTATATTTGTGTGCTGTAGCACTTTTTTTATTCGCAGTTATTTTGTAAATAACACTATTCTTTGCATTTCTGGTCAAATGCATTTCATTGACTTTGTATCTGTACTCGGCACAATGACAATAAAATTGAATCTAATCTAATCTAAATTTGAGGGGCAGCTTCTTCACTCAGAGGGTGGTGAGAGTGTGGAACGAGCTTCCAGCAGAAGGTGTGGATGTGGATATTATGTGGATACGATGTGGATAGCTGAGGTGCAGGAGTGGGTCAATGGTATGAGGCAAAATAATAGTTCAGCACAGAACTAAATGGGACAAAGTGCTTCTATGACTCAATGACTCTATGACTCTAAGCTTCTACACCATCCAGAACTCTACCAACCTCTGTGCCATCTGCAAACTTACTAACCCGCCCTTCCACTTCCTCATCCAAGTCATTTACAAAAATCACAAAGAGCAGGGGTCGCAGAACAGATGCATATGGAACACCACTTGTTACCGACCTCCAGGCAGTATACTCTCATTAAATAACTACCCCCTGCCTTCTAGAGAAAAGCCAATTCTGTATCTACATAGCCAAGTTTCTCTGTCCCGTCCCTCCTGAATTTCTGAATGGGGATCCTTAAATAACACCTTACTAAAATCCATGTACAGCATATCCACTGCTCTACCTTCATCAATGTGCTTTGTCACATCCTCAAAGAATTTGATCACGCTCATGCGGAATGACCTGCCCCTTACGAAGTCATGCTGACTATCTTTAATCAGACTTTGCTTCTCCAAATTCTCATAAATCCTGTTTCTAAGAATCTTCTCCAATAATTTGCCCACCACTGAAGTAAGACACACTGGTCTATAATTCCCAGGGTTATTGCTACTTACATTTTTGAACAAAGGAATAACATTTGCCACCCTCCAATTATTTGGTACTACTCGTGGAAGAACACAAAGTTCATTGCCAAAGGTGCAGTAATAGCTTGCCTTACTTCCCATGGTAACTAGGGTATATCCTGCTCAGCTTCAGGCATTTATCTATCCTAATGATTTTCAAAAGTTCCAGCACATACTTTTTCTTAAAAAGACATGTTCAAGCATATCAGCCTGCTGTATGCTGTCCTCACCAACATAAAGGTCCCTCTCACTAGCAAATACTGAAGCAAAGTATTCATTAACAGTCTCCCTTACCTCCTCTGATTCCAGGCATATGTTTCCTGCTCTATCCCTGATCACCCATGACAACAACCCTGCCCATTTTTGCACCTTTCCTGATCTGTTCTATTGGGAATGATTGCTCCCTTTCTGTTTTTGTCTTCCACCTACAATGATTCCATGACAGCCTCTCTTCTGGCGGCTGTGATGCTATTCCCGACTGTTAATTCATGATTTGGTGCTTAAGAATCCTTGAGAGAATAATGGTTAGAATATTTCAGAATTTTACATAATGACATAAAATGACTCAGCACAATCTGAAAGAAGGATCTCTAATTTAAATAAAGCAATCTCCGAAAGCAGGAATAACTTTTTGACAATAGTAGACTGTCAAAGCACACTATAGAGGTTACAGTAAGCCAGCAAATTATGAATTTTACAGATCTAGTACACAGCATATGGAGATATACAGTATATGCACCTAAAGCTTAACATCACAACGGTAAAAGATACCCAGCTGCAGCTAACTAAAGGAGCTAAGGTAGTACCGTATCAAAGAAAAATATGATTATAATGTTACCCAGAAGAGCAGTAAACCTAAAGATTAGGGAAACAATCAGATTTCAGCAAAGGAGAGCCAAGAAGTAGTAACAGATAAGGTGGTGCTGATCTGGAGGAATGGCCTAAGTGCAGAGGGAGAGACACTGAAGCAGGTGAACTGTTCACCAACTTTTGATAAGGAATGTGCAGAATTAAAGGAAAACCAATAAACATTAGGCCAACAGGGCCATTAACTAAAACTCTCAAATGAAAGGTAATGCCAGTACTATGGCCTGGAGGCAGTAACTTAACACTAAGTAAGTACGCAAACAGGAGGAAATCTGCAGATGCACTAAATAACAGCGACAATCGAAACGGCAATCTCCTTTCTTGGAAGAGGGACAAATATAACAGGAACATTGACATTGCTGTGCTTTTGGTCAAGGTTCAGCAAGACTGAAACACGAGGAAGAGAGTTAAATTCCATCACAGTGAAGCCTGGAGTGTGTATACTCACAAGCGTGTTTGCTGACCACCTGCGAGGGTACCCCATGGCAGAGTTCACGGCTGTGACAGGCACCCCTCTCCAGCCTCACCTTCCAAGGAACCAGAGACCTGTGCCAGCTGGATGTCCAGGATGCCTTGGGCCAGAACCTAAAAGCATTCCTCAGAGTCATACTCCTTCCAATCCATGAGAAAAAGGACCTTGTGCCGCAACTGGCAAGATGCCAGGAGGTGCCACGCAAAGTAGACCAGGGACCCATCCACCATGCAAGGGGGATTGACTGGAGCAAGGGGTGGGGTGGAAGTTACTGGCTTCAGCTGGTCAGCCTAGAACTCTGGGTGAATCTTTATTTATGGTAGGCACAATCTACATAAACCTTTGTTGACAGCCTTCTCCACTAGGAATTGTACCATATTAATATGGGGCCAACTTTCAGCTCTCAATCTACAAAAAAAGATTTCTAGACACCAGACAAACTTTCTTCCTGGCTTGAGAGGCCTCACCATGTTGGCAGAGCTGATTAGCCTGCTGGGCATTTTGTTTCCGAGTACGTAGCAGAGAAGCCTTGGCCCAGCTCCACTTGTGCTTGAAGCCTTGGACCAACTGTTCAGCACCAGGAAATGTCACATCAATCTCTTGGTCAGGGAAGATTGGTGTCTGGAATCCCTTGCTGTCTGTTTGGCGTTTATACAATCTCCCCATGATAATGTGGATTTCCACTGGAAGCACCAGTTTCCTTTTGCATCCCAAAGATAAATAGCACATTAATTAACTGTTATGTTACCTGAAGTGTCGGTGGGTAGTAGAATAGGAGGGAGCTGATGTCATGTAAGGGAGAATAGGTTAAAGGATTGTAAGTGGGAATTGATTGTTCAAAGATTACCAGAATAGCCTCCTTCTAAGTTATGGGAAACATAATTTATCAAAATGGAAATGCAGCCTTACATGGATAGAAGAAATGAAGAAATGATAAGAGGTTCAGGCAACACAGTGCCGAAGCATGTTCTGTTACCTGAGAGACTGATGGATGACCACATACCTCAGAACTTCACCATTCCCATCCTCAGCAAAGCAAAACTCTAAATGCTGTCACCGTACTATTTCTTATCTAAAGGTTTACTCCTGTTTAATCTACCATTCTTCCTCCGTTCCCGTATTGAGACAAAGGTTTGGAACTCTGATGCCTCATTTCACTTTTTTCAGAAATGTTTCAAAATGCTATACTTACAGAAAGACACAAAAGACTGTAGATATAGGTTTCCGCAAATAAAATGAAGTGAAGCATTTTATATTTAACAAAACCTGTAACACATTTTATTGAGCTTCAAAACCCACACAACAAAACCGCCATCACGTCAGACCAGCCTCTTAAAGTGAAACCCCAACTCAGTATCAGTGGTTGTGAATTATGGACATTCATCCCAATTACACTACTGTACACAGGTTCCCCCTCCCAGAATTCACTAAAACCAGCATTAACAGCCTGTCTAGATCTCAGATGAGCCCGCGTCGGGTCCTGGGTTTCATGGGTGGAGGAACCACAGGTGACTCTGGCTCATCCAGAGTTGTGTCGACACACTCATGGTCCTGTTAATTCACCAGGGGCATAGCAGCAGATTACTCCAAATCTTGGTCTGCCTGTTTGAGGCAAGCTACCGAAATATAGGCCGTCATAAGGGGGGGGGTGGGGGGGGACGTCTAAGGAGATGTTGATGGGTGCCATGGTGTACGAAAACAGACAAGGTTGAATGTAGGCCAATGGGAACCCGAGAGTACTGTACTGGTAGGGAGCATAGGAAGTAGGAATAGGTGAAAAGGAATAGAATTTACTGAGGAGAGTGGATCACTGTTCAGAAACCAACCACGCAGTCATAGTGTCACTTAGCACCCGTAATGGCTGCCTCTATACCAACTCAGCCCTGAACAACTGCAGGTCCTGTTTTGGATCTGTTCTGAGCCCCAGAAGGACCCACAGGAGATGATCATGCAACACTCATCAGTCAGGGAAGTTCTCAGAGTAGCCTTTAAGGAGCAGTGAAACAACTTGCACAGGCCATTGGACTGCAGGTGATTCGTTATGATGTGATGTATCCTAATGCCAAAGTTCTGGGTATTCGCAGCCCAGAGGTCTGAAATGATATGGGGACTGCAGTCAGAGGAAATATCATATGGGGTGCCAAACAAAGTAACCCAGGAGCTGATGAATGCCCCAGTCACATCCTTGGCCATTGTTGATGTTAGAGGGACAAGGGCTGGCCAAATGGTGGTCCAGTCCACCATGGTTAGGAGGTGAATGAAACAGTGGGAGGGGAAAGAGGACCAACAAGGTCCACATTGACATGGTAAAACCATTGCTCAGGGACCTCAAAAGGTGACAATGGCACCTGAACATGCGAGGTAACGTTTCCCACTGGCACTTCATGCAGGCTGCAATCCAATCATGCACAAACTTTCTGAGGCTGTCCCACACAAACTTTAGTACAACCAGTTTCTGCGAAGTCTTCTAGCCCAAATGCAAGTGGCCATGTATGGAGTCAAAAGCAGTCCGTCTCCGGTGGGGCAAGAGCAACTGGTTAAAGTGTTGCGCAGGAGAGAAACCCCAACTTCCCTGAACTTAATGTCAGCCAGCTACAGGTCCGTGAGTACTGTTCAGTAAGCCTGGACCTCTGGGTCAGTAACCTGTAGGCTGCCATGCCAGCATAGTCAACCATTATGTGTATGGCTTCAACGGCTGGCCGTGAGAGGCAATCAGCCAGGGAGATTTTGTTCCCTTTGATACGTTGTGTATCCGTTGTAAATTCGGATATGCAGTCCAGGTGGCATTGCTGCTGTGCAGACCAAGGCTCTGATATTTTGGCCATCGTGTGCATGAGGGGTTTGTGATCAACGAATGCTGTGAAATGGTGACCCTCCGGAAGAAAACAAGAATTGCGGACAGCCAGATGGAGACTGAGAAGCTCTCGGTCAAATGTGCTGTACTTCATTTCAGGGGAACCGAGCTGCCGGCTGAAGAAACAAGTGGCTGCCACACACCTTCGACCAACTGTTCATGCATAGGACCAAAAGCACAGTCTGAGGTGTCAGTTGTAATGGCTCTGGGTGGACCTATAGGGTCGTGTTAAAAAGAGCTCGTTTGGTATCATCAAATGCCCTTGTCATGTCCACTGACCAGTCAAGCACTTGTTTAGGGGAATTGCCTTTAAGTGCACTATACAGGGGGAGCTTAAGTTCAGCAGCTCACAGAATGAAGCGGTGATAGAAATTCACCATACCTAAACACTCCCGTAGTTTTCTAGTAGTGTGGGGCAGAGGCAAGTCCATAATAGCAACTACCTTTGATGGGAGGGGTTTCACACCTTCTGTGGAGATGTGATGGCCAAGAAAGTCAATGGTTAACAACCCAAACAGACATTTAGCAGGGTTAATAATCATCCTGTGTTGAATTCAGCATTTAAAACATGTGTGGAGATGGCGTACGTGTTTAGATTTGGACACACTGGCAACAAGTATGTATTCCAAATAAACAAAAATGAGTCCTAATGATGGGTCTTGGCCTGAAACATCGACTGTACTTTTTTTCCATAAATAAGACCATAAGACAAAGGAGCAGAAATAGGCCATTCAGCCCATTGAATCTGCTCCATCATGGCTGATCCTGTATCCCACTCAACCCCATACACCGGCCTTCTTGCCATATCCCTTGATGCCCTGAACAATCTGGAAACCATCAACTTCTGCTGTAAATATCCCCACGGGCGGCCCGCACTGCAGTCTGTGGCAGAGCATTCTACAGATTCACCACTCTCTGGCTGAAATAAATTCCTCCTGCCTCTGTTCTAAAAGGTCGCCCCTCAATTTTGAGGCTGTGCCCTCTGGTTCTGGATACCCCACTGTAGGAAACATCCTCTCCACATCCACCCTGTCTAGTCCTTTCAACATTCAGTAGGTTTCAATGAAATCCCCACACATCCTTCTAAATTCCAGTGAGTACCGGCCCAAAGCTGTCAAACACTCCTCATATGTTAACCCCTTCATTCCCAGAATCATCTTCGTGAAACTCCTCTGGACTCTCTCTAAGGATAACACATCCTTTCTGAGATATGGGGCCCAAAATTCCAAGTGCAGCCTGAATATAGTCTTATAAAGCCTCAGCATTATTTCCTTGACTTTATATTCCAATCCCCTTGATGCTGCCTGGCCTGCTGATCCCTCCAGCAGTGTGCGTGTGTGTGTGTGTGTGTGTGTGTGTGTTGTTTATCACAGCCATTTTGGGAATGTCCTACAAGCACACAGGCAGTTCCCCCCTCCAACTAAATCAACTTTGGGAAAAAGCTGACTTTCCAGCTAAATGTGCCGAAAAGTTTTGAAAGTGTGGGACTGGGTAATGATCAGGGTGATGGCCTCATTAAGGCATCAGAAATTGCCACATGAAAACCACCATCACAGTTAGGGACCATACGGTGGGGTGAAGCCAGGGATTATTTGATCAGTGTACGGTTCCAAGTCTTTCCATGTCAGCAAACTCAGCCTTAACGGTTGCTAGCTTTTCTGGATCCATTCTACAGATGTGGGCATGGACTGGTGGGCCAGTTGTGGGAGTATGGTGCTCGACCCCTGTCTTGAGACTGTCGTGGAGAATGTGGGCTCAGTGAGGTTTGGGAATTCACCCAGCAGTCGAGTAAACTCACATGTGGTGGTGCATGTGCTTGATAGTCGTTGCAGGGAACTTATTGGGGGAGCAGGGTAATGACCCAAAGGCCTTGACATTCACAGGCTGGGAGTTCTTAAATCAATTAACAGTCCTTGGGCACACAGGAAATCTGCACCCAGCAGAGGTCTAGCTAATTTAGTCAGGACAAAGTCCCATGTGTAACATCGCCCACTGAAGCATCGTGTCCCATAAGTCTGGATCTTGCTACTGTTGGCAGCCTCCAGCAAGGTTTCATTGCTTTTTGCCTTCTCATCACAGACATGTCACCCTGACACAGTGTCTGTGTTGACCCTGGCAGCTGAAACCCATGGTGTTCACCGATCTCTGATTTCCCAGTTCACCGGCACTTTCAAAGTATCAAGGCTGTCCAAGTGTTTGTACCAAAGCGAGCGTGGCAAAAACACAAGCTTGGCATTGTCTGTTTCACAGCCACGGGCATCCTTATGTTGGGTACTTTACTGACCAGGTTTAATGAGGTAGAGAAAGGAGGAGGAATAATTCATTGCAGCCTGGCTGAGTGTAGACTATCAGCCATTTTAGCAAGCCCCCTATAGTGTGTATGTGTTTCTCTCTCCTCAGCTACTTATTTTCTCAAACATCCACCCATCACCATTTCTATCCACTCATCCGACCTGTTCTTTCCCTTTACTATCCCTATTTTCCTCACTAGATTCCATGTTCCACCTTCCTCACCTATCAGACTGCATCATTTTCAGCCCTTCGTCATTCTATCGTTCAGCTCCCAGTCTCTGTCACCATTTCCAACTTTCCCTCCTCCATCTGCCGATCATCCCTCCTCACCCATATTCACCCCTTAACCCCCACCTCTTTATACCAGCTATATCCCCTCCAGAAAGAGAAAGACAGTATTTTGAAATATTTTAACAAAAGAGAAACAGTAAAATTGGAGTTAGTCCAAATGAGATTCACAAGGTTAATTCCTCGAATGAGAAGTTAGTCCCAGAAAGAGATACGAAATAGTGTGGATCTAGGTTCTGTGTGAATTAGAAAAATAAGAAGGGGTGATCTTATTCAATCAATAAGCTCCTGATGAGAATTAGTAGGGTATGTGGTGGGACATCCTCACTACAGAGGGTCTCAAGCAAGGGGATATAACTAAGGGACCAATCATTTAATACTGACTCAGATAGAAATTTCCTCTTGCAGAAGATGCCCAGTATACCACTGTAAGGATGTGGAGGCTTTCCAAACTATGGGCAAGATTAGCAATACATGACCTTTCTTTGGAATTTTCTCTAGACAAGTGTGAGATAACACACTTTGGGATGTTATCTGCAAGATAAAAATGCACATTAAAGTCTGGACAATTACAAGCATTGATATTCAGAGGTATATTGGAGTACACGTCCAAAGCTTTCTAAAAATCACAACTTAAGTGAATAGGGTTGAAAAGAAGGCATATAGCATGCTTGCTTTCATTGGGCGGAGCATTGAATATGAAAACTGTAAAGTCATATTGCAGCTGTTTAAAACTTCAGTTAGACTGGTTGTCATGATATTGAAAGGATGTGGAAACTTTGGAGAGTACCCAAGAAGTCCATAAGATGTTGCATGCAATGGAATAAAAGTCATTGCATTTAAGGGTGAAGAATATTAAAAATCTAAAGGGGATTTCAAATTTGCTCTTGAAGTAAGGCAAGAGGACTTTTCTTCAGAAGGTTGTCATGAGTTTTAAAGGATTTCAAAGTTTCAAAGTGTCTAAGTACATTTATTATCAAACTTTATACAACCTTGAGGTTCTTCTAACAGGCAACCACAAAACAGACACCCTAAAAAGAACCCATATATATCTATTTTTTTTAAGAGCTGTCTAACACTCAGTGTGCAGAGAATAAAAACCACATCATGCATCATGCCCACAAAAAAAACATAAAAAAGACCATCAAACAGCCAATGTGCAATG
Source organism: Mobula birostris (assembly GCF_030028105.1). Lineage (NCBI taxonomy): Eukaryota > Metazoa > Chordata > Chondrichthyes > Myliobatiformes > Myliobatidae > Mobula > Mobula birostris. The sequence goes on from NC_092379.1 coordinate 57,605,557, forward strand.
AAAAAAACTCATGCAAACAGTAACAGAAATAATGCTTCTGAACTGAAGTCAGCAAGGGAGTCCTGTTGTTCCGTGCAGAGCTGCATAAACAGCATGGAGCAATAATCTGAACCAGTCCCCACCTCACCTCGGGCCTCATCACCCTAACCTTTTCAATCTGGCCCAACACTTAAACTCTATCCAAACAGCAAGTTCTGCAGCTTGGAAACAGTGGACTTTGCCGCCTCAGCTCGGCCTGTAACTCTCCATTTGAACAATGCATCCTGCCACTTGGATATGTTGGATTTTACTGCTTCAATTCAGCCTGGAAGTCTCTGGCTGAACACCAAGTTCTGCCTGGATACCCTGGTCTTTGCTGCCTTGACTCAGCCTGTAAATCTCTGTCCAAACATTGTGTTCAGTAGCATTAATACACCCTGGGACCTGGGCCCCATGTCTTTGATTTGTCCTGTGCCCAACTACCCCACCCCTGCCTCACGGTCTTGGTGACCGTCATACTTCAGTTCTACCTCAGCAAATTGCCTCTAAGTCCACAGGGAAGCCACTTGTGATGATCATTTGCCAGAAAAAAATGAGGTTAACAAAGTATTTAGCTGCTTTCCTTGTTTCACTAGCTGCCAGCCAGAAGTCACGAGGGTCACCAGTGCCACCTTCAAATGGTAGTATGATTTCTGAATGTCAAAGCCTTCCTGCCGAGCACAGGACTCCAAGAGCTTCACACAAAAATCCCAGGATGCTGAAAGCACCGTTCTGTTTAATACTGATTTGTAATTTAATGTATTCTTTACACTTTCTGCAAACAAGAATATTTGTCTGGTCATTTCAATATTGATAACAATAATCAATATGTCAACAGATTTTTTGGGCTTGACTGACACTATAATAAGCCTCTTCAGTGCCACTAACGAAATTCAGGACTCATCTCTAAAGCAAGGCAAGGCAAGCTTATTTGTATCACACTTTTCAAACACAAGACAGTTCAAAATGCTTGACATCAAACAGGATATAAAATTCAAACAGCAAATTTCAGACAATATATCCTAAATATTGAAAACAAGAAAAGTTTTAAACTTTGATTTAAAAGAGCTTAAAGTTTGGGGCAGACTTCAGATCCTCTGGAAGGTTATGCCCCACATGTGGAGCATAGTAACTAAAAGCTGCTTTACCACGTTTAGTTTTGACTCTGGCGACAGTAAACAGACCTGCCCCAGATGACCTGAGAGCTGGAGAAGGTTCATGATGCAGCAAGAGATGGGAGATGTATTTTGGCCCTAGATCATTCAGTGGTTTATAAACCAGTAGCGATATTTTAAACCCAATCCTCTGATGAACAGGAAGCCAGTGTGGTGATCTGAGAACTGGAGTGATGTGTTCTACTCTCTTGGTCTTAGTGAGGACTCTGGCAGCAGCGTTCTGAACGAGCTGCAGCTGACCGAGGGACTTTTCACAGAGACCGGTGAAAACACCATTACAGTAGTCAAGCCAATTAAAAATAAATGCATGGATGAGTTCTTCTAGATCTATACTAGGATTAATAATATAGATTAATACTGATTTTGCATTCCTCCTCCAGCTTGGTGATTATTTAACCACAAAAGATATAGCTACAAATGCTAATGTCATTGTAAATGCCAGGAAGTAAATGACATAGAACACTAACAACGAGCAGCTCAAATAGATGACAGCACTTCAGATGATTCAGAAAGGTTATTTTATTATCTCTGGCAGTAAGGCTAAAGCATTTCATCCCATGTGTAAATGGTTGTTATGAAATCAGAGATACAAGAAAATGCATTGCTTAAGATTTTATCTATTTGTCATGGCTAAATTAAAATCTGTTCAGCAAATATATAAGAATAATTTCAGTCTGGGAGTGATGCCCCGTGGTCAGAGCATGGGATTGGCCACATCCTGTAATAATAATAAGTTAAGTGACGAAGTGACACGTAGTTGCTGACGTAGTGTCAATGATCAGATCCCTGGGAAAGCACCATCTACCAATGTTAACCAGTTGTGCAAGATTGCATTTCTTATTTTGGAACTTTATCTGGACAAGTATACAATGACGTACTTTGACCAGGGTACATACAAGCATTGATATACAGTGGTATTTGGGGTGCACGTCCATGGCTTCTTGAAAGTGACAACTCAGGTGGTTAGGATCGAAAAGAGGGAATATGGATGCTTGCCTTCATTGGTTGGGTAGTTGGGAAATCATGTTGCAGCTTTTAAACCTTTGTTTAGACCACACTGTGTACACTTCTGACTGCTGTGTTACGGAATGGATGCGGAGAGTACAGAAGATGTTGCCTGGATTGGAGTGTGTAAGATATGAGAATAGGTTAAACAATCTCAGATTGTCTTCACTGGAGGATAAGAAGTTAAGGGCACACCTGACAGAAACATTTAAAATTATGAGCGGAACAGATAGAATAGATAGAGTCTTTTTCTCAAGGTGGACATGTCAAATACTAGAGGACGTAATCTTCATGTGAGGGCTGGTGGTGTGGAGTTTAAGGAAATGTGCAAAGCAAGTTTTTCCCATAAAGAATGGTAAATGTGTAGAACACCCTGCCAGGAGAAGTTACACTTAAGAGCCATTTAGACAAGCTAATGAACAGTGCGATCCAGATCATGATGAGATCAGCTAAAATTAGCATCCTGGTTGCCAAAAAGCCTATTCCAGAGTTCTACCATTCATTGTTCTATACTCTACTTATGCTCGGTATGAACAAATCAAATAAGAACAAGCCTTGGATTGGCTCCACAGAACTGGGTCACACAGTCACAACACAGAACTGGATGCTAAAACTGCCGTTACCCAACAACAGTGCAGAAAGTGTCATACAAATCTCCACAAGCTGAAATGTGGGCATTGTGTGACCTTAGGCAGAGTCTGCAGAAACCCAGAAGTGGTGACCAATCAGAACCATGTGTTCCCAGAGTCATGGACACCAGCTTGTTTCCTGAACTAAAGTTCTGGCATTTCTATCACACCAGATGAAGGGATCATTGGCTGAATATGTGAAAGACAATGAGGATGCTAAACTGGATACAATTCAGGCTGGGTGCTGGCTAACTGTCCCATTAACAAATTTAATGTTAGGATACAACATACCTGACCTGGTCTTAAATGCAACGATATACCAGATCATTGAGGGAAGATTTAAGTAGACCTACTGAACTAAATCCTTTCCACATTTTCCCAACCAACCAACAATTTTAACAACACCATAATCTTTAATCCTCTGAATTGAAGACTGTCCTCAAGTGTTGTTCAACCATCAGAAAAAATCCAGAGTTCCAAAATGTCCATAGCAGCGACTTGAAGCCATGCAGTAAGCAGGTCTATGTCTTTATCATAACATTAGAGTGGAGGAATTTCAAAATCCATTAAACATTTGCAGATTTATATCACACAATGTAATTTTAAAGCAACTGGAAATTCTAGTCTTCGGAAATGTTACACTGGAGCAGAAGGTGAAGTCTGATTTAGTAAGTAGGAGATGAGTCATTTTGAAAATTACAATTTAGTGCAATTTTCATAAAGCATTTCTACAACAGAAGAGTTCTTCATTAGCTCCTCTTTAATCAACAGATTAAGCATTTAGAGGCACAAGGGAGGCCAATTCTCTGGATTCTTTCAAAAAAGAGTTGGATAGAGCTCTTAAAGATAGCAGAGTGAAGGGATATGGGGAGAAGGCCGGAAAAAGGTACTGATTGTGGATGATCAGCCATGATCACAGTGAATGGTGGTGCCAGCTCAAAGGGCTGAATGGCCTACTCCTGCACCTATTGTCTATTGTCTATTGACCCTGGAGTAACAATCAGTTGGACGAACTCAGTTGATTGAGCAGTACTTGTGAGGGGACGGGATTGTCAACATTTTGGGTCGAGCCCCTGCATCAGAGCCTCAGGTGACCCATTGCAGGGTCTTGTCCTGAAACAATGACAATTTGTTACACCCACTGAGAGCCACCAGCTGTTTGTTGCTTAAACATCTTCAACAGGTAGCCATGGTGAAAGGCAAACAGGCATTGTGTTAAATGATACTCATTAACATTCTGGAAAGTCATTGTACTGATCTGGGCCAGTCATCCAATCACATTTGGAATATAATGTAGACTTCAAAGCTAAATCAAAAAACATTCAGTTTACATCTCTGTACATGTGAACTTTGAGAATTTTGGGGCCAGTTAATTAGATATCTGTAAAATAGGTGTACAGATGTCGGATGAATTTGTTGCACAAGCAACACTGAGAAGGCAATTGAGAACAATATCCTTAGCTTTTGTGGGCTCCACATTTTTCTCTTGAGAGATCTGCAGGCTAATTTGATCAATGTTGGTCATCAGAAAATGAGAGCCCATTATGTTAGTTGGTGAGGCATATTTTGTCATGCTATCTTCCAGGTACTGCTTATAGAGCTCAGTGATCTTCTGTTCCATGTAGTTGTTGATCACAGAGTTGGATAATGGCTCTTTCTGAAGGACAATGCTTCTATCACTGTGATGGAATGTTTCTGATCTAGAACATTGTGGGCCTTCACAATTAGAGGCAGGCAGTTGTGGCAACATGGATGCATTGTTGATGTGAAAGACGGGCCATTTACTGCTTTCATGATCATTGGTCAGACAAGTGGATAAGCTAGTTAGACTGTAAGGTGTAACATTATCTCCAACCATCTGCAGATCAGTGTAGCTCCTGCAAGTGGTGGACCAAGACTGGTAGAGATCCACCTCGGCTTTAATGCGTGCACAGTCCTTTGGTATGTCTAAACTGTCAGATGTTATCCTATTGTATAAGGGTACCCAGGTATTCACACTGGTTGGTTCCTCTTCCTTTTGAATCAATGTTGGCCTTCCTTTCTCTTCACTGGTGGTAGCTGAGCTCCCTGATTCATTCTGTATGTTTTCTTCTTCAACGCTTTCTGCACAGTCCAGTGAGACAACGAGCTCTTCCCAAGAACTGCTGCTAGTCTTAGGTTTATTGCTGGAGTTTGCACAGTCATCTGGCTGGACACGCTCACTTTCGTGGAATCCGTAACTAATCCTTGTGAGAAACCCTTCAGCTAACATGACTGGTCCTATGAAAACACAAAGTTTTTTGTTAGCAAATTAATGGGGACACCCAATAAAAATCTATTACATTTAGCAAGTTATATGTGTAGGCCTTTATATCATTTAAGAATGGTTAAATTTGGCAATAGTTGTAATTAGCTATTGCTCTTTGGGAGATCAAATACAAAGGGACAGTAAACAGTTAGTGACAGGACCTTTAACAATGTTCATGTTCAGAGGGATCTAAGTCTATAGGTCTCACATTTGTTAGGGTGGTAAAGAATGTGGCCTGGATTAGATGGCATGTGCAATGAGGAGAGGTTGGACAAACTGGGTTGTTTTCTCTCCAGAAGTGGAGACTGAGGGGAAATCTGAGAGAAGTTTATAAGATTATGAAAGGCATAGGCAGACTGGGTAGTTGGCATCTTTTCTCCCAGGGTTGAAATGTCTACTATCAGAGGGCATGTACTTAAGGTGAGAGGGGAAAAGTTCTAAGGAGATGTGCAGGAAGAGTTTTTTTTTAACACAGAGAGTGGTAAGTGTCAAAAGGGTGCTGGTGGAGACAGATATGACAGAGATATTTAAAGTCTCGAAGTTAATCCGATGAATGTGCAGAAGATGGAGGATTATGGACAATGCATATGCAGAAGGTGCCATTAGCTTCATTAGTTTGGCACAACATCTTGGGTGGAACAGCCTTTTCCTGCTGTTCTACATTCCATGCTCTATGCAACAGCATGCTAGGGCTAGGGAGCACTCAGTGAAAAACTATGGAAAGATTCAAGAGCATACTGATCCACAAGGTTTACATTCATGTAGGATATATGCTTCCAACTCCACAGCCATCTTACAATGAATGAGACTGCACTAGAGAAAGTGCAGAGGAGATTCACCAAGATGTTCCCTGGATTGGAGGACTTTAGTTACAGGGAGATACTGGATAGGCTTGGATTGTTTTCCCTGGATTAAAGGAGGCTGAATTGTGATCAAGTAGGAAAACTGTGCATTCTGGCTAATTGGGCCATCAGATAATCAGGATAATCACTTATTTGGGATAACTTTTAAAGATTAAAACCTAAATCAAGAAAATTGCTGGAATTCCTTTCATTTATTTGGGACACTCTGCTGCTTAATTGGGACAGGAGACTATTGCCAAACATGTTCTAACTAGTGTCATTTGCACAAATCTGTGCGGCCATTAGATGCTACACTTTGCTTAGAAAGATTTGTTTTAAATAGCTTCAGTTGAGTGTGCTTGTGTTCAAAAAGCAATGATATTTGTCACGGATAGTTGGCAAAAATAAGCAGTAAGACAATTCAGAACTGTTTTGTCACTGTGGTTTCAAGCACTCAGGTTTGGTGGTGCTAGAGATGGCCAGGAGTGAAAATGAAATGATTTCATGACTTCAACAAGTTGGAACTATGAAGAATTTGAACATATCGGCAATCATCTTGAATTTTATAATGAAAATGAAGATTTGGAGAATGTAATCATCGATAGCATTGTATGAAGGAAGTCTATAATCTGCCCCAGCTGTTTGTGTTGATTTTGTTTATTGCATACCTTGGATGAATTTCTCTATGGATTACCAATACACAGTTTTATAGTACTGTAGTAGTATTGATAGTGTTCCAATTTTTTGTTCTGTACTTCATTTAAGGATAGTTTATCTTTTTTATACCTTCGTAACTACTTCCATGCAACTTTGGCTAATTGGGGCAGCTGCTTAATTGGGCCGAAATTTATTGGTCTTGATGTGTCCCAATTAACCAGTATCCAATGTACATAACATTATCAAAGACATAGACAGGGTAGATAGTCAAAATCATTTCACCATGGCTGAGGTTTCAAAAGAGGATACAAGTTTAAGGAGAGAAGGAAGAATTTTAAAGGGATAAGGTTTTTACACAGAGAATGGCTGATCTCAAGGTTCAAGATTCAAGTCTATTTGTCACCTGTACATGGAAACATCCAGTGAAATGTGCCATTGTGTTAACAACAAACAGACCCCAGGGCATCACACACACTCAATTTCTCTTTTATTCTTTTTGCTATTAAGCAAAAATTATTAGTTAATTAATGTACCAGGCATGGAGGGAATTTGCAAATACCACATGGATCCCTGAACTTGTGAGACAGCAGTACTAACTGCTGTGTAATCAGTTAGATCAAAGTTAGTAGAAGACCATTAAACCAGAGGACATAGGTGCAGAATTAGGCTTTTTGACCCATCGAGTCTGCTCTGCCATTCCATCAGGGCTGATTGATTTTCCTTCTCAACCCCATTCTCCTGCCTTCTCTCCATAACCTTTGACACCCTGACTCATCAAGAACATGTAAATCTCCACTTTCAATACACTCAGTGACTCGGCCTCCATCATACCACTGATTCACTATCCTGCTCATCTGGGTCTCTGGGTTACCAGCAGTTTTAATTCTCCCCTCCATTCACACACCTACATGTCTGTCCTTTGTCTCCTCCGGTAACAGGGTGAATTGAAATGGAAACAAGACAAAGAGCAACTCAGTATTAACAATGAATTCTTCAACTTCCAGCAACTGTCTCCCCCATCCCTTTTCTCTCTCCTTCTAATCTACCCAGTTCCTCTTATGTCCGCCCCACCACTTCATATCAGCCCTCCTCTACCATTTCCATTTGCCCATCAAACACATCTCCATCTGGTTTCCCTTCCCACCTCGCTCACCTGGTTCTGTGCCCTACCTTCCTTTCCTATCAGGATCTATCATCTTCAATCCTTTGTTGCCTCCACTTGTCACCTCCCTGCTTCCATCACTATTTTCACTCTCCCTTCCCCCACCTGTCCATCACTCTTTCATGGGTCTCACATGAATCCACATGTCATCAGCCTGCCTTTGCTCAGCCCTTCCTCTCTCCTCTTTATTTTGCTATCATTCCTCTACCTGTTAGTCCTGAAACATTAACTGTCCATTTCTCTTCACAGATGCTGCCTCCAGCATCTAATCTTTTGCTCACATCAAGGTAGCCTGTATTATTTGACACAGCCGGTAGCTGTCAGCTGAAAGTGGAATTGTGCGCTGCTGGAAGAAGTGAACACCGTGGGATGCCCCTGCAGGAGACAAGCTGCAAATGAACTTGGTGCACCCTGCAGGAACTCCAATAACATCATGCTTCCATACTGTATTGGAGGCATTCAGCACAGAAACAAGCTTTTCAACACAAAATGCCTGTGCCAACAATCAAGTAGCTATCTATACTAATCCTATTCACCAGCACTTGCTCCATTGCCACGTATGCCTTGGCAATTCATGCCCTACATAGATACTTTTCTGCCTTATGAAAGTGCCTGCCTCCGCCACCTTCTCACACAATAATGTTCCAATTTGCAACCAGCCCCTGAAACATAGAAACAGAGAAAACATACAGGCCCTTTGGCCCACAATGCTGTGCTGAACATGTACTTACTTTAGAGATTACCTAGGGTTACCCATAGCTCTCTATTTTTCTGAGCTCCATGTACCTATCCAGGACTCTCTTAAAAGACTCTATCGTATCCACCTCCACCACCGTCACCAGCAGCCCATTCCACACACTCACCAGCTTACCCCTGACATCTCCTCTGTACCTGCTTCCAAGCACCTTAAACCTGTGCCCTCTTGTGCTTGCCATTTCAGCCCTGGTAAAAATCCTCTGACAATCCACACGATCAATACCTCTCATCATCTTATACACCTCTATCAGGTCACCTCTCATCCTCCGCCGCTCCAGGGAGAAAAGGCCGAAGGCATGCTCCCCAATCCAGGCAACATCATTGTAAATCTCCTCTGCACCCTTTCTATAGTTTCCACATCCTTCCTGTAGTGAGGTGACCAGAACTGAGCGCAGTACTGCAAGTGGAGTCTGATCAGAGTCGTGACCAGAACTGAGCACAGTACTCCAAGTGGAGTCTGATCAGAGTCGTGACCAGAACTGAGCACAGTACTCCAAGTGGAGTCTGATCAGAGTCATGACCAGAACTGAGCACAGTACTCCAAGTGGAGTCTGATCAGAGTCCTATATAGCTGTAGCCCTGGATAAAAATATTTTCCCTTTTACTCTGCATCTTAAACTTATGCCCTCTGGTTTTAGATATCACGGTTTGAGATCATCATCCTCCAGACCCTATTGACTGCTCTCTTGGTGCTAAAATCTACTCAATGCATCATAATGCCCTCAGTATAATAGGTTTTAAAGCGAGAGACACAAATAGTTAGCCGAGGATGTGTGTGAGGAAGAGAGTCCTAGCAGTTACCAATTAAATTTAGGAACATTTATATGTTGGGGGTGGAGGGGAGTTAATGAGTTGAGCTGAGGGGAGATCCCAAATTTGTGGGTGTAGATAGTAGAAATTCAGCATAGTGGTAATTACCACTGGATTGTAATCCAGAGACCCAATGATACGCTGGGGTCATGAGTTTGAATCCCACAATGACAGATGGCGAATTTGAATTCAATAGAAATATCTGATGACCATGAAACTTTGTCATTGGGTTAGGGTTCTCTAACCAAGAACCCATCTGGTTCACTAATGTCCTCTGGGGAGTAACCCTGCCATCCTTACCTAGTCTGGCCTAAATGTGACTCCAGACCCGCCACAATGTGATTGAATCAAGTGCCCTCTGAAATGGCCTAGCAAGCCATTCAGTTGTATCTAACCACTAAAAAGAAAATAGTAAGAAATGAACCCAGATGGACAAACTGGCATCTACCTCTGCACTGGAAACGACAACGGCGAAAGCAGCCAATCGACCCTGCAAAGTCCTCCTTACAACATCTGGACACGTGCCAAAGTTGGGAGAGCTGTCTCACAGACTAGTCAAGCAACAGCCTGACATATTTGTACTGACAGAATCATACCTTACTGTTAACATTTCGGATTCTACCATCACCATTCCTGGATATGTACTGTCTTACTGGCAGGACAGACCTCGCGGAGACGGTGGCACAGTGGTATACAGTAGAGAGGGAGATGCCCTGGCAACTCTCAACATCAACTCTGGATTCCATGAAGTCTCACGGCACCAGATTAAACACGGGTAAGGAAACCTCCTGCTGATCACTACGTACCGGCCTCCCTCAGCTGATGAATCAGTGCTTCTCCACGTTGAGCAACACTTGGAGGAGGCACTGAGGATGACAAGGGCACAAAGTGTACTCTGGGTGGGGGATTTCAACCAAGAGTGGCTTGGTCACACCACCGCAGACTGAGCTGGTCAGGTCCTACTGGACAGAGCTACCAGACTGGGAGCACAGCAGGCGGTGAGGGAACCAACGAGAGGGAAAAACACACTTGACCTCATTCTCACCAACCTACCTGCTGTGGAAGCATCTGTCCATGACAGCATCGGTAGAAATGACCACTGCATAGTATTTGTGGAGACTAAATCCCATCTCCACATTGAAAAGACCCTCCACCGCGTTGTGTGGCACTGCCACTATGCTAAGTGGGAGAGATTGAACAGATCTATCAGCCCTAGACTGGGCATCGATGGGACACTGTGGGCCATCAGCAGCAGCACAATTGTACTCAGCTACAATCTGTAACCTCATGGTCCAGCATATCCCCCACTCTATTATTACCACCAGGTCAAGGCATCAACCCTGGTTCAATGAAGAGTGCAGGAGGGTGTGCCGAGAACAACACCTCAATATGAAGCGTCACCCTGGTGAAGGCACAATACAGGACTACTTGCATGCTGGACACCATAAGCAGCAAGTAATAGACAAAGCTAAGTGAGCCAACAACCAATGGATCGCATCTACCCTCTGTAGTCTAGCCACATCCAGCCATGAATGGTGGTGGACAATCTTACAACTCACTGGAGGAGGAGACTCCACAAATATTCCCATCCTCAATGACAGAGGAGCCCAGCACACCTGTGCAAAGGAAAAGTCTGAGACATTCGCAACACTCTTCTGTCAGAAGTGCAGAGTAGATGATCCAGCTCAGCCTCCTCCAGAAGTCCCCAGCATCCCAGATGTCAGTCAGTATGCAGCCAATCCGATTCATTCCACGTGTTATCAGGAAATGGCTGAAAGTGCTGGATACTGTGAAGGCTATGGGCCCAGAGAAAATCCTGGCTCCAGAACTTGCCGCACCACTACCCAAACCATTCCAGTACAGCTACAACACCGGCATCTACCAGGCAATTGGAAAATTACCCAAGTATGTCCTGAAAACAAGAACTAGGACATCCAACCCAGCCAGTTACCGCCCAATCAGCCTACTCTCAATCATCAGCAAAGTATTGGAAGGAATCACCAGCAGTGCTATCATGCAGCACCTACTCGGCAATAACCTGCTTACAGATGCTCAGTTTGAGTTCCATCAAGGCCACTCAGCTCCTGACCTCACCACCTCCTTGGTCCAAACATGGAGCAAAGAGCTAAATACCAGAGGTGAGGTGAGAGTGATAGCCCTCGACATCAAGGCAGCATTTGACCGAGTATGATATCAAGGTGCCCTAGCTAAAATGGAGACAACAGGAATTAGGGGGAAACCCCTCCACTGGTTGGAATCGTACCTGACACGAAGGAAGATGGTTGTGGTGGTTGGAGGTCAATCATCTCATCCCCAGCATATCACTGCAGGAGTTCCTCAGGGAAGTGTCCCAGGACCAACCATCTTCAGCTGCTTCATCGATGACCTTCCTTCCATCATAGGGTCAGAAGTGGGGATGTTCGCAGATGACTGCACAATGTTCTGCACCATTTGTGACTCCTCAGATAATGAAATAGTTCATATCTAAATGCAGCAGGACCTGGACAATATCCAGGCTTGCGCTGACAAGTGGCAAATAACATCCGAGCCACACAAGTGCCAGGCAATGATCATCTCCAACGAGAGAGGCTCTAACCATCGTCCCTTGACATTCAGTGGCATCACTGAATCCCCTGCAATCAACATCCTGGGGGGTTACCATTGACAGGAAACTGAACTGGTGTAGCCATATAAACACTGTGGCTACCAGAGGAGGTCAAAGGCTAGGAATCCTGCAACATGTAACTTACCTCCTGACTCCCCAAAGACTGTCCACCATCTACAAGCCTCAGGAATGCAATGGAATACTCACCACTCGCCTGGATGATTGCAGCTCCATCAACACTTAAGAACAGGGTTCCCCAACCACTGGGCTGTGGACCGGTACCGGGCCGCAAAGCCTGTGCTACCGGGCCGTGAGGAAGCTATATGAGTCAGCTGCACCTTTCCTTATTCCGTCACACACTGTTGAACCTGAACATAGGGTTGCCAACTGTCCCGTATTTGCCGGGACATCCCGTATATTGGGCCAAATTGGTTTGTCCCATGCAGGACTGCCCTTGTCCTGTATTTCCCCCGCTAAGGTACAGCGTTCCTATGAAACCTTTCATGCTGAAATGGCGTGAAGCGAAGAAGCAATTACCATTAATTTATATGGGAAAAATTTTTGTGCGTTCCCAGACCCAAAAAATAACCTAACAAATCATGCCAAATAACACATAAAACCGAAAATAACTAACACTAACATATAGTAAAAGCAGGAATGATATGATAATTACACAGCCTATATAAAGTTGAAATAATGTATGTACAGTATAGTCGGGAAGATGAAGGCAAAACCAATTTGTGGGAGGAAAAATCGTCATGTAGGCGTATGCGCACACAGGTGCCCGTGCAAGGCTTCATGGTCATGGTAGTCTTTCCTGGGGTAAAGTGTCCCAGGATTTGACTGCTACTTTTGTCCCTTATTTGGGAGTGAGAAAGTTGGCAACCCTAACTGTAAAAGACACATTGAAGTGAGTTTAACCCTACTTGAACACCAACACCACCCCGCCCCGGTCGGCCAGTCCGCAAGAATATTGTCAATATTAAACCATTCTGCGGTGCAAAAAAGGTTGGGGACCCCTGATCAAGAAGCTGGACACCATCCAGTACAAGGAAGCCCACTTGATTGGTACCCTTCCACAAGCATCAAAACCCTCCACCATCGACGAACAGTTGCAGTAGTGTGTACTATCTACAAGACGCTCTGCAACAACACTCACCAAGTCACTCATCATCCTGACTTGAAAAAATACTGCCATTCCTTCATTGTTGCTGGTTCAAAATCGTGGAATTCCCTCGCTAACAGCACAGTGGGTGTACCTACACCTCAGGGACTGCAGTGGTTCAAGGCAGCTCATCACCACCTTCTCAAGGACAACTAGGGATGGGCAATAAGTGCTGGCTTAGCTGGTGATGCCCACATGCCATAAATGGATAAATTTAAAAGTGAGGTCACTGGTCATTGATAGATGATATTTCCGGAGGTAATGGGGTAGGACACCATGGTAGCTGTTAGAAGACTGGGGTAAGAAGCTATTTGAGAAGCTGTAGCTTGGACTAGAGGCTGTGCAAAAGCTGTAAGTGGCTTCTGAGGTCAGAAATGTTGACTCATTTGTGGAGCAGTTTAGTCACTTATTTCATTAAAACTCAGAAGGGCTGAGTTAATGCAGGGTGCAGTCAGGGCAAGCATTGCAGATTTCTGAAATAGTAATCCATCCCACCCTATGGCCATCCTTATTGGGCCACTGGTGGAAGTAAATTGTTGGCACCATGAAAACTACCTGAAATATAAAGAGAAGCTGATAACTATCACAGTAAAACTTGATCATCTACAATACAAGGGACTTCGGCCTGGCACTGTCTCCCTCCCTCCCTGTTGCACAAATTCTTTTGGTTCACTTTCAATATTACACGGCAAAATAGTAATTTTTCTATTAAGCTAGGAAAATAGGAAACCGGGCCTTGGTGAGTGGGAAGGGAGTGTGGCAATCAGGATCCTGATGGGAGCACAGGAACTGGGGCCCAGATACTTGGGAAAGAAAGCTGGTGAGAAGGGAACATTACCTGCTGAACCATTAGGATATCTAAATAGTGAGATTATCAAAGTTTTACTGTAATTTGAACTTGTATACAGATTTATCCAACACTTTTTCCAATAATCAGCTCAAGTATACTGAGCTGAAAGACGATGAATTTGGCAAGCTCCTGCTTATTATGGTTTTATCAGCTTAATTAAAATCTTACCTAAAATTTGAAAAGGTTAATGTTACACTTACTTGTTTTAAGCCGATCTGTAGTTTGAGCTCTTCCGCTTTTTCTCACAATGTTGTATTAGTAGTCATTCGATCTCAATGCAAAGGTCATTCTTGGTCCAAGGATATCTAGGAATAATCAACTCTTTTCTTTTTGAAATAAATATTCAGATTTATTAATCCAAAGAAAATCTTATCCCCTGTACACTGTTTAATTTTGCTCACCAGTGGGGCAACACACAATAAAATAAATCCGTAAGTTTGTTGCAAGTTTTTTATGATTCAGAATGAAAATGCTGTTTTGCATTTAACTTCCCCTTAATTTGCAAGTGTCTAATGTTACAACCACTGTCACGTTAACCCTTCAGCTGCAAGATGCCTCTCAGTTTATCCATCATTGTTTGAAAGTAATGTTCACTACTCATGGAAGAAATTAATTACAATTTAACATTGCTTTTGATCCATTCATATTTTTGTCAAGTAAACTGACAATGGTAAATAGGCTTAGAAGGCTCTACCGGTCAATCATGAATTGTTACCATGTTCCCTCAGATTCCAGAGATATAAGCTTAATAAATAGGACCTGAACATTGTGTTTTACCATAAAATAATAAGAAAAGGTCAATTTTAAAAAAATATTATTTTCTTAATTAATGTTTCCAATAATACATATCTGTAATACAATTAATGACATAGAGCCCTAGTCATAGAGAAGTACAGCACAGAAACAGGCCCTTCAGCCCATCTAATCTGTGCCAAACCATTTAAACTACTTACTCCCATCGACCTTCACTGACACAATAGCCCTTCATTCACCTGCCATCCATGTACCTCTTAAATGTTGAAACTGAGCTCATCTACACCACTAACAAAAGAAATTCTGCAGATGCGGGATATCGGAGCAACACACACACAATTCTGGAGGAACTCAGCAGGCCAGTCAGCATCTATGGAAAAGAGTACAATCAGCGTTTGGAGGAACAACACCTTATATTCCATATGGGCAGCCTCCAACCTGATGGCATGAACATCGATTTCGCAGACTTCCAGTAATGCCTCCACTCCCACCACTTCACCATTTCCCACCCCTTTCTCTCTCTTGTTATCTCCTTGCCTGCCCATCGCCTCCTCCTCCCTCTCCTTTCTTCTTTCTTTCAAGGCCTTCTGTATCTTTCAACAATCAACTTCCTAGCTCTTTGCTTCATTCCTCCCCTCCAAGTTTCACCTATCACCTGCCATTTCTCTCTCCACCACACCTCCTCCCCCACCTTTCTAATCTACTCCTTGGCTTTTTTTTTCTAGCCCTGCTGAAGGATTTCGGCCAAAACATCGACTGTACTCTTTCCAGAGATATGCCAGTTAAACTGGCAGCTCATTCCACACCCTCCTGACCTTCTGAGAGAAGAGCTTTGCCTCATAATCCCCTTAAGCTTTTCACCTTTCACCCTTAACCCATGACCTCTGGTTGTAGTCCCTCCCAACCTCAGTGGGAAAAGCCTGTTTGCACTTACCCTATCTTTAACTCTCATAATTTTGTATACCTCTATCAAATCTCCCCTCAATCGTCCATGTTCCAAGGAACAAACTCCTAACCTATTCAATTTTTCCTTATGTCCTCCAGTTATAGCAACAATTCTTATAAATTTTCTCTGTGCTCTTTTAACCTTATTTACATTTTTTCCTGTAAGTAGGTGACCAAAGCTGCACGCAATACTCCAAATTAGGCCAACTTTAACCCAACCTTAACATAACATCCCACCTCCTGTACTCAATCCATTGATTTATGAAGGCCAATGTGCCAAAAGGTTTCTTTACAACCCTATCTACATGTGATGCCACTTTCAAAGAATTATGGACATGTATGGTGTGCCACAGGGATCAGTGCTGGGTCCATTGTTATTTGTCATCTGGATGATAATGTGGTAAATTGGATCAGCAAGTTTGCTGATGATACAAAGATTGGAGGTGTAGTGGACAGTGAGGAAGGTTTTCAAAGCCTGCGGAGGGACTTGGACCAGCTGAAAAAATGGGCTGAAAAATGGCCAATGGAGTTTAATACAGGCAAGTGTGAGGTATTGCACTTTGGAAAGACAAACCAAGGTAGACCATAAAGGGTAAATGGTAAGGCACTGAGGAGTGCAGTGGAACAGAGGGATCTGGGAATACAGATACAAAATTCCCTAAAAGTGGCGTCACAGGTAGATAGGGTCGTAAAGAGAGCTTTTGGTACATTGGCCTTTATTAATCAAAGTATTGAGTATAAGAGCTGGAATGTTATGATGAGGTTGTATAAGGCATTGGTGAGGCTGTATCTCCAGTATTGTGTTCAGTTTTGGTTACCAAATTACAGGAAGGACATTAATAAGGTTGAAAGAGTGCAGAGAAAGTTTACAAGGATGTTGCCGGGACTTGAGTAACTCAGTTACAGAGAAAGGTTGAATAGGTTAGGACTTTATTCCGTGGAGCATAGAAGAATGAGGGGAGATTTGATAGAGGTATATAAAATTATGATGGGTATAGATACAGTGAATGCAAACAGGCTTTTTTCCACTGAGGCAAGGGGAGAAAAAAAACAGAGGACATAGGTTAAGGGTGGGGGGGGAGTTTAAAGGGAACATTAGTGGGGGCTTCTTCACACAGAGAATGGTGGGAGTATGGAATGAGCTGCCAGATGAGGTAGTAAATGCGGGTTCTTTTTTAACATGTAAGAATAAATTGGACAGATACATGGATGGGAGATGTATCGAGGGATATGGTCCGTGTGCAGGTCAGTGGGACTAGGCAGAAAATGGTTCGGCACAGCCAAGAAGGGACAAAAGGCCTGTTTCTGTGCTGTAGTTTTTCTGTGGTTTCTATAGTATTCCCATATGCATTTCTTCTACCACACTCCTCAGTTCCCTACCATTCATTGTGTAAGTCCTACTCTGCTTGGTCCTGCTGAAGTGCAACACCTCGCACTTGTCTGTACACCCCCATTCTTGGTACCTTCCACAAATTTGTTGATCCAGTTAACCACATTATCATACAAATGATTGATATAGATGACAAACAACACTAGACCCAGCATCAATCCCTGTGGCACTCCACTAGTCACAGGCTTCCAGTCAGAGTGGTAACCATCTATACCACTCTCTGGTTTTTCCCACAAAGAGAATATCTGATCCAGTTTACTACCTCATCCTGAAAGCCGAGTGACTGAACTTTATTAACCAATCTCCCATGTGGGACCTTGTTAATTGCCTTACTGAAGTCCATGTGGACAACATCCACTGCCTTGTCTTCATCCACTTTCCTGGTAACTTCCTCAAAAGGTTAGATGTGACCTACCACACCCAAAACTATGCTGATTATCCTTATTGTCTATCCAAATATTTATACGTACGACCCCTTAGAATACCTCCGATAACTTTCGCACTGCTGATGTCAGGCTCTCCAGCCTATACTTCCTTGGTTTATTTTTAGAGTCGTTCTTAAACAGGGGAACAACATTAACTATATTCCAATCCTCTGGTACCTCACCTGTCACTAAGGATGATTTAAATATCTCTGCTAGGGACCTGGCAATTTCAGCACTTGCCTTCCACAGGGTCCGAAGGGACACTTTGTTGGGTCCTAAAGATCTTTCCACCCTGATTTGCGCAGGACAGCAAACACCTCCTCCTCTGTAATCTGCTTAGGGTCCATGAAATTGATGCCGCTTTGCCTCACTTCTATAGACTCTGTGTATGTCTCCTGAGTAAATACAGTGCAGAGAAATCATTTAAAATCTTCCCCCATCTTTTTTGGACCCACACATGGATTACCATTCTGATCTTCCAAAGGACCAATTGTGTCCCTTGCAATCCTTTTGCTCCTAACACACCTGTAGAATCCCTCAGGGTTCTCCATCACCTTGTCAGCTAGGGCAACCTCATGCCTTCTTTTAGCCCTCCTGATTTCTTCATAAGTGTTCTCTTGTATGGCTTATACTCCGTAAGCACCTCAGAGCACCTCAGGAGAAGATGGTGGTGCAATGCAGTGCGTGCGGCCGCTCTGAATTGATATCGTATTTGTGAACTAGGATGCCATGCACAATCCTGATTTGATACAGACAGCTGTGAGAAACATGGAGGAACATCTGGAGAAACTTCTGAAATGCCCGCTTCGCTGCCACTGCTACTGTGCGATCGAGAATCTCCGGAGGGGAAGGCCCCAAATCCTCGGCTTTGCCTATTGCCGGGGCCGGGGTTGAAGCACTCGGCAGAGATGGCGTCCAGTGTCGGAGGGCTGATCGGAGGCTCGAAGTTTTCGGACGGACTCAGGGTCGGACTGTGGTTGGGTGCTTCCATGGTGCTGCATCGGCAAGTTTGCAGCACTGGAAGCTCATGGCAGGAAGAGTTTTCTTCCTTCAATCATCTGTGTGAGATGATGGGACTTTCGAAAGACTTTGAGACTTTTCTACCGTGCCCATGGTCTGTTCTTCTATCAAATTACAGTATTGCTTGCACTGTCGTAACTATATGTTATAATTATGTGGTTTTTGTCAGTTTTTGTTAGTTTGTCTTGTGTTTCTGTGATATAATTCTGGAGGAACAAATTGTATCATTTCTTAATGTATGCATTACTAAATGACAATAGAAGAGGACTGCATGTCCTCATAACCTAATCTAATCTAATCTAATTTGTTCCTACCTGCCTATACCAGCAATGCACTTCATTTTTGTTCTTAAACAGGGCCTCAATATCTCTTGAAAACTAAAGTAACCTACAGCTGTTATCTTTACCTTTTATTCTGACAGGAATTTCACTTTTGAATGCCTCCCACTTATCACATATATTTTTTGCTGGAAAACAGCCTGTCCCAATCCACAGTTACCAAATCCTTCCTGATACAATTAGTTTTCCTTTAAGGATGTAGCTTTCAAAATTAATTTGTTCATGGGCTTTCAATAGAATATGTCAGCTGAGGGATACACGTTCTCTGTGGAGTCCTCTCTGAATGAACATAGCATGTGCAGACAGATATACAGTATATGAAACACAAATAGCACAAGGAAAGGAATATTCCCTTTATTCAAAAGTTTCCTTCAGACTGCACCCTGGAAGTTTTTGTAACATCATCACATGTAATTGATCACATGCACAACCATTAACCAACTCACAAGAATAAATATTGCTCCGTATAACACACCATGTGAAAGTTTTCACTAAAAAGGTAAGAGTAAAATATGAACAGCAATCTTCTTTTATTATTTTTCATTATCAGTTTAATACAGAGACTGAAAACAGATACTTTTAGCTAAGGTATTATTTTTAAAACCACCAATACCTCCTTTACAAAGTGCTAATAATTGGAAGTTGCCCCAAATTAGACTGAGATAAAAAGCATAATCTGCACTAATCATGAGATGTCAAGGAGACTTGATGGGACTCTGCAGACCAGTTTTTGTTCACATTTCCAACTGGAAATCAGAATCAGAGGGTCTATTTGGATTTTTAGAAGGTCTTTGACAAGGTGCCACACATGAGGCTGCCTAATAAGGTAAGAGCTTATGGTATTTAAGGAAAGATATTAGCATGGAGAGAAGATTGGCCGACTGGCAGGAGGAAAAGAATGGGAATAAAGCATTGGTTGGCTGCCAATGGCTAGTTGTGTGCTGCACGGGTCGCTGTTAGAACCAACTCGTTTCACAGTGTATGTCAATGATTTGGATGAAGGAATTGATGCCTTCATGGCTAAGTTTATGGATGATACAAATATAGGTGAAGGGGCAGATACTGTTGAGGAAGAAGGGGTCTGCAGAAGGATCTATACAGATTAGGTGAATTGGCAGATGGAATATAATGTAGGGAAATGCATGTCATGCATGGGCTGAAGGAATAAAGGTATGGACTATTTTCTAAACAAGGAGAAAATTTTAAAAATCAGAGGTGCAGAAGGATTTGGGGGGTCCTCGTACAGAATTCCTTAAAGGTAAACTTACAGGCGAGTTGGTGGTGTGGAAGGCAAATGTGAGGTTACCATTAATTTCAAGAGGACGGGAATATAGAAACAAAGATGTAATGCTGAGGCTTTCTAAGGCATTGCTCACATTGCACATAATCAGTTCTGGGCCTCTTGTTTAAGAAAAGATGTGCTGGCATTGGAGGGGGTCCAGAGGAGGTTCACAAGGATGATCCCAGGAATGAAAGGGTTAACATACGAAGAGCCTGATTACACTTCATAAGCATAGAACTTTCCTGAAAGAAGCCTTAGAGGAAGAAACAAATTCTAATGTGCATTACAACATGATTAGATATATTTCTGGCTTCCTACATTATAACCAGATAAAATTTCCTATATTGACAAACCAAAAAAAATAGATATTGGGAAAAAGGAAAGGAAATTGCCTTTTAAACTCACAAGAGAGCACAGACCGTCAACTTTCTTTTGCTGTTGATGTTTCTGTAGCAGGCTATTTCTTTTTTATAAGGTCGAGTTGCTAGTGTGACGCTCAACCCAGCGCGGATGGAAAGCGTGCCAGGGGAGCCGGCTGGATTCGAACTCAGGAGCCTTCGCTCCGAAGTCCAGCGCTGATGTCACTACGCCACCAGCCGACTAGATATTGGAACAAGCAGCCAAAAACCTGCTGTGGGTAGTTTATAAGAAGCTTCCTCAAGGAGAAATGGAAGACAGTGGTGCAAAGCGGCCTGTGGTTATGGACAGCAAAACCACCAGTTTAGGTCCCAGGCAGCTGAAAGGAAATAGTAGTGGCTTAAAATGTGGGAACCAGCAGTGCGCTCCTGTTGTATCAGTCTTAATAATTCACCTTACCTTATTCTACCCTGCTAGCAATAGCATAAGATCTAACATCTCTCAACAAGCATTGCTTTGATCTACCAGAAATGGAGGGATGGAGTGGAAGGTAGAGCAGAGTCAGTAAAAACACACAGGAGAAAAGTACGATGGGAAAGGTAAACACAAGATCCAACATGTCTGAATGGGAATCAGAATGAGAATTAAAATGTTTGGCCACCGGAACATCTCAGTGTGGCGGATAGTGCGGAGGTGCTCGACAAAGCAGTCCCCCAATTTACGGCTGGTCTCACCAGCGTAGAGCAAGCTGCATCAGCAGCACTGGACAAAATAGACAACCCAGCAGATTGATAGGTGAAGTTTTGCCTCACCTGGAAGGGAATATGGTGCTCTGAAAGGAAGTGAGGAAGGAGGTGTATGGACAGATGTGACACCTGGGCCGCTTGCAGGGATAAGACCATAAGACAAAGGAGCAGAAGTAGGCCATTCAGCCCATCGAGTCTGCTCCGCCATTTTATCATGAGCTGATCCATTCTCCCATTTAGTCCCACTCCCCCACCTTCTCACCATAACCTTTGATGCCCTGGCTACTCAGATACCTATCAATCTCTGCCTTAAATACACCCAATGACTTGGCCTCCACTGCCACCCATGGCAACAAATTCCATAGATTCACCACCCTCTGGCTAAAAAAATTTCTTCGCATTTCTGTTCTGAAAGGGCGTCCTTCAATCCTTAGGTCATGCTCCCTCGTACTAGATTCCCCCATCATGGGAAACAGCTTTGCCACATCCACTCTGTCCATGCCTTTTAACATTCGAAATGTTTCTATGAGGTCTCCCCTCATTCTTCTGAACTCCAAGGAATACAGTCCAAGAGCGGACAAACGTTCCTCATACGTTAACACTCTCATTCCCGGAATCATTCTAGTGAATCTTCTCTGTACCCTCTCCAACGTCAGCACATTCTTTCTTAAATAAGGACACCAAAACTGCCCACAGTACTCCAAGTGAGGTCTCACCAGCGCCTTACAGAGCCTCAACATCACATCCCTGCTCCTATACTCTAATCCTCTAGAAATGAATGCCAACATTGCATTCGCCTTCTTCACCACCGACTCAACCTGGAGGTTAACCTTAAGGGTATCCTGTACAAGGACTCCCAAGTGCTGTTGCAGAACTTTGAATTCTCTCCCCAATTAAATAATAGTCTGCCCGTTTATTTCTTCTGCCAAAGTGCATAACCATACACTTACCAACATTGTATTTCATTTGCGACTTCTTTGTCCATTCTTCCTATCTATCCAATTCTCTCTGCAGACTGTCAGTTTCCTTAGCACCCCTCCACCTATCTTCGTATCGTCAGCAAACTTAGCCACAAAGCCTCTATTCCATAATCCAAATCGTTGATGTACAATGTAAAAAGAAGCGGCCCCAACACTGATCCCTGTGGAACACCACTGGTAACCGGCAGCCAACCAGAATAGGATCCCTTTATTCCCACTCTCTGTTTCCTGCCAATCAGCCAACGCTCTATCCACATATGTAACTTTCCTGTAATTCCATGGGCTCTTATCTTGTTAAGTAACCTCATGTGTGGCACCTTGTCAAAGGCCTTCTGAAAATCCAAATATACAACATCCACTGCATCTCCCCTGTCTAGCCTCCTTGTAATTTCCTCAAAAAATTGTAATAGGTTTGTCAGGCAGGATTTTCCTTTAAGGAATCCATGCTGAGTTCTGCCTATCTTGTCATATGCCTCCAGGTATTCTGTAACCTCATCCTTGACAATCGACTCCAACAACTTCCCAAACGCCAATGTCAAGCTAACAGGTCTATAATTTCCTTTTTGCTTCCTTGCCCCCTTCTTAAATAGCAGAGTGACATTTGCAACCTCCAGTCCTCCGGAACCATGCCAGAATCTATCAACTTTTGAAAGATCATCGTTAATGCCTCCGCAATCTCCACAGCTACTTCCTTCAGAACACGAGGGTGCATTCCATCTGGTCCGGGAGATTTATCTACCTTTAGACTATTCAGCTTCCTGAGTACTTTCTCTGTCATAATTGTGACTGCGCACACTTCTCTTCCCTGCCACCCTTGAGTGTCCGGTATACTGCTGATGTCTTCCTCAGTGAAGACTGATGCAAAATACTCGTTCATTTCCTCCGCCATCTCCTTATCTCCCATTACAATTTCTCCAGCATCATTTTCTATCAGTCCTATATCTACTCTCACCTGTCTTTTACTCTTTATATACTTGAAAAAGCTTTTAGTATCCGCTTTGATATTATTTGTTAACTTCCTTTCATAGTTAATCTTTTCCCTCTTAATGACCTTCTTAGTTTCCTTTTGTAAGGTTTTAAAAACTTCCCAATCCTCTGTCTTCCCACTAATTTTTGCTTCCTTGTATGCCCTCTCGTTTGCTTTAACTTTGGCTTTGATTTCTCTTGTCAACCACGGTTGCATCCTTTTTCCATTCGAAAATTTCTTCTTTTTTGGAATATACCTGTCTAGCACCTTCCTCACTTCTCACATAAACTCCAGGCACTGCTGCTCTGCCGTCTTTCCCGCCAGTGTCCCTTTCCAGTCAACTCTGGCCAGTTCCTCTCTCATGCCACTGTAATTTCCTTTACTCCACTGAAATACCGACACATCAGATTTCGGCTTCTCTTTTTCAAATTTCACAGTGAACTCAATCATGTTATGGTCACTGCCTCCTAAGGGTTCCTTCACCTCAATCTCTCTAATCACCTCCGGTTCATTACACAATACCCAATCCAGTACAGCCGATCCCCTACTGGGCTCAACAACAAGCTGTTCTAAAAAGCCATCTCGCAGACATTCTACAAATTCTCTCTTGAGATCCAGTGCCAACCTGATTTTCCCAATCCACTCGCATGTTAAAATCTCCCACAATTATCATAACACTAACACTGCCCTTCTGACAAGCCTTTTCTATTTCCTGTTGTAATTTGTTGCCTTTTAGAATGGAAGCCAGGGTGGTAGTGAGGCAAAGATGATGGTAGTGTTTGAAGGCACATGAATGCGTTGGAAACAGAGGGATGTGGATCATGTAGAGCATGTGCAGGCAGAAAGGATTAGTTTCATTTGGCATTATGTTCAGTACAGACACTGTGTACTGTACTGTTCTACGATAGGGAAGGTGATCTAAATTCCAGGGTTGATAGGCTTATCGTAAGAGGAGCATTTGATGGCTGTGGACCTGTACTCAATGGAATTCAGAAGAATGAGACGGGATCTCATTGAAGTCCATCGAATGTTGAAAGGCCTCAGTAGAGTGGATGTGGAGAGGATGTTTCCTATAGTGGGGGAGTCTAAAACCAGAAGACACAGCTTCAAAATAGAGAGATCTCTATTTAGAGCAAAGACAAAGAGGTATTTTTTTAGGCAGAGAGTGGTGAATCTATGGAATTCTTTGCCACAGGCAGCTGTGGAGGCCAAGTCTTTGCGTATATTTAAGGCAGAGTTTGATAGATTCTTGATTGATCAGGGCATAAAGGGATACAGGGAGAACGCAGGCCATTGGAGCTGAGAGAGAAAATGGATCAGCCATGATGAATTGGCGGAGCAGACTTGATGAGCCAATTGGCCTAAATCTGCTCCTATATGCTATGGCCTTATTGTCTAAATTGAATGAGGTAATAGAGCACTCCTTGAAAACAAATAGGCTAGAGAAGGGTCTACAAGGATCTCTGAAAGGAAAATCTTGTTTGAGTAATCTGCTGCTGTTCTTTGAGGTTGCAGTTAGTAGCGGAGACTAGTGTGTGAAACGTACTTGTAATTCAGAAGGCATTGGTTTAGGTCCCATGCAAGATATAGCTCAGTATGGTTCAAGCATATGAAATTGCTCAAAAATATGATATGAATGGTGTACTTTTAAGGGTTAATCTTTATATTTGTTGGTCTTGAACGTAATAGAACTGGCTGCTGGAGCTTTGATTATACTGTGAGAGGACAGCTGTGGGAACATAAAAGTTAGGTGAGTACAGAGCTGGAACCTGTGAAGAGTGGAGACCAGTAATAATTGTTTTTACTTCGGTGATTTGAGGTGTACCGGTTCACTTACTGCAGCTTCTCATCAATAGAATGGCAGCAAAAGTAAAGCAGTTGGAGGCTTGAGGGTAGTTTTTCGGGATTTCACCGACAGGCTGACCATAAACAGTACCGTGGATTGAGTGGGAGGCGTGCAACGGTGCAGGGGGGACCCATGCATGCCTAAATAAGTATTTTATGCTTGCTATTTTTCCGTAATAAAGAAAGTTTTGTAGCTTGAAGTAGATTACTGGGGTTTGTGTCTTTCTACCTTACTGAGACTGTTTTGTTGTAACAAAGCAAATGGAGAATTGGTGAGTGCAAAAAGTGGTAGTAAATGGGGCTGCCTCAACTTCGCACAGTGTGATGAATTGTGCTCAGCACGTCAATGTCTGACAAACCATGTCAATGAGGGGGTGAAATATCATTACAGACTGCAAAGCTGAGAGAGGTCCACTTAGTCTCTGTTTTTGAATTCTGTCAATTTGCTGACAGTAGGATTGTGAGTATATAGCAAAGTGCTTGGGGAATATGAACAGGCTGAGTGAGTCTGTGAAATATAATCTGGAAATATGTGAGGTCATCTTCTTTAGTGCAGATAAAATAAAGGCAGATTATTTCTGAACTGGAGACAGCTTGGGTAATGTTGACCCAGATAGATAGATAGGTAGATATACTTTACTGATCCCAAGGGAAATTGGGTTTTGTTACAGCTGCACCAACCAAGAATAGAGCATAAATATAGCAATACAAAAACCACAAACAATCAAACAACAATATGCAAACTATGCCAGATGGAAAATAAGTCCAGGACCAGCCTATTGGCTCAGGGTGTCTGACCCACCACGGGAGGAGCTGCAAAGTTCGATGGCCACTGGCAGGAACCACCTCCCATTACACCCAGTGTTGTCTCTCGGTAGAATATGGCCGGAGTCCAACAGTAAAAAGTTCAATATCCAGTCTACAAACACGTTCCTCGATCGTAATATGACCCGGATTGCACCATTCATTGTTAACCAGAACAGCAAGCCCCCAACTCCTTTACGCTTACCGCCCTCAGTGCACTTCTGGTCAGCCGGAACGGTCTGGAAGCCGTCCATGAAGAAGTTTTGACCGGGTGTGTCCTTGTGCAGCCCCGTTCCAGTAAAACACATCACACTGCGCTCCCGAAATGTTCTCTGACGCCTGGCTAGCGCTGTGAACTCGTCCATTTTATTACCCACCGAACTCCTCTTCTCCATAAGTCTCTGTTGTCTCGACCCGGCCCTCTTTCCTCGACTTTGTGATCCCCCTCTGCATCCTCTGTGTGTTTTCCTCCAGATTTCAGCAGGGGTGTCTGCCGCTCTGCTCGCTAAACCGGCCGGCATAAGAGCAAGCAGCTGGTCCCTGGAATAAACAATGCGACCATACTGCTGCCCCACTAATGAGACGTGTCAGAATGTAACTATTTCCAGCACTAAAAACCCAAATAAAACTCTCTCCACCAGCTTCAACGTGTTACCGTGAAAAAAAATACAACAAATAACGTAAGTTAAAGTAGTAAGAAGAATAAAGTAAGAAAACTAGATGGAACGGCTGTAACAGGCTGCATGCACAACTGGTGTATGCTTGTCCCCATGTTACTGAAGGACAATATGTAGATAACGGACAGGGAAAAGGGTTTGTTCGTAAAAATGATGTGAATGCAGGAGTGAGGAAGACCTATTGCCTGACCAAGGGCCGTTGTGATACCACAAAGTATTGTAGTACAGTTTTGATGGTGCAGGAAAGAATGCTAAGGCAGAAAACCAACTGTTATCTTAATGAATGGCAAAACAAGGTGGAGGGAGGGAACTGATTGCTGACTCCTGCTTCTAATGTTCTTATGTTCAAATGTTAGACCATTGACATGAAACATCTATTCTGTAATCCAGAAAACCAAATATGGATTATTTCAGTACTACACCTTCGATTGAGTGCAGTGTGATAATGGTCAATTTAGGATTATAATTAATTCACTGAGCATTTCCTGGCATGAATTATATCTAAGCTGATGTCGGTATAAGGCATGTACCAGTGATGCTACTGTCCATAGTAAATGGACATTAGATTCCTGGATCACTGGGATCATTTCTGGAGAAAGTGGACCTGTGCAAGAGGGACAAGTTGTACATAAACCAGATTGAGACCAACGTTTTAGTTGAAAGTTTGAAATGTTACTGTCAGGAGAAGAGGGTTTAGAGGAGATTGTCAGATAGAGTGTTACAGTGACCTTGAGGAGCAAGTACAGTGAGCTGAGCAAGAATGCAAATGGATATGAGGTACAGCAAACCAAATTGTATCAATTTAATGTAAGGATTCTAATGAGTAAGCTGCATAAACTCAAGGCTTCAATTAACTCATAGCACCATGATATTGCTGTCATCTCTGAAACATGCTTGAAAAGTGAACAGGGCTGGCAACGCAGTTTTCTGAGGTACAGAAGTTTCAGGTAAGACAGAGGGGAGAATAAAAGATGAAGTGGCATTGCACTGTTAGTCAGGTAATGCATTTTTTTTAGCATGTTCCAGCATACTCCCCAAAAATTCAGTATACCCTAGAATACTCCCCAAATCTTCAACATGTCCTAGAATACTCCCCAAATCCTCAGAATATCCACAAATACTCACTAAATCTCCAGTAAATCCTAGGATACTCCACAAAACTTCAGGATGTCCTAGAATACACCCAAAGTTCAGTAGGTCCTAGAATACTCCCCAAATCTTCAGTATATCCTAGAATACTCCCCAAATTTTCAGTATGTCTGAGAAAACTCCCCAAATCTTCAGTATATCCTAGAATACTCCCCAAATTTTCAGTATATCCTAGAATACTCCCCAAAGTTCATTATGTCCTAGAATAATCCCCAAATCTTCAGTATGTCCTAGAATACTACTGAAATCTTCAGGATGTCCTAGAATACACCCAAAGTTTAGTAGGTCCCAGAATACTCCCTGAATCTTCAGTATATCCTAGAATACTTGTCAAACCTCAGGATATCCTAGAATACTCCCCAATTCTTCAATATGTCCTAGAATACTCTCCAAATCTTCAGTACATTCTGGAATACTCCCCAAATCAGTATATCCTAGAATGCTCCCTAAATTTTCAGTATGTTCTAGAATACTCACCAAATCTTCAGTATAGCCTAGAATATCCCAAAATTTTCAGTATATGCTAGAACACTCCCCAAGGTTCAGTACATCCTAGGATGCTCCCCAAAGTTCAGTATGTCCTAGGATAATCCACAAATCTTCAGTATGTCATAGAATACTCCCCAATTCTTCAGTATGTCCTAGAATACACACCAGATCTTCAGTATATCCAAGAATACTCCCCCAATCCTCAGTATTTCCTAGAATACTCCCCAGATCTTCATTATATCCAAGAATACTCCCAAAATTTGCAGTATATCCCAGACTACTCCTCAAATCTTCAGTATAAGCCAAGAATACTCCCCAAATCTTCAGTATATCCAAGAATACTCCCCAAATCTTCAGTAGGTCCTAGAATACTCCCTAAATCTTCAGTACATCCTACAATACTCCCTCGATCCTCAGTATTTCCTAGAATATTCCCCAGATCTTTATTATATCTGAGAATACTCCCCATATTCACAGTATATCATAGATTACTCCCCAAATTTTCAGTATAAGCCAAGAATACTCCCCAAATCTTCAGTATAACCAATAATACTCCCCAAATCTTCAGTATATCCAAGAAAACTCCCCAAATCTTCAGTAGGTCCTACAATACTCCCCAATTCCTCAGAATATCCTAGAATACTCCCCAAATCTTCATTATACCTTAGACTACACCCCAAATCTTCAGCATATCCAAGAATACTCCCCCAATCCTCAATATATTGCTTCAATTTCATTTTTTATATGATCCATAATGTGAAGTGTCCTTCATATATTGTCTTGTGTTTGGCGTTGTTGTATAAAACCTGTCTGATCATTATATATCAGTGTGGGTAGAAACTCTACTAATTGTATGGCCATGATGAAGGTAAATATTCTATAATCCACATTAAGAACAGCTATTGGTCTAAATGACCCACATTCCATTTTATCCTTGCCTTATTTCAGCATAGCTGAGATTATCGTCTCCTTCCAGCTGGGTGGCATTTGCGCCTTTCTCAGGGTCCGGCTCAGTGTGGGGAGTAAAACAGGAATTAATTCACTTCTAAACTCTTTATACCACTCTGCCGTATATCCATCTGATCCTGGTGACTTGCTTAATTTAAGCCTACTAATTACAGCTTTTGGTTCAGCTTCAGTTATGTCATCAGTCATCGTTCTATTTTGTTCTTTGCTTAAAGTGGGTAACTCTAAAGAATTGAGGAAGGTGTCAATTTGTGTTATGCTTCCCCCTGGAACTTTGGAATTTGGAGTTTTGTAAAACATTTCAAAAGCTTCGTGAATTTCACTTAGCTTATTGTTTTTTATCACTTTTGTTCTTGGATCTCTAATTCTATGAATTGTATTTTCTACTATCTTTTTTTTCAGTTTCCATGCCAGTATTTTCATAGATTTAGATCCACTTTCATAGTGTCTCTGCTTCAAAAACATTAATTTTTTTTCTAATTTCTTGTGTAGCCAAACTATTAATTTCATTCCCAGTTTTTTTTTTCATTTCCTCTAGTGTATCCTGTGCCAAACTCAATTGTGTTTTTTCTAGTTCCTTCAGCTTATTTTGTAATTCCTCTAATGTTTTATTCCTTTTTTTTTCCTATATGAAGACATCGCTATAATTTTCCCTCTTAAGACAGCCTTCAGAGTATCCCATAGAATGGGAGGTGAAACTTCTCCATTATCATTGAATTCTAATTAAAGACCAATTTCTTTTTTAATTTGTTCCTTAAAATGGGGATCATTGAATAGACTTGAATTTAGTTTCCAAATAGTATTCTTTGGTTGCAGGTCAAAATCAACAGATAAATATATAGGTGCATGGTCACTTACATCTATTGTCCCAATTCCACAGGTGATTATTTTGTCTCTATCTTTTCCAAATGTTATGAAATAGTCTGTTCTTGTATATAGAGAATGGGGGGGCAGAATAATGAGTGTAATCCCTTCTGTCAGGGAAAATGTCCCTCCATATATCAATTAGACCAACATCCTCAAAAAGAGTGTTAACTTTCTTATGTAAGGACTTTGTTTCATAAGTTTTTCTATTGGAAGAGTCTAACTTTGGTTGTAATTGTAAATTTAAGTCTCCCCCACGTATCAAGACATCTTCTGTTTCTATTAACATAATATTAGTAATTTTCTGGAAGAAACTAATATCACTTCCTGTGGCTGCGTATATATTCAAGAAAGTAACTGGATTTCCATCTATATTCCCCCTTACTAGAATATATCTGCCCTCCTTATCTCCCATTTCGAATACTTTTTCAAAATTTATCTTGCTTGAGATGAGAATAACAACTCCTCTTCTATGTCCTGATTTATATGAAGAGAAAAACAAATTAGTGAAGCCCATTCTCTTTAATTTTCCACGCTCATTATCACTTAAGTGAGTTTCCTGTAAATATACTCCATGGGCTTGTTCTTCTTTCATTTTTGATAGAATTATACTGCATTTGACGGGATTCAACAGCCCATTGACAGTAAAAGAAGTGAATTTTATTTTGTCCTTAACCTTGTGTATTTATCTGTTAGTAAATCATTGAAATTTACAGAATATAATTCAATCGATCTACTCCCTGAACAAATAAGAGCCAAGAAACACTAATAATAAAAAAAGGTAACGAAGGTGTGATTCCTAGTCTGGGGTCTCTAGATGACCCTGGGTTGAGCTAGAAGAAACGTCTAGCCGTGGGGGATAGCCCCTCCTACCTGTGAGTTGAGGGCCCCCGCTGCAGTACCTATAAAAGTAAGCAAAAAAATCTATGTCCATTACACAGCAATGATTTCCCTGTGTATTCCTCCCATATATATATTCTCATTTAGGTGGGGAAAAAGGAATGAAGGAATGATTTTTTAAAAATTGAGTAACATAAAATACACATTATAATACGTATTTCACGAGATAGGTATATCACTGTCTATTTTTGCTTCCGTTTAGTTTATCAGCACTTTTAAAGTTAGCCAAACCTTATGGCTCTTCTGAAGGAGGTGAGGGCTGTCCTCGGAGAACTCACAGTCTCTTCCTAATATCTTTCTCTCGTCCTGCTCCCATCCCCTGCTTTCTCGGTTCTCTTATTATTTCCCAAGCAGATTGGGATAATTGCTCAGCCAGACTTTCCCTTGGTTTGACTACGCTAATGGGAAGTCCTCTGTTATTCATGTCTGTAGTCGCCACTTCCACCGTCTGATATGGTCGTATCCCTTCTTGGTAAAATATCCTCTGTTTATCAGGGTACAGGGTTTGGAATTCAATCTTTTCTTGCTTTAATATTCCTTTTGCTTCAGAATATTCCTTCTGTTTCTGTAGGACCACCGGGGGTTAATCACGATTGAAGTATATTAACTTCCCGTTCCAAAAAACCCTCTTCTTACCCCAGTCCCTTTGTAGAATCTCTGCCTTGTTCTTGAATCGAAGGAATTTAAGTATTATTGAGCGTGGTTTACTTTCTCTGTCTCCGGGAGGCCATGAGACGAGCAAACGATGTGCCCTCTCAATTTCAATCTCCATTGTTGGGGGAATCTCCAGCGCATCCTGCAGCAGTTTTTCTACAAAGGCTATCATTGACAATCCCTCCACTGCTTCAGGAACATTGTAAATCTTGATATTTTTCCGTCGCGATCTTCCCTCCTGGTCAGCAATTTACTTTCCCATTGATTTAATATTTTTATCATCTTACTTAGTACCTGTTCCATGTTTTGCAGGTGATCTTCCACCTTCTTAATTCGAGTCTCTGCCACCACTATTTTCTGATTGACGTTGGCGAGCTCTGACTTCATATCATTAAGTTGCTGTTTTATATCTTTTTGGACTTTCCTTATCTCTTCCAGAATCCTTATCATGTTAGCCACCTTCGCCTTCACGAGCCCCAGTGTCAGCCTTGGCGCCACGCACACGTGTAGGAGAGCCGCTTGCTGCACCTCTCTTTTCCATAGGCTCCACAGTGATACTTTTTTTACTTCCATTCTTGCCCCTCTTATCAATTCAGATATTTTCGAAAGATCTTATATTTGATGGATTAACAGGGCAAAATATGCGTTTTTCCAGAGGAGCTATTGATTTAAGCTGCCATTCTAAACAATGACGTCACCGGAACCCGCAATCTATTCTTAATCAACCCTTATCCCCTCAGTAATATAATCATATTCATAATATCCCTCACACCAAGCTGCTGAATCTATTCTTAATCAACCCTTGTCCCCTCCAGTATCATAATCATTATCAAGCTATCTCACACATCATGTTGTGCAATCTATTACTGATCAACCCTCACCCCCTCCAGTAACATAATCATAATAATGATATCCCACACATCAAGCTGTCAAACTATTCCTAATCAACCTTTATCCCCTCCAGTATCATACCTATCAAGCTGTGCAATCTATTCCTAATTAACCCTTGTCCCCTCCCATAACATAATCATTATCATGCTATCTCACGCATCAAGCTGTGCAATCTATTACTAATTAACCCTCACCCCCTCCAGTAACATAATCATTATAATGATATCCCATGTATCAAGCTGAGCAATCTATTCCTAACCAACCCTTACCCCCTCCAGTAACATGATCGTAATCATAATACCCCACGCATCAAGTTGGCAATCTTTTCTTTGGGGGGGGGATGAACAGGAGTGGGCTGGTTTTTTTTCCTTTTTTTTAATCAGCTGTTTGGTTATCCCTGCCTCATCTATTGCTTGATTAAGTATTTTCAATTTTAAGGTTTGTATTTTTGGTATACTCCAGTGGTTTACATGTTTAACCTCTGTTTTAAACATATTTAAATAGTATACAATATTAATTTTCTTAGTTTAAGTGTGAAAGGTTTAAACCACCCTGTGAGATGAAATAAGTTTTTTACCTATATTAAGAAATTCAATGCCTCAATTTTTTTTTTACAAGAGACACATGTTCGCAGATCGGAGTGTGGGCATTTTTTCAAACGTTGGAATGGTCTAGCTTTTCATTCTTCCTTTCAAGTGAAGGCCTGAGGCACTTCGATTTTGATTGACAATTCAGTAGCTTTTGTTCAACATGATGTAATGTCTGACCCCAGTGGGCGGTTCGTTATAGTCTGAGGGAAATTAGATAACAAACTAATCGTTTTTTCTAATATCTATGCTGCAAATATAGATCCCGGCTTTTTTTGAATTTTTTTTTCTTCTTTACCAGACTTAAATTTGTACTCCTTAATCTTGGGAGGGGATTTTAATTTCTGTCTTGACCATGTTTTAGACCATTCAGCTTCGAAACAATTGATTATTAGTAGATCTGCCTCCGATATCCAATCTTTTCTAATGAAATGTGACATTATTGATGTTTGCCGTTTGTTTTTTTTTTATACCCAGAAAGTAGAGAATATTCCTTTTTTTCTCATGTTCATCATACCTATTCCAGGATTGATTATTTTTTTGTCAATAGTCATTTGATACTCTCTGTTCAATCATGTGATTACAAAAAAACTGCTGTTTCAGATCATGCCCCCGTTTATCTTTTGGGTATTTCTCGATCAAACAGATTTTGGCATTTTAATCCCATTTTACTATCAGATAAGGCATTTTTTTTACAATTTTTAGAGAGTCAAATTACATTATTCCTAATCGACCCTTATCCCCTCCAGTACATACCCGTCACAGATGTTAGGCTTAGTGATCTATGGTACCCAAGTTTCTCTTTGCAGCTGCTTAAAATAAAGGCACAACATTAGACACCTTCCAGCACTTCACCCATGGCTAATAATGATGCATCTATCTCAGCTAGGGCTCCTGCAGTTTCTTCTCTAATTTCATAGTCTTCTTGGATATACTTGGTGTGGCCATGGCAATCCACCTACCTTCATATGTACTAGGACATCCAGCACCTAAAATAATGCAGATTATTTTAAGATATTCCCATGAGCTATCTCAAGTTCTAAAGTTCTCATGTCTTCCTCCACAAAAGAAACAGGAGATTGATGACCTCACTCATCTCTTGGGGCTCCACAGAAGGCTATCCAATTTGGTCATTGAAGAGCACTATTCACTCTCTGGTTACTCTGTTATACTTATAAAATTCCTTTAGATTCTCCTTAATCTCTGCTTAAATTGTCTGATGCTGCTCTTTGCCCTCCTGATTTCCTTCTCAAGTATATTCCTGCATGCTCTAAACTCTTCCAATTATTCATGTGACCCCAGCTGCCTGTACCTGGCCCACCTTATTTTTTCCTGACCAGAACCTTGATATCCCTCACTTCAATTAGAATAAGTTTATTATTATCACATGTACCGAGAGGCTGTTGATGGGGCAAAATTGCAGTCAGCAGAATGAGTTGCAATGCAAAAGGTGACAAAATCAAAAAGAATAAATAAAGGACTGAAGGTGTTGTATCTGAATGCACACAGTTTACGGAATAAGGTAGATAAACGTAGCACAGTTGCAGATTGGAAGGTATGAATTTGTAGGCATCACTGAATCATGGCTGAAAGATTATAGCTGGGAGCTTAATGTCCAATGATACACTTTGTATCAAAAGAGTAGGCAAGAGGGCAGAGGGGGTGGCATTGCTCTGTTGGTAAAAAATGAAATCAAATCATTAGAAAGAAGTAACATAGAGTTGGATGGTGTTGAAGCATTATGGATAGAGCTGCAAGAGTCAAAAGACCCTGTTGGGGGTCACATACAGACCTCCAAAGAGTAGTAAGGATATGGCCTACAAATTACAACAGCAGGTAGAAAATGCATGCCAAAAGGGCGATGTTGCAATAGTCATGGGGAAACTCGGTGTGAAGATAGATTGGGAAAATCAGATTGGTGCTGGATTCCAGGAGGAAGAACTCACTGGAGTACCTAGGAGATGGCTTTTTAGAGGAGCCCATGGTCGAGCCCACTAGAGGATCAACTATTCTGGACTGGGTGTTGTGCAAGGAAACATAATTGATTAGAGACCTTTAGGTAAAAGAACCCTTGGAAGCAAGTGATCATCAAATTCACCCTGAAGTCTGAGATGGAGAAGCTAAAGTCAGATGTATCAGTATTACAGTGGAGTAAAGGCAATTACAGAGGCATGAGAGTGGAGTTGGTCAGAACTGATTGGAAAATAACTCTGGCAGGAATGACAGCAGACCAGCAATGCCTGGAATTTCTGGAAGCACAGGATATATACATCCCAAAGAGGAAGAAGTATTCTAAAGGCAAGATGAAGGAGGGAGGAGAAGATGGCGGCGCAACGCAGCGCACACAACCATTCTAAATGATATTGTATGTGTTAACTAGGGGGTCGTGCACAATCCTGATTTGATGGAGACAGCCGTAAGAAGCACGGAGGAACACCTGGAGAAACTTCTGAAATGCCCGCTTCGCTGCCACTGCTACTGTGCAAGCGAGAATCTCCGGAGGAGAGGGTCCCAAATCCTCGGTTTGCCTATTGCCTGTCAGTCGGTTTGTCATGTGTTTCTGTGATATCATTCTGGAGAAACATTGTATTATTTCTTAATGCATGCATTACTAAATGGCAATAAAAGAGGACTGCGTGTCCTCATAATCTAAAATCTAAAAAGTCAAAGCCAACATAAAAGCCAAAGAGAGGGCATATAACAGAGAAAAATTAGTGGGAAATTAGGGGATTGGAAGGTTTTAAAAACCAGCAGAAGGCAACTAAAAGAGTAATTAACCCACACAAATGCTGGAGGAACTCAGCAGGCCAGGCAGCATCTATGGAAAAAAGAACAGTCGACATTTCGGGCTGAGACCCTTCAGCAGGACTGGAGAAAAAAGCTGAGGAGTAGATTTAAAAGGTGGGGGAGGGGAGAGAGAAACACAAGGTGATAGGTGAAACTTGGAGGGGATGGATGAAGCCAAGAGCTGGGAAGTTGATTGGTGAAAGAGATTGGTAAAATAAGAAGGTAAAGATGGAATACAAAAGTAACTATAAACATAAAGAGTGAAAAAGAGGCAAGAGTAGATATTGGACTGCTGGAAAACAATGCTGGAGAGGTAGTAATGGGGTACAACAAAATGGTGGACAAACTGAATAAGTATTTTATGTCAGTCTTCACTGTGAAGACACTAGTAGTATGGTGGAAGTTCTAC
Source organism: Mobula birostris (assembly GCF_030028105.1). Classification (NCBI taxonomy): domain Eukaryota; kingdom Metazoa; phylum Chordata; class Chondrichthyes; order Myliobatiformes; family Myliobatidae; genus Mobula; species Mobula birostris. The sequence continues at coordinate 57,641,743 of NC_092379.1, forward strand.
ATGTCAGGGGTCTTGAAGTATGTGAATTTGTCATTAATAGGGAGAAAGTTCTTGGGAAACTGAAAGGTTTGAAGGTAGTTAAGTCACCTGGACCAGATGGCATACACCCAGGGTTCTGATAGAGATGGCTGAAGAGATCATAGAAGCATTAGCTATGATCTTTCAAGAATCATTAGATTCTGGAATGTTTTCAGAAGACTGGAAATTTGCAAATCCACTCTGCTCTTCAAGAAGGGAGAGAGGTAGAAGAAAGGAAACTATAGGCCAGTTAGTCTGACCTCAGTGGTTGGGAAGATGTTGGAGTCGATTATTAAGGATGATAACTCAGGGGACTTGGAGGCACATGATAAAATAGGCTGTAGTCAGCATGGTTTACTCAGGGGAAAATCTTGCCTGACAAATCTGTTGGAATTCTTTGAAGAAACAACAAGCAGGATAGACAAAGGAGAATCAGTTGATGTTGTGTACTTGGATGTTCAGACGGCCTTTGACAGGGTGCCACACATGAGGCTGCTTAACAAGTTATGAGCCCATGATATTGCAGAAAAGATTCTAGCAAGGACAGAGCAGTGGCTGATTGGCAGGAGGCAAAGAGTGGGAATGAAGGGAGCCTTTACTGATTGGCTGCCTGTGACTAGTGGTGTTCCATAGGGATCTGTGTTGGGACAAATTCTCTTTACGTTAGATGTCAATGATTTGGATGATGGAATAGATGGCTTTGTTGCAGTTTGCAGACAATGTGAAGATAGGTGGAAGGGCAGGTAGTTTTGAGGAAGTAGAGAGGCTACAGAGGGACTTGGACAGGTTAGAGGAATGGGCAAAGAAATAACAGTGTTACACGATGAACCCAAGTGCAGAACACAGGTGCAGGGGCAGAGTCGGGAGGCGTTATTGCCATAGTGAGCGTGGAATGAGTTCCAGGAGAGTCTTTACCCGAAGTCTTGGGTTTGGAGAGAATCCAGGAGCGATGCTGGACTTAGAACTAACAGTCCTAAGAACCATGAAATGAGGTTACTCACACCAGAATTGACCAACAAACTGGCAGCTCCTTGTTGTGATCACAGGGGCTTTATCCTGTATTTTCTGATGGAAGGCAGGTGTGTGTAGTTAGTGGAACCTGGGAATGATTGGAAATTAAACGAGGGGATTGAGGCCCAATTCCTGAGGTAAATAGTAAGGTGGGGGATTGCCAGAAGGGACCATGACAGTACCCCTCCCTCAATGGGAGCCTCCAGGCGATCCTCCAGGCCTGTCTGGATGGTCCCGATGAAAGTCTTGGATGAGGGAAGGGTCCAGGATGAAGGAGCCGGGGGACCCAGGAACGCTGTTCTGGACTGTACCCTTTCCAGTCCACCAGGTATTGGAGACCCCTGCCCCAACGGCGCACATCCAGTAGTCATCGGATGGTGTATGCCAGATGGTTGTCGATGATACAGGCAGGTGGGGGAGTCTCAGCCGGGGGACACAAGGGGCTGACGGAAACTGTCTTTAACTGGGAAACATGAAGAGTCAGGTGGATGTGGGAAATGTAGTGAAAAGTTTGTCTTGCATGTAGTTCATACAGATGAAATTTTCAAACAGGGCATTGAGGTAAAACAAGGTAAACAATAACAAGATAAAATCCTATGACGTTACAGGAAAGATGCTGGCATGGATAGAGGAATGGCTGACAGGGATGAGGAAGTGAATGGAAATAAAGGGGGCCTTTTCTGGTTGGCTGCTGGTGACTAGTGTTATTACTCAGGAGTCAGTACTAAGACTGCTACTTTTCACATTGTTTGTCAATGATTTGGATAATAGAATTGATGGCTTTGTGGCAAAGTTTGTGGATGATATGAAGATAGGTAGAGGGGCAGGTAGTGCTGAGGAAGCAATGGGATCGCAGCAGGACTTTAAAATATTGGAAGAATAGGCAAAAAAGTGGCAGATGGAATACAGTGTTGGGAAATGTATGATAATGCATTTTGGTAAAAGGAACAATAGTGTGGACTATTATCTAAATGGGGAGAAGGTTCAAAGATCAGAGATGCAGAGGGACTTGGGAGTCCTTGTACAAGGCTCCCAGAAGGTTAATTCACAGGTTGAATCTGTGTCAAAGAAGGCAAATACAATGTTAGTATTGCATTTTAAGGGGAATAGAATATAAAAACAAGGAGATAATGCTGAGGCTTTATAAGACACTAGTCAGGCTATATTTGGAGTATTGTCAACAGTTATGGGCCCCATATCTTAGAAAGGATGTGCTGTCATTGGACAGATTCCAGAGCAGGTTCATGAAGATTATTCTGGGAATGAAGGGGTTAACATATTAGGTGTGTTTGGCAGCTTAAGGCCTGTACCCACTGGAATTTAGAAGAATGCGTGGGGATCTCATTGAAACCTACTGAATGTTAAGAGGACTAGGTTATGGAGAGGATATGGTGGGTTTATCAAGAACTAGAGGGCACAGCCTCTAAATTGAAAGGTGACATTTTAGAACAGAGGTAAGAAGGAATTTTTTTTAGCTAGAGATTAGTGAATCTGTGGAATGCTCTGCCCCAGGCTGTGGTGGAGGCCAAGTCCGTGGGTATATTTAAGGTGGAAGTTGATAGTTTCCTGATTGGTCAGGGCATCAAAGGATATGGTGAGACAACAGGTGTATGATGATGGGTGGGATCTGGGATCAGCCATGATGGAATGGTGGAGCAGACTCGATGGGCTGAATGGCCTAATTCTGCTCCTATGTCTTAAGGAATTATAACAAAAAGTAGCATGAAGTGTAACAGGTACAGAGGACGTGCAGTGCAGGTAAACAATGAAGTGCCAGATCAATCAGCTGCAATATCCACGGTTCCTCCTCCATGCCCTTCACTCGAACAGGAACATGAGTTCTCATCATGTAACTTTTAGAAGCCTGCTCCACTTGCCAGATGTCATTTTGTAGGCAAACAATCTACTCCAATCAGCTTTTACCAGTTTCTGTCTCATGCCATCAAAAGTTTACTTGCTGCAGTTTAGAATTTTAAGCTGTGAACTAGTTCTGTCCTTTTCCATTAAGACAATGGTAATTGGTCCAAAATGCTCCTTTACTGACACTTCAGTCACTTGCCTACCTTCTTTCCAACGGTCGGTTGAGCTTGCTCTTTCCCTTCTATATATTGCCTGAAGAACTTTCCTGAATAAACTTAACAATTCCTACTCCATCTAAACCCTTAGTACAATGATACTCCCTGTATATATGGGAAGGTTAAAATAATCTACCAGGATAGCCTATTCTTGCAACTTAATACAATATCCCTGCTTATTTGTTCCTCAAATTCCTGTTGACTATTTGAGAGCCTATATTTCAACCCCAACCCCGCCTTCTTATTTCTCATCTCCACCCAGAAAGCCTCACTGGACAATCTCTCAGTAATTTCATCTCAGATTACTGTTGTGTTATTCTCCTTAATCAGAAATGAAACTTCACCTGCCCCCTTTTCTCTACTTCTATCCCACATTTAGCTCTGTATCCCAGAATATTAAGCTGCCAGTCCTGTCCCTCGCTTAGGCATGTTTCAGTAGCAGCTAGAAGATTACAGTCCCACATGGCTACCTGCCTTACCTGTCAAGCCGCTTGCCAACAGTTCTTCTGTGTTCCCTCTCTTGTCTGTCGAACTTACTGTTGCTCAATTCTGTATTGACTTACAGCCTCCCATGACTCACGGCTGCTTTGGATGTAGTTCAAAGACCCACTCCTCACATGTAATGCAAGCAAGTCTGCTCACCAGTATATTGTTCACCTTGCAGTTCAGCTGTTATTTGCAGTATATTCCTTACAAATAGTGAAGAATATTCTTCATTTTTTATGCAGTTCTTTATTCCAGTTGCATCCACTTTGTTGAATGCCGTGTTTCCTTGCATTGTTTTATTTGTCTGATGGATTGTTCATTGTTACTTAAACGTGTACTTCAAGTTTTGACTTCTTCGCAATTCAAAATACATCAAGTTATTGAAATTGTAGCCAAAGTTAATGTTATTTAGTCAACTTTGGTTGAAAAAACCATCAAATTCTCATTGTCCAAAATGTTGCCTTTGTCCTTGTAAATGTTCCTGTGGCAAATATTCTGTTGATACTTCTTTAAATACAATTGGAACACCTCCACTAGATCTCTCATAAGCTTCTTTAGAATTAACAATACTGTTTGTCCGATGACATTTTGAATGGATAAAGTAGAACAGAGCTAAGAAATCCTTTAGAATTAAAGTAAATGAAGTAGGAGTAAAATATGTTACTTAAGCCAGTCAAAATGTAAAATAAAGCAGAGAAATTGGGGAGAAGAATGAATAGATTAAAAGTAGGGCCAACAGTTGTAAGCAAATTGTGCATTGTAGGTGTACAAGGTTTCTCACTTTAAAGAAAGAGATTGTCCAAAATGTAGGTGTATCTTTATCTTCACAGAAGCTGCCATGCCAGCTGTATTTGGTTTTATTTCAGAAAGATTTTATTTTTTCTTTAGTGTTTGCCAGCTTGTTATTTTTCCAAAATTATATTTCAATATCACTTCTCTATTCTAGAGACCCTTCATAAGGATCCAACCCGAAACATTGACTGTTTACTCTTTTCCATTGATGTTACCTGACCTGCTGAGTTCCTCCAGCATTTTGTGTGTTGCTTTGGATTTCCAACACCTGCAGGATCTCTTGTGTTAATCATCTCTGTGACTTTCCTACCTCTGATGTTAGACAGATGGCCTGTGGTTATTAGACTGTTCTTTACTGAAAGTGTGACATCTGCCCCTATATCATTGGGGATGAAAACTCTGTGGTGGTGTAAGGCCCACCGGGGATGAAAACTCTGTGGTGGTGTAGGGCCGACTGGGGATGAAAACACTGTGGTGGTGTGAGCCCACTGGGATGAAAACTCTGTGGGTGGTGTGAGGCCTACTGGGGATAAAATCACTGTGGTGGTGTAAGATCCACCGGGGATGAAAACTCTGTGGTGGTTGAGGCCCACTGGGGATGAAAACCCTGTGGTGGTGTGAAGCCCACTGGGGATGAAAACTCTGAAGGTAAGGCCCACTGGGGATGAAAACTCTGTAGGTAAGGCCCACTGGGGATGAAAACTCTGAAGGTAAGGCCCACTGGGGATGAAAACTCTATGGGTAAGGCCCACTGGGGATGAAAACTCTGTGGTGGTGTGAGGCCCACTGGGGATGAAAACTCTGTGGTGGTGTAATGCCCACTGGGGATGAAAACTCTGAAGGTAAGGCCCACTGGGGATGAAAACTCTGTGGTGGTGTGAGGCCCACTGGGGATGAAAACTCTGTGGTGGTGTAATGCCCACTGGGGATGAAAACACTGTGGTGGTGTGAGGCCCACTGGGGATGAAAACACTGTGGTGGTGTGAGGCCCACTGGGGATGAAAATTCTGTGGTGGTGTAGGCCCACAGGGGATGAAAACTCTGTAGGTAAGGCCCACTGGGGATGAAAACTCTGTGGTGGTTGAGGCCCACTGGGGATGAAAACACTGTGGTGCTGTAAGGCCCACTGGGGATGAAAACTCTATGGGTAAGGCCCACTGGGGATGAGAACTCTGTGGGTAAGGCCCACAGGGGATGCAAACCTTGTGGTGGTGTGAGGCCCACAGGGGATGAAAACTCTGTAGGTAAGGCCCACTGAGGATGAAAACTCTATGGGTAAGGCCCACTGGGGATGAACACACTGTGGTTGTGTGAGGCCCACTGGGGATTTAAATTCTGTGGTGGTGTAGGCCCACAGGGGATGAAAACTCTGTAGGTGAGGCCCACTGGGGATAAAAAATCTGTGGTGGTTGAGGCCCACTGGGGATGAAAACACTGTGGTGCTGTAAGGCCCACTGGGGATGAAAACTCTATGGGTAAGGCCCACTGGGGATGAGAACTCTGTGGGTAAGGCCCACAGGGGATGCAAACCTTGTGGTGGTGTGAGGCCCACAGGGGATGAAAACTCTGTAGGTAAGGCCCACTGTGGATGAAAGCTCTGTGGTGGTGTAAGATCCACTGGGGATAAAAACTCTGTAGGTAAGGTCAACTGGGGATGAAAACTCTATGGGTAAGTCCCACTGGGGATGAGAACTCTGTGGGTAAGGCCCACTGGGGATGAAAACACTGTGGTTGTGTGAGGCCCACTGGGGATGAAAACACTGTGGGTAAGGCATAATGGGGATGAATACTCCGTGGTGGTGTAAGGCCCACTGGGGATGAAAACCCTGTGGTGGTGTGAGGCCCACTGGGGATGAAAACTCTGTGGTGCTGTAAGGCCCACAGGGAATGAAAACTCTGTGGTGGTGTGAGGCCCACAGGGAATGAAAACTCTGTGGTGGTGTGAGGCCCACTGGGGAAGAAAACTCTGTGGTGGTGTGAAGCCCACTGGGGATGAAAACTCTGTGGTGGTGTGAGGCCCACTGGGGATGAAAACTCTGTGGTGCTGTAAGGCCCACTGGGGATGAAAACTCTGTGGTGGTGTGAGGCCCACTGGGGATGAAAACTCTGTGGTGGTATGAGGCCCACTGGGGATGAAAACTCTGTGGTAGTGTAAGGCCCGCTGGGGATGAAAACTCTGTGGTGGTGTGAGGCCCACTGGGGATGAAAACTCTGTGGTGGTGTAAGGCCCACTGGGGATGAAAACTCTGTGGTGGTGTGAGGCCCACTGGGGATGAAAACTCTGTGGTGGTGTGAGGCCCACTGGGGATGAAAACTCTGTGGTGCTGTAAGGCCCACTGGGGATGAAAACTCGGTGGTGGTGTGAGGCCCACTGGGGATGAAAAAACTGTGGTGTTGTGAGGCCCACAGGGGATGCAAACCTTTATGTGGTGTGAGGCCCACTGGGGATGAAAGCTCTGTGGTGGTGTAAGGCCCACAGGGGATGAAAACTCTGGGGTGGTGTAAGGCCCACTGGGGATGAAAAGTCTGCGGTGGTGTGAGGCCCACTGGGGATGAAAACTCTGTGGTGCTGTAAGGCCCACTGAGGATGAAAACTCGGTGGTGCTGTAAGGCCCACTGGGGATGAAGACTCTTGTCGGCAAGGCCCACTGGGGATGAAAACTCTGTGGTGGTGTGAGGCCCACTGGGGATGAAAACACTGTGGTGGTGTGAGGCCCACTGGGGATGAAAACTCTGTGGTGGTGTGAGGCCCACTGGGGATGAAAACTCTGTGGTGCTGTAAGGCCCAATGGGGATGAAAACTCTGTGGTGGTGTGAGGCCCACTGGGGATGAAAACTCTGTGGTGGTGTGAGGCCCACTGGGGATGAAAACTCTGTGGTGGTGTGAGGCCCACTGAGGATGAAAACTCTGTGGGTAAGGCCCACTGGGGATGAAAACACTGTGGTGGTGTGAGGCCCACTGGGGATGAAAATTCTGTGGTTAAGGCCCACTGGGGATGAAAACACTGTGGGTGGTGTAAGGCCCACTGAGGATGAAAACTCTGCGGTGCTGTAAGGCCCACTGGGGATGAAAACTCTGTGGTGGTGTGAGGCCCACTAGGGACGAAAACGCTGTGGTGGTGTGAGGCCCACTGGGGATGAAAACTCTGTGGTGGTGTGAGGCCCACTGGGGATGAAAACTCTGTGGTGGTGTGAGGCCCACTGGGGATGAAAGCTCTGGGTTTGTGTAAGGCCCACTGGGGATGAAAACTCGGTGGTGCTGTAAGGCCCACTGGGGATGAAGAATCTTGTCGGTAAGGCCCACTGGGGATGAAAACTCTGTGGTGGTGTGAAGCCCACTGAGGATGAAAACTCTGGGGTGGTGTGAGGCCCACTGGGGATGAAAACTCTGTGGTGGTGTAAGGCCCACTGGGGATGAAAACTCTGTGGTGGTGTAAGGCCCACTAGGGATGAAAACTCTGTGGTGGTGTGAGGCCCACTGGGGATGAAAACTCTGTGGTGGTGTGAGGCCCACTGGGGATGAAAACTCTGTGGTGCTGTAAGGCCCACTGGGGATGAAAACTCGGTGGTGGTGTGAGGCCCACTGGGGATGAAAAAACTGTGGTGTTGTGAGGCCCACAGGGGATGCAAACCTTTATGTGGTGTGAGGCCCACTGGGGATGAAAGCTCTGTGGTGGTGTAAGGCCCACAGGGGATGAAAACTCTGGGGTGGTGTAAGGCCCACTGGGGATGAAAAGTCTGTGGTGGTGTGAGGCCCACTGGGGATGAAAACTCTGTGGTGCTGTAAGGCCCACTGAGGATGAAAACTCGGTGGTGCTGTAAGGCCCACTGGGGATGAAGACTCTTGTCGGTAAGGCCCACTGGGGATGAAAACTCTGTGGTGGTGTGAGGCCCACTGGGGATGAAAACACTGTGGTGGTGTGAGGCCCACTGGGGATGAAAACACTGTGGTAGTGTGAGGCCCACTGGGGATGAAAACTCTGTGGTGGTGTGAGGCCCACTGGGGATGAAAACTCTGTGGTGCTGTAAGGCCCACTGGGGATGAAAACTCTGTGGTAGTGTGAGGCCCACTGGGGATGAAAACTCTGTGGTGGTGTAAGGCCCACTGGGGACGAAAACGCTGTGGTGGTGTGAGGCCCACTGGGGATGAAAACTCTGTGGTGGTGTGAGGCCCACTGGGGATGAAAACTCTGTGGTGGTGTAAGGCCCACTGGGGATGAAAACTCTGTGGTGGTGTAAGGCCCACTAGGGATGAAAACTCTGTGGTGGTGTGAGGCCCACTGGGGATGAAAACTCTGTGGTGGTGTGAGGCCCACTGGGGATGAAAACTCTGTGGTGCTGTAAGGCCCACTGGGGATGAAAACTCGGTGGTGGTGTGAGGCCCACTGGGGATGAAAAAACTGTGGTGTTGTGAGGCCCACAGGGGATGCAAACCTTTATGTGGTGTGAGGCCCACTGGGGATGAAAGCTCTGTGGTGGTGTAAGGCCCACAGGGGATGAAAACTCTGGGGTGGTGTAAGGCCCACTGGGGATGAAAAGTCTGTGGTGGTGTGAGGCCCACTGGGGATGAAAACTCTGTGGTGCTGTAAGGCCCACTGAGGATGAAAACTCGGTGGTGCTGTAAGGCCCACTGGGGATGAAGACTCTTGTCGGTAAGGCCCACTGGGGATGAAAACTCTGTGGTGGTGTGAGGCCCACTGGGGATGAAAACACTGTGGTGGTGTGAGGCCCACTGGGGATGAAAACACTGTGGTAGTGTGAGGCCCACTGGGGATGAAAACTCTGTGGTGGTGTGAGGCCCACTGGGGATGAAAACTCTGTGGTGCTGTAAGGCCCACTGGGGATGAAAACTCTGTGGTAGTGTGAGGCCCACTGGGGATGAAAACTCTGTGGTGGTGTAAGGCCCACTGGGGACGAAAACGCTGTGGTGGTGTGAGGCCCACTGGGGATGAAAACTCTGTGGTGGTGTGAGGCCCACTGGGGATGAAAACTCTGTGGTGGTGTGAGGCCCACTGAGGATGAAAACTCTGTGGGTAAGGCCCACTGGGGATGAAAACACTGTGGTGGTGTGAGGCCCACTGGGGATGAAAACTCTGTGGTTAAGGCCCACTGGGGATGAAAACACTGTGGTGCTGTAAGGCCCACTGCGGATGAAAACTCTGTGGTGGTGTGAGGCCCACTAGGGACGAAAACGCTGTGGTGGTGTGAGGCCCACTGGGGATGAAAACTCTGTGGTGGTGTGAGGCCCACTGGGGATGAAAACTCTGTGGTGGTGTGAGGCCCTCTGGGGATGAAAACTCCGTGGTTGTGTAAGGCCCACTGGGGATGAAAACTCTGTGGTGGTGTAAGATCCACTGGGGATGAAAACTCTGTGGTGGTGTGAGGCCCACTGGGGATGAAAGCTCTGTGGTGTTGTAAAGCCCACTGGGGATGAAAACTCTGTGGTGGTGTGCGGCCCACTGGGAATGAAAACTCGGTGGTGGTGTGAGGCCCACAGGGGATGAAAACACTGTAGTGGTGTGAGGCCCACTGGGGATGAAAACTCTGTGGTTGTGTAAGGCCCACTGGGGATGAAAACACTGTGGTTCTGTAAGGCCCACTGGGGATGAAAACTCTGTGGTGCTGTAAGGCCCACTGGGGATGAAAACTCTGTGGTTAAGGCCCACTGGGGATGAAAACTCTGTGGTTAAGGCCCACTGGGGATGAAAACTCTGTGGTTGTGTGAGGCCCACTGGGGATGAAAACTCTGTGGTGGTGTGAGGCCCACTGGGGATGAAAACTCTGTAGGTAAGGCCCACTGGGGATGAAAGCTCTGGGGTGGTGTAAGGCCCACTGGGGATGAAAACTCGGTGGTGGTGTGAGGCCCACTGGGGATGAAAACTCTGTGGTGCTGTAAGGCCCACTGGGGATGAAAACTCTGTGGTGGTGTGAGGCCCACTGAGGATGAAAACTCGGTGGTGCTGTAAGGCCCACTGGGGATGAAGACTCTTGTCGGTAAGGCCCACTGGGGATGAAAACTCTGTGGTGGTGTGAGGCCCACTGTGGATGAAAACACTGTGCTGGTGTGAGGCCCACTGGGGATGAAAACTCTGTGGTGGTGTGAGGCCCACTGGGGATGAAAACTCTGTGGTGGTTTGAGGCCCACTGGGGATGAAAACTCCGTGGTGCTCTAAGGCCCACTGGGGATGAAAATTCTGTGGTGGTCTGAGGCCCACTGGGGACGAAAACGCTGTGGTGGTGTGAGGCCCACTGGGGATGAAAACTCTGTGGTGGTGTGAGGCCCACTGAGGATGAAAACTCTGTGGGTAAGGCCCACTGGGGATGAAAACACTGTGGTGGTGTGAGGCCCACTGGGGATGAAAACTCTGTGGTTAAGGCCCACTGGGGATGAAAACACTGTGGTGCTGTAAGGCCCACTGCGGATGAAAACTCTGTGGTGGTGTGAGGCCCACTGGGGATGAAAACTCTGTGGTGGTGTGAGGCCCACTGGGGATGAAAACTCTGTGGTGGTGTGAGGCCCTCTGGGGATGAAAACTCCGTGGTTGTGTAAGGCCCACTGGGGATGAAAACTCTGTGGTGGTGTAAGATCCACTGGGGATGAAAACTCTGTGGTGGTGTAAGGCCCACCGGGGATGAAAACTCTGTGGTGGTGTGAGGCCCAGTGGGGATGAAAACTCTGTGGTGGTGTGAGGCCCACTGGGGATGAAAGCTCTGTGGTGTTGTAAAGCCCACTGGGGATGAAAACTCTGTGGTGGTGTGAGGCCCACTGGGGATGAAAACTCTGTGGTGGTGTAAGGCCCACTGGGAATGAAAACTCGGTGGTGGTGTGAGGCCCACTGGGGATGAAAAAACTGTAGTAGTGTGAGGCCCACTGGGGATGAAAACTCTGTGGTGGTGTGAGGCCCACTGGGGATGAAAACTCCGTGGTTGTGTAAGGCCCACTGGGGATGAAAACTCTGTGGTGGTGTAAGATCCACCGGGGATGAAAACTCTGTGGTGGGGTGAGGCCCACTGGGGATGAAAACTCCGTGGTTGTGTAAGGCCCACTGGGGATGAAAACTCTGTGGTGGTGTAAGATCCACTGGGGATGAAAACACTGTGGTGGTGTGAGGCCCACTGGGGATGAAAACTCTGTAGGTAAGGCCCACTGTGGATGAAAGCTCTGTGGTGGTGTAATGCCCACTGGGGATGAAAACTCTGTGGTGCTGTAAGGACAACCGGGGATGAAAACTCTGTAGTGGTGTGAGGCCCACTGGGGATGAAAACACTGTGGTGGTGTGAGGCCCACTGGGGATGAAAACTCTGTGGTGCTGTGAGGCCCACTGGGGATGAAAACTCTGTGGGTAAGGCCCACTGGGGATGAAAACTCTGTGGTGGTGTGAGGCCCACTGGGGATGAAAACACTGTGGTGCTGTGAGGCCCAATGGGGATGAAAACTCTGTGGGTAAGGCCCACTGGGGATGAAAACTCTGTGGTGGTGTGAGGCCCACAGGGAATGAAAACTCTGTGGTGGTGTGAGGCCCACTGGGGATGAAAACTCTGTGGTGGTTGAGGCCCACTGGGGATGAAAACACTGTGGTGCTGTAAGGCCCACTGGGGATGAAAACTCTATGGGTAAGGCCCACTGGGGATGAGAACTCTGTGGGTAAGGCCCACAGGGGATGCAAACCTTGTGGTGGTGTGAGGCCCACAGGGGATGAAAAATCTGTAGGTAAGGCCCACTGAGGATGAAAACTCTATGGGTAAGGCCCACTGGGGATGAAAACACTGTGGTTGTGTGAGGTCCACTGGGGATGAAAATTCTGTGGTGGTGTAGGCCCACAGGGGTTGAAAACTCTGTAGGTAAGGCCCACTGGGGATGAAAACTCTGTGGTGGTTGAGGCCCACTGGGGATGAAAACACTGTGGTGCTGTAAGGCCCACTGGGGATGAAAACTCTATGGGTAAGGCCCACTGGGGATGAGAACTCTGTGGGTAAGGCCCACAGGGGATGCAAACCTTGTGGTGGTGTGAGGCCCACAGGGGATGAAAACTCTGTAGGTAAGGCCCACTGTGGATGAAAGCTCTGTGGTGGTGTGAGGCCCACTGTGGATGAAAACTCTGTGGTGGTGTAGGGCCCACTGGGGATGAAAACTCTGTGGTTGTGTGAGGCCCACTGGGGATGAAAACTCTGTGGGTAAGGCATAATGGGGATGAATACTCCGTGGTGGTGTGAGGCCCACTGGGGATGAAAACTCTGTGGTGGTGTGAGGCCCACCGGGGATGAAAACACTGTGGTGGTGTGAGGCCCACTGGGGATGAAAACTCTGTGGTGGTGTGAGGCCCACTGGGGATGAAAACTCTGTGGTGGTATGAGGCCCACTGGGGATGAAAACTCTGTGGTAGTGTAAGGCCCACTGGGGATGAAAACTCTGTAGGTAAGTCCCACTGGGGATGAAAGCTCTGGGGTGGTGTAGGGCCGACTGGGGATGAAAACTCTGTGGTGCTGTGAGGCCCACTGGGGATGAAAAGCTTGTGGTGGTGTAAGGCCCACTGGGGATGAAAACACTGTGGTGGTTGAGGCCCACTGGGGATGAAAACTCTGTGGTGGTTGAGGCCCACTGGGGATGCAAACTCTGGGGTGGTGTGAGGCCCACTGGGGATGAAAACTCTGTGGTGGTGTGAGGCCCACTGGAGATGAAAAGCTTGTGGTGGTGTAAGGCCCACTGAGGATGAAAACTCGGTGGTGCTGTAAGGCCCACTGGGGATGAAGACTCTTGTCGGTAAGGCCCACTGGGAATAAAAACACTGTGGTGGTGTGAGGCCCACTGGGGATGAAAACTCTGTAGGTAAGGCCCACTGGGGATGAAAACTCTATGGGTAAGGCCCACTGGGGATGAGAACTCTGTGGTTGTGTGAGGCCCACTGGGGATGAAAACTCTGTGGTGGTGTGAGGCCCACTGGGGATGAAAATTCTGTGGTGGTGTGAGGCCCACTGGGGATGAAAACTCTGTGGTGGTGTGAGGCCCACTGGGGATGAAAACACTGTGGTGGTGTGAGGCCCACTGGGGATGAAAACTCTGTGGTGCTGTAAGGCCCACTGGGGATGAAAACTCTGTGGTGGTGTGAGGCCCACTGGGGATGAAAACTCTGTGGTGGTGTAAGGCCCACTGGGGATGAAAACACTGTGGTGCTGTAAGGCCCACTGGGGATGAAAACTCTGTGGTGGTTGAGGCCCACTGGGGATGAAAACTCTGTGGTGGTGTGAGGCCCACTGGGGATGAAAACTCTGTGGTTGTGTAAGGCCCACTGGGGATGAAAACTCTGTGGTTGTGTAAGGCCCACTGGGGATGAAAACTCTGTGGTGGTGTAAGGCCCACTGGGGAATGAAAGCTCTGTGGTGGTGTAAGGCCGACTGGGGATGAAAACACTGTGGGTGGTGTAAGGTCCACACGGGATGAAAACTCTGTAGGTAAGGCCCACTGGGGATGAAAACTCTATGGCTAAGGCCCACTGGGGTTGAAAACTCTGTGGTTGTGTGAGGCCCACAGGGGATGAAAATTCTGTGGTGGTGTGAGGCCCACAGGGGATGAAAACTCTGTAGGTAAGGCCCACTGTGGATGAAAGCTCTGTGCTGGTGTAGGGCCCACTGGGGATGAAAACACTGTGGTGGTGTGAGGCCCACTGGGGATGAAAGCTCTGGGGTGGTGTGAGGCCTACTGGGGATGAAAACTCTGTGGTGGTGTGAGGCCCACTGGGGATGAAAACTCTGTAGGTAAGGCCCACTGGGGATGAAAACTCTATGGGTAAGGCCCACTGCGGATGAAAACACTGTGGTTGTGTGAGGCCCACTGGGGTTGAAAACTCTGTGGTGGTGTAAGGCCCACAGGGGATGAAAACTCTGTGGTGGTGTAAGGCCCACCGGGGATGAAAACTCTGTGGTGGTGTAGGGCCTACTGGGGATGAAAACTCTGTGGATGTGTAAGGCCCACTGGGGATGAAAACTCTGTGGGTGGTGTAAGGCCCACTGGGGATGAAAACACTGTGGTGGTGTGAGGCCCACTGGGGATGAAAACTCTGTGGTGGTGTAAGGCCCAATGGGGTTGAAAACTCTGTGGTGGTTGAGGCCCACTGGGGATGAAAACACTGTGGTGCTGTAATGCACACTGGGGATGAAAACTCTGTGGTGGTGTAAGATCCACCGGGGATGAAAACTCTGTGGTGGTTTAGGGCCACTGGGGATGAAAACTCTGTGGTGGTGTAAGGCCCACTGGGGATGAAAACTCTGTGGTGGTGTGAGGCACACTGGGGATGAAAACATTGTGGTGGTGTGAGGCACACTGGGGATGAAAACTCTGTAGGTAAGGCCCACTGGGGATGAAAACTCTATGGGTAAGGCCCACTGGGGATGAAAACACTGTGGTGGTGTGAGGCCCACTGGGGATGAAAACTCTGTGGATGTGTAAGGCCCACTGGGGATGAAAGCTCTGGGGTGGTGTGAGGCCTACTGGGGATGAAAACTCTGTGGTGGTGTGAGGCCCACTGGGGATGAAAACTCTGTAGGTAAGGCCCACTGGGGATGAAAACACTGTGGTTGTGTGAGGCCCACTGGGGATGAAAATTCTGTGGTGGTGTAGGCCCACAGGGGATGAAAACTCTGTAGGTAAGGCCCACTCTGGATGAAAGCTCTGTGGTGGTGTAAGGCCCACTGGGGATGAAAACTCTGTGGTGCTGTAAGGCCCACTGGGGATGAAAACTCTATGGGTCAGACCCACTGGGGATGAGAACTCTGTGGGTAAGGCCCACCGGGGATGAAAACACTGTGGTTGTGTGAGGCCCACTGGGGATGAAAACTCTGTGGTGGTGTGAGGCCCACTGGGGATGAAAACTCTGTAGGTAAGGTCCACTGTGGATGAAAGCTCTGTGGTGGTGTAAGGCCCACTGGGGATGAAAACTCTGTGGTGGTGTGAGGCACACTGGGGATGAAAACTCTGTGGTGGTGTGAGGCCCACTGGGGATGAAAACTCTGTGGTGGTGTAGGGCCTACTGGGGATGAAAACTCTGTAGGTAAGGCCCACTGGGGATGAAAACTCTATGGGTAAGGCCCACTGGGGATGAGAACTCTGTGGGTAAGGCCCACTGGGGATGAAAACACTGTGGTTGTGTGAGGCCCACTGGGGATGAAAATTCTGTGGGTGGTGTGAGGCCCACTGGGGATGAAAGCTCTGTGGTGGTTTAGGCCCACTGGGGATGAAAACTCTGTGGTGGTGTATGATCCACCGGGGATGAAAACTCTGTGGTGGTTTAGGGCCACTGGGGATGAAAACGCTGTGGTGCTGTGAGGCCCACTGGGGATGAAAACTCTGTGGGTAAGGCGCACTGGGGATGAAAACTCTGTGGGTAAGGCCCACTGGGGATGAAAACTCTGTGGTGGTGTAAGGTCCACAGGGGATGAAAACTCTGTGGAGGTGTAAGGTCCACAGGGGATGAAAACTCTGTGGTGGTTTAGGCCCACTGGGGATGAAAGCTCTGGGGTGGTGTAAGGCCCACTGGGGATGAAAGCTCTGGAGTGGTGTAAGGCCCACTGGGGATGAAAACTCTGTGGGTAAGGCCCACTGAGGATGAAAACTCTGTGGTGGTGTGAGGCCCACTGGGGATGAAAACTCTGTGGTGGTGTGAGGCCCACTGGGGATGAAAACTCTGTGGTGGTGTGAGGCCCACTGGGGATGAAAACTCTGTGGTGGTGTGAGGCCCACCGGGGATGAAAACTCTGTGGTGGTGTAAGGCCCACTGGGGATGAAAACACTGTGGAGGTGTAAGGTCCACAGGGGATGAAAACTCTGTAGGTCAGGCCGACTGGGGATGAAAACTCTGTGGAGGTGTGAGGCCCACTGGGGATGAAAACTCTGTGGTGGTGTGAGGTCCACTGAGGATGAAAACTCTGTGGTGGTGTGAGGCCCACCGGGGATGAAAACTCTGTGGTGGTGTAAGGCCGACTGGGGATGAAAACACTGTGGAGGTGTAAGGTCCACAGGGGATGAAAACTCTGTAGGTAAGGCCCACCGGGGATGAAAACTCTGTGGTTGTGTAAGGCCCACTGGGGATGAAAACTCTGTGGTGGTGTAAGGCCCACTGGGGAATGAAAGCTCTGTGGTGGTGTAAGGCCGACTGGGGATGAAAACACTGTGGAGGTGTAAGGTCCACACGGGATGAAAACTCTGTAGGTAAGGCCCACTGGGGATGAAAACTCTATGGCTAAGGCCCACTGGGGTTGAAAACTCTGTGGTTGTGTGAGGCCCACAGGGGATGAAAATTCTGTGGTGGTGTGAGGCCCACAGGGGATGAAAACTCTGTAGGTAAGGCCCACTGTGGATGAAAGCTCTGTGCTGGTGTAGGGCCCACTGGGGATGAAAACACTGTGGTGGTGTGAGGCCCACTGGGGATGAAAGCTCTGGGGTGGTGTGAGGCCTACTGGGGATGAAAACTCTGTGGTGGTGTGAGGCCCACTGGGGATGAAAACTCTGTAGGTAAGGCCCACTGGGGATGAAAACTCTATGGGTAAGGCCCACTGCGGATGAAAACACTGTGGTTGTGTGAGGCCCACTGGGGTTGAAAACTCTGTGGTGGTGTAAGGCCCACTGGGGATGAAAACTCTGTGGTGGTGTAAGGCCCACCGGGGATGAAAACTCTGTGGTGGTGTAGGGCCTACTGGGGATGAAAACTCTGTGGATGTGTAAGGCCCACTGGGGATGAAAACTCTGTGGGTGGTGTAAGGCCCACTGGGGATGAAAACACTGTGGTGGTGTGAGGCCCACTGGGGATGAAAACTCTGTGGTGGTGTAAGGCCCAATGGGGTTGAAAACTCTGTGGTGGTTGAGGCCCACTGGGGATGAAAACACTGTGGTGCTGTAATGCACACTGGGGATGAAAACTCTGTGGTGGTGTAAGATCCACCGGGGATGAAAACTCTGTGGTGGTTTAGGGCCACTGGGGATGAAAACACTGTGGTGGTGTGAGGCCCACTGGGGATGAAAACTCTGTGGATGTGTAAGGCCCACTGGGGATGAAAGCTCTGGGGTGGTGTGAGGCCTACTGGGGATGAAAACTCTGTGGTGGTGTGAGGCCCACTGGGGATGAAAGCTCTGTAGGTAAGGCCCACTGGGGATGAAAACTCTATGGGTAAGGCCCACTGGGGATGAAAACACTGTGGTTGTGTGAGGCCCACTGGGGATGAAAACACTGTGGTGGTTTAAAGCCCACTGGGGATGAAAGCTCTGGGGTGGTGTGAGGCCCACTGGGGATGAAAACTCTGTGGTGGTGTGAGGCCCACTGGGGATGAAAACTCTGTAGGTAAGGCCCACTGGGGATGAAAACTCTATGGGTAAGGCCCACTGGGGATGAAAACACTGTGGTTGTGTGAGGCCCACTGGGGATGAAAATTCTGTGGTGGTGTAGGCCCACAGGGGATGAAAACTCTGTAGGTAAGGCCCACTCTGGATGAAAGCTCTGTGGTGGTGTAAGGCCCACTGGGGATGAAAACTCTGTGGTGCTGTAAGGCCCACTGGGGATGAAAACTCTATGGGTCAGACCCACTGGGGATGAGAACTCTGTGGGTAAGGCCCACCGGGGATGAAAACACTGTGGTTGTGTGAGGCCCACTGGGGATGAAAACTCTGTGGTGGTGTGAGGCCCACTGGGGATGAAAACTCTGTAGGTAAGGCCCACTGTGGATGAAAGCTCTGTGGTGGTGTGAGGCCCACTGGGGATGAAAACTCTGTGGTGGTGTAGGGCCTACTGGGGATGAAAACTCTGTAGGTAAGGCCCACTGGGGATGAAAACTCTATGGGTAAGGCCCACTGGGGATGAGAACTCTGTGGGTAAGGCCCACTGGGGATGAAAACACTGTGGTTGTGTGAGGCCCACTGGGGATGAAAATTCTGTGGGTGGTGTGAGGCCCACTGGGGATGAAAGCTCTGTGGTGGTTTAGGCCCACTGGGGATGAAAACTCTGTGGTGGTGTATGATCCACCGGGGATGAAAACTCTGTGGTGGTTTAGGGCCACTGGGGATGAAAACGCTGTGGTGCTGTGAGGCCCACTGGGGATGAAAACTCTGTGGGTAAGGCGCACTGGGGATGAAAACTCTGTGGGTAAGGCCCACTGGGGATGAAAACTCTGTGGTGGTGTAAGGTCCACAGGGGATGAAAACTCTGTGGAGGTGTAAGGTCCACAGGGGATGAAAACTCTGTGGTGGTTTAGGCCCACTGGGGATGAAAGCTCTGGGGTGGTGTAAGGCCCACTGGGGATGAAAGCTCTGGAGTGGTGTAAGGCCCACTGGGGATGAAAACTCTGTGGGTAAGGCCCACTGAGGATGAAAACTCTGTGGTGGTGTGAGGCCCACTGGGGATGAAAACTCTGTGGTGGTGTGAGGCCCACTGGGGATGAAAACTCTGTGGTGGTGTGAGGCCCACTGGGGATGAAAACTCTGTGGTGGTGTGAGGCCCACTGGGGATGAAAACTCTGTGGTGGTGTGAGGCCCACCGGGGATGAAAACTCTGTGGTGGTGTAAGGCCCACTGGGGATGAAAACACTGTGGAGGTGTAAGGTCCACAGGGGATGAAAACTCTGTAGGTCAGGCCGACTGGGGATGAAAACTCTGTGGTGGTGTGAGGCCCACCGGGGATGAAAACTCTGTGGTGGTGTAAGGCCCACTGGGGATGAAAACACTGTGGAGGTGTAAGGTCCACAGGGGATGAAAACTCTGTAGGTCAGGCCCACTGGGGATGAAAACTCTGTGGAGGTGTGAGGCCCACTGGGGATGAAAACTCTGTGGTGGTGTGAGGTCCACTGAGGATGAAAACTCTGTGGTGGTGTGAGGCCCACCGGGGATGAAAACTCTGTGGTGGTGTAAGGCCGACTGGGGATGAAAACACTGTGGAGGTGTAAGGTCCACAGGGGATGAAAA
The DNA here is from genome assembly GCF_030028105.1 of Mobula birostris. Taxonomy (NCBI): domain Eukaryota; kingdom Metazoa; phylum Chordata; class Chondrichthyes; order Myliobatiformes; family Myliobatidae; genus Mobula; species Mobula birostris. Next base: position 57,661,066 of record NC_092379.1, read on the forward strand.
CTCTGTAGGTAAGGCCCACTGGGGATGAAAACACTGTGGTTGTGTGAGGCCCACAGGGGATGAAAATTCTGTGGTGGTGTAGGCCCACAGGGGATGAAAACTCTGTAGGTAAGGCCCACTGTGGATGAAAGCTCTGTGCTGGTGTACGGCCCACTGGGGATGAAAACACTGTGGTGGTGTGAGGCCCACTGGGGATGAAAACTCTGTGGAGGTGTAAGGCCCACTGGGGATGAAAGCTCTGGGGTGGTGTGAGGCCCACTGGGGATGAAAACTCTGTAGGTAAGGCCCACTGGGGATGAAAACTCTATGGGTAAGGCCCACTGGGGATGAAAATACTGTGGTGGTGTGAGGCCCACTGGGGATGAAAACTCTGTGGAGGTGTAAGGCCCACTGGGGATGAAAGCTCTGGGGTGGTGTGAGGCCTACTGGGGATGAAAACTCTGTGGTGGTGTGAGGCCCACTGGGGATGAAAACTCTGTAGGTAAGGCCCACTGGGGATGAAAACTCTATGGGTAAGGCCCACTGGGGATGAAAACACTGTGGTGGTGTGAGGCCCACTGGGGATGAAAACTCTGTGGATGTGTAAGGCCCACTGGGGATGAAAGCTCTGGGGTGGTGTGAGGCCTACTGGGGATGAAAACTCTGTGGTGGTGTGAGGCCCACTGGGGATGAAAACTCTGTAGGTAAGGCCCACTGGGGATGAAAACACTGTGGTTGTGTGAGGCCCACTGGGGATGAAAATTCTGTGGTGGTGTAGGCCCACAGGGGATGAAAACTCTGTAGGTAAGGCCCACTCTGGATGAAAGCTCTGTGGTGGTGTAAGGCCCACTGGGGATGAAAACTCTGTGGTGCTGTAAGGCCCACTGGGGATGAAAACTCTATGGGTCAGACCCACTGGGGATGAGAACTCTGTGGGTAAGGCCCACCGGGGATGAAAACACTGTGGTTGTGTGAGGCCCACTGGGGATGAAAACTCTGTGGTGGTGTGAGGCCCACTGGGGATGAAAACTCTGTAGGTAAGGTCCACTGTGGATGAAAGCTCTGTGGTGGTGTAAGGCCCACTGGGGATGAAAACTCTGTGGTGGTGTGAGGCACACTGGGGATGAAAACTCTGTGGTGGTGTGAGGCCCACTGGGGATGAAAACTCTGTGGTGGTGTAGGGCCCACTGGGGATGAAAACTCTGTAGGTAAGGCCCACTGGGGATGAAAACTCTATGGGTAAGGCCCACTGGGGATGAGAACTCTGTGGGTAAGGCCCACTGGGGATGAAAACACTGTGGTTGTGTGAGGCCCACTGGGGATGAAAATTCTGTGGGTGGTGTGAGGCCCACTGGGGATGAAAGCTCTGTGGTGGTTTAGGCCCACTGGGGATGAAAACTCTGTGGTGGTGTATGATCCACCGGGGATGAAAACTCTGTGGTGGTTTAGGGCCACTGGGGATGAAAACGCTGTGGTGCTGTGAGGCCCACTGGGGATGAAAACTCTGTGGGTAAGGCGCACTGGGGATGAAAACTCTGTGGGTAAGGCCCACTGGGGATGAAAACTCTGTGGTGGTGTAAGGTCCACAGGGGATGAAAACTCTGTGGAGGTGTAAGGTCCACAGGGGATGAAAACTCTGTGGTGGTTTAGGCCCACTGGGGATGAAAGCTCTGGGGTGGTGTAAGGCCCACTGGGGATGAAAGCTCTGGAGTGGTGTAAGGCCCACTGGGGATGAAAACTCTGTGGGTAAGGCCCACTGAGGATGAAAACTCTGTGGTGGTGTGAGGCCCACTGGGGATGAAAACTCTGTGGTGGTGTGAGGCCCACTGGGGATGAAAACTCTGTGGTGGTGTGAGGCCCACTGGGGATGAAAACTCTGTGGTGGTGTGAGGCCCACTGGGGATGAAAACTCTGTGGTGGTGTGAGGCCCACCGGGGATGAAAACTCTGTGGTGGTGTAAGGCCCACTGGGGATGAAAACACTGTGGAGGTGTAAGGTCCACAGGGGATGAAAACTCTGTAGGTCAGGCCGACTGGGGATGAAAACTCTGTGGAGGTGTGAGGCCCACTGGGGATGAAAACTCTGTGGTGGTGTGAGGTCCACTGAGGATGAAAACTCTGTGGTGGTGTGAGGCCCACCGGGGATGAAAACTCTGTGGTGGTGTAAGGCCGACTGGGGATGAAAACACTGTGGAGGTGTAAGGTCCACAGGGGATGAAAACTCTGTAGGTAAGGCCCACCGGGGATGAAAACTCTGTGGTGGTGTAAGGCCCACTGGGGAATGAAAGCTCTGTGGTGGTGTAAGGCCGACTGGGGATGAAAACACTGTGGAGGTGTAAGGTCCACACGGGATGAAAACTCTGTAGGTAAGGCCCACTGGGGATGAAAACTCTATGGCTAAGGCCCACTGGGGTTGAAAACTCTGTGGTTGTGTGAGGCCCACAGGGGATGAAAATTCTGTGGTGGTGTGAGGCCCACAGGGGATGAAAACTCTGTAGGTAAGGCCCACTGTGGATGAAAGCTCTGTGCTGGTGTAGGGCCCACTGGGGATGAAAACACTGTGGTGGTGTGAGGCCCACTGGGGATGAAAGCTCTGGGGTGGTGTGAGGCCTACTGGGGATGAAAACTCTGTGGTGGTGTGAGGCCCACTGGGGATGAAAACTCTGTAGGTAAGGCCCACTGGGGATGAAAACTCTATGGGTAAGGCCCACTGCGGATGAAAACACTGTGGTTGTGTGAGGCCCACTGGGGTTGAAAACTCTGTGGTGGTGTAAGGCCCACTGGGGATGAAAACACTGTGGTGGTGTGAGGCCCACTGGGGATGAAAACTCTGTGGTGGTGTGAGGCCCACTGGGGATGAAAACTCTGTGGTGGTGTAAGGCCCAATGGGGTTGAAAACTCTGTGGTGGTTGAGGCCCACTGGGGATGAAAACACTGTGGTGCTGTAATGCACACTGGGGATGAAAACTCTGTGGTGGTGTAAGATCCACCGGGGATGAAAACTCTGTGGTGGTTTAGGGCCACTGGGGATGAAAACACTGTGGTGGTGTGAGGCCCACTGGGGATGAAAACTCTGTGGATGTGTAAGGCCCACTGGGGATGAAAGCTCTGGGGTGGTGTGAGGCCTACTGGGGATGAAAACTCTGTGGTGGTGTGAGGCCCACTGGGGATGAAAGCTCTGGGGTGGTGTGAGGCCCACTGGGGATGAAAACTCTGTAGGTAAGGCCCACTGGGGATGAAAACTCTATGGGTAAGGCCCACTGGGGATGAAAACACTGTGGTTGTGTGAGGCCCACTGGGGATGAAAACACTGTGGTGGTTTAAAGCCCACTGGGGATGAAAGCTCTGGGGTGGTGTGAGGCCCACTGGGGATGAAAACTCTGTGGTGGTGTGAGGCCCACTGGGGATGAAAACTCTGTAGGTAAGGCCCACTGGGGATGAAAACTCTATGGGTAAGGCCCACTGGGGATGAAAACACTGTGGTTGTGTGAGGCCCACTGGGGATGAAAATTCTGTGGTGGTGTAGGCCCACAGGGGATGAAAACTCTGTAGGTAAGGCCCACTCTGGATGAAAGCTCTGTGGTGGTGTAAGGCCCACTGGGGATGAAAACTCTGTGGTGCTGTAAGGCCCACTGGGGATGAAAACTCTATGGGTCAGACCCACTGGGGATGAGAACTCTGTGGGTAAGGCCCACCGGGGATGAAAACACTGTGGTTGTGTGAGGCCCACTGGGGATGAAAACTCTGTGGTGGTGTGAGGCCCACTGGGGATGAAAACTCTGTAGGTAAGGCCCACTGTGGATGAAAGCTCTGTGGTGGTGTGAGGCCCACTGGGGATGAAAACTCTGTGGTGGTGTAGGGCCTACTGGGGATGAAAACTCTGTAGGTAAGGCCCACTGGGGATGAAAACTCTATGGGTAAGGCCCACTGGGGATGAGAACTCTGTGGGTAAGGCCCACTGGGGATGAAAACACTGTGGTTGTGTGAGGCCCACTGGGGATGAAAATTCTGTGGGTGGTGTGAGGCCCACTGGGGATGAAAGCTCTGTGGTGGTTTAGGCCCACTGGGGATGAAAACTCTGTGGTGGTGTATGATCCACCGGGGATGAAAACTCTGTGGTGGTTTAGGGCCACTGGGGATGAAAACGCTGTGGTGCTGTGAGGCCCACTGGGGATGAAAACTCTGTGGGTAAGGCGCACTGGGGATGAAAACTCTGTGGGTAAGGCCCACTGGGGATGAAAACTCTGTGGTGGTGTAAGGTCCACAGGGGATGAAAACTCTGTGGAGGTGTAAGGTCCACAGGGGATGAAAACTCTGTGGTGGTTTAGGCCCACTGGGGATGAAAGCTCTGGGGTGGTGTAAGGCCCACTGGGGATGAAAGCTCTGGAGTGGTGTAAGGCCCACTGGGGATGAAAACTCTGTGGGTAAGGCCCACTGAGGATGAAAACTCTGTGGTGGTGTGAGGCCCACTGGGGATGAAAACTCTGTGGTGGTGTGAGGCCCACTGGGGATGAAAACTCTGTGGTGGTGTGAGGCCCACTGGGGATGAAAACTCTGTGGTGGTGTGAGGCCCACTGGGGATGAAAACTCTGTGGTGGTGTGAGGCCCACCGGGGATGAAAACTCTGTGGTGGTGTAAGGCCCACTGGGGATGAAAACACTGTGGAGGTGTAAGGTCCACAGGGGATGAAAACTCTGTAGGTCAGGCCGACTGGGGATGAAAACTCTGTGGTGGTGTGAGGCCCACCGGGGATGAAAACTCTGTGGTGGTGTAAGGCCCACTGGGGATGAAAACACTGTGGAGGTGTAAGGTCCACAGGGGATGAAAACTCTGTAGGTCAGGCCCACTGGGGATGAAAACTCTGTGGAGGTGTGAGGCCCACTGGGGATGAAAACTCTGTGGTGGTGTGAGGTCCACTGAGGATGAAAACTCTGTGGTGGTGTAAGGCCCACTGGGGATGAAAACTCTGTGGTGGTGTAAGGCCGACTGGGGATGAAAACACTGTGGAGGTGTAAGGTCCACAGGGGATGAAAACTCTGTAGGTAAGGCCCACTGGGGATGAAAACACTGTGGTTGTGTGAGGCCCACAGGGGATGAAAATTCTGTGGTGGTGTAGGCCCACAGGGGATGAAAACTCTGTAGGTAAGGCCCACTGTGGATGAAAGCTCTGTGCTGGTGTACGGCCCACTGGGGATGAAAACACTGTGGTGGTGTGAGGCCCACTGGGGATGAAAACTCTGTGGAGGTGTAAGGCCCACTGGGGATGAAAGCTCTGGGGTGGTGTGAGACCCACTGGGGATGAAAACTCTGTAGGTAAGGCCCACTGGGGATGAAAACTCTATGGGTAAGGCCCACTGGGGATGAAAATACTGTGGTGGTGTGAGGCCCACTGGGGATGAAAACTCTGTGGAGGTGTAAGGCCCACTGGGGATGAAAGCTCTGGGGTGGTGTGAGGCCTACTGGGGATGAAAACTCTGTGGTGGTGTGAGGCCCACTGGGGATGAAAACTCTGTAGGTAAGGCCCACTGGGGATGAAAACTCTATGGGTAAGGCCCACTGGGGATGAAAACACTGTGGTTGTGTGAGGCCCACTGGGGATGAAAATTCTGTGGTGGTGTAGGCCCACAGGGGATGAAAACTCTGTAGGTAAGGCCCACTCTGGATGAAAGCTCTGTGGTGGTGTAAGGCCCACTGGGGATGAAAACTCTGTGGTGCTGTAAGGCCCACTGGGGATGAAAACTCTATGGGTAAGACCCACTGGGGATGAGAACTCTGTGGGTAAGGCCCACTGGGGATGAAAACACTGTGGTTGTGTGAGGCCCACTGGGGATGAAAATTCTGTGGTGGTGTAGGCCCACAGGGGATGAAAACTCTGTAGGTAAGGCCCACTGTGGATGAAAGCTCTGTGGTGGTGTAAGGCCCACTGGGGATGAAAACTCTGTGGTGGTGTGAGGCCCACTGGGGATGAAAACTCTGTGGTGGTGTAGGGCCTACTGGGGATGAAAACTCTGTAGGTAAGGCCCACTGGGGATGAAAACTCTATGGGTAAGGCCCACTGGGGTTGAAAACTCTGTGGGTAAGGCCCACTGGGGATGAAAGCTCTGTGGTGGTGTAAGGCCCACTGGGGATGAAAACTCTGTGGTGGTGTGAGGCCCACAGGGGATGAAAACTCTGTGGTTGTGTGAGGCCCACTGGGGATGAAAACTCTGTGGGTAAGGCCCACTGGGGATGAAAACTCTGTGGTGGTGTGAGGCCCACTGGGGATGAAAACTCTGTGGTGGTGTAGGGCCTACTGGGGATGAAAACTCTGTAGGTAAGGCCCACTGGGGATGAAAACTCTATGGGTAAGGCCCACTGGGGATGAGAACTCTGTGGGTAAGGCCCACTGGGGATGAAAACTGTGTGGTTGTGTGAGGCCCACTGGGGATGAAAACTCTGTGGTGGTGTAGCGCCGACTGGGGATGAAAACACTGTGGTGGTCTGAGGCCCATTGGGAATGAAAACTCTGTGGGTGGTGTGAGGCCCACTGGGGATGAAATCACTGTGGTGGTGTAAGATCCACCGGGGATGAAAACTCTGTGGTGCTGTAAGGCCCACTGGGGATGAAAACTCTGTGGTGCTGTAACGCCCACTGGGGATGAAAACTCTGTGGTGGTGTGAGGCCCACTGGGGATGAAAACACTGTTGTGGTGTGAGGCCCACTGGGGATGAAAACTCTGTGGTTGTGTAAGGTCCACTGAGGATGAAAACTCTGGTGGTGTGAGGCCCACTGGGGATGAAAACTCTGTGGTGGTGTAAGGCCCACCGGGGATGAAAACTCTGTGGGTAAGGCATACTGGGGATGAAAACACTGTGGTGGTGTGAGGCCTACTGGGGATGAAAACACTGTGGTGGTGTAATGCCCACTGGGAATGAAAGCTCTGGGGTGGTGTAAGGCCCACTGGGATGAAAGCTCTGGGGTGGTGTAAGGCCCACTGGGGATGAAAACTCTGTGGTGCTGTAAGGCCCACTGGGGATGAAAACTCTGTGGTGGTGTGAGGCCCACTGGGGATGAAAACACTGTGGTGGTGTGAGGCACACTGGGGATGAAAACTCTGTGGTGGTGTGAGGAACACTGGGGATGAAAACTCTGTGGAGGTGTAAGGTCCACAGGGGATGAAAACTCTGTAGGTAAGGCCCACCGGGGATGAAAACTCTGTGGTGGTGTAGGGCCCACTGGGGAGGAAAACTCTGTGGGTAAGGCCCACTGGGGATGAAAACACTGTGGTGGTGTGAGGCCTACTGGAGATGAAAACACTGTGGTTGTGTGAGGCCCACTGGGGATGAAAATTCTGTGGTGGTGTAGGCCCACAGGGGATGAAAACTCTGTAGGTAAGGCCCACCGGGGATGAAAACTCTGTGGTGGTATAGGGCCCACTGGGGATGAAAACTCTGTGGGTAAGGCCCACTGGGGATGAAAACACTGTGGTGGTGTGAGGCCTACTGGGGATGAAAACACTGTGGTGGTGTAATGCCCACTGGGAATGAAAGCTCTGGGGTGGTGTAAGGCCCACTGGGATGAAAGCTCTGGGGTGGTGTAAGGCCCACTGGGGATGAAAACACTGTGGTGGTGTGAGGCCCACTGGGGATGAAAACTCTGTAGGTAAGGCCCACTGTGGATGAAAGCTCTGTGGTGGTGTAAGGCCCACTGGGGATGAAAACTCTGTGGTGCTGTAAGGCCCACTGGGGATGAAAACTCTGTGGTGGTGTGAGGCACACTGGGGATGAAAACACTGTGGTGGTGTGAGGCCCACTGGGGATGAAAACTCTGTGGATGTGTAAGGCCCACTGGGGATGAAAACTCTATGGGTAAGGCCCACTGGGGATGAAAACACTGTGGTGGTGTGAGGCCCACTGGGGATGAAAACTCTGTGGAGGTGTAAGGCCCACTGGGGATGAAAGCTCTGGGGTGGTGTGAGGCCCACCGGGGATGAAAACTCTGTAGGTAAGGCCCACTGGGGATGAAAACTCTATGGGTAAGGCCCACTGGGGATGAAAACACTGTGGTTGTGTGAGGCCCACTTGGGATGAAAATTCTGTGGTGGTGTAGGCCCACAGGGGATGAAAACTCTGTAGGTAAGGCCCACTCTGGATGAAAGCTCTGTGGTGGTGTAAGGCCCACTGGGGATGAAAACTCTGTGGTGCTGTAAGGCCCACTGGGGATGAAAACTCTATGGGTCAGACCCACTGGGGATGAGAACTCTGTGGGTAAGGCCCACCGGGGATGAAAACACTGTGGTTGTGTGAGGCCCACTGGGGATGAAAATTCTGTGGTGGTGTGAGGCCCAATGGGGATGAAAACTCTGTAGGTAAGGTCCACTGTGGATGAAAGCTCTGTGGTGGTGTAAGGCCCACTGGGGATGAAAAGTCTGTGGTGGTGTGAGGCCCACTGGGGATGAAAACTCTGTGGTGGTGTAGGGCCTACTGGGGATGAAAACTCTGTAGGTAAGGCCCACAGGGGATGAAAACTCTATGGGTAAGGCCCACTGGGGATGAGAACTCTGTGGGTAAGGCCCACTGGGGATGAAAACACTGTGGTGGTCTGAGGCCCATTGGGGATGAAAACTCTGTGGGTGGTGTGAGGCCCACTGGGGATGAAAACTCTGTGGTGGTGTATGATCCACCGGGGATGAAAACTCTGTGGTGGTTTAGGGCCACTGGGGATGAAAACTCTGTGGTGGTGTAAGGCCCACTGGGGATGAAAACTCTGTGGTGGTTTAGGGCCACTGGGGATGAAAACTCTGTGGTGGTGTAAGGCCCACTGAGGATGAAAACTCTGTGGTGGTTTAGGCCCACCGGGGATGAAAACTCTGTGGTGGTGTAATGCCCACTGGGGATGAAAACTCTGTGGAGGTGTAAGGTCCACAGGGGATGAAAACTCTGTGGTGGTTTAGGCCCACTGGGGATGAAAGCTCTGGGGTGGTGTAAGGCCCACTGGGGAATGAAAGCTCTGTAGGTAAGGCCCACTGGGGATGAAAACTCTATGGCTAAGGCCCACTGGGGTTGAAAACTCTGTGGGTAAGGCCCACTGGGGATGAAAACACTGTGGTTGTGTGAAGCCCACAGGGGATGAAAATTCTGTGGTGGTGTAGGCCCACAGGGGATGAAAACTCTGTAGGTAAGGCCCACTGTGGATGAAAGCTCTGTGCTGGTGTACGGCCCACTGGGGATGAAAACACTGTGGTGGTGTGAGGCCCACTGGGGATGAAAACTCTGTGGAGGTGTAAGGCCCACTGGGGATGAAAGCTCTGGGGTGGTGTGAGGCCCACTGGGGATGAAAACTCTGTAGGTAAGGCCCACTGGGGATGAAAACTCTATGGGTAAGGCCCACTGGGGATGAAAATACTGTGGTGGTGTGAGGCCCACTGGGGATGAAAACTCTGTGGAGGTGTAAGGCCCACTGGGGATGAAAGCTCTGGGGTGGTGTGAGGCCCACTGGGGATGAAAACACTGTTGTGCTGTGAGGCCCACTGGGGATGAAAACTCGGTGGTTGTGTAAGGTCCACTGAGGATGAAAACTCTGGTGGTGTGAGGCCCACTGGGGATGAAAACTCTGTGGTGGTGTAAGGCCCACTGGGGATGAAAATTCTGTGGAGGTGTAAGGTCCACAGGGGATGAAAACTCTGTAGGTAAGGCCCACTGGGGATTAAAACTCTATGGGTAAGGCCCACTGGGGATGAGAACTCTGTGGGTAAGGCCCACTGGGGATGAGAACTCTGTGGGTAAGGCCCACTGGGGATGAAAACACTGTGGTTGTGTGAGGCCCACTGGGGATGAAAATTCTGTGGTGGTGTGAGGCCCACAGGGGATGAAAACTCTGTAGGTAAGGCCCACTGTGGATGAAAGCTCTGTGGTGGTTTAAAGCCCACTGGGGATGAAAATTCTGTGGTGGTGTAAGGCCCACTGGGGATGAAAACACTGTGGTGGTGTAAGGCCCACTGGGGATGAAAACTCTGTGGTGGTTCAGGCACACTGGGGGTGAAAAAACTGTGGTGGTTTAGGCCCACTGGGGATGAAAGCTCTGGGGTGGTGTGAGGCCCACTGGGGATGAAAACTCTGTGGTGGTGTGAGGAACACTGGGGATGAAAACTCTGTGGAGGTGTAGGGCCCACTGGGGAGGAAAACTCTATAGGTAAGGCCCACTGGGGATGAAATCTCTGTGGTGGTGTAGGGCCCACTGGGGAGGAAAACTCTGTCGGTAAGGCCCACTGGGGATGAAAACACTGTGGTGGTGTGAGGCCTACTGGAGATGAAAACACTGTGGTTGTGTGAGGCCCACTGGGGATGAAAATTCTGTGGTGGTGTAGGCCCACAGGGGATGAAAACTCTGTAGGTAAGGCCCACCTGGGATGAAAACTCTGTGGTGGTGTAGGGCCCACTGGGGATGAAAACTCTGTGGGTAAGGCCCACTGGGGATGAAAACACTGTGGTGGTGTGAGGCCTACTGGGGATGAAAACACTGTGGTGGTGTAATGCCCACTGGGAATGAAAGCTCTGGGGTGGTGTAAGGCCCACTGGGATGAAAGCTCTGGGGTGGTGTAAGGCCCACTGGGGATGAAAACACTGTGGTGGTGTGAGGCCCACTGGGGATGAAAACTCTGTAGGTAAGGCCCACTGTGGATGAAAGCTCTGTGGTGGTGTAAGGTCCACTGGGGATGAAAACTCTGTGGTGCTGTAAGGCCCACTGGGGATGCAAACTCTGTGGTGGTGTGAGGCACACTGGGGATGAAAACTCTGTAGGTAAGGCCCACTGGGGATGAAAACTCTATGGGTAAGGACCACTGGGGATGAAAACACTGTGGTGGTGTGAGGCCCACTGGGGATGAAAATTCTGTGGTGGTGTAGGCCCACAGGGGATGAAAACTCTGTCGGTAAGGCCCACTCTGGATGAAAGCTCTGTGGTGGTGTAAGGCCCACTGGGGATGAAAACTCTGTGGTGCTGTAAGGCCCACTGGGGATGAAAACTCTATGGGTAAGACCCACTGGGGATGAGAACTCTGTGGGTAAGGCCCACTGGGGATGAGAACTCTGTGGGTAAGGCCCACTGGGGATGAGAACTCTGTGGGTAAGGCCCACTGGGGATGAAAACACTGTGGTTGTGTGAGGCCCACTGGGGATGAAAACTCTGTGGTGGTGTGAGGCCCACTGGGGATGAAAATTCTGTGGTGGTGTAGGCCCACAGGGGATGAAAACTCTGTAGGTAAGGCCCACTGTGGATGAAAGCTCTGTGGTGGTGTAAGGCCCACTGGGGATGAAAACTCTGTAGGTAAGGCCCACTGTGGATGAAAACTCTGTGGTGGTGTGAGGCCCACTGGGGATGAAAAGTCTGTGGTGGTGTGAGGCCCACTGGGGATGAAAACTCTGTGGTGGTGTAGGGCCTACTGGGGATGAAAACTCTGTAGGTAAGGCCCACAGGGGATGAAAACTCTATGGGTAAGGCCCACTGGGGATGAAAACACTGTGGTGGTCTGAGGCCCATTGGGGATGAAAACTCTGTGGGTAAGGCCCACTGGGGATGAAAACACTGTGGTGGTCTGAGGCCCATTGGGGATGAAAACTCTGTGGTGGTGTGAGGCCCACTGGGGATGAAAGCTCTGTGGTGGTTTAGGGCCACTGGGGATGAAAACTCTGTGGAGGTGTAAGGCCCACTGGGGATGAAAACTCTGTGGTGGTGTATGATCCACCGGGGATGAAAACTCTGTGGTGGTGTAAGGCCCACTGGGGATGAAAACTCTGTAGGTAAGGCCCACTGGGGATGAAAACTCTGTGGTGGTTTAGGCCCACTGGGGATGAAAGCTCTGGGGTGGTGTAAGGCCCACTGGGGATGAAAGCTCTGGAGTGGTGTGAGGCCCACTGTGGATGAAAACTCTGTGGTGGTGTGAGGCCCACCGGGGATGAAAACTCTGTGGTGGTGTAAGGCCGACTGGGGATGAAAACTCTGTGGAGGTGTGAGGTCCACAGGGGATGAAAACTCTGTAGGTAAGGCCCACTGGGGATGAAAACTCTATGGCTAAGGCCCACTGGGGTTGAAAACTCTGTGGGTAAGGCCCACTGGGGATGAAAACACTGTGGTTGTGTGAGGCCCACAGGGGATGAAAATTCTGTGGTGGTGTAGGCCCACAGGGGATGAAAACTCTGTAGGTAAGGCCCACTGTGGATGAAAGCTCTGTGCTGGTGTACGGCCCACTGGGGATGAAAACACTGTGGTGGTGTGAGGCCCACTGGGGATGAAAACTCTGTGGAGGTGTAAGGCCCACTGGGGATGAAAGCTCTGGGGTGGTGTGAGGCCCACTGGGGATGAAAACTCTGTAGGTAAGGCCCACTGGGGATGAAAACTCTATGGGTAAGGCCCACTGGGGATGAAAATACTGTGGTGGTGTGAGGCCCACTGGGGATGAAAACTCTGTGGAGGTGTAAGGCCCACTGGGGATGAAAGCTCTGGGGTGGTGTGAGGCCTACTGGGGATGAAAACTCTGTGGTGGTGTGAGGCCCACTGGGGATGAAAACTCTGTAGGTAAGGCCCACTGGGGATGAAAACTCTATGGGTAAGGCCCACTGGGGATGAAAACACTGTGGTTGTGTGAGGCCCACTGGGGATGAAAATTCTGTGGTGGTGTAGGCCCACAGGGGATGAAAACTCTGTAGGTAAGGCCCACTCTGGATGAAAGCTCTGTGGTGGTGTAAGGCCCACTGGGGATGAAAACTCTGTGGTGCTGTAAGGCCCACTGGGGATGAAAACTCTATGGGTAAGACCCACTGGGGATGAGAACTCTGTGGGTAAGGCCCACTGGGGATGAAAACACTGTGGTTGTGTGAGGCCCACTGGGGATGAAAATTCTGTGGTGGTGTAGGCCCACAGGGGATGAAAACTCTGTAGGTAAGGCCCACTGTGGATGAAAGCTCTGTGGTGGTGTAAGGCCCACTGGGGATGAAAACTCTGTGGTGGTGTGAGGCCCACTGGGGATGAAAACTCTGTGGTGGTGTAGGGCCTACTGGGGATGAAAACTCTGTAGGTAAGGCCCACTGGGGATGAAAACTCTATGGGTAAGGCCCACTGGGGATGAGAACTCTGTGGGTAAGGCCCACTGGGGATGAAAACTCTGTGGTTTTGTGAGGCCCACTGGGGATGAAAACTCTGTGGTGGTGTAGCGCCGACTGGGGATGAAAACACTGTGGTGGTCTGAGGCCCATTGGGAATGAAAACTCTGTGGGTGGTGTGAGGCCCACTGGGGATGAAATCACTGTGGTGGTGTAAGATCCACCGGGGATGAAAACTCTGTGGTGCTGTAAGGCCCACTGGGGATGAAAACTCTGTGGTGCTGTAACTCCCACTGGGGATGAAAACTCTGTGGTGGTGTGAGGCCCACTGGGGATGAAAACACTGTTGTGGTGTGAGGCCCACTGGGGATGAAAACTCTGTGGTTGTGTAAGGTCCACTGAGGATGAAAACTCTGGTGGTGTGAGGCCCACTGGGGATGAAAACTCTGTGGTGGTGTAAGGCCCACCGGGGATGAAAACTCTGTGGGTAAGGCATACTGGGGATGAAAACTCTGTGGTGGTGTGAGGCCCACTGGGGATGAAAATTCTGTGGTGGTGTAATGCCCACTGGGGATGAAAACTCTGTAGGTAAGGCCCACTGGGGATGAAAATTCTGTGGAGGTGTAAGGTCCACAGGGGATGAAAACTCTGTAGGTAAGGCCCACTGGGGATGAAAACACTGTGGTTGTGTGAGGCCCACTGGGGATGAAAATTCTGTGGTGGTGTGAGGCCCACAGGGGATGAAAACTCTGTAGGTAAGGCCCACTGTGGATGAAAGCTCTGTGGTGGTTTAAAGCCCACTGGGGATGAAAATTCTGTGGTGGTGTAAGGCCCACTGGGGATGAAAACACTGTGGTGGTGTAAGGCCCACTGGGGATGAAAACTCTGTGGTGGTGTAAGGCCCACTGGGAATGAAAACTCTGTGGTGGTGTGAGGCCCACTGGGGATGAAAACTCTGTGGTGGTGTGAGGCCCACTGGGGATGAAAACACTGTTGTGCTGTGAGGCCCACTGGGGATGAAAACTCGGTGGTTGTGTAAGGTCCACTGAGGATGAAAACTCTGGTGGTGTGAGGCCCACTGGGGATGAAAACTCTGTGGTGGTGTAAGGCCCACCGGGGATGAAAACTCTGTGGGTAAGGCCCACTGGGGATGAAAACTCTATGGGTAAGGCCCACTGGGGATGAGAACTCTGTGGGTAAGGCCCACTGGGGATGAGAACTCTGTGGGTAAGGCCCACTGGGGATGAAAACACTGTGGTTGTGTGAGGCCCACTGGGGATGAAAATTCTGTGGTGGTGTGAGGCCCACAGGGGATGAAAACTCTGTAGGTAAGGCCCACTGTGGATGAAAGCTCTGTGGTGGTTTAAAGCCCACTGGGGATGAAAATTCTGTGGTGGTGTAAGGCCCACTGGGGATGAAAACTCTGTGGTGGTTTAGGCCCACTGGGGATGAAAACTCTGCGGTGGTGTAAGGCCCACTGGGAATGAAAACTCTGTGGTGGTGTGAGGCCCACTGGGGATGAAAACACTGTGGTGGTTTAGGCCCACTGGGGATGAAAACTCTGCGGTGGTGTAAGGCCCACTGGGGATGAAAACACTGTGGTGGTGTGAGGCCCACTGGGGATGAAATCTCTGTGGTGGTGTGAGGCCCACTGGGGATGAAAACTCTGTGGTGGTGTGAGGTCCACTGAGGATGAAAACTCTGTGGTGGTGTGAGGCCCACCGGGGATGAAAACTCTGTGGTGGTGTAGGCCCACAGGGGATGAAAACTCTGTAGGTAAGGCCCACTGTGGATGAAAGCTCTGTGCTGGTGTACGGCCCACTGGGGATGAAAACACTGTGGTGGTGTGAGGCCCACTGGGGATGAAAACTCTGTGGAGGTGTAAGGCCCACTGGGGATGAAAGCTCTGGGGTGGTGTGAGGCCTACTGGGGATGAAAACTCTGTGGTGGTGTGAGGCCCACTGGGGATGAAAACTCTGTAGGTAAGGCCCACTGGGGATGAAAACTCTATGGGTAAGGCCCACTGGGGATGAAAACACTGTGGTTGTGTGAGGCCCACTGGGGATGAAAATTCTGTGGTGGTGTAGGCCCACAGGGGATGAAAACTCTGTAGGTAAGGCCCACTCTGGATGAAAGCTCTGTGGTGGTGTAAGGCCCACTGGGGATGAAAACTCTGTGGTGCTGTAAGGCCCACTGGGGATGAAAACTCTATGGGTAAGACCCACTGGGGATGAGAACTCTGTGGGTAAGGCCCACTGGGGATGAAAACACTGTGGTTGTGTGAGGCCCACTGGGGATGAAAATTCTGTGGTGGTGTAGGCCCACAGGGGATGAAAACTCTGTAGGTAAGGCCCACTGTGGATGAAAGCTCTGTGGTGGTGTAAGGCCCACTGGGGATGAAAACTCTGTGGTGGTGTGAGGCCCACTGGGGATGAAAACTCTGTGGTGGTGTGAGGCCCACTGGGGATGAAAACTCTGTGGTGGTGTAAGGCCCACTGTGGATGAAAGCTCTGTGGTGGTGTAAGGCCCACAGGGGATGAAAACTCTGGGGTGGTGTGAGGCCCACTGGGGATGAAAACACTGTGGTGGTGTGAGGCCCACTGGGGATGAAAACTCTGTGGTGGTGTGAGGCCCACTGGGGATGAAAACTCTGTGGTGGTGTGAGGCGCACTGGGGATGAAAACTCTGTGGTGGTGTAGGGCCTACTGGGGATGAAAACTCTGTAGGTAAGGCCCACTGGGGATGAAAACTCTATGGGTAAGGCCCACTGGGGATGAAAACACTGTGGGTAAGGCCCACTGGGGATGAAAACTCTGTGGTTGTGTGAGGCCCACTGGGGATGAAAACTCTGTGGTGGTGTAGCGCCGACTGGGGATGAAAACACTGTGGTGGTCTGAGGCCCACTGGGGAAGAAATCACTGTGGTGGTGTAAGATCCACCGGGGATGAAAACTCTGTGGTGCTGTAAGGCCCACTGGGGATGAAAACTCTGTGGTGCTGTAACGCCCACTGGGGATGAAAACTCTGTGGTGGTGTGAGGCCCACTGGGGATGAAAACACTGTTGTGGTGTGAGGCCCACTGGGGATGAAAACTCTGTGGTTGTGTAAGGTCCACTGAGGATGAAAACTCTGGTGGTGTGAGGCCCACTGGGGATGAAAACTCTGTGGTGGTGTAAGGCCCACCGGGGATGAAAACTCTGTGGGTAAGGCATACTGGGGATGAAAACTCTGTGGTGGTGTGAGGCCCACTGGGGATGAAAATTCTGTGGAGGTGTAAGGTCCACAGGGGATGAAAACTCTGTAGGTAAGGCCCACTGGGGATGAAAACTCTATGGGTAAGGCCCACTGGGGTTGAAAACACTGTGGGTAAGGCCCACTGGGGATGAAAACTCTGTGGTGGTGTAAGGCCCACTGGGGATGAAAACTCTGTGGTGGTGTAAGGCCCACTGGGGATGAAAACTCTGTGGTGGTTGAGGCCCACTGGGGATGAAAACACTGTGGTTGTGTGAGGCCCACTGGGGATGAAAATTCTGTGGTGGTGTGAGGCCCACTGGGGATGAAAATTCTGTGGTGGTGTGAGGCCCACAGGGGATGAAAACTCTGTCGGTAGGGCCCACTGTGGATGAAAGCTCTGTGGTGGTTTAAAGCCCACTGGGGATGAAAATTCTGTGGTGGTGTAAGGCCCACTGGGGATGAAAACACTGTGGTGGTGTAAGGCCCACTGGGGATGAAAACTCTGTGGTGGTGTAAGGCCCACTGGGAATGAAAACTCTGTGGTGGTGTGAGGCCCACTGGGGATGAAAACTCTGTGGTGGTGTGAGGCCCACTGGGGATGAAAACTCTGTGGTGGTGTGAGGAACACTGGGGATGAAAACTCTGTGGAGGTGTAAGGTCCACAGGGGATGAAAACTCTGTAGGTAAGGCCCACCGGGGATGAAAACTCTGTGGTTGTGTAGGGCCCACTGGGGAGGAAAACTCTGTGGGTAAGGCCCACTGGGGATGAAAACACTGTGGTGGTGTGAGGCCTACTGGAGATGAAAACACTGTGGTTGTGTGAGGCCCACTGGGGATGAAAATTCTGTGGTGGTGTAGGCCCACAGGGGATGAAAACTCTGTGGTGGTGTAGGGCCCACTGGGGATGAAAACTCTGTGGGTAAGGCCCACTGGGGATGAAAACACTGTGGTGGTGTGAGGCCTACTGGGGATGAAAACACTGTGGTGGTGTAATGCCCACTGGGAATGAAAGCTCTGGGGTGGTGTAAGGCCCACCGGGGATGAAAACTCTGTCGAGGTGTAAGGTCCACAGGGGATGAAAACTCTGTAGGTAAGGCCCACCGGGGATGAAAACTCTGTGGTGGTGTAGGGCCTACTGGGGAGGAAAACTCTGTGGGTAAGGCCCACTGGGGATGAAAACACTGTGGTGGTGTGAGGCCTACTGGAGATGAAAACACTGTGGTTGTGTGAGGCCCACTGGGGATGAAAGTTCTGTGGTGGTGTAGGCCCACAGGGGATGAAAACTCTGTAGGTAAGGCCCACCGGGGATGAAAACTCTGTGGTGGTGTAGGGCCCATTGGGGATGAAAACTCTGTGGGTAAGGCCCACTGGGGATGAAAACACTGTGGTGGTGTAATGCCCACTGGGAATGAAAGCTCTGGGGTGGTGTAAGGCCCACTGGGATGAAAGCTCTGGGGTGGTGTAAGGCCCACTGGGGATGAAAACACTGTGGTGGTGTGAGGCCCACTGGGGATGAAAACTCTGTAGGTAAGGCCCACTGTGGATGAAAACTCTGTGGTGCTGTAAGGCCCACTGGGGATGAAAACTCTGTGGTGGTGTGAGGCACACTGGGGATGAAAACATTGTGGTGGTGTGAGGCACACTGGGGATGAAAACACTGTGGTGGTGTGAGGCCCACTGAGGATGAAAACTCTGTGGTGGTGTGAGGCCCACTGGGGATGAAAACTCTGTGGATGTGTAAGGCCCACTGGGGATGAAAGCTCTGGGGTGGTGTGAGGCCTACTGGGGATGAAAACTCTGTGGTGGTGTGAGGCCCACTGGGGATGAAAACTCTGTAGGTAAGGCCCACTGGGGATGAAAACTCTATGGGTAAGGCCCACTGGGGATGAAAACACTGTGGTTGTGTGAGGCCCACTGGGGATGAAAATTCTGTGGTGGTGTAGGCCCACAGGGGATGAAAACTCTGTAGGTAAGGCCCACTCTGGATGAAAGCTCTGTGGTGGTGTAAGGCCCACTGGGGATGAAAACTCTGTGGTGCTGTAAGGCCCACTGGGGATGAAAACTCTGTGGGTCAGACCCACTGGGGATGAGAACTCTGTGGGTAAGGCCCACCGGGGATGAAAACACTGTGGTTGTGTGAGGCCCACTGGGGATGAAAATTCTGTGGTGGTGTGAGGCCCACTGGGGATGAAAACTCTGTAGGTAAGGTCCACTGTGGATGAAAGCTCTGTGGTGGTGTGAGGCCCACTGGGGATGAAAACTCTGTGGTGGTGTGAGGCCCACTGGGGATGAAAACTCTGTGGTGGTGTAGGGCCTACTGGGGATGAAAACTCTGTAGGTAAGGCCCACTGGGGATGAAAACTCTATGGGTAAGGCCCACTGGGGATGAGAACTCTGTGGGTAAGGCCCACTGGGGATGAAAACACTGTGGTTGTGTGAGGCCCACTGGGGATGAAAATTCTGTGGGTGGTGTGAGGCCCACTGGGGATGAAAGCTCTGTGGTGGTTTAGGCCCACTGGGGATGAAAACTCTGTGGTGGTGTATGATCCACCGGGGATGAAAACTCTGTGGTGGTTTAGGGCCACTGGGGATGAAAACGCTGTGGTGCTGTGAGGCCCACTGGGGATGAAAACTCTGTGGGTAAGGCGCACTGGGGATGAAAACTCTGTGGGTAAGGCCCACTGGGGATGAAAACTCTGTGGTGGTGTAAGGTCCACAGGGGATGAAAACTCTGTGGAGGTGTAAGGTCCACAGGGGATGAAAACTCTGTGGTGGTTTAGGCCCACTGGGGATGAAAGCTCTGGGGTGGTGTAAGGCCCACTGGGGATGAAAGCTCTGGAGTGGTGTAAGGCCCACTGGGGATGAAAACTCTGTGGGTAAGGCCCACTGAGGATGAAAACTCTGTGGTGGTGTGAGGCCCACTGGGGATGAAAACTCTGTGGTGGTGTGAGGCCCACCGGGGATGAAAGCTCTGGGGTGGTGTAAGGCCCACTGGGGATGAAAGCTCTGGAGTGGTGTAAGGCCCACTGGGGATGAAAACTCTATGGGTAAGGCCCACTGGGGATGAAAACTCTGTGGTGGTGTGAGGCCCACTGGGGATGAAAACTCTGTGGTGGTGTGAGGCCCACCGGGGATGAAAACTCTGTGGTGGTGTAAGGCCGACTGGGGATGAAAACACTGTGGAGGTGTAAGGTCCACAGGGGATGAAAACTCTGTAGGTAAGGCCCACTGGGGATGAAAACTCTGTGGTGGTTTAGGGCCACTGGGGATGAAAACTCTGTGGTGGTGTGAGGCCCACAGGGGATGAAAACTCTGTAGGTAAGGCCCACTGGGGTTGAAAACTCTATGGGTAAGGCCCACTGGGGTTGAGAACTCTGTGGGTAAGGCCCACTGGGGATGAAAACACTGTGGTTGTGTGAGGCCCACAGGGGATGAAAATTCTGTGGTGGTGTAGGCCCACAGGGGATGAAAACTCTGTAGGTAAGGCCCACTGTGGATGAAAGCTCTGTGCTGGTGTACGGCCCACTGGGGATGAAAACACTGTGGTGGTGTGAGGCCCACTGGGGATGAAAACTCTGTGGAGGTGTAAGGCCCACTGGGGATGAAAGCTCTGGGGTGGTGTGAGGCCCACTGGGGATGAAAACTCTGTAGGTAAGGCCCACTGGGGATGAAAACTCTATGGGTAAGGCCCACTGGGGATGAAAATACTGTGGTGGTGTGAGGCCCACTGGGGATGAAAACTCTGTGGAGGTGTAAGGCCCACTGGGGATGAAAGCTCTGGGGTGGTGTGAGGCCTACTGGGGATGAAAACTCTGTGGTGGTGTGAGGCCCACTGGGGATGAAAACTCTGTAGGTAAGGCCCACTGGGGATGAAAACTCTATGGGTAAGGCCCACTGGGGATGAAAACACTGTGGTTGTGTGAGGCCCACTGGGGATGAAAATTCTGTGGTGGTGTAAGGCCCACTGGGGATGAAAACTCTGTGGTGCTGTAAGGCCCACTGGGGATGAAAACTCTATGGGTAAGACCCACTGGGGATGAGAACTCTGTGGGTAAGGCCCACTGGGGATGAAAACACTGTGGTTGTGTGAGGCCCACTGGGGATGAAAATTCTGTGGTGGTGTAGGCCCACAGGGGATGAAAACTCTGTAGGTAAGGCCCACTGTGGATGAAAGCTCTGTGCTGGTGTAAGGCCCACTGGGGATGAAAACTCTGTGGTGGTGTGAGGCCTACTGGGGATGAAAACTCTGTAGGTAGGGCCCACTGGGGATGAAAACTCTGTAGGTAAGGCCCACTGGGGATGAAAACTCTATGGGTAAGGCCCACTGGGGATGAGAACTCTGTGGGTAAGGCCCACTGGGGATGAAAACTCTGTGGTTGTGTGAGGCCCACTGGGGATGAAAACTCTGTGGTGGTGTAGCGCCGACTGGGGATGAAAACTCTGTGGTGGTGTGAGGCACACCGGGGATGAAAACTCTGTGGAGGTGTAAGGTCCACAGGGGATGAAAACTCTGTAGGTAAGGCCCACCGGGGATGAAAACTCTGTGGTGGTGTAGGGCCCACTGGGGAGGAAAACTCTGTAGGTAAGGCCCACTGGGGATGAAAACACTGTGGTGGTGTGAGGCCTACTGGAGATGAAAACACTGTGGTTGTGTGAGGCCCACTGGGGATGAAAATTCTGTGGTGGTGTAGGCCCACAGGGGATGAAAACTCTGTAGGTAAGGCCCACTGGGGATGAAAACTCTGTGGGTAAGGCCCACTGGGGATGAAAACACTGTGGTGGTGTGAGGCCTACTGGGGATGAAAACACTGTGGTGGTGTAATGCCCACTGGGAATGAAAGCTCTGGGGTGGTGTAAGGCCCACTGGGATGAAAGCTCTGGGGTGGTGTAAGGCCCACTGGGGATGAAAACACTGTGGTGGTGTGAGGCCCACTGGGGATGAAAACTCTGTAGGTAAGGCCCACTGTGGATGAAAGCTCTGTGGTGGTGTAAGGCCCACTGGGGATGAAAACTCTGTGGTGGTGTGAGGCACACTGGGGATGAAAACACTGTGGTGGTGTGAGGCACACTGGGGATGAAAACTCTATGGGTAAGGCCCACTGGGGATGAAAACACTGTGGTGGTGTGAGGCCCACTGGGGATGAAAACTCTGTGGATGTGTAAGGCCCACTGGGGATGAAAGCTCTGGGGTGGTGTGAGGCCTACTGGGGATGAAAACTCTGTGGTGGTGTGAGGCCCACTGGGGATGAGAACTCTGTGGGTAAGGCCCACTGGGGATGAAAACACTGTGGTTGTGTGAGGCCCACTTGGGATGAAAATTCTGTGGTGGTGTAGGCCCACAGGGGATGAAAACTCTGTAGGTAAGGCCCACTCTGGATGAAAGCTCTGTGGTGGTGTAAGGCCCACTGGGGATGAAAACTCTGTGGTGCTGTAAGGCCCACTGGGGATGAAAACTCTGTGGTGCTGTAAGGCCCACAGGGGATGAAAGCTCTGTGGTGGTGTAAGGCCCACTGGGGATGAAAACTCTGTGGTGCTGTAAGGCCCACTGGGGATGAAAACTCTATGGGTCAGACCCACTGGGGATGAGAACTCTGTGGGTAAGGCCCACCGGGGATGAAAACACTGTGGTTGTGTGAGGCCCACTGGGGATGAAAATTCTGTGGTGGTGTGAGGCCCACTGGGGATGAAAACTCTGTAGGTAAGGTCCACTGTGGATGAAAGCTCTGTGGTGGTGTAAGGCCCACTGGGGATGAAAACTCTGTGGTGGTGTGAGGCCCACTGGGGATGAAAACTCTGTGGTGGTGTAGGGCCTACTGGGGATGAAAACTCTGTAGGTAAGGCCCACTGGGGATGAAAACTCTATGGGTAAGGCCCACTGGGGATGAGAACTCTGTGGGTAAGGCCCACTGGGGATGAAAACACTGTGGTTGTGTGAGGCCCACTGGGGATGAAAATTCTGTGGTGGTGTAGGCCCACAGGGGATGAAAACTCTGTAGGTAAGGCCCACTGTGGATGAAAGCTCTGTGGTGGTGTAAGGCCCACTGGGGATGAAAAGTCTGTGGTGGTGTGAGGCCCACTGGGGATGAAAACTCTGTGGTGGTGTGAGGCCCACTGGGGATGAAAACTCTGTGGTGGTGTAGGGCCTACTGGGGATGAAAACTCTGTAGGTAAGGCCCACAGGGGATGAAAACTCTATGGGTAAGGCCCACTGGGGATGAGAACTCTGTGGGTAAGGCCCACTGGGGATGAAAACACTGTGGTGGTCTGAGGCCCATTGGGGATGAAAACTCTGTGGGTGGTGTGAGGCCCACTGGGGATGAAAGCTCTGTGGTGGTTTAGGGCCACTGGGGATGAATACTCTGTGGAGGTGTAAGGCCCACTGGGGATGAAAACTCTGTGGTGGTGTATGATCCACTGGAGATGAAAACTCTGTGGTGGTGTGAGGCCCACCGGGGATGAAAACTCTGTGGTGGTTTAGGGCCACTGGGGATGAAAACTCTGTGGTGGTGTAAGGCCCACTGGGGATGAAAACTCTGTGGGTAAGGCCCACTGGGGATGAAAACTCTGTGGAGGTGTAAGGTCCACAGGGGATGAAAACTCTGTGGTGGTTTAGGCCCACTGGGGATGAAAGCTCTGGGGTGGTGTAAGGCCCACTGGGGATGAAAACTCTGTGGAGGTGTAAGGCCCACTGGGGATGAAAGCTCTGGGGTGGTGTGAGGCCCACTGGGGATGAAAGCTCTGGGGTGGTGTGAGGCCCACTGGGGAATGAAAGCTCTGTAGGTAAGGCCCACTGGGGATGAAAACTCTATGGCTAAGGCCCACTGGGGTTGAAAACTCTGTGG
Source organism: Mobula birostris (assembly GCF_030028105.1). Lineage (NCBI taxonomy): Eukaryota > Metazoa > Chordata > Chondrichthyes > Myliobatiformes > Myliobatidae > Mobula > Mobula birostris. Next base: position 57,684,196 of record NC_092379.1, read on the forward strand.
GTAAGGCCCACTGGGGATGAAAACACTGTGGTTGTGTGAAGCCCACAGGGGATGAAAATTCTGTGGTGGTGTAGGCCCACAGGGGATGAAAACTCTGTAGGTAAGGCCCACTGTGGATGAAAGCTCTGTGCTGGTGTACGGCCCACTGGGGATGAAAACACTGTGGTGGTGTGAGGCCCACTGGGGATGAAAACTCTGTGGAGGTGTAAGGCCCACTGGGGATGAAAGCTCTGGGGTGGTGTGAGGCCCACTGGGGATGAAAACTCTGTAGGTAAGGCCCACTGGGGATGAAAACTCTATGGGTAAGGCCCACTGGGGATGAAAATACTGTGGTGGTGTGAGGCCCACTGGGGATGAAAACTCTGTGGAGGTGTAAGGCCCACTGGGGATGAAAGCTCTGGGGTGGTGTGAGGCCTACTGGGGATGAAAACTCTGTGGTGGTGTGAGGCCCACTGGGGATGAAAACTCTATGGGTAAGGCCCACTGGGGATGAAAACACTGTGGTTGTGTGAGGCCCACTGGGGATGAAAATTCTGTGGTGGTGTAGGCCCACAGGGGATGAAAACTCTGTAGGTAAGGCCCACTCTGGATGAAAGCTCTGTGGTGGTGTAAGGCCCACTTGGGATGAAAACTCTGTGGTGCTGTAAGGCCCACTGGGGATGAAAACTCTATGGGTAAGACCCACTGGGGATGAGAACTCTGTGGGTAAGGCCCACTGGGGATGAAAACACTGTGGTTGTGTGAGGCCCACTGGGGATGAAAATTCTGTGGTGGTGTAGGCCCACAGGGGATGAAAACTCTGTAGGTAAGGCCCACTGTGGATGAAAGCTCTGTGGTGGTGTAAGGCCCACTGGGGATGAAAACTCTGTGGTGGTGTGAGGCCCACTGGGGATGAAAACTCTGTGGTGGTGTAGGGCCTACTGGGGATGAAAACTCTGTAGGTAAGGCCCACTGGGGATGAAAACTCTATGGGTAAGGCCCACTGGGGATGAGAACTCTGTGGGTAAGGCCCACTGGGGATGAAAACTCTGTGGTTGTGTGAGGCCCACTGGGGATGAAAACTCTGTGGTGGTGTAGCGCCGACTGGGGATGAAAACTCTGTGGTGGTGTGAGGCCCACTGGGGATGAAAACACTGTGGTGGTCTGAGGCCCATTGGGAATGAAAACTCTGTGGGTGGTGTGAGGCCCACTGGGGATGAAATCACTGTGGTGGTGTAAGATCCACCGGGGATGAAAACTCTGTGGTGCTGTAAGGCCCACTGGGGATGAAAACTCTGTGGTGCTGTAACGCCCACTGGGGATGAAAACTCTGTGGTGGTGTGAGGCCCACTGGGGATGAAAACTCTGTGGTGGTGTAAGGCACACTGGGGATGAAAACACTGTTGTGGTGTGAGGCCCACTGGGGATGAAAACTCTGTGGTTGTGTAAGGTCCACTGAGGATGAAAACTCTGGTGGTGTGAGGCCCACTGGGGATGAAAACTCTGTGGTGGTGTAAGGCCCACCGGGGATGAAAACTCTGTGGGTAAGGCATACTGGGGATGAAAACTCTGTGGTGGTGTGAGGCCCACTGGGGATGAAAATTCTGTGGAGGTGTAAGGTCCACAGGGGATGAAAACTCTGTAGGTAAGGCCCACTGGGGATGATAACTCTATGGGTAAGGCCCACTGGGGATGAGAACTCTGTGGGTAAGGCCCACTGGGGATGAAAACACTGTGGTTGTGTGAGGCCCACTGGGGATGAAAATTCTGTGGTGGTGTGAGGCCCACAGGGGATGAAAACTCTGTAGGTAAGGCCCACTGTGGATGAAAGCTCTGTGGTGGTTTAAAGCCCACTGGGGATGAAAATTCTGTGGTGGTGTAAGGCCCACTGGGGATGAAAACACTGTGGTGGTGTAAGGCCCACTGGGGATGAAAACTCTGTGGTGGTGTAAGGCCCACTGGGAATGAAAACTCTGTGGTGGTGTGAGGCCCACTGGGGATGAAAACTCTGTGGTGGTGTGAGGCCACCTGGGGATGAAAACACTGTTGTGGTGGGAGGCCCACTGGGGATGAAAACTCTGTGGTGGTTGTGTAAGGTCCACTGAGGATGAAAACTCTGGTGGTGTGAGGCCCACTGGGGATGAAAACTCTGTGGTGGTGTAAGGCCCACCGGGGATGAAAACTCTGTGGGTAAGGCATACTGGGGATGAAAACACTGTGGTGGTGTGAGGCCCACTGGGGATGAAAACTCTGTGGTGCTGTAAGGTCCACCGGGGATGAAAACTCTGTGGTGGTGTGAGGCCCACTGGGGATGAAAATTCTGTGGAGGTGTAAGGTCCACAGGGGATGAAAACTCTGTAGGTAAGGCCCACTGGGGATGAAAACTCTATGGGTAAGGCCCACTGGGGATGAGAACTCTGTGGGTAAGGCCCACTGGGGATGAGAACTCTGTGGGTAAGGCCCACTGGGGATGAAAACACTGTGGTTGTGTGAGGCCCACTGGGGATGAAAATTCTGTGGTGGTGTGAGGCCCACAGGGGATGAAAACTCTGTAGGTAAGGCCCACTGTGGATGAAAGCTCTGTGGTGGTTTAAAGCCCACTGGGGATGAAAATTCTGTGGTGGTGTAAGGCCCACTGGGGATGAAAACACTGTGGTGGTGTAAGGCCCACTGGGAATGAAAACTCTGTGGTGGTGTGAGGCCCACTGGGGATGAAAACTCTGTGGTGGTTCAGGCACACTGGGGGTGAAAACACTGTGGTGGTTTAGGCCCACTGGGGATGAAAACTCTGCGGTGGTGTAAGGCCCACTGGGAATGAAAACTCTGTGGTGGTGTGAGGCCCACTGGGGATGAAAACTCTGTGGTGGTGTGAGGCCCACTGGGGATGAAAACTCTGTGGTGGTGTGAGGAACACTGGGGATGAAAACTCTGTGGAGGTGTAGGGCCCACTGGGGAGGAAAACTCTGTGGGTAAGGCCCACTGGGGATGAAATCTCTGTGGTGGTGTAGGGCCCACTGGGGAGGAAAACTCTGTGGGTAAGGCCCACTGAGGATGAAAACTCTGTGGTGGTGTGAGGCCCACTGGGGATGAAAACTCTGTGGTGGTGTGAGGTCCACTGAGGATGAAAACTCTGTGGTGGTGTGAGGCCCACCGGGGATGAAAACTCTGTGGTGGTGTAAGGCCGACTGGGGATGAAAACACTGTGGAGGTGTAAGGTCCACAGGGGATGAAAACTCTGTGGGTAAGGCCCACTGGGGATGAAAACACTGTGGTTGTGTGAGGCCCACAGGGGATGAAAATTCTGTGGTGGTGTAGGCCCACAGGGGATGAAAACTCTGTAGGTAAGGCCCACTGTGGATGAAAGCTCTGTGCTGGTGTACGGCCCACTGGGGATGAAAACTCTGTAGGTAAGGCCCACCGGGGATGAAAACTCTGTGGTGGTGTAGGGCCTACTGGGGATAAAAACTCTGTGGTGGTGTAGGGCCCACTGGGGAGGAAAACTCTGTGGGTAAGGCCCAGTGGGGATGAAAACACTGTGGTGGTGTGAGGCCTACTGGAGATGAAAACACTGTGGTTGTGTGAGGCCCACTGGGGATGAAAATTCTGTGGTGGTGTAGGCCCACAGGGGATGAAAACTCTGTAGGTAAGGCCCACTGTGGATGAAAGCTCTGTGCTGGTGTACGGCCCACTGGGGATGAAAACACTGTGGTGGTGTGAGGCCCACTGGGGATGAAAACTCTGTGGAGGTGTAAGGCCCACTGGGGATGAAAGCTCTGGGGTGGTGTGAGGCCCACTGGGGATGAAAACTCTGTAGGTAAGGCCCACTGGGGATGAAAACTCTATGGGTAAGGCCCACTGGGGATGAAAATACTGTGGTGGTGTGAGGCCCACTGGGGATGAAAACTCTGTGGAGGTGTAAGGCCCACTGGGGATGAAAGCTCTGGGGTGGTGTGAGGCCTACTGGGGATGAAAACTCTGTGGTGGTGTGAGGCCCACTGGGGATGAAAACTCTGTAGGTAAGGCCCACTGGGGATGAAAACTCTATGGGTAAGGCCCACTGGGGATGAAAACACTGTGGTTGTGTGAGGCCCACTGGGGATGAAAATTCTGTGGTGGTGTAGGCCCACAGGGGATGAAAACTCTGTAGGTAAGGCCCACTCTGGATGAAAGCTCTGTGGTGGTGTAAGGCCCACTGGGGATGAAAACTCTGTGGTGCTGTAAGGCCCACTGGGGATGAAAACTCTATGGGTAAGACCCACTGGGGATGAGAACTCTGTGGGTAAGGCCCACTGGGGATGAAAACACTGTGGTTGTGTGAGGCCCACTGGGGATGAAAATTCTGTGGTGGTGTAGGCCCACAGGGGATGAAAACTCTGTAGGTAAGGCCCACTGTGGATGAAAGCTCTGTGGTGGTGTAAGGCCCACTGGGGATGAAAACTCTGTGGTGGTGTGAGGCCCACTGGGGATGAAAACTCTGTGGTGGTGTAGGGCCTACTGGGGATGAAAACTCTGTAGGTAAGGCCCACTGGGGATGAAAACTCTATGGGTAAGGCCCACTGGGGATGAGAACTCTGTGGGTAAGGCCCACTGGGGATGAAAACTCTGTGGTTGTGTGAGGCCCACTGGGGATGAAAACTCTGTGGTGGTGTAAGGCCCACTGGGGATGAAAACTCTGTGGTGGTGTGAGGCCCACTGGGGATGAAAACTCTGTGGTGGTGTGAGGAACACTGGGGATGAAAACTCTGTGGAGGTGTAAGGTCCACAGGGGATGAAAACTCTGTAGGTAAGGCCCACCGGGGATGAAAACTCTGTGGTGGTGTAGGGCCCACTGGGGAGGAAAACTCTGTGGGTAAGGCCCACTGGGGATGAAAACACTGTGGTGGTGTGAGGCCTACTGGAGATGAAAACACTGTGGTTGTGTGAGGCCCACTGGGGATGAAAATTCTGTGGTGGTGTAGGCCCACAGGGGATGAAAACTCTGTGGTGGTGTAGGGCCCACTGGGGATGAAAACTCTGTGGTGGTGTGAGGCCTACTGGGGATGAAAACACTGTGGTGGTGTAATGCCCACTGGGAATGAAAGCTCTGGGGTGGTGTAAGGCCCACTGGGATGAAAGCTCTGGGGTGGTGTAAGGCCCACTGGGGATGAAAACTCGGTGGTGCTGTAAGGCCCACTGGGGATGAAGAGTCTTGTCGGTAAGGCCCACTGGGGATGAAAACTCTGTGGTGGTGTGAGGCACACTGGGGATGAAAACACTGTGGTTGTGTGAGGCCCACTGGGGATGAAAATTCTGTGGTGGTGTAGGCCCACAGGGGATGAAAACTCTGTGGTGGTGTAGGGCCCACTGGGGATGAAAACTCTGTGGGTAAGGCCCACTGGGGATGAAAACACTGTGGTGGTGTGAGGCCTACTGGGGATGAAAACACTGTGGTGGTGTAATGCCCACTGGGAATGAAAGCTCTGGGGTGGTGTAAGGCCCACTGGGATGAAAGCTCTGGGGTGGTGTAAGGCCCACTGGGGATGAAAACTCTGTGGTGCTGTAAGGCCCACTGGGGATGAAAACTCTGTGGTGGTGTGAGGCACACTGGGGATGAAAACTCTGTAGGTAAGGCCCACTGTGGATGAAAGCTCTGTGGTGGTGTAAGGCCCACTGGGGATGAAAACTCTGTGGTGCTGTAAGGCACACTGGGGATGAAAACTCTGTGGTGGTGTGAGGCCCACTGAGGATGAAAACTCTGTGGTGGTGTAAGGCCCACTGGGGATGAAAACATTGTGGTGGTGTGAGGCACACTGGGGATGAAAACACTGTAGGTAAGGCCCACTGGGGATGAAAACTCTATGGGTGGTGTGAGGCCTACTGGGGATGAAAACTCTGTGGTGGTGTGAGGCCCACTGGGGATGAAAACTCTGTGGTGGTGTGAGGAACACTGGGGATGAAAACTCTGTGGAGGTGTAAGGTCCACATGGGATGAAAACTCTGTAGGTAAGGCCCACCGGGGATGAAAACTCTGTGGTGGTGTAGGGCCTACTGGGGAGGAAAACTCTGTGGGTAAGGCCCACTGGGGATGAAAACACTGTGGTGGTGTGAGGCCTACTGGAGATGAAAACACTGTGGTTGTGTGAGGCCCACTGGGGATGAAAATTCTGTGGTGGTGTAGGCCCACAGGGGATGAAAACTCTGTAGGTAAGGCCCACCGGGGATGAAAACTCTGTGGTGGTGTAGGGCCCACTGGGGATGAAAACTCTGTGGGTAAGGCCCACTGGGGATGAAAACACTGTGGTGGTGTGAGGCCTACTGGGGATGAAAACACTGTGGTGGTGTAATGCCCACTGGGAATGAAAGCTCTGGGGTGGTGTAAGGCCCACTGGGATGAAAGCTCTGGGGTGGTGTAAGGCCCACTGGGGATGAAAACACTGTGGTGGTGTAAGGCCCACTGGGGATGAAAACTCTGTGGTGGTGTGAGGCCCACTGGGGATGAAAACTCTGTAGGTAAGGCCCACTGTGGATGAAAGCTCTGGGGTGGTGTGAGGCACACTGGGGATGAAAACACTGTGGTGGTGTGAGGCACACTGGGGATGAAAACTCTGTAGGTAAGGCCCACTGGGGATGAAAACTCTATGGGTAAGGCCCACTGGGGATGAAAACACTGTGGTGGTGTGAGGCCCACTGGGGATGAAAACTCTGTGGATGTGTAAGGCCCACTGGGGATGAAAGCTCTGGGGTGGTGTGAGGCCTACTGGGGATGAAAACTCTGTGGTGGTGTGAGGCCCACTGGGGATGAAAACTCTGTAGGTAAGGCCCACTGGGGATGAAATCTCTATGGGTAAGGCCCACTGGGGATGAAAACACTGTGGTTGTGTGAGGCCCACTGGGGATGAAAATTCTGTGGTGGTGTAGGCCCACAGGGGATGAAAACTCTGTAGGTAAGGCCCACTCTGGATGAAAGCTCTGTGGTGGTGTAAGGCCCACTGGGGATGAAAACTCTGTGGTGCTGTAAGGCCCACTGGGGATGAAAACTCTATGGGTCAGACCCACTGGGGATGAGAACTCTGTGGGTAAGGCCCACCGGGGATGAAAACACTGTGGTTGTGTGAGGCCCACTGGGGATGAAAATTCTGTGGTGGTGTGAGGCCCACTGGGGATGAAAACTCTGTAGGTAAGGTCCACTGTGGATGAAAGCTCTGTGGTGGTGTAAGGCCCACTGGGGATGAAAACTCTGTGGTGCTGTAAGGCCCACTGGGGATGAAAACTCTGTGGATGTGTAAGGCCCACTGGGGATGAAAGCTCTGGGGTGGTGTGAGGCCTACTGGGGATGAAAACTCTGTGGTGGTGTGAGGCCCACTGGGGATGAAAACTCTGTAGGTAAGGCCCACTGGGGATGAAATCTCTATGGGTAAGGCCCACTGGGGATGAAAACTCTGTGGTGGTGTGAGGCCCACTGGGGATGAAAACTCTGTAGGTAAGGCCCACTGGGGATGAAAACTCTATGGGTAAGGCCCACTGGGGATGAAAACACTGTGGTTGTGTGAGGCCCACTGGGGATGAAAATTCTGTGGTGGTGTAGGCCCACAGGGGATGAAAACTCTGTAGGTAAGGCCCACTCTGGATGAAAGCTCTGTGGTGGTGTAAGGCCCACTGGGGATGAAAACTCTGTGGTGCTGTAAGGCCCACTGGGGATGAAAACTCTATGGGTCAGACCCACTGGGGATGAGAACTCTGTGGGTAAGGCCCACCGGGGATGAAAACACTGTGGTTGTGTGAGGCCCACTGGGGATGAAAATTCTGTGGTGGTGTGAGGCCCACTGGGGATGAAAACTCTGTAGGTAAGGTCCACTGTGGATGAAAGCTCTGTGGTGGTGTAAGGCCCACTGGGGATGAAAACTCTGTGGTGGTGTGAGGCCCACTGGGGATGAAAACTCTGTGGTGGTGTAGGGCCTACTGGGGATGAAAACTCTGTAGGTAAGGCCCACTGGGGATGAAAACTCTATGGGTAAGGCCCACTGGGGATGAGAACTCTGTGGGTAAGGCCCACTGTGGATGAAAACACTGTGGTTGTGTGAGGCCCACTGGGGATGAAAACTCTGTGGTGGTGTAGGGCCGACTGGGGATGAAAACACTGTGGTGGTCTGAGGCCCATTGGGGATGAAAACTCTGTGGGTGGTGTGAGGCCCACTGGGGATGAAAGCTCTGTGGGTAAGGCCCACCGGGGATGAAAACACTGTGGTGGTGTGAGGCCCACTGGGGATGAAAACTCTGTGGTGGTGTAAGGCCCACCGGGGATGAAAACACTGTGGTGGTGTGAGGCCCACTGGGGATGAAAACACTGTGGTGGTGTAAGGTCCACAGGGGATGAAAACACTGTGGTGGTGTAAGGTCCACTGGGGATGAAAACTCTGGGGTGGTGTAAGGTCCACTGGGGATGAAAGCTCTGGGGTGGTGTAAGGTCTACTGGGGATGAAAGCTCTTCGGTGGCTTAATTACAGTCCTTGGGAAGGAAAACTCCATTTTGGTGTAAGACCTGCCCTAGGACATTAATAGAAAACTCTTTTGGTGGTGTAAGGCCCTCTATTAGCATGAGAACTCTGTGCTTATGTAACACTAGTCTCTATTACGAAATCTTTGTGGTGTAGTAAGAATTGTCCCTGTGCATGAAATTTCTGTCGTTATGTAAGACCTCGCACTGGGCATTAAAATCTATCATAGCAGAAGGCCTGTCCCTGGGCAGGAAAACTGTTGTAATGTAAGACTTGCCACTGAGCCTGAAGGCTCTGTAGTTGTGGAAGTCTCCCTGGGCAGGATCCTTTGTGGTGGTGTGAGACCTGATCCTGTCAGTGAAAACTCATTGATGGTGTCTGACCTATCCATGGGCAGAAAACATTGTGATGGTGCCTGAGCAGCTGCTGGACATGAAACAGTGTGTTGGTGCAAACTCTGGCCCTAAATATGAAAACTCTGTGGTGGTGTAAGCACTAATCCTGTGCGTGAAAACCTTGTGGTGGTGTAAGACTTGCTTGGCATGAAAAATAAGTGGTGCTGTAACATCTGTCCATAGACATGAAAACTCTGTTGTGGTGTAAGACACTCTGGGCATGAAGACTGTGTGGTAGTGTAAGATCTGCTGGTGGGCATGAAGACTGTGTGGTAGTGTAAGATCTGCTGGTGGGCATGAAGACTGTGTGGCGGTTATATGAAACCTTTATTTTTAACTGGGCGTCTCTGGAGATGTGTCTCGTTAGCCCCTCACTAACAGCCACCGGACTCAGTGGTGAGAAAACCACCTTTCTGAAACTCTGTACGTCCAGAGTCAATATGACTTGGGTTCCACCAAACCCAGAAAGGCGGGATGTTTCACCCCCTGAACCCCAATCCGTGAGGATACTTTGTAACTACAGGCCCCGTGCAATTACCCATTGGCAAGAAATGACAGACCGCACACTGCATATGATTATAAAGGAAGTATATTTAAGGTGCTTGGAAATAGGTACCTTGGGGATGTCAGGGGAAAGTTTTTCCACAGAGAGTGTGGTGGGCACATGGAATGCACTACCAGCGATGCTGGTGCAGGCGGATACAATAGGGTCTTTTAAGAGTCTGTTAGATAGGTACATGGAGCTTAGAAAAATAGGCTATGCACCAGGGAAACTCTAGGGAGCTTCTAGAGTAGGTTGCATGGTCAGCACAACATTGTGGGCCAAAGGGCCTGTAATGTACTGTAGATTTTTGTAGGTTCTAAATGTCAGCTTTATCGAACAGTTAATAGGAAAAAGAAAAGGAAAAAATTAAAGGGAGCCCATTGCAGTTAATAAGACACAGGAGCAGAGTTAGGCCACCTGGCCCATCAAGTCTGCTCCACCATTCAATTACGGCTAGTCCTTTTTTCTTCTCCTCCTCAGTTCCAGTTCCCCGTAGCCTTTAATGACCTATCAATCTCTGCCTTGAATACAGCCAGTGACCTGGCCTCCACAGCTGCCTGTGGCAACAAATCTCACAAACTCACCACCCTCTGGCTATAGAAATTTTGCCACTTCTCTATTTTGAAAGGGCGTCCCTCTAACCTGAGATTGTGCTCTCTTGTCCTGGACTCTCTCACCATGGGAAACATCCTTTCCCCATCTACTCTGTCTAGGCCTTTCAACATTCCAAAGGTTTCAATGAGATCCCCCCCCCCCCCATCCTTCTGAATTCCAGCAGGTACAGACCCAGGGCCATCAAACATTCCTCCATCTGATAAACCTTTCATTCCAGGAATCATCCCTGCGAACTTCCTCTGGACTCTATCCAATGCTGGCACACCTTTTCTAAGATGAGGGGCCCAAAACTGTTGACAATACTTAAGGTGATGCCTCACCATTGCCTTATAAAGCCTCAGCATCACATTCCTGCTATTGTATTCTAGACCTCTTGAAATGAATGCTAACATGGCATTTGTCTTCCTCATCACTGACTTATCCTGCAAGTTAACCTTTAGGGTGTTCTGCACAAGGACTCCCAAGTTTCTTTGCACCTCAGATTTTTGGATTTTCTCCCTGTTAATCAGTCCAAATGTGCACACAAGTTGGAGCTCATCTTGAAATTGTCTTTAACTCACGTGCTGGACACTCAGTCTACATGAAAACACACACCACTTTCCAAATATCGCTCGAAATCCATCTCAAACAAACAGGCTCTCCCACGGGAGTATTGGTCCTTCCTCCTTGAAGCTATTCATCTGCACAAAGCACCTTGTGCAACAGGGATGGCATCCTCAGCCATCTTCCCTCCTGTCTTCTCCCAGCTCCCACTAGAAAGACCTCAACCCACACCAATGTCTGTCACAAAAATCCCTCTGCCCAGTATTCTCTAGAACCTGATCCCACCATCCTGACTGGCTGATACCACATTCCTACGTTGAACGACATAGCCTCTTATCTTTAGCTCAAACCCAAACATGCTAAAAGCAGAAGAGACTGCTCTTACAAAACAGCGCTCCGGGGATGAATAGAAAACTCTTTGGTGGTGCAAGGCCTTCCATTGGCATGAAAACTCTATTATAATGTAAGATTTGCCACTGGGCATGAAGACTCTGTGATGGTGTAAGTCTCCCTGGGCATCATCCTCTGTAGTTGTAGAAGACTTGATCTTGGCAATGAAAACTCTTTGGTGGTGTATTACCAGTCCATGGGCAGAAAACACTGTGATGGTGTATGACCTATCCCGGGCATGACAACTCTGGTGTTGTACGACCTACCCCTCAGCAAAACTCTGTGGTTGTGTAAGGCCTGCCCTCGGGCATGGGTAGATCATTCTGCAATGGTGCAACATCTGTCTCAGGGCATGAAATCCACTAGTGGTGTTAAACCTACCTGCTGGGCACGACAACACAGTTTCGGTCATGAAAATTCCATAGTGGTGTAAGACCTGTCCCTCAGCAAGAAATCTCTCTGGTGCATAAGACTGCCTGGGCATGAAAACTCTTCTGCACAACCTGCCCCTGGGGTTCAAAACTCTGCGGTGGTGTAAGACCTGCCCTGTTGATGAAGAGAAAACTGTGCGGTGTTGTAACATGTCATTGGCGGTGTAAGACCTGCCCCTGGGTGTGAATAGAAATGTCTATGATGGAGCAAGCCCTTCACTATGGTGTTTCAAGAGTTGACCCTGGGCTTGAAAACTTTGTGGTGGTGTAGGATCAGCCCCTGGGCATTAAAATCCTGTGGTGGTGCACTTGCTCCTGGGCATGAACCTTCTGCACTGGAGCAAGACAAGCCCCTGTGCATGAATAGAAATCTCTGGTGGTGCAAAACCTGTCCATGGGCATGGAAAACCTGTGGTTATGGAAGACTTACCCACGGGGTTGAAAACTCTTTGGTGGTGTAAGACTTGTCCCTGGACATAAGAGATGGTGTTGGCGGAAGAAGTGATGCTGAGCCTGAAAACTCTGGATTGATGTATAACCTGCCCCTGGACATGAAAACCTTGTGATGGTTGAAGACTTTCCCCTAGGCACGAAAACTCTGTGGTGCTGCAAGATTAGTCCATGCACATGAAACCCTGGTGTAAGACTTGTCCCTGGGCATGAAGACTCTATTGTGCTGTTAGACCTGCCAAAGGGCAAGACAATCCTGTGATGTTGTAAGACTCACCAGGAATATTTCTCTGTGCTGGTGGAAGACATGTTCATGTTAATAAAATCCCCTTGGTGGTGGATGAATTGTCCAAGGGCATGAAAAAGATGGTTTGGTGTAAATGAAACCCCTCTTTACTGGGCATCTCTGCAAATGTGGCTCGTTAGCCCCTCTCTGACAGCTACTGGACTCCACAGTGAGAAATCAACCTTTCTCAGGCTCCATACATTGAGGGTGTATATGACTTTGGTCCAGCCAAATCCATGGGCTTGGGATGTCTTGCCCCCCCAGACCCTGGCTTGTGTGAATGCTCTGTGATTTACTGCCCCTGCAATTGCTGGTGGGCAAGAAATAACAGTTTGAATATTGCATAAAGAAAGTATATTTATGAATGTTAATTTAACCAAAGAGTTATTAAAGAAAAAAAAAGAAAACAATCCAAAATAGCCCATATAATTAAACAGTCAAATGTGCACATAAGTCGGAGCTCACTTCAGGATTGAAGGGCGCCCATTCAGAACAGAAATGTGAAGAAATTTTTTTAGTCAGAGCGTGGTGAATCTATGGAATTTGTTGACACGGGCAGCAGTGGAGGCCAAGTCATTGGGTGTATTTAAGGCAGAGATTGATAGGTATCTGAGTAGCCAGGGCATCAAAGATTATGTGAGAAGGCGGGGGAGTGGGACTAAATGGGAGAATGGATCAGCTCATGATAAAATGGCGGAGCAGACTCGATGGGCCAAATGGCCGATTCCTGCTCCTTTGTCTTATGTTCTTATGTTGAAATTGTCTCTAACTCACATGCTGGACCCTCAGTCTGCGTGAAAGCACACTCTACCCTCCAAATGTCACTCGAACTCCATCTTAAACAAACAGGCTCCCCCTTTGAGACCTTCTTTTCCCATCTTCCGCTCCTCCAGATTCAACCACCCCTGTGACCCTTCCTGTCTACTAGAGGATGCCTCTCCCTGTCTATCACTCATGCTTTCCAGCGGCTCAGGTCACCATGCTCCATGAACGAATTTAAGTTCTGTCAGTTTACCAAACATCCTCCATCTCTGCTGGTGCTAACTGGTGAAACCTCCCTCAGAATGGGGTGCCCTTGGTCACTCCAGTAGTGTGGTAAGTACTCCTGGAGTAACCAACATCAGCCTCGTCAGTAAAAAACACTTCTTCGTGTCCCAACATCTTCTCAGTTAATCTTCTTTTCCATTCTTCAGACATTCCAAAAAACTTGGGGGTTCCTGTCACTCTAGCTACTCCTCCAGGACATAACATGATAAGTTTAGACTGGGCGTACCTCACAACTCCTCATTTCTGCTCATCATCCTGTTTAGGAGGAACTTGCACCTCCTCAAAACCAGCTCTGAACACAGGGTGAATGGACAAGGTTTTCAAAAAGTTTTCTCCATTTCTCTCCTCACATGCTCCCAAGAGCTTTCTCACAACAGCAGCATTTGTTCCCATAGGAATGGAAGCTCTATCCTTTTCAACTGGATTCAAGCAGACCAACAATGCTGTGTCAATAGTCTCGGTTACTCCAATGTCTGCTTCCGAAAACTCCAGTTTCAATGACGAGTAACACTCGTGCAGATGCTCATCAGTACTGAGCTGCTGAATCTCAAAGGCGCTGAGTGGCGTCAATGGTAAGTACGTCAAGTACCAGTTATAAAAGGATCTATAAAGCAAAGTAACTTGAGAACCTATGCCAAGTATGACTCTAGCATAAACACCTTCAATCTGTATGGATACATCAGAGTTTGGTCCCACTAAACCTTCAGGAATAGTGTTTTGTACTTTAACATTTCCTTTGATACAGCGATAGCAATGTATCCTCTGTAGAACATCCGCTTATTCCATTACTGGATCCCTCCATAGTTTTACCTCTTTTCTTCTCTGTTTAATTAACTACTGAATTACCTCCCAAAGATTTTCCTGTCCTTTACACTCTCTCTTGAAATGTCCATCATCTCCACAGATGTAACAGAAAATACTGGCCACTTCCCTGGTCAAGAGACCCCACTCAGTAGTAGCCCTCTCCTTGGTACGTCTCACCAGTGGGTCCGGTTTCCTATTGGCCTTGTCAGGCTTGGTGGCAGCACCAACCGATATCATCCGAGACCTTTCCCAACATCCTGCAAAACCCCCGCTTGTGTGGCATCAGGGGTCGCTTTAGCAACAGAGGTTACTACCAAGGACTTTGCCCTGCTAACGGAAGCCTCCCACTCCTCCATCGCATTTTCCTTCTCTACCTTCTCTGAGAAACTTGGTAAAAGATGGAGGAAGGTGCATCTTGTGAGTCATTCGAATATGTAGAACAATCATGTCATGTGACAGCACGCCCTTCACAACCTGCTCCATCCCCAAGCAATGTCTCTCAGATGGCTAAATGCCCCCTTGGTGGCACAAACAATGCAGCAGCTTCTCCAACCCGGAAATATAGGCAGACAAACAAAAGGGCCTATTATGTGCACATAAGTTGGAGCTCATATTGAAGTTGTCTATAACTCGCGCTGGACCCTCGGTGACCATTTTCGATTTCACTCGAAATCCATCTCGAACAAATAGGCTCCCTCATGGGAGTATTCGTCCTTCCTCCTTGAAGACATTCATCTGCACAAAGCACCTTCTGCAACAGGGATGGCTTTCTCAACCATCTTCCCTACTATCTTCTCCCAACTCCCACCAAAAAGACCTCGACCCACACCAGAGTCCCTCACAAAAACGTCTCCACCCAGCCCTCTCTAGAACCTGCTTTTAATTCCACCATCCTGATTGGCTGACACCACATTCCTAAGCTGAACTACAAAGCCCCTTATCTCAGATCAAACCCAAGCAAGCTGAAAACAGAAAAGACTGCACCTACAGAACTGCTAAAATGAAATACCCATAGCATAGCAGTAAAAAGTATCTTAACCAGGGCATTACATAAGACATGCCCCTAAGCATGAAAAATCTGTGGTGGTGTAAGACCTGGCCCTGGGCATGAAAATGTTGGGTTGGTGTAAGAACTGCCCTTGGGCAAGAAAACTCTGTGGTGATGTAGTATCTGCCCTAGGGATGGACAGGAAACTCTGTGGTGATGTAGTATCTGCCCTAGGGATGGACAGGAAACTCTGTGGTGATGTAGTATCTGCCCTAGGGATGGACAGGAAACTCTGTGGTGATGTAGTATCTGCCCTAGGGATGGACAGGAAACTCTGTGGTGATGTAGTATCTGCCCTAGGGATGGACAGGAAACTCTGTGGTGATGTAGTATCTGCCCTAGGGATGGACAGAAAACTCTGTGGTGATGTAGGATCTGCCCTAGGGATGGACAGGAAACTCTGTGGTGATGTAGGATCTGCCCTAGGGATGGACAGGAAACTCTGTGATGGTGTAAGATCTGCCCTAGGGATGGACAGGAAACTCTGTGGTGATGCAAACCTGTCCATGGGCATGAATACTCTGTGGCTGTGTAAAACATTCCATGGCCATTAAACTTTTGTAAGACTGTATCTGTGCATGCAAACTCTGTGGTGTTACAAGACCTACACCTAGGCATAATAACTCTGTGCTGGTGAATGACTTGGCCCTGTTCATGGGCATGAAAATCCTGTGGCCGTGGAAGACTGTTTGAAAACTTGGTGATAGTGCAAGACCAGACGCTGGGCATGAAAACATTGTGTTGTGTGCAAAGCCTGACCCGAGGCATAAAAACTCTATGGTGGTGCATCTCTTTCCACTGGCAAGAAAACTGTGGTAGGGTAACTCCTGCCACTGGCATGAAAACTCGGCGGTGGTGGAAGACTTACCCCAGAAGACTAGAAAACTCTGTGGTTGTGCAAGATCTGTGCATGGGCATGAAAGTCCTGTGGTGGTGTCAGACCTGGTCACGGGCAGGAAAACCTTGTAATGGTGTATGTCCCACCACTGGGCATGAAAACTCTGTGATTGTTTAAGACTTGCACTTGGGTAATAAAAAACACAGTGGTGTGAAACACATTCCACAGGGCATGAAAACTCGGTGGTGAAATACTCCCCCTGAGCATGAAATCCCTCTGATAGTTTACAACTTGTCCATGGGCATGAAAACTCTGTGGTGGTGGAAGAACTGACCCGCACGTGAAAAAAGTGATTCCCCCTCCATCCCCGTAAACAGTGATTCCCCCTCCATCCGCATAAACAGTGATTCCCAACACATTCCCATAAACACTGATTCCCAACACATCCCCAGAAACAGTGATTCCCAAACCAACTCCATAAATAGTGATTCCCAATCCATCCTCACAAACACTGATTCCCAATCCATCTCCATAAATAGTGATCCCTAATCCATCCCCATAAACACTGATTCCCAATCCATCTCCATAAATAGTGATTCCCAATCCATCCCCAGAAACAGTGATTCCCAATCCATCTCCATAAATAGTGATTCCCAATCCATCCTCACAAACACTGATTCCCAATCCATCTCCATAAATAGTGATTCCCAATCCATCCCCACAAACACTGATTCCCAATCCATCTCCATAAACAGTGATTCCCAATCCATCTCCATAAACAGTGATTCCCCAACCATCCCCATAAATAGTGATTCCCAATCCATCCCAATAAACAGTGATTCCCAATCCATCCCCATAAATAGTGATTCCCAATCCATCCCCAGAAACAGTGATTCCCAATCCATCCCAGTAAACAGTGATTCCCAATCCATCCCCATAAATAGTGATTCCCAATCCATCCCAATAAACAGTGATTCCCAATCCATCCCAATAAACAGTGATTCCCAATCCATCCCCAGAAACAGTGACTCCCAATCCATCTCCATAAACACTGATTTTCAATCTAACCCCATAAGCAGTAATTCCCCATCGGTTCCCATAAACAGTAATTCCAATCCATCCCAATAAACAGTGATTCACGATCCATCCCCAGAAACAGTGATTCCCAGTACATCCCCATCAACAGTGATTCCCAATCCATCCACATAAACAGCGATTCCCCATTTATCCCCATAAACAGTCATTCACAATAAATCCCAATTAACAGTGATTCCCAATTCATCCCCATAAACACTGATTCCCAGTCCATCCCGATAAACGGTGATTCCAAATCCATCCCCATAAACAGTGATTCCCCGTCCATCTTCATAAATAGTAAATCCCAATCCACCTCCATAAACAGTGATTCCCAATTCATCCCAATAAACAGTGATTCACTGCCCATCCCCATAAACAGTGATTCCCCATCAATTCCCATAAACAGTGATTCCCAATTCATCCCGATAAACAGTGATTCCATAAACAAGAACTCCCAATCCATCTCCATAAATAGTGATTCCCAATCCATTCCAATAAACAGTGATTCACTGCCCATCCCCATAAACAGTGATTCCCCATCAATTCCCATAAACAGTGATTTCCAATCCATCCCCAAAACCAGTGATTCCCCATCCATCCCTATCAACAGTGATTTCCCATCCATCCCATAAACATTGATTCCCAATCCATACCCATACACAGTGATTCCCTAGCCATCCCATCAACAGTGATTGCACGTCCATCCCATCAAGAGTAATTCCCTGCCCATCCCTGTAAACAGTGATTCCCAATCTATCCCATCCACAATTACTCCCTGTCCATCCCATAAACATTGATTCTCAATCCATCCACAAAACAGTGATTCCCCATAAATCACTATAAACAGTGATTCCCAATCCATCAATTCAACAGTGATTCCCCATCCATCACGTAAACATTGATTCCCAATCTATACACAAAAACAGTGATTACCCATCCATCCCCATAAACAGTGAATCCAAAAAAAACTAAAAAACAGTGATTCCCTGACCATTACTATAAGCACTCATTCCCAATCCATTCCCACATACAGTGATTCCCAATTCGTCCCCATATACAGTGATTCCCCGTCCATCCCCATAAACACTGATTCCCAATCCATCCCCAGAAACAGTGATTGACAACCCATCCCCATAAACAGTGTTTCCCCATCCATCCCCATAAGCACTGATTCCCAATCCATCCGATAAACACTAATTCCCAATCCATTCCCATATACAGTGATTCCCAATCCATTCCCATAAACAGTGACTCCCCGTTCTTCCCCAAAAATAGCGATTCCCAATCTATCCCCAAAAACAATTATTCCCGATCCATCTCCAATAACAGTGATTCCCAATCCATCCTCATAAACACTGATTCCCAATCCATCCCCAGAAACAGTGATTTTCAATCCATCTCAATAAACAGTGATTCCCAGACCATCCCAGTAAAGTGACTCCCAGTCCATAAACATAAATAGTAATTCCCCGTCCATCCCCATAAAAAGTGATTCCGATTCCATCCCCATAAGCACTGATTCCCAATCCATTCCCATATAGTGATTCCCAATCCTTCCTCATAATCAGGGATTCCCTGTACATCCCAGAAATAGTGATTCCCAATCCATCCCATAAACAGTGATTCCCCGTCTATCCCCATAAAAAGTGACTTTCAGTCCATCCACATGAACAGTGATTCTCAATCCGTCCTAAAAAATAGTTATTCCCCGTCCATCCCCATAAACATTGATTCCCAATCCATCTCCATAAACAGTGATTCCCTGTTCATCTCCATAAACAGTGATTCCCAGTCTGTCCCCTTAAACAGTGATTCCCAGTCTGTCCCATAAACCGTGATTCCCAATCCATCCCATAAACAATAATTCCCAATCCATCTCCATAAAAAGTAATTCCCCATCCATCCCTACAAGCACTGATTCCCAGTCCGTCCCAATAAACAGTGATTCCCAACTCCCATGAACAATAATTCCCAATCCATCTCCATAAAAAGTAATTCCTCATCCATCCCTACAAGCACTGATTCCCAGTCCGTCCCCATAAACAGTGATTCCCAACTCCCATGAACAATAATTCCCAATCCATCTCCATAAAAAGTAATTCCCCATCCATCCCCATAAACAGTGATTCCCAATCCATCTCCATAAACAGTGATTCCCCGTCCATCCCCATAAACAGTGACTCCCTGTCCATCCTCATAAACAGTACATCCCAATCCATCTCCAGAAACAGTGATTCCCAATCCCTCAATAAACAGTGATTCCCAGACCATCCCAGTAAAGTGACTCCCAGTCCATAAACATAAATAGTAATTCCCTGTCCATCCCCATAAAAAGTGATTCCGATTCCATCCCCATAAACAGTGATTCCCAATCCAGCCTAAAAAACAGTGATTCTCTTCCATCCCCATAAGCACTGATTCCCAATCCATCCCCATATACAGTGATTCCCCATCCATCCCCATATAGTGATTCCCAATCCATCCCATAAACAGTGATTCCCCCTCTATTCCCATAAAAAGTGACTCCCAGTCCATCCACATGAACAGTGATTCTCAATCCGTCCTAAAAATAGTTATTCCCCGTCCATCCCCATAAACATTGATTCCCAATTCATCCCCATAAACATTGATTCCCAATCCATCTCCATAAACAGTAATTCCCAATCTGTCCCATTAAACAGGGATTCCCAATCTGTCCCCATAAACAGTGATTCCCAATCCATCCCATAAACACTAATTCCCAATCCATCCCCATTAACAATGATTCCCAACTCCCATGAACAGTAATTCCCAATACATCCTCATAAAAAGTAATTCCCCATCCATCCCTACAAGCACTGATTCCCAATCCATCCCCATAAACAGTGATTCCCAGTCCGTCCCTATAAACAGTGATTCTCAATCCATCCTCATAAACAGTGATTCCCAATCCATCTCCATAAACAGTGATCCCAATCCATCCCCATAAACAGATACCCCAATCCCCATAAACAGCGATTCATAGAAACATAGAAACATAGAAAATAGATGCAGGAGTAGGCCATTCGGCCCTTCGAGCCTGCACCACCATTTATTATGATCATGGCTGATCATCCAACTCAGAACCCTGTACCAGCCTTCCCTCCATACCCCCTGATCCCCGTAGCCACAAGGGCCATATCTAACTCCCTCTTAAATATAGCCAATGAACTGGCCTCAACTGTTTCCTGTGGCAGAGAATTCCACAGATTCACCACTCTCTGTGTGAAGTTTTTCCTAATCTCGGTCCTAAAAGGCTTCCCCTCTATCCTCAAACTGTGGCCCCTCATTCTGGAATTCCCCAACATCGGGAACAATCTTCCTGCATCTAGCCTGTCCAATCCCTTTAGGATCTTATACGTTTCAATCAGATCCCCCCTCAATCTTCTAAATTCCAACGAGTACAAGCCTAGTTCATCCAGTCTTTCTTCATATGAAAGTCCTGCCATCCCAGGAATCAATCTGGTGAACGATTCCCCATCCATTCCCATAAACTTGATTGTTCCCATCACCACAATCTGTGATTGCCCTCATCACTCTTCTACAGAATCTGTTACACTAATGGTACTATTTACTCACATTAGCTGCTGAAAACTCCGCTCCCAAACGTGCAGAGTCTTGCACCAGGAACAGCTGCAAAGCCACATCAGTGGCAGCATATTCCTCTTTAATCACACATTATAATATTCAAAGTGCGTATATTATCAATGTATGTCTACTGTCTGCAACTTAATGTCCATCTCCTTACAGGCAGCCACAAAACAAAGAAACCCAAAAGAACCCTTTTAAAAAAAAGACTGTCAAACACTGAATGTGCTGTAGAAAAACATATTGCGCAAACAATATGAGTGTGCAGTTAGCATTGAGAACTGAAGTTCACAAAAGTGAGTCCACAACCATGAAGCCAGTCATTACTGCAGCCGATTCCGGAATTCAGTAGTTGCTGGCCCCAGCCTCAGTTCAGCACCAAGACCAGTAAGTCTGGCAGTGCAGCAAGCTGAACACTGGCCTGGTCCAACACCCTAACCTTTTCAATCTGGCCCGGCACTTCAATCAGCTAAAGCCTGGGTCATTCCTCGCTCTCGGACCCCAGGCCCTGCACCTGCATACACTCGAAGCCCAGGCCCCGCTGCCTCAATTGGTCCAGAGCTTAAATCAGTCAAACCTTGGCTTTTTCCTCACTCTCAAACCAAGGCCCGGCTCAAAGCCTGCTGCTTTGACTCTGACTCGCTTTGGTTCTGTCACATCGAATGGCGCCCAAGTCTGCTCCGGCACTGGCCAGTCATTGCCTCATTCCCTGCTCTCAGTATCCGGCCCCACCCACTCCACATACGCCACCTTTGAGACTTCAGTGCACACAACAAAAATGCCAGGCTCTACTAACAGTCCAAAGGCTCAGATCCAAAGGGGAAGTTGCAGGCTATTGATTGCCATGGTTCCCTCCAAGGAAAGGTGTGATTAATACAGGAATCTATAGTTTTGTCCGTTTTGTTTGCCACCAGTTAGTGGTCACTGTGCTTGACCAGCACCATCTCAAACTCGACTATGAGACATGGGAATAGAATGAGGCCATTTGGCCCATCTGCTCCACCATTCCATCATGGCTGATTTATTTTCCCTCTCAACCCCATTCTCCTGCCTTACCTCCGTAACCTTTGATGCCCCGATTAATCGAGAACTTATCAACTTCCACCTTGAATATACCCAATGACTCGGCCCACACATCTGTCTATGGAAATGAATTCCAGATTCACCACCCTATGGCTAAAGCAGTTTTTCCTCATCATGGTTCTAAATGGCTGTGCCCTCTGGTCCTAGACTCCCTACTATGGGAGGCATCCTCTCCTCTCCACTGTATTCACACCTTTCAATATTCATAGGTTGCACTGAAATCCCTCCTCATTCTTCTAAACTTCAACAAGTACAGGCCCAGAGCCATCAAATGCTCCTCATATGTTGTCCCTTTCATTCCTGAGATCATTCTCGTGATCCTCCTCTGGACCCTCTCCAATGCCAGCACATTGACTTGTCCACACTGTGAGAGTACCTTCATCAGGTTCGAGAAGATAGCTGTCCACCACTTTCTCAAGGGGAATTTGACTGGCAGTAAGTGATCCCAGATAAAGTAAATTATGGCCCCTCGTAAATCTATGACCACTGTCATCTGACTACATCATACCACATGTAATCCTCTACCAGCTCCCATCCCATGGCCATGATCTGCTTAACCCTACTTTGACCTATCCAATCTTTTCACATTACAACTCCTGAATTTCTTGCCAAGCAACTTTCCACCCACCCAACACTCTGAACAACCCTTAACTGACAGATCCTTTCCCTCTGCTGCAACACTCCTTACTGAACACTTTCATTTACTGACACCACAATGACTGACCGATCTTTCCAGCAACCAGATCTATATCCAGTGCTTCCTAAACAGCCTCCTTTACATCGGTGAGACCCGACATGGATTGTGGGACTGCTTTGTCAAGCACCTTAACTCCCAGTGGCCAACTGTTTTAATTTCACTCCGCATTCCCATTCCAAATCCTCTACTACCACGATGAGGCTACTCTCAGGTTGGAGGAACACCACGTATTCCGTCTGGGTAGCCTCCAACCTGACGGCATGAAGATTGATTTCTCTAACTTCTGCTAATTTCTCCCTCTCCCTTTCTCTCTGTTTCCATTCCCCATGCTGGCTCCCCTCTCTCCCCTTCTCTTCTCCTCACCTGCCCATCACCTCCCTCTGGTGCCCCTCGTCATTCCCTTCCAAGATGACTATTAGAACTTTAGAGAGCTTTTGACAAGAATGGGCCATTCAGCCCAACAAAGCTGCCAAATTCCCGTTCACATGGTGTGCTGAAATAACTATTGAGTTTAGATTTTAAAGTCTCCAAGCTACTACTCTCAACTACACAACTAGGTAGTTTGTTCCATGTGTCCACAACTTGCAGTGTAAAGAAATGTTTACTGATGTTAGTTTGAAATTTTCCTTTAACCAGTCTCCATTTATGGCCCTGTGACCTTGATGATGGATTAATTTTGAAGTAGCAGCTGGCATCCACTTTAATTATACCCTTAATGATTTTGAACACTTTATCATGTCTGCTCTCATTCTACATCAACTTAGGCTAAAAAGATTTAATTCTTTCAATCTTTCTTCATAGCTCATACCCTGCAGACCTGGAATGCGTCTTGTTGACCTTCTCTGAACTCTTTACAGTGCCTTCACATCCCTGACAAAATATGGAGACCAAAACGGTCCACAGTACTCAAGCTGTGGCCTCACAAGTGCACCATACAGCTTAAGGAGAACATCTCTTGACTTGAACTCTACTGAGTGCATTATATAGCCCAACATTTAATTCGCCTTCCTAATTGCCTCTGTGCATTGTCTAGATATTGATGGTGATGCGTGCTCCTTCACAATCTTGCCTATCTTTCCGAAGTAAAGTATATCCTTGAAAATGATGTTCATCCACCATCCTTTAAGGTCAGCCAGGTTTCAGTTAGTGCCACTATGTCATACTTATATGCACTTGCATATAATTCTAGCTTGTTTACTTTATTCTTAATACTTCTTGCATTTATACAGGCCATCCTTAGTCTATCAATGATGTTTTTCATCTTATTCCAGCCTAATTTTATACCTAATTTTATATTTTTGAAGCCTGTAATCGGTTTATGTACTAATATGTTATTCTCCACTAAGGTGTTTAAACAGTTGACCCTGGCTGTTCTAAGTTCTCTGCCTACACCCTGCCACCCACCCCCCCACCCCAGTCCCTAGTCTAAACGGTCCTCAACTCACTGAAGCATATGCCTTCCCATTACATCAGTACCCCTCCGGTTCAAATGCAACCATACTGGTAGTACAGGTTCTATCAGCCCCAACATCCCATTAACCTGTGCCCCTCTAACCTGCACCACGCGTTCAATCTTCTGTTCTCCTCCATCATACCTGGACTCGCCCATGGCACAGGAAGAACCTCCGAGAAGACCACCTTGTCAGTTCTGTCCCAAAGCTTCACACCTTGCAATTTAAATATGTCTTGCTGAACTGACAGCTTGCCCTTACCCATGTCATTTGTTACAATGTGAACAATATCCACCCCAGCTTGGGCCAGGATTTTATCTATTTGTGCAGGGAGAGCTCCTACTTGTACGCCTGGTAGGCAACACACCATACGAGACTCCTTGTCAGTACACACCTGATTCTCAAGCCCCCGTGATAATTGAATCCCTAATATTGCATCTTCCTTTTTATGGGGTTTAGGATTGGGATTAGAGAGGGCCCAGTGGGGCTCCTCTGTCCTGCCTACCACCTCAGAGGATTCATGGTCATTGTTGAGCATCGCGGGGTGTTGGACGTTTCCAACTCTGAGCTTGATGCCCCCAGATAGTGCCCACCTCTTACCTGGCACTTCCTTCCCACAGTTACCCACCTGTCCCTCTTTCTGGTCTGGGGTCTCAATCCATGGCTCTCTTGGGGTGCACGCTATGTCCCTGAAGGACATCTGGAGCACATCTGCCAATTCTCTACAACATCACTGTTCATTCACCTTGTTCCCAAGGTGTTAGATCATCTAACATTTCCCACATATGAACTCCACCAGGGGAGCAAGTTTCCGTGAATCCAAACATAGACAAGGCTGACATTGCAGAGGCTGCATTATTATACTTTAGATTAAATTATTATATTTAAGTTCTTAAAAGTAAACTACTATAATACCACTATTCCTGCTTTGCTCCCGATGTACCAGATGTGCCTAACATGTGCTCAGACCTTCTCAAACTTTCTGGGTTTGCGTTCCTTGATCGATTCGCTTTCTCCACTGGTAAACTATACCACAAAGCGACTCTTGGTCCTGCCTTGTTAGGCTTATGACAAGAACAACTACTGTTCTTGTATTTGAAATAGCTTATTGTAAATTGCTTTTCAGAGACATAAGATAGCATTATAGGATCATCTAGCACAGGAGCTGGCCCTTCTGCCCATCAAGCCCATGCTGACCATCAAGGGCACATCAGTACAAATCCTACCTATCAGCATGTGAGCCGTTGTATAGCAGGAACATGAGAGGTTGCAGAGTAGTAGACTCACCACTGGCACGTCCCTCCTCATTATCGCTAGTATACTCTATCATCAAAAGGCTCCATTATCCTGGCTGTACCAACTTCTTGCTGCTACCATTTGGCAGGAGGTACAGAAGCCTGATCACCAGGTTCAAGAAATAATTCCTTCAACCATTCAGTTCCTTAGACAACCAGCAGTATCTTTGTGGCATTTCACCTGTGGATATCACAACAGACTCAACTCACTTCAACTTTGGCTTAGTTGATAGCCTTTTATGCCTTGGTGATTCAAACACTCATCCAAATACACTCCAAGTGTTGTGAGAGTACCAGCCCATACCACCTACTCAGACACTGTGTTCCAGGTCCAACAACACTGGCTTTTAAGGCTTCCACTGGCCTTAAATTTTGTTTCTGAAACCGCCAATAGTTTGGATTTTCAACATCATTGAATCTCTGCTGACCTCTGCCCCATGGTTAATAACCAGCTCGTTTTTTCATCGAAAACATGCTAAGCACCTCCATTACCGCTAGCACTAGTGAACTGCTTATGCAAAGGCGCAAAAAAAAAGTCCCCCGAAACACGGATTAGGCTGGAAAACAATCCTTTGCATGTAAGCAGCTGCATCCAAAATTTAAAACGGAACAATATAAACAGAAGAAAACAATGTCACAGACCAAAGCAAACCTCTCGCTCACACACTCTCAGACACAGCGCGTACAGCAGGACCCGGACATGTGTCACCTGGTGGCAGCGTTACTGTTAATGCAGAGCTCAAGGCGTTGGAGTTTGCAGTTCAATCCCAGCATCCTCCCCATGGAATGTGTGGGTCTTCTGCAGGTACCCTGGTTTCCACCCACTGTCCAAAGACATAGCAGGTAGGTTCCTTGCTCATTGTAAGTTGGTTAGGGTTAAATCCAGGTTGTCAGGTGCTCCTGGGTGGCGAGGCTCGAAGTGCTATAAGGGCTTATTCCTTGCTATCTCTATATAAACAAAAATACCTGATTCTTCTTCAGTCCTTTGCCTTTTCCACTCCTCACATCCCAGCTTCGAACTTCATCCGCCTCCCCCACCCACCTACTTTCTCCCCTACCTGAATTCAGCTGTCACTTGCCAGCTTGTGCTCCTTCCCCGACCCCCACTTCTCATTCTGGCTTCATTCACCCTTCCTGTCCAGGGCTGATGAAGGGGCTCAACCCAAAATGTCAACTGTTTATTCCTTTCCATGGGTGCTACCTGACCTGCTGAGTTCCTCCAGCAGTTTGTGTCTGTTAACCAGGTAAAATCTACCAAATTTACACAACTCTCTCCATTACCCAAAACACCGGTACACTGACCCACTTCATAGTCACTGGAACTGTAACTACAGCCTTGAGCCCCAATCCTACATGACTTACCATCCACCCCTCCATCTGTGATCGATATATACCGTGGGGATATCTAAGGCGGAAGTTGATCATTTTCTGATCGGTCATGGCATCATAGGATATGGTGAGATGGCAGGTGTATGGGGTTGAGTAAGACCTGGGATCAGCCATGATGGAACAGCAGAGCAGACTCGATGGGCTGAATGGCCTAATTCTGCTCCTGTGTCTTATGGTCTTATCTGTAAGAATGGCTTGTAGTGGCCAGGAAGTAAATAATGACCCTTTTTATGTTGAGAATGGAACATCACAACGAACAGATGTAGACCCTGCACAAGCATGCATGTGAAGGTAGTTTCTGTAGAGCTGATGATTCCTGATGGGAAAACAGCAGACTGATTCTGGACAATTCATGGAGTATCATGCAGCAGAGGAACAGGCTCCTCAGCTCACAGTGTATGTGATGACCATCAAATACCCAACTACACCAATCCCATTTGCCAGCGCATTACCCATTACTGTCCACACTTTACTCATTATTACACCAATCCCATTTGCCAGCGCATTTCCCATTACCATCCACACTTTGCTCATTATTACACCAAACCCATTTGCCTGCACATTACCCATTACCTTCTACACTTTGCTCATTACACCAATCCCATTTGTCAGCATATTACCCATTACCATCCACACTTCGCTCATTACACCAATCCCATTTGCCAGCGCATTACTCATTACTGACCACACTTTACACATTACACCAATCCCATTTGTCAGCACGTTACCCATTACCGTCTACACTTTGCTCATCATTACACCAATCCCATTTGCCAGCGCAGTACCCATTACCGTCTACACTTTGCTTATTACACCAACCCCATTTGCCAGCGCATCACCCATTACTGTCTGCACCTTGCTCATTACATCAATCCCATTTGCTAATGCATTACCCATTACCATCTACACTTTTCTTATTATTACACCAATCCCATTTGCCTGTACATTACTCATTACCATCTACACTTTGCTCATCTAGCTTGTGTTGTGAGGGTACCAGCTTCTACCATCTTCTCTGGCAGTTCATTCCAAATTTTAACTACCAACTGGGTGAAAAACTTCTTCAGATCCTGTAAACCCATTGACCTCTGGTACTACATCTCTCCATTATGGGGGAGAATTTCTCTTCCTCTACCATATTTATGCTCTTCACAAGTCTGTACACCTCCATCAGAATCGAGCCACCCCACCCCCATTCTTGGTTGCTTCAAAGAAAAATGATGCAGCCTTTCCAGTCTCTCCTCATAACTGAAATGCCTCACCCCCCAGAAATTTCCTCTACACCCTGTCAATAGCTATAACCCCCTTCCAATACTGTGGTGACCAGAACTGTATACAGTATTCCAACTATGACCTAAATATATGTTATAAAGTTGTAATGTCCTTGAATTCTTTTGAAATGTATGCCCAAACTAATTAAGGCCAGGCCAGCATCCCAGATTCTTTCTTCAGCACTTTATCAACCTATTGTAGAGGTTTACAGATTTTTTGCATCAAAGTTCCTATTTTCCTCTTTACTCCCTAGGACCCTACCATTCAGTGGATGTCCGACCTTTGTCTGACCTCCTCACAGACATCACACTTATCAGGATTAAATTCCATCTGCATTGCTCGGCCCAATTTACCAGCTATTCAAGATCATTCTTTTACCTGCATTATCTTTCTAATTACCAACACCGCCACCAGTTTGCATGTCATCCATACCTAATTGTACCTCTGCTTTCATTTCAAAGTTATGAATATATGTGACAAACAGGGAGGAAAATTTTTGATAAGCATACAGATGAAAATTTCCAAGGGAAACCAGGAATGTGTCAGATCAGCTACGATCTTGAAACGCAGTGTATCATGCTCAAGAGACAATGTGTGTTTGAATGTTCATACGTACATCAATATCATGTTTGCCTTTCTAATATCATCTGTATGTTAGCTGTGAATGACTTACACGCAAGAACAACCAAATCCCTCAGAATAGCAAAGATTTTCAATCCTTCACATCCTGCTTTTCAAGTTTGTTTTACCGAAATAATAACCTCACATTTCTTGCACAATACATTTCCTCCTCCATGTCCTTGTTCATTCATTTAACCTGCCTTTCTCACCTGAAGCATTTTGTGTCCAACACTGCCACCTAAAGGCATGCGCTAAAAATATCCCAGAAGTATTTGAACTAACTGGCTTTTCAGAGGCATAAGGTAGCATTATAGGGTCATCTAGCACAGGAGCAGGCCCTTCTGCCCATCAAGCCCATGCTGACCATCAGGGGCACATCAGTACAAGTCCTACCTATCAGCATGTAAGCCGTTGCATAGCAGGAGCATGAGAGGTTGCAGAGAGTAGTAGACTCACCACTGGCACATCACTCCTCATTATCGCTCGTGTATTCCGTCATCAAAAGGCCCCATTATCCTGGCTGCACCATCTTCTTGCTGCTACTATTTGGCAGGAGGTACAAAAGCCTGATCACCAGGTTCAAGAAATAATTCCTTCAACCATTCAGTTCTTTAAACAGCCAGCGGTAACTTTGTGACATTTCACCTGTGGATATCACAACAGACTCAACTCACTTCAACTTTGGCTTAGTTGATAGTCTTTTATGCCTTGGTGATTCAAACACTCATCCAAATACACTTCAAGTGTTGTGAGAGTACCAGCTCATACCACCTGCTCAGACACTGCTGACCTTTGCCCCTGTGGCTATCTACATATACAGTAGATGAGAATTACAAGAGACCTTGAGCACCCCAGTCACAACTGGAACCTACCAGCCTTCTCCTTCCCACCCTCCCCCCACCTTCTTTATAGGGCCTCTGCCCCTTTCCCCTACAGTCCTGACGAAGGGCTCCGGCCCGAAACATCGACCGATCTTTTCCACGGATGCTGCCCGACCTGCTGAGTTCCTCCAGCATGTTGTGTTGCTCTAACTTCCTTGGGGTTTGCAAATTTGAAATTACATTTTACGTTTAAAACTTCGACAAACTCCTATAGATAGGTAGTGGAGAGTATATTGACTGGCTACATCTTAGCCTGCATGGAAACACATTGAGTTGAAAATTCTACAGAAAGTAGTGGATATGGCCCAGTCCACCATGAGTAAACTATTAAGCACGTCTACATGAAACACTATCGTGGGAAAGCAGCATCTATCGCCAGGGAGCCCCACCATGCAGGATGTGCTGTCTTCTCATTGCTGCAAAAGGAAGAAAGTACAGATGCCTCAGGACTCACACCACCCTCAGTTACTACCCCTCAACCATCAGCCTCTTGAACCAGAGGAGATAATTTCATTCAATTTTACTTGCCCCATCATTGAAATGTTCCCACAAGCTATGGATTTGCTTTCAAGGACTCTTCATCTCACATTCTTGATATCTATTGCTTATTGATGTTCTCAAGTTTTATTGCTTATTTATTTATTTTTATTATTTCTTTCTTTTTGTACTTGTACAGTTTGTTGTCTTCTTCTCTGTGGTTGAACGCCCAAGTTGTGCATTCTTTCATTGATTCTGGTACGATTATTATTCTATAGATTTATTGAGTATGCCTACAAAACTGAATCTCATATATGGTGATATATATGTATTTTGATAATAAATTTACTTTGAACTTTAAACTTTGCACCTATCCAACTGTCTTTTAAAAGTTGTTATTGTATCTGCCTCATTCATTTCCTCTTGCAACTCATTCCACATAGAAACCACCCTTTCTGTTAAAAAATTGTCCCTGAATTTCCTCAGTCTTTCCTCTGTCACCTTAAACCTACACCCTTGAGTTTTTGAGGAAAAGGCTGAGTGCATTCATCCTATCTATGCCCCTCTTGATGTCATACATCTCAATAAGGTCACCTCTCGGTCTCCTACACGCAAAAGAATAAAGTCTTAGCCTATCCAATTTCCCCATATAACCCAGTTCCTCAAGTCCTGGAAAATCCCTGTAAGTCATTTTCTGAACTCACTGGGTTTAATAACATCTTTCCTATAGCAGCAGCACCAAAACTGAAAATTGTATTCCAACTGTAGCTTCACCAGCATCCTGTACAACCACACCATTACTTCCCAACTTTTACACTCCGTGCCCTGAATGATGAAGGCCAGCATGCCAACAGCTTTCTTCACCACACTAACTAAATGTGACTGCACTTTCAATAAACCATGTACTTGCACTCCAAGGTCCCTCTGCTCTACACCATTAACCAGAGCCCTGCTGTTCACTGTGAAAGTCCTTCCTGGATCTTAATTTACACTTTGCACTTAAGTGAAATAAACTATTTGCCATTCCTCAGTCCACTTACTCAACTGATCATAAAGCCCCAGTAATCTTTGATAACTTTGGTCATTGTCCACAATACTACTAACTTTAGTGTCACCTGCAAACTTATTAACCATGCCTTGTACATCCTTATCCAAAATGTTGACATAAACAATGGTCCCAGTACAGGTTGATAGGAGTAGGCAGTTTGGCATGGATTAGATGGGCCAAAGGGCCTGTTTCTGTGCTGTACTTTTCTATGACTCTAAATGTCAAATAAGAATGGATCCAGTACTGAACCCTGAAGCATAGCACTACTCATTGGCTTTCAGTCCAAAAAAACAGCATCCACCACCACTATCTTCTTTCTACAATCAAGGAAATTATGTATCCATTTGGCTCGTTCTCCCAAGATTCCATGTCATCTAACCTTCTAGAGCAGCCCACCATGTAGAACCTTAACAGAGGTCTATGGCCATATGTACAACCACCGCTCTGGCCTCATCGAATTTCTTAGTCACCTTATCAAAACACTCAATTGAAGTTTGTAAGACATGATCTCCTCTGCTCAAGGCCACGTTGACCACCACTAATCAATCCCTGTCTTTCCCGATGAATTTATAACTTATGCCTTAATGTCCTCTGCAATAATTTACCTTGCATGGATGTTAGATTTACTAGTCTATAGATCCCATTTTTTTGTTTTCCACCCTTATTAAAAGAAAGCACAACATTCACTACCTGCCAATCTACCAACAGCTAACAATTATTCAAACTTCTCAGCCAGAGTTCCCATGATTGCTTCTCTAGCTTCCCACAGTGTTTGTGGATATACATGGAGTGGACCAGTAACTTGTCCCTAATCTGTAGATAAGCGGTAGAATCTGGAGAAAGTTGTTGGAAATGTGGGGAGAATCAAAATTGGATTATAATGTAAATCAGTTTTTAATGTTTGATTCAGAGTCAGTGGGCTGTGTTCTGTATGGCTCCCTGACTAAGAAGTAGTTACGAATGGTTCCCATCATGCAGGGCAGCTGTGAAGAAACAATGAAAGGGGAATGTGGCTCACCATGCCAGAGAGAGACATGTTGAGAAAGCCAAGCAAGTATAAATAGCCATGGTTTTACACCAGACTAGATGTGATTTCTAAATGTAAGGTATTCCAATAATATGCAGAACCAATGGAAAAGACTAACATTTGAGATACCCCCTTCAGTTTAGAGGTTGGAAATGGAAAGGAAGACAGGTAAAGTGGTTGTCATTTTGAGGAGAATATTATTAATGACAGATCGGAAATGGGGGGCGGGTGTGTGAAATACTTGAGGAAGTACAGATGAAACAGAATTCTTCACATTGTGGATCAAAGGGCCTGTTTCTGTGCTGTTCAGCTCGATGGTTCCATGTTCTTAACAACATTGTCTGATGTGAAAGGCATGATGGGAAGCAGAACAGTAATCAGTTCAGTGGAGATCGGGTGGAAGGAACAGAACAAAGGCCAAAAACGTGAGTGTGGAGGGACATCTTGGGCATAGTGAAACAAGGGGAAAAGACAATAACAGGGCAAATTTTGAACCAGAGCAAAGGTAGCCTTCAAAAAGGAGGTGGCAGGTTCAACTAAAGGTCCTATCTCAAGCTTAGCAACAAGATAACAAAGTGGCAAAACTGTGTAGCAGTGAATTTGGTTCAATCTTGACTTCATTCTCCCTGTGGCCAGCTGGGTTGACCCTGTCAACTCCTTTCCCCTAGTGAGAAATGTTAACTAGTTCAAGACTAACTTCAATCAAATCCAGGAAACTGGAGCCCAGACTCCATTTCAACACTCAAAGGCTAGTGATATGGGTGTGTGGCAACAGACATCTGTGGATGTTGGGCAGTCCCGGGGCAGTGAGCCTGGGATTGAAGGTCCATGTGAGCAAGGGGCACAAGGATGCACAAGAGGCGTCGAGTTGGCAAGCCCAGAGTTCAGGGTCATTGGCTAGACTGAGGAGGGCAATTCCAAAGAACAAACCTTGGAGGTCGATTGGAAATCCGGAAGTTGAAGCCTGGATTCTGGAGGTCGGAGACCAGAGGCCCGAGGCTCAATGACCTGTTCTGGAGTTGGACGACTGTACATGCATGTGGGAAGGAAGGAAAGGGGTTTGTTTTGTTGCTTGTTGTTCTGCCGAGTACTAGGGGCATACTATGTTGGCACCCAAATGTGTTGTGACACTTGCAGGCTGCCCCCGGCCTATTCTTAAGTGTATTGATTATTAATGCAAACGACGTATTTCACTGCATGCTTCCATGTACGTGTGAAAATGAAGTCTGAATCAGAATCTGACGCTCCTAAAGACATGCAGCTGGATTAATTTCTGGCTGTAGATTGCTCTGAGTGTAAATAAGTGGAAGGAGAATCAATTACGGGGGGAAGTGGCCGGTTGTCGGGGGGGGGTGGAATTACAGATGTACAAGAAAGAATAGAATGTGGAGAAAAATGTGGGAGAATGCGACTGAGAGTTAGCATCAACTCAAAAGGTCTGAAGCATTCACAGGAGAACAAAAAAATACAATACAATAGAATCAATAAACACATCTATAAAAGACAAACTGGGCAAATACAAAAAACACTAAGTAAATACATAAATAATACTGAGAAAATGAGTTGTAGAGTCCTTGAAAAAGAGTCTACAGATTGTGGAATCAGTTCAGAGTTGATGTGAGTGACATTATCCGTGCTGGTTCAGAAGCTTGATGGTTGAGGATCGTAACTTTTCCAGGACTTGGTGTTATGGGACCCAGGTCTCCTGTACCTTTCTCGATGGCAGCGGTGAGAAGAGAGCATGGCCTGCATAATAGGAATCCTTGATGATGGATTTTTTAAAAATAGCTTGGTTTTGCTTTGTAGGTGGTGATAACATTCAAACCCTCTCACAGTTGTCGAGCTTCATTATGATTCCAGTTTGGTCCAGAATTGCTACCTTGCTTTTCAGAGATGGCTTTCTGGAGCTCATGCCTGAATTTCTTATACTTTCCTGGATCTCCAGATCTGAATGTCACTGATCTGGCCCCAAGCAGGTTATGGATCTCTTTGCTCATCCAGGACTTCTCAACTCTGAATGATTTTGTGGGGAGTGTCTTTATAAAGTCTCTGACAACCGTGGCATATTCATTCAGATCCCCGATGGGTCCTTAAACACGGCCCAGTCCATCGACTTGAAGCAATCCCATAGTCACACCTCTGCCTCCCGTGACCATCTATTTGTTGTCCTTACCTCTGGTGCCTTGCTCTGTAACTTCTACATCTCTCTGCATGCAGAGAGGAGGAGGAAGCCAGAGGATCCGATCCAGCAGTTGGAGCTAAGGATGGACATGCAGGGAAGAGGCAGGGAAGAGAAGTCTCCACAGGTTTAAGATGACACTGTATAGCAGAGAAATGGAGCCATTCATAAATAATGTCAAGTGCAAATGGCTTAACTGCTGTTTTAATGGTGATTTATGGAATGTGACAGAGAGAATGCATGATTACCCTATTTTTATTTACTCCTGAGTGCCAGTGAAATAGATAAACTATTGAAACATGTAACCAGGCAAGCTTGCAGATAACACAAAATTAAGTGTTGTTGATAGTGCAGGATTTATACTATGAACGGTAGGGCACTTGAGAGCATAATGGAACAGAGGGATCAAAGTGTATAAATGTTCAGTTCATTGAAAGTATTGTCACTGGCAGACAGGCTGTGGGATTCATCAATCAGGGCATCAAGTACTGGAGCTGGGATTTTATGTTGCAGTCGTATATCATTGATGAGGCAACCCTTGGAACTATGTACAGTTTTGGTCACCCTGGTATAGAAAAGTCATGGTTAAATTGGTAAAATACGAGTGTAACGCTGTAAGGTTTCACTGCTAAGGCTAATGTAATGGCTTCTATGCAAGGTTTCACTGCTAATGTAATGGTTTCTCTGTAGCAGCAATGTTTGGGTTATGATGAGAGAATGTATGTTATCCAATGGGAGAAATGTTGTTCTTTCTTGTGAGTCTGGAAGGGAGATTTTCGCAGGCTTTCGTCGGGGAACGATAGAGAGAGAGGACGTGAATGGAGAGAGTTGGAAGATCACCGGACGGAGTGGACTGAGGAGTGAGGGTCTGAGGGCCGGCTATGCTTGAAGGTCAATGGGAATAAATGAATGAACAGTGAGTTCCAACGATGTGCAATAGACGTTTTCCTTAAAATGGGCCCTTTTACTTTTTATTTTTTTTTACTAACTCTCTATCCAGATTAAGATTTATAAAGTTCAATCACTTAATTGCATTTGGTGTACTGTCTGATATTTTGCAGTGCGGATTTGTAACCGAGCAACACACAGGTGAGATTTCTCCGTTTGGTGGGGCCAGAAGTTGTTTTGCCCTAGAGGAACATGTGCTGTCCGAGCCCGAGGGTCACACGAGCATGCTGCAGGACCAGACAGCCTGAATGATAGGGACAAGTTGGTCAAGCCAGGTCTCTATTCCTTGGAAGGCAGGAGAATGAGGGGCAACCTTATCGAAGCGTTTAAAATTATGAGAGACATAGATAAGGTATATGGTAATGGTCTGTATATCGCTACAGAGAAATACAGATTGGTTAGGAAAGGGAGCAAGAGTCTGAAGATGGAGTACAATTCTTTGGAGTAAGAAACAAAAGATCAGATTATTATCTGAATGCTGAAGGAGCACAGAAGGCTGTCGTGCAGAGGAATGTGAATGTCACTGTGCGGGAATCAGAAGAAGATGGTTATCAAGAAGGCAAATGAAAAGTTGGCCTTCTTTATTAGAGGGACACAATTTAAGAGCAGGGTAGTTATGCTGCAACTGTACAGTGTATGGGTGAGGCGGCCCCTGGAGTACTCAATTCAGTTCTGGTTTTGGAGATAGTGCAGAGGAGGGTCACTAGTTTGATTCTGGAAACTGAGGGCATTAGCCTATGAGGAGAGACTATGTCACTTGACATATACTCGCTGGAATTTAGAAGATTATAAAAACATACCTTAAGACCACAATATATGGGAACAGAATTAGGCCATTTGGCCCAACGAGTCTGCTCCGCCATTTCATCATAGCTGATCCAATTTTCCTCTCAGCCCCAATATCCTACCTTCTCCCCGTATCCCCTCATGCCCTGACCAATCAGGAATATATCAAGCTCTGCCGTAAATATACATGAACACTTGGCCTCTACAGCTGCCCGTGGCAAAGAATCTCACAGATTCACCACTCTCTGGTTAAAGAAATTCCTCCGCATCTTTATTCTAAAAGGACATCCCTCTAGGGCTGTGTTCTCTGGTCTTAGACTCTCCCACCACAGGAAACATCCTTTCCACATCCACTCCTTTCACCATTCAAAAGGTTTTAATTAGGGCACCCCTCATTCTTTTGAATTCTAGTGAATACAGGCCTAGAGCCAACAAACACTCTACATATGACAAGCTATTCAATCCTGGAATCATTTTCATTCACCTCTGTTGAACCCTCTCAGTTTCAGCACATTCTTTCTAAGATAAGGGACCCAAAACTTCTCACAGTACTCCAAGTGAGGCCTCACCAGTCTCAACATCACATCCTTCCTTTTATATTCCAGTTCTCTTGAGGTGAATGCTAACATGGCACTTGCCTTCCTCACCACAGACTCAATCTGCAAATTAACCTTTAGGGAAACCTCCACCAGGATTCCTAAGTCCCTTTGCACTTCAGTTTATTTTGTAATTTCTCTCCATTTAGAAAATAACCCTTTATATAAGTATGTTGACAGGCTGACTGGGGGAATGCCATATTAGATCTAGTATTAGATAACAAATTGGGTCAGGTCACAGATCACTTAGTGGGTGAGCATCTGGGGGACAGTGACCACCACTCCCTGGGCCTTTAGCATTATCATGGAAAAG
This sequence comes from Mobula birostris, assembly GCF_030028105.1. NCBI lineage: Eukaryota > Metazoa > Chordata > Chondrichthyes > Myliobatiformes > Myliobatidae > Mobula > Mobula birostris. The sequence continues at coordinate 57,720,786 of NC_092379.1, forward strand.
GATAAAATCAGAGGGGACAGGAAATTTTTTAATTGAGGAAGGGCAAATTATGAGGCTATAAGGCTAGAACTTGCGGGTGTGAATTGGAATGAAGTTTTTGCAGGGAAATGTACTATGGACATGTGGTCAATATTTAGGGGTCTCTTGCAGGATGTTAGGGATAAATTTGTCCCAGTGAGGAAGATAAAGAATGGTAGGGTGAAGGAACCATAGGTGACAAGTGAGGTGGAAAATCTAGTCAGGTGGAAGAAGGCAGCACACATGAGGTTTAGGAAGCAAGGATCAGATGGGTCTATTGAGGAATATAGGGAAGCAAGAAAGGAGCTTAAGAATGGGCTGAGAAGAGCAAGAAAGGGGCATGAGAAGGCCTTGGTGAGTAGGGTAAAGGAAAACCCCAAGGCATTCTTCAATTATGTGAAGAATAAAAGGATGACAGGAGTGAAGATAGGACTGATTAGAGATAAAGGTGGAAGGATGTGCCTGGAGGCTGTGGAAGTGAGCGAGGTCCTCAATGAATACTTCTCTTCGGTATTCACCAATGAGAGGGAACTTGATGACAGTGAGGACAATATGAGTGAGGGTGATGTTCTGGAGCATGTTGGTATTAAGGGAGAGGAGGTGTTGGAGTTGTTAAAATGCATTAGGACGGATAAGTCCCTGGGGCCTGACGAGCTGCTCCAGGAGGCGAGGGAAGAGATTGCTGAGCCTGTGCCTAGGATCTTTATGTCCTCGTTGTCCGCGGGAATAGTACCGGAGGATTGGAGGGAGGCGAATGTTGTCCCCTTGTTCAAAAAAGGTAGTAGGGATAGTCCGGGTAATTATAGACCAGTGAGCCTTACGTCTGTGGTGGGAAAGCTGTTGGAAAAGATTCTTAGAGATAGGATCTATGGGCATTTAGAGAATCATGGTCCGATCAGGGACAGTCAGCATGGCTTAATGAAGGGCAAATCGTGTCTAACAAGCCTGATAGAGTTCTTTGAGGAGGTGACCAGGCATATAGATGAGGGTAGTGCAGTGGATGTGATCTACATGGATTTTCGTAAGGCATTTGACAAGGTTCCACTTGGAAGGTGTATTCAGAAAGTCAGTAGGCATGGGATCCAGGGAAGTTTGGCCAGGTGGATTCAGAATTGGCTTGCCCGCAGAAGGCAGAGGGTCGTGGTGGAGGGAGTACATTCAGGTTGGAGGATTGTGACGAGTGGTGTCCCACAAGGATTGGTTCTGGGACCTCTACTTTTCGTGATTTTTATTAACGACCTGGATGTGGGGGTAGAAGGGTGGGTTGGCAAGTTTGCAGACGACACAAAAGTTGGTGGTGTTGTGGATAGTGTAGAGGATTGTCAAAGATTGCAGAGAGCGATTGATAAGATGCAGAAGTGGGCTGAGAAGTGGCAGATGGAGTTCAACCCGGAGAAGTGTGAGGTGGTACACTTTGGAAAGACAAACTCCAAAGCAGAGTACAAAGTAAATTGCAGGATACTTGGAAGTGTGGAGGAGCAGAGGGATCTAGGGGTAGATATCCACAGATCCCTGAAAGTTGCCTCACAGGTGGATAGGGTAGTTAAGAACGCTTATGTGGTGTTAGCCTTCATAAGTCAAGGGATAGAGTTTAAGAGTCGCGATGTAATGATGCAGCTCTATAAAACTCTGGTTAGGCCACACTTGGAGTACTGTGTCCAGTTCTGGTTGCCTCACTATAGGAAGGATTGGAAAAGGTATAGAGGAGATTTACCAGGATGCTGCCTGGTTTAGAGTGTATGCATTATGATTAGAGATTAAGGGAGCTAGGGCTTTACTCTCTGGAGAGAAGGAGAATGAGAGGAGACATGATAGGGTTATACAAGATATTAAGAGGAATAGATAAGTGGATAGCCAGCGCCTCTTCCCCAGGGCACCACTGCTCAATACAAGAGGACATGGCTTTAAGGTAAGGGGTGGGAAGTTCAAGGGGGATATTAGAGGAAGGTTTTTTACTCAGAGAGTGGTTGGTGCGTGGAATGCACTGCCTGAGTCAGTGGTGGAGGCAGATACACTAGTGAAGTTTAAGAGACTACTGGACAGGTATACGGAGGAATCTAAGGTGGGGTGTTATATGGGAGGCAGGGTTTGAGGGTCGGGTCAACATTGTGGGCTGAAGGGCCTGTACTGTGCTGTACCGTTCTATGTTCTTTCATTTCTTCTGCCAAAGTGCATGACCTTACACTTCCTGGCACTGTATTCCATCTGTCACTTCTTTGCCCATTCTCCTAATCTAAGTCCTTCTGTAGCCTCTCTACTACCTCAAAACTACCTGCCCTACCACCTATCTTCACATTGTCTGCAACCTGCAACAAACCCATCTATTCCATCATCCAAATCATTGACATATTACATAAAAATATTCGGTCCCAATACAGGTCACAGGCAGCCAACTAAAAAAGGCTCCCTTTATTTCCACTCTTTGCCTCCTGCCAATTAGCTACTGCTTTTTTTCATGCTAAAACCTTTCCTGTAAACCATGGGCTCATAGCTTGTTAAGCACCTTGTCATGTGTGGCACCTTGTCAAAGTCCTTGTGAAAATCTAAATTCACAACATCAACAGGTTCCCCTTTGACTATCATGCTTGTCGTTTCTTCAAAGAATTCCAACAGATTCGTCAGGCAAGATTCCCCTGTAAACCATGCTGACTATAACCTGTTTTATCATGTGCCTCCAAGCACTCTGAGACCTCATCAATAATAATTAACTCTCAACATCTTCCCAACCACTGAGATTAGACTAAGCGACCTATAGATTCCTTTCTTCTGCCTCTCTCCCTTCCTGAAGAGTGGAGTGACATTTGCCATTTTCTAGATTTCCATTGCAGAATCTAGTGATTCTTGAAAGATTGTTACTAATGTCTCCTCAATTTCTTCAGCAACCTCCTTCATTACCCTGAGGTGTACACCATCTGGTCCAGGTGATTTATCTACCTTCAGACTTTTCAGTTTTCCCAAGAGCTTTCTCTCTAGAAATGGTAACTTCATACACTTAATGACCTGACACCTGGGACTTCCAGCATACTGCTAGTGTCTTCCACCGTGAAGACTGATGCAAAATGCTTATTCAGTTTGTCTGCCATTTTCTTGTCCCCCATTACTACCTCTCTAGCATCGTTTTCCAGCAGCCCAACATCCACTCTCATCTCTCTATTACATTTTATGTATCTGAAGAAACTTTTGACATGATCTTTAATATTATTAGCCAGCTTACTTTCATATTCCATCTTCACCTTCTTATTGATTTCTTTAGTTGACCTTTTTGGTTTCTAAAGGCTTCCCACTCCTCTAGCTTCTCACTAATTTTTGCTCTATTATATGCCCTCTCCTTGGCTTTATGTTGGTTTTGACTTCTCTTGTTAGCCATGGTTGTGTCATCTTTCCTTTAGAATACTTCTTCCTCTTTGGGATGTGTATATCCTGTGCCTTCTGAATTGCTTCCAGAAGTTCCAGCCATTGTCGCTCTGCCATCATCCCTGCCAGTGTTCTTTTCCAATCAATTCTGGCCAACACCTCTCTCATGCCTCTGTAGTTCCCTGTAATATTGATACATCTGACTTTAGCTTCTCCTCCTCAAGTTTCAGGGTGAATTTGATCATATTATGATCACTTTTCCCCTGGGGTTCTTTCACTTTAATCAGTTCTGATTCATTGTACAACATTCAACACAGTATAGCTGATCCTCGAGCGGGTTCAATCCTGAGCTGCACTAAAAAGCCATCTTTGTAGGCATACTAGAAATTACCCATCAACCTGATTTTCCCAATCTGCCTGCATATTGAAATCCCCCATCACTTCATAATTACAGTATACAATTATGAAAGGTATCAAGAAGATAGAGACAGTAAACTTCATTCCACTGGTAAGTGAGACCAGAACAAGGGGAGATAGCCTCAATATGCCAGGAAATCGATTTAGGATGGAGAGGGGGATGACAAGCAACACACATCAAAGTTGCTGGTGAATGCAGCAGGCCAGGCAGCATCTATAGGAAGAGGTACAGTCAACGTTTCTTGCCAAGACCCTTCATCAGGACTAACTGAAAGAAGAGATAGTAAGAGATTTGAAAGTGAGAGGGGGAGGGGGAGATCCAAAATGATAGAAGACAGTAGGGGGAGGGATGGAGCTAGGAGCTGGAAAGTTGATTGGCAAAAGGGATATGACAGGATCTTGGGACAGGAGGTCTAGGGAGAAAGAAAGGGGCGGGGGGAGCCCAGAGGATGTGCAAGGAGTATAGTGAGAGGTTAATGGAAGTTAGAAGAAGTCAATGTTCAAGCCATCAGGTTGGAGGCTACCCAGACAGAATATAAAGTGCTGTTCCTCCAACCTGAGTGTGGCTTCATCTTGACAGTAGAGGAGGCCGTGGATAGACATATCAGAATGGGAATGGGACATGGAATTAAAATGTGTCGCCACTGGGAGATTCTGCTTTCTTTGGCAGGCAGAGCGTAGATGTTCAGCGAAATGGTCTCCCAGCCTGTGTCGGGTCTCACCAATATATAGAAGGCCACATTGGGAACACCGAACGCAGTATATTACCCCAGCCGACTCACAGGTGAAGTGTCACCTCATCTGGAAGGACTGTCTGGGGCCCTGAATGGTGGTGAGAGAGGAAGTGTAAGGGCATGTGTAGCACTTGTTCTGCTTACATTACTTCCATTAATGCCCCACCTCCCCTTCACACCCCATCCTTTATTTATTCATTTATTATTTTTTTCTCTCCCTCCTTTTTCTCCCTCTATCCCTCTCACTATACACTTTGCCCATCCTCTGGGTTCCCCCCCCCCCCCACCGTCTTTCTCCCTAGGCCTCCCGTCCCATGATCCTCTAATATCCCTTTTGCCAATCAACTTACCAGCTCTTAGCTCCACCTCTCCCCTTCCTGTCTCCTATCATTTCAGATCTCCCCCTCCTCCTTCTCCCACTTTCAAATCTCTTACTATCTCCTTTCAGTTACTCCTGACGAAGGGTCTCGGCCCAAACTGTCGACTGTACCTCTTCCTATAGATGCTGCCTGGCCTGCTGCGTTCACCAGCAATTTTTATGTGTGTTGCTTGAAATTCCAGCATCAGCAGATTTCCTTGTGTTTGAGAGGGGGTGAACTGCTTTTCCCAGAGAGTATTAAATCCATAGAATTCTCTGCCAAGGAATCAGTAGAACCTATGTCATTAAAAATACTTAAAACACAGTTAAATAGAGTTTTGCATAGTAAGTGGAACTAGGAGTTAACCGGAGGTGGAGCTGAGTCCATGGCCAGATCAGTTATGATCTTATTGAATGGCACAGCACACTTGATGGCCCAGATGGCCAACTCCTGCTCCTATTATTGTTTTTTTTACAACAAAGAACCTGCAAAAATAATTAGCTGGCATTTATTTAAACCTGGCCTTTGCAATATACAACTAAAATAATATGTTCTCGAGTAATGCGAAGTTCATACAGTATGAAGCCCATGTTATGAATACTATGAGAGTATCGCATTATGTTGGCTACCAGCGCATAACCCCAAGATGCTTCATGCATCAGTGCAGCACAGGAAACCTAAAATAAACACCGCAGATCCAGCAAGTTCTCCATTTTTAATAGTGTTTCCTTTCTCATGGGAATTGTAGCACACAGCACACAAAAAAATTGCCCAGATCAATCTGTAAGCAATTATGTCTTAATCCAATTACAATCTGTATTAAAAGAAAAATATATGAAGGCAGGCATTTTAGAAACATAGAACATAGCAATGTAGAAAACCTACAGCACAATACAGGCCCTTTGGCCTGCAAACCTGTGCCAAACACGTACTTACTTTAGAAATTACCTAGGGATACCCATAGCCCTCTATTTTTCTAAGCTCCATGTACCTATCCAAAAGTCTCTTAAAAGACCCTATCATATCCACCTCCACCACCATCGCTGGCAGCCCATTCCACACACTCACCACTCTGTGTAAAAAACTTACCCCTGACATCTCCTCTGTATCTACTTCCAAGTACCTTAAAACTGTGCCCTCTGGTGTTAGCCATTTCAGCCCTGGGAAAAAGCCTCTGACTATCCACTGGAACAATGCCACTCGTCATCTTGTACACCTCTATAATGTCACCTCTCATCCTTCGTCGCTCCAAGGAGAAAAGGCCAAGTTCACTCAACCTATTCTCAGAAAGCATGCTCCACTATCCAGGCAACATCCTTGTAAATCTCCTCTGCACCCTTTCTATGGTTTCCACATCCTTCCTGTAGTGAGGTGACCAGAACTGAGCACAGTACTGCAAGTGGGGTCTAACCACGGCCCTATATAACTATAACATTACCTCTCAGCTCTTAAATTAAATCCCACGGCTGATGAAGGCCAATGCACTGTAAGCCTTCTTAACCACAGAGTCAACCTGTGTAGCAGCTTTGAGTGTCCTATGGACTCAGGCCCCAAGATCTCTCTGATTCTCCACAGTGCCAAGAGTCTTACCACTAATTCTATATTCTGCCTTTATATTTGACCTACCAAAATAAACCACCTCTCACTTATCTGGGTTGAACTCCATCTGCCACTTCTCAGCCCAGTTTTGCATCCTATCAATGTCCCACTGTAATCTCTGACAGCCCTCTACAATTTCTACAGCACCCGCAATCTTTGTGTCATCAGCAAATTTACTAACCTATCCCTCCACTTCCTCATCCAGGCCATTTATAAAAATCACGAAGAGAAAGGGTCGCAGAACAGATCCCTGAGGCACACCGCTGGTCACCGACCTCCATGTTCAGATTTGGTAATACAGCTTGCTGTTTTCCTGCCAACAGGCACGCATGGAAATCACTTACATCATTACAGAATTAACACTGTTAATATTTTATATTGCCGTGTGGGGTTTGTGGCCTGCATGCTTGTGATTTAGTACTTCAACAGCAGACAGAGGAGAGTGGCAGAGATTGGAGGTTTGGCAACTGAATATGAAGCAGTTGATTTTCCTGTCGAACTGTATTTCACTACTACAAACTAAAGCAGTAACTAAGCAGTGTGATTGATGCTCTGGCCAACACAATTGTTTCAACTTGCAAGATTGCCTGTTAGTTTTAATTGCCTGATAATCACTTGAGTTTTGCCTCAAGGGGAAGATTTCAGTCATGGAATAGAAGAGATTTCCTGTGGGTGGTGGGTCAATGAACCCACCAATACTACCTCACAATTTTTGCTCTGTTTATACTATTTAACTTTTTATATACTGTATATTTTATAGTATATTTTATGCATTACACAGGACCGTTACTGCAAAACAAATTTCAAAATATCCTGATGAGGATTCGGTTTACTTTGTAATGCAGTTGGAGGTGAAAGAGGTGTCAAAAATGGTTGGACTGATGGGAATGTCCTTCTCAGCCCTGAGTTTGAAATTGCACTTTAAGAGCCATGACGTGGATCCTTTAACCTGACCTCTAATGGAATTGTGTGTTGTATTTTTTTTGCGTGTCTTCAATACACTTACCTTTCTTTGACATCACTTAAGTAGTTTCAGATCACTTTGGCTCTTGCACTGACAGATGCTCACATTTGCTGAAAGTCAGTGTGGCCCAGATGAGCTACTGTAGCTTCTCAGAGCCTTTGGCCCTTACGTCAATGCCAATCTTTTTGCCCATCTACACTAATCTTAATTGCCAAATAAGATCTATATCCTTCTATCCCTTACCTATACAAGTGCCTATGTAAACTTCTCTTGAAAGTAGTGAGTTTATCTGACTCCACCAGTTCCTCAGGTAGCACATTCTAGATATCAGTCACTCTCTGCTTAAAGAAGAACTTGCCCCTAAAATCCATTAAAACTCCTCCAGCTTCTGCCCTCCGGTTTTTGATCCCTCTACAATGGGGAAAAGATTCTATCTCCCTGATTGATGCCTGACGTGCTGAGACTCTGACCCGGAGCTCACAAAAATCCAACTTTACACAAATTCACCTGTACGTTTTTAAAGCATTTTTCTAGCTAGCAATTATGATTCACAGTATTATTAATAACTGGATACAGTCTATATTCCACTTGTTTAATCATGGGTAGTATTATGGTGTTATCCACTGAAATAAAAATAGCAAGTGAATGTGTAGCCACGATATGGGTAGCTTTAGAAAACAGACATTTTTGACTTGTGGAAAACAGACAGTTCACAGCAACAGAACCCAGGCACTGCCTATACCTCTATCATGACACCCCACTCTCCACCGGGCTTCTTCAGTTTGAGGAAAGAAAGCCCAATTTATCCAATCTTTCCCTATTACTAAAGTTTCCAGCTAACATCTTGGTGGTAGGTATATGGAATGAGCTACTGGGGTACGTGGTAGAGGTTGGTACAGTTAGTATTTATAGCACATTTGGACATGTACATAAAGGTCTTGAGGGATAGGAGAATAGCTCGTGGACAATTTGGAAGGCAGGAATAAGTTGGGCTGAAGGATCTGTGTCAGCGCTGATTGATTCATTATCTGCACTCTGTTGTGCAATCAGCCACACAAGCAGTTCCTGAGTGACCATCTTTGCCATGGTCTTCTGGTACACTGGTTGAAAAAAATGTGCCATCTATACCACTTCTTCATTGCCATCTTATCATATAGACTAGTCTGCTAGCTTTGATGTGAAAAGTTTGCAGAGATTTTCAGTCTTTCCTCACTTGGGAGCTGAGTATTGATACAGTACAGTCCAACAGAATTCAAAACTTCCATTTTAATTTACTTCTGGAGTTGCAAGTTGATAGTTCCTTGAAAGTGGCAATACAAGTAGTGTTGATAAGTGTGATAAAGTTGGCACATGTCATTCTTGTCTTTATTAGTCAGGGCATTGAACATAAAAGTCAGCAAGTCATTTTACAGCTGTATAGAACTCGACCATATTTGGAGTATTGCGTGCAGTTCTGGTTGCTGATTACAGAAAGGATGTGGAGGCTCTTAAAGGGGTGAGGGAGAGTCTTGCAGAAAGTTGTCTGAATTAGAGAACATGAACAGGCAGAGAATGGAGGGTTATGAACCATGTGCAGTCAGACTTTGTAACCTGTTCCTGTGTTGTACTATGCCTCTGTTAATTTCATACACTTCAATCAGGTCTCGCCCAGTCATGCATGAATCTGTTCATTTAGAAAACAGGAGCAAATTCAGGCACAGTATGATTAAAGACTGTTACAAGAATATTCAACGCCACAGAGCCAAAGCATCATTCTGCATCAAATATATTTTTCATTTTCTGACATGTACATGATAGTAACAATAGCCATAAAAATCAGAGACATAGCAACTGATTTTACAACATTTCTTTTCCTATAGAGTGGTGTACGATGCAAGATCATCCAGCCCAAAAACAGAAATGTCAGAAGCCGGCATACCATGCACCTCACGTCTAACGTTGCAGGCACCCCACCACCATCCTGTGAAAGGCCTCTGCGAATTTCCACACTCCTGCTGAGTTAACTCACAATTTCTCATCGTTCTCAAAATTGCCACTACTGAAATTCAACCTTTACAGTGAATTTACCTCAGCCAAAAACATTTCAACCCTTAAGCATCTGCATCCATGTCAAAGTTGCTACCTACAACATCGTAAATGCTCCATTGGCCTTTACTCAGGACTGTTGAGAATGTGAAATTCCCGAATAGAAAATGGAATTGGGATTGCAGGTCAATCTGAGAAAAACTGGATAAATAACAAATTGATAGGGTAAAATGAAGTAGTTGGGGAGACTGCACCTGGAGCATTAACAAAAGACCTTGGGTAGAATAGCTTGGTTCTGCATTACAAACACTATTCAGTATTATGTTTACTTTGGGTAGAAACAGACATTGAAGATTGGGAGTCTAGTCTAGCATCATTTTTGAAGGATTTACAAAGATTTCAAGCACCTTTTGAATTATGTTAAAAATTCAGAATGTGTATCCAAACTTAAAAAATTGAGGACATCAGAATTTACTGAGCACTGGGTAATTCCTAACTCCTCCTGGTATCTAGGACCCTAAGTCTAATGTGCAAATGGTATGCATCATAATGTGCCAGCTGTAAATGATGGGATGTTTCTTTTTAATTATCAAAAGGTATGGAGTTTCTTCTGCATTAAATGTACAACACCAACTTAAGCTATCAGAATTCAAGCAGAGGTGAAATAAATACCCACTTCAAGCTCGTTTAATTTTCATTCAATCATACATGAATATCCATGAATACAGCCAGATGAAACAGCGTTACCCCAGGGTCAAGGTGCTAAACACAGTACCAACAGTCATACACGGGACAAGGCACATACAGCACATAAGATAGCAAATAGCAGTAAAATACAGTCACACAGAAAAAATAGTCCAAGTCCCTGAATCTATGAATGTTCCCGCAGTTTGCAGTCAAACACAATATTACTTGACCACTGCTGAGAGAACACTGGGGGGGGGACAGCAGCAACTTCAGCAGGAGATGGCGACACCTCCTCCAGCACTCTAGTGAAGTGCCCAACTCTGACGCCCACCCCAGTCTCACGCAGCTGCAACCAGGCAAGGCTGCGGCTCGTGGCCTAGTCCTTGCTCCAGCTGAGGCCACACAGCAACCCCCCCCCGCCCCCCACAGTTGGCTCCCACCATTTACCAATAAACCAATGAACTGGACTTGCTGCATTCCATACCACCAATGTCAGACAGGGTCTTGCGATCACAAGAGAAGTGATTACGATCACTCGCTGTTAAACTGCACACCTCCTTTACGCAATGACACCTCCCTATTGTTGGCAGCAGCACGGTCCGCACCAAGTCCAACTCCTTCAGTTTCTCTATCAACCAGCAACTCACTGATGGGTAGACCTGCGGTACTTTAAGTTCTTAATGTCTCTAAGTTCTTGCAATTGTAAAAAAAAAATTTAAAAAGATAATATTAGCTTTGGTTAACCCTATAGAAGCCACTGCATCCGAGCACGTGCCATCTTGCTAGAAACAGCGATACGAAACTGCAGAAGGTAGAATATGAAAAGCACCTATTGATTTACCAGGAGGGAGTGTCGATCAAGATCAAAGAACAAAGGCAAAAAAGCCTTCTCAGGAGATTGTTTCACAACCTGTAGTATCAAATCTATTTGGGGAATCTTGACAGGCTGCATGTGGAGAAGAAACTTCCTCTTGCTTAAAAGTAAAGGGTTATCACTTTAAGAAAGGAACATGCAATTTGTCCCCCTCTCAGAATGTCTGGAGTGTGTATCTACCTCTTCTTTATAGGGTGATAAGAAAAGATTTGTTAAGTATTTTTAAGATAGAGGTAGATAAAATGCTGATAAGCAAGGAGGTGGCTGAACACTGGGGAAAATGGTAATGCAGAGTTGAAGTTATAATTAGCCAGTCATAAAATTGTGAACGTAAAGCACGGGCCAAATACCCACTCCTGCTCCTTTGTGCATATGCCTGCATATATGCCGCTGCTCTAAAACTATTTTCAGTACCACCAGGTCAGTTAGTTGTTAGCCATTAACTGCTAAGTGAATGCAGAAAGTGTTGGAAGAATTGCTTAGTACCCAACGTGATTTAGGAAGACAAAATGCATTTTGTCATTAAACGATCAAGAAGGTGGTGTCTACCCTTAAGGGTCCTCACCATCCAGACATGCCTCTTCTCATTACTACCATCAGGGAGGATGTACAAGGGTCTGAAGACCCACACTCATCACTTTAGGAACAGCTTCTTCCCCTCTGCCAATAGATTTCTGAATAGTCCATGAACACAACCTTTTTTCAACTTATTTTTAATATAACTAATAGACTTTTATGTCTTTGCACTAAACTACTGCTCAAATACAACAAATTTCATGACACACAAGTCAATGATAATAAACCTGATTCTGAAGAGCTGTTGCAGAAGTAATCAAAAATGGGGTAAATGCCAAATTTGATTGATTATGTTGAAAATTACTCAGACTATCAAAGCACTTTGAGTGCATAAGGAAATGTAAAGTAACTAGAGGAAAAATATCAGATGCATCCACCTCCATTTGCATCTTTCACCTTTAAGATTGAAACAAAAATCACACCAACAACATTGCATTACATCAACATAAAAACCATTCACAATAGACGAGCATGCAACGTAGCACACTTTACACAGATCAGAATAACAGATTAATTTTATCCATGCTAATCTGTCCTTAATGTCACAAATTTTCAGAGCTTTTCTCTAACCAATCCTTTTTGTCATGATTAAAAACAGACCTTCTCCATTTCATGCAAAAGATAAGTAAATGTTTTCCCCTCCTTTGGGTCAGAACTGGATTCTGGGCATTAAATGGAATGCAGTAAGCTCCTTGAAAGCAGATAAATATTAGCAGCAGCTGAAAATCAAGGCAATGGGCAAGAGCAAAGTAGTGTGAATAGCTATTGTACTGGTCTTGGCTTATAATTATCTCATGTATCGAGATACTCTTTATATGATGGGATTGCCAGAATTAAAAGTTAACTAAACTGAGAATTATATCTAATAAATTACCTTATTGGTAATAGTTGGATTGCCTGCACAAATCAGATTAGATGACCAGGTAGAAAAATAAGCTATAACAAATATTCAATAACATGTCTTGCATAACCCAGTGGTCCATGGTTGCCCAGTCGCTGGTTACTGTTAAAGCCCACTGGGTATTTAAGTGAGAGACTTCCAGAGATAGACTCCCTTAATTTTTTCTCAGTGACAAGGTATACTGGGCAGTGTATTTTCCTTAATAAGATCAGTGTGTGATGAAATTGGCCTTCAGGCTTCTTGCTTTGCAAGGGCTTCAGCTTCCTAAAAAAAGAACAATGACATTATTAGGCATCAAATCCATTGGAAATTCTTTAGCACATCTATTCTATGTGACACAGAAAATTATAAATCAATAAAATGCTCAGTTGCTAACATCATGGACTACCTTTATAGAACACTATAGAACAAGAGGAATAGACCATATTCCTTCAAGCCTGCTTTTCAATTCAGTACAATTGTGACTGAACCTTTACCTCAATACCATATCTCCATTCTCTCCCCTTACTCCATCATGCTGACATTTTAAATATATTCGGTAACTTGCCCTCTACAACCTTCTGTGATGGGGAACTTCAGCTTCACTACCCACCAAATTAAGAAATTTCTCATCAACGATGCCCAAAATGCCTTACGAAACATCCTGAATCCTTATTCAACATTCATCATGGGCCTACTTACAGGATCATGAACAAAATATGGGACCACTAGTCAAATCCAAGCATTGAAATTATACTCACTTTGGTGACAAAAAGCTCCCTCTCAACATAGTGGTTGGAACCTGGAATGTGTTGCTTGAGGAATAGTGGCAGCAGATACACTTACAATATTGAAAGCACTTAAATCACCTGGGCACAGAAGGTTACAGAAGTAATGCGGGTAAGTTGGATTAGTAGGGCAGGTATAATTATTGGCACAGTTAATGGGCCTGTTTCTGAGCTATACCACTTTCAGTGTTCTTCAACGGGATGCTGTGAAGATATTAACCGCAGATCCAAATACAAACACTGGGAAATTGGACATGGAAGGTACTGCTGTTCAGCAATAAATTAAGAGTAAATCTGAGGAGGGAGGAGAAGATGGTGGCGCGATACAGCGCACGCGGCCGTTCCGAATGAATATCGTATGTGTAACTAGGAGGGCTGTGCACAATCCAGATTTGAAGGAGACAGCCGGGAGAGTACAGAGGAACACCTGGAGTAACTTCTGAAATGCCTTCGCTGCCGTTGCTACTGTGCAATCGAGAATCTCTGGAGACTAAGGCCCCAAATCCTCGGCTTTGCGTATCGCCTGTTGCCGGGGCCGGGGTCGAAGTGCTCTGCAGAAAAGGTGCTCGGTGCTTGGTGTCGGACAGCTGGTCGGAAGCTCGGAGTTTTTCGGACGGACTCTGAGTCGGACTGTGGTCGGATACTTCCAGGATGCTGCATCGGCAAGTTGGCGGCGCTGGAGGTTTACCGTCTGTGTGAGATGATGGGACTTTTGACAGACTTTGAGACTTTTACTGTGCCATGGTCTGTTCTTATCAAATTACGGTATTGTTTTGCACTGTTGTAACTATATGTTATAATTATGTGGTTTTTGTTAGTTTTTAAGTCGGTTTGTCATGTGTTTTCATGATATCATTCTGGAAAACCATTGTATCATTTCTTAATGCATGCATTACTAAATGACAATAAAAGAGGACTGCGTGTCCTCATAATCTAATCTAATCTATTATTAATGTACACAACATTCCAAAACATGAGATGAAGAGCCCTCTCTGAAGATCAGAGAGGACAGGAAAATTTTTAATCGGGGGAGGGCAAATTATGAGGCTATAAGGCTAGAACTTGCGGGTGTAAATTGGGATGATGTTTTTGCAGGGAAATGTACTATGGATGTGTGGTCAATGTTTAGAGATCTCTTGCAGGATGTTAGGGATAAATTTGTCCCAGTGAGGAAGAAAAAGAATGGTAGGGTGAAGGAACCATACGTGACAAGTGAGGTGGAAAATCTAGTCAGGTGGAAGAAGGCAGCACACATGAGGTTTAGGAAGCAAGGATCAGATGGGTCTATTGAGGAATATAGGGAAGCAAGAAAGGAGCTTAAGAATGGGCTGAGAAGAGCAAGAAAGGGGCATGAGAAGGCCTTGGTGAGTAGGGTAAAGGAAAACCCCAAGGCATTCTTCAATTATGTGAAGAAAAAAAGGATGACAGGAGTGAAGGTAGGACCGATTAGAGATAAAGGTGGGAAGATATGCCTGGAGGCTGTGGAAGTGAGCGAGGTCCTCAATGAATACTTCCCTTCGGTATTCACCAATGAGAGGGAACTTGATGATGGTGAGGACAATATGAGTGAGGTTGATGTTCTGGAGCATGTTGATATTAAGGGGGAGGAGGTGTTGGAGTTGTTAAAATACATTAGACGAATAAGTCACTGGGGTCTGATGAAATATTCTCCAGGCTGCTCCACGAGGCGAGGGAAGAGATTGCTGAGCCTCTGGCTAGGATCTTTATGTCCTCGTTGTCCACGGGAATGGTACCAGAGGATTGGAGGGAGGCGAATGTTGTCCCCTTGTTCAAAAAAGGTAGTAGGGATAGTCCGGGTAATTATAGACCAGTGAGCCTTACGTCTGTGGTGGGAAAGCTGTTGGAAAAGATTCTTAGAGATAGGATCTATAGGCATTTAGAGAATCATGGTCTGATCAGCGACAGTCAGCATGGATTTGTGAAGGGCAGATCGTGTCTAACAAGCCTGATAGAGTTCTTTGAGGAGGTGACCAGGCACATAGATGAGGGTAGTGCAGTGGATGTGATCTATATGGATTTTAGTAAGGCATTTGACAAGGTTCCACACGGAAGGCTTATTCAGAAAGTCAGAAGGCATGGGATCCAGGGAAGTTTGGCCAGGTGGATTCAGAATTGGCTTGCCTGCAGAAGGCAGAGGGTCGTGGTGGAGGGAGTACATTCAGATTGAATGATTGTGACTAGTGGTGTCCCACAAGGATCGGTTCTGGGACCTCTACTTTTCGTGATTTTTATTATCGACCTGGATGTGGGGTTAGAAGGGTGGGTTGGCAAGTTTGCAGATGACATAAAGGTTGGTGGTGTTGTAGATAGTATAGAGGATTGTCGAAGATTGCAGAGAGACATTGATAGGATGCAAAAGTGGGCTGAGAAGTGGCAGATGGAGTTCAACCCGGAGAAGTGTGAGATGGTACACTTTGGAAGGACAAACTCCAAGGCAGAGTACAAAGTATATGGCAGGATTCTTGGTAGTGTGGAGGAGCAGAGGGATCTGGGGGTACATGTTCACAGATCCCTGAAAGTTGCCTCACAGGTGGATAGGGTAGTTAAGAAAGCTTATGGGGTGTTAGCTTTCATAAGTCAAGGGATAGAGTTTAAGAGTCGTGATGTAATGATGCAGCTTGATAAAATTCTGGTTAGGCCACACTTGGAGTACTGTGTCCAGTTCTGGTCGCCTCACTATGGGAAGGATGTGGAAGCATTGGAAAGGGTACAGAGGAGATTTACCAGGATGCTGCCTGGTTTAGAAAGTATGCATTATGATCAGAGATTAAGGGAGCTAGGGCTTTACTCTTTGGAGAGAAGGAGGATGAGAGGACACATGATAGAGGTGTACAAGATAATAAGAGGAATAGATAGAGTGGATAGCCAGCACCTCTTCCCCAGGGCACCACTACTCAATACAAGAGGACATGGCTTTAAGGTAAGGGGTGAGAAGTTCAAGGGGGATATTAGAGGAAGGTTTTTTACTCAGAGAGTGGTTGGTGCGTGGAATGCACTGCCTGAGTCAGTGGTGGAGGCAGATACACTAGTGAAGTTTAAGAGACTACTGGACAGGTATATGGAGGAATCTAAGGTGGGGGGTTATGTAATGTGCTGTACTATTCTATGTTCTATGAATTTAAAATTTGGTCACTTTGGTGATGGCACATTAAATTGATTCCTACTGAACACATTATTAACAAGTCGTGGAGTCCACAGCTGTGCACATTGGCTGGTGGAAATCCAGTAATTCTGCATGATGGGCATACTAAGCACTCAGTGTACAACCGGAGAAAATGCCACACCAACAGTGTCTGAGAGACAAAATAGTGATTTTGTCACAATAGCGTATTAAACCACAGCCCAAAGCAACCAATGCTCTGACCTTTCAATCGCAGGTGTTATTTCTATGTGAAAATAATGGAATATTCATTAGTTCATTGTCAAGGTTTATTCAGCATTAATTGGAAATTTCATAGATTTACTAAAATAGCCTCATTTACAATCCAGAGATTTTTCTTAAATGTATAAATTCATTTTCAAATTAAAGTTAGCACAGTTGGCAACACAAAAGAAATTCTAGGTCACTAACTGTCTGTCACCATGGCAATATCTCAGAGTGCAATATAATCACATGCCATTGCCTCAGAATGGCATCTACACATTTTAACTTTCCTTATGAAAACAAAACACTGGGATGGATTTTCTTGTTTGGCAGTATGCTAGCAAATGATTTTCCATGCCTTAGGTGAATTTGACTCATTTAATTTGAGTGTTAAACCCATTTTAACAAGCTGGTTAACTGGATCTGTGTTCTTCCCTCAACTCATTGGAATTATATCACGTGACTTCCCAGTCGAGCTGCTGGGTGTTGTAAACTTATAAAATTGTTAGCTTATTGACACCAGATGACTGAACTACTGGAATGAAATTTTGAGAAAGAAAGGCTGTCTGTGCCTATAACTGAACATCCTGCTGTGATTCCAAACTTGAGTTAGAACAGAGTTCAAGCAGCAGATTAAAATGTGCAGCGCTGATCAGGTTGTACATATAACCCTGTTTGACTTAATCTACTCCTTTTTCCCATCTTAAGCCTTTGACTACTTCAAGCCCTACAATCATACAGGAACTCTGCTTTTCCAGGCCCCTTTGCCCCAATATTGATTACTACTTTAACAGCACATTCTGGAAATCTCTCTATAAATTCTTTGTCATGAACCAAGCTCTGACTTGCTTCTCTTGGTCATGTGGCTGCTAACCCTGTTGTAATGTGCTTTTACCTCATCGTTACATTGAAGGCACAATGTCATCATTGCCAAGTAAAGCTGTCAGAGCAATCATCGCCAGCTTGCATCACATCTAAAATCATCCTCTGCGTGAATTTTAAATATTGTTATTGCACCTGACTCAACCACCTTATATATGTGACATATACATTCCACCCTCTGCTTGAGAAAACCCTCCCTTTTCCAGTGTGGGTTCACCCTAATATTCCCATCATGATTTTATATACCTCTACAAGGTCACCTCTCAGTCTCCAAAGAATAAAATCCTAGGCCTTATCACTCAAACTCGAGTACTGGCAGCATCCTCATATCTCCTTTACACTCTTTTCAGTTTAATAGTGTCCTTCCTATAACAAGGTGACCGAAACACTACACAATACTCCAAGTGTGGTTTCACCAACATCTTGTACAACTGCAACATAAAATTCCAGCTTCTATACCCACTGCCCTGACTGGTGAAGACTAGTTGTCAAACATCTTCACTATTCTGTAACGTCACTTTCATAGAACTAGGCACTTCTCTTCCACAGCAGTCCCAAGGCATTACCATTCACTATTCAAGTCCTATCCTGGTTTAATTAATTCTCAATTACATTTTGCCATGATACTGGAGAAGGGGCGTTAATGTGCTTGTACACAAATATCACAAATCAGAATCTCTGTCCTGATACAGGGTTACAGTCCAAAGCATCAACAATTCCTTTCCTCCCACTGAGTTCTTCTAAGCAGATTGTTAGTTGCTGGTAATTTCTATAATTGCTCGACCACAGCCCTGTTACTTTTTCCATATTAGAAAAAAGAACAGAATTTATTGTGTCTTAAGAAATAAAGGAAGTTTTCAATCCAACCTTTGATCCAGGTGGAGCTGTCAGACCCAGGAATGCATATACGGCATTATTCTCCCTGGCGTCGAAAAATGCTTCAAAGTTCTGGAAAGAGAGAAGGTTTAGAGTGTCAAAGTGTTACATGACAGAAGGCGATCATTCAGCTTATAGCATATATACCAGCTCTTCAGAAAGATTCACCTCACCTACCCACCCTTTGCCCTCAGCCATACAAGCTTTTTACTACCCAATTGTCCAATTCACTTCCAAACAATTTAGACCAGTACCCTTTGGTTGACTATGGTAAAAACTTTCCTCATTCCCCCTAATGCCTCTAATACCGATTAACTTCATTTTCTCAGATACATGAACCTACTTCAACTGAAAAGTTTTTCCTCATCTTTATGAAACATCCATAACTAGCCACATCCATCACCCACACCGGAACCAGCTTCATTATGTTTTACCCTAACTGCACCACATCCCACTGGTATCCATAGTATTAGGTCACAATGAACCACAGTACCCGCTCCAAACTGGGCAGATTTTTCATCATTCTCCTCCAGTCGCACTGCCACCATGGCACCAGTCTCCCTTCAGACCCTGTGGGTCCAGTCGGTGGTTCAGACCCTGTGGGTCCGATGAGCCAGTTGGTAGTTCATACCCCTGTGGGTCTGGTGAGCCAGTCGGTGGTTCAGACCCCTACGGGTCCGGTCGGTGGTTCAGACCCCCTGTGGGTCCGGTCGGTGGTTCAGACCCTGTGGGTCTGGTGAGCCAGTCGGTGGTTCATACCCCTACGGGTCCGGTCGGTGGTTCAGACCCCCTGTGGGTCCGGTCGGTGGTTCAGACCCTGTGCGTCCGGTGAGCTGGTCGGTGGTTCAGACCCTGTGGGTCTGGTGAGCCGGTCGGTGGTTCAGAACCCTTGTGGGTCCGGTCGGTAGTTCAGACCCTGTGGGTCCGGTGAGCCGGTGGTTCCGACTCCTGTGGGTCCGGCTGGTGGTTCAGACCCCTACGGGTCCGGTCGGTGGTTCAGACCCCCTGTGGGTCCAGTCGGTGGTTCAGACCCCTGTGGGTCTGGTGAGCCAGTCGGTGGTTCAGACCCCTACGGGTCCGGTCAGTGGTTCAGACCCCCTGTGGGTCCGGTCGGTGGTTCAGACCCTGTGCGTCTGGTGAGCCAGTCGGTGGTTCAGACCCTGTGGGTCCAGTCGGTGGTTCAGACCCTGTGGGTCCGGTCGGTAGTTCAGACCCTGTGGGTCCGGTCGGTGGTTCAGACCCTGTGGGTCCGGTCGGTGGTTCAGACCCCCTGTGGGTCCAGCTGGTGGTTCAGACCCCTGTGGGTCTGGTGAGCCAGTCGGTGGTTCAGACCCCTATGGGTCCGGTCGGTGGTTCAGACCCTGTGAGTCCGGTCGGTGGTTCAGACCCCCTGTGGGTCCGGTTGGTGGTTCAGAACCCTGTGGGTCTGGTGAGCCGGTCGGTGGTTCAGACCCTGTGGGTCTGGTGAGTCGGTCGGTGGTTCAGAACCCTTGTGGGTCCGGTCGGTGGTTCAGAACCCTGTGGGTCCGGTGAGCCGGTGGTTCCGACTCCTGTGGGTCCGGTTGGTGGTTCAGACCCCTGTGGGTCTGGTGAGCCAGTCGGTGGTTCAGACCCCTATGGGTCCGGTCGGTGGTTCAGACCCTGTGAGTCCGGTCGGTGGTTCAGACCCCCTGTGGGTCTGGTCGGTGGTTCAGACCCCCTGTGGGTCCGGTCGGTTGTTCAGACCCTGTGCGTCCGGTGAGCCGGTCGGTGGTTCAGACCCTGTGGGTCTGGTGAGCCAGTCGGTGGTTCAGACCCTGTGGGTCTGGTGAGCCGGTCGGTGGTTCAGACCCCTTGTGGGTCCGGTCGGTGGTTCAGACCCCTGTGGGTCCGGTGAGCCGGTCGGTGGTTCAGACCCCCTGTGGGTCCGGTTGGTGGTTCAGACCCCTATGGGTCTGGGAGCCGGTTGGTAGTTCAGGCACTGTGGGTCTGGTGAGCCAGTTGGTTGGCAGTGGGAGCCAAGTGGTTTGTAAGCTCTCAATCACCCTTTGGCAGCGATCTTAAACCATGACCTGGGAATGAATGGTCACTGGCATTAGCCCAACCAGTGTAGTGCAGCTTGCTCATTGATTGAATTCTCCTCACTTAGTTCCCCGTCACAGACAGATGAACAGGTAGGGAGTAGAGAGATAGAAATCATGCATGGTCAAGATGGGATTATATTGGCATCATAGGTGTTTAGACATGGTTGATGAGCCTATGGTACTGCTCCATACCAATCTCCTCCTCCCCAGTTCCTACCATCTACCTGCATGCAAAGTAATCTACAGAAGCCAATTAAAATATCAATCTGCACATTTTAGGAAGGTGGGAGGGAATGGGAGCATCCAAAGAAACCCACATGCTCACAGTGCGTAAGTATTCACATTGTGGTCTGTCTCTGATAAATAGGACGCCATTCATTAAGGCACATGATCAAGGACCAACTCCACCTCGCTGAGAATGAAACTCTGCCCACTGAATCATATTCCCCACCCCCATCACTGCAAGGGCACATACACATTCCATCTACCCTCACCCCAACAGCCTGACAAAAATAAGTTAGTATTGTACCAGTCAAGCATTAACATTTGCAGGAATGTCAGCAGTTACCTTTTACTTTCATAATTAAACCAATCAGCCTACCATCATTAGAAATTACTATGAGAATCTATTATTAAGGAAGTGGTAAATGTGCATTAAAGGCCTGGGTGGAGTCAACATGCTTCAACTGTGCTCTCAAAAGGGGAAAAAGTAAAGGGGTAGGAGAGTCGGACCATAATAAGTGTTGCATGAAGGAGTTGGCAGTGCGGAGGAAGGCTGCGAGGAGCAGGCAGATTGGAATCGTCAGAAGAAGCTAATGCAGTGCCCGTTGGTCATACTGGGGGTTGGGTTGGGTTCCGTGCATGACAAGGCAAGAGGTCACCAAGAGATGGGGATGGTAAAGCAGTTAATCTGTCCATTGATAGTCAGCAACAGTTACTTTGATAGCTATTAACCCCTCCACCCCACCCTCAAGAACACATTCAGGACAGGAGCTGCAAGTTAATCTCACCCCACAGTAATGATCGTTGTTGAAGATCTGAGGTGGAAGTGGAATTCCACTTGCAGGACGGCAATTCTCGGGAACGTTCTCACGCATGAACATTTTGTTTTCATCGCTCACCGCAATGTCACATCTTTCAAATTCTATTCTGTTAGCTTGCAAGTAGTCCAACACCTCCTGCTGCTGCTTCTTGATCTGGAGGGGAAACCAGTCACGCATTAGTTCATGCAAGAGATAAAAAAGGAGTTTCTAGTGTACAGCCTTCAATTTATCGACAGTTAATCCACACCCAAGTCACAAGAAACATTTCTGAGGGTGTAATCAACTGTCTATTTAGCAGAATTACCAAAGGTCCAAGAAAAACAAAGAAGTTTGATCTTTTGGCTCTTGGCAATAGTTAATTGCACTTTTCTCTTGATGCTCCTGCCTTTAAGAAGCAGTACAAGTTCTATGCCCGAGTAACTGAGTACTGCACCTGCCTCATGTCCCCAGTGACCAGATTAGATCCTGACCTCTGATGCTGTCTGCACAGAGTCAGTGTATTATCTTGTGCATAGCCCAGTTTCCTTCCACATCTCAAACTGTGCCGCTTGCAAGGTTAATTGAACACTGAAAATTGTAACGAACTGATGGAAGTATAGGGAGAATAATTACAGGGAAATGTAGTGGGGGAATGACATTGTTTGTAAACCAGCATAGACTTGATGGGTCAAATGGCCTTCCATGCCATTAGGAAATATAACCGATACAGTTCAGTACCCCTTATCCAAAATGCTTGGGACCGGAAGCGTTTCAGATTTTGGAATATATATGAGATAACTTGGGATCAATATCATTTCCAGTTCTGAATCGTATGCTAGCAGTAAGCAATCTTTGTCTTTCACTTGCTCATCACATGCATACAAAGTAACAAGAGCAGCATGGGGAGAGGAGAATGCCTGAATCAGCTGTTAAACAACATCAAATAACAGCAGGATTTCAGTCTCCACCTGCAATGCTCTGTTTTGTTTAAAACGCTACAGTGCTCTATATTTGTATTCTACCTTCTTTAAAGTTTGACGTAAGGTATAAAAATAATCAGCATCATAGACTTGTTCTGGTGTTAGATTTTCATCAGCGAAGATTTTCACAAACTTAATAAAGCTTCGTGATCAGCAGAAGCTTTATCATTAAAATTTTTTAATCCTCTAAAAATTAGTTTTGTGCCTTTTCTTAAATTTCTGCAACCAACCTGCTGACGATGAGAGGCATTGATCGTGTGGATTGTCAGAGGCTTTTCCCCAGGGCTGAAATGGCTGCCACAAGACGGCATAGGTTTAAGGTGCTGGGGAGTAGGTACAGAGGAGATGTCATGGGTAAGTTGTTTTTTTAAATTTTTTTTATGCAGAGAGTGGTGAGTACGTGGAATGGGCTGCCGGCAATGGTGGTGGAGGCAGATACGATATGGTCTTTTAAGAGACTTTTAGATAGGTACATGGAGCTTAGAAAAATAGAGGGCTATGGGGAAGACTAGTAATTTCTAAGGTAGGGACATGTTCAGCACAACTTTGTGAGCCGAAGGGCCTGTATTGTGCTGTAGGTTTTCAATGTTTCTATGTAATTACCTTCAATTTTCACAATAGATCTTTGCTTGTTTCATAATCAGCATACTGATAAGTAGCACATTTTCACTCTGATGAATCCACTTTCAATACATGTTCAAGATCTTCATTTTTCACTGTATGCAGTGTTTTCCTATTTTTCATTAATTTCTGTTCATTACGTGTGAGGTCACTTGTCAGAAATGTCTCTGATGCACAGGGACCCGCATATCACCTGGGAACCTTCCCAGGGCCTTGTCGAATTTTCCTTTTCTGACATCATGTCTGCGCTCAACAAAAAAATGGGTTTGGAATTTTGGATAAGGGATACACAACCTGAAATATCCTCTTAGAAATACATGCACGATCCTGTAATGAATTAACAAGGGTGAGAACAAAAAAATGGAGTGATCATTTTGACTAAATGTGCTTTAAACACGATGAGGGCATCCATCACATCACAGCTCCCTCTCTCTCACTCATTACTCTAACATACCTCATTCACTTTTCAAGATAGAGTAACTCCTTTTTCCAGACATCGATTATATGGTTAGATATCTCCAAAACCAAATTGATAATCTCTGATATATGAAATAATAATCAATGCCTAAATGCAATGGGCAAACATAACTTACGTGACTATTACTGATAACAGAGTAACATTGTAGTCTAAAGCTGACATGTGCATCATAATTTGCTTCTGGCATACATGTTCAGAATCACGTTTGGATTGAAACATAGCCCAATGCAAAATGGCATTCCTGGGGAAAATGCTGCACTTTTACTATGTTTAATGACACCAACAGTACTCATGTTTACTACAACAGATAAGGTTAAGTGCACTTAACTAAAGATTTTCTGAAGCTTGAAAGGAATTGATAAGCAAGACAGGACCAGAATGTGGTCCCTGCTGCCACACCCTCACACTCCGATTCGATCGGATGCCCCCAGACCACCGATCTCGCTGACTCCATCCCTGGCTCTGACAGTCCTGGACGCCTCTGGAACGGTGAAACAATTGTTGCCAACCCCAGTTCCAACAACCAAGAGCGGATCCAGACCCTCGATTCCATTGGCACCATGGGTGGTTCCTGCAACCCTGGACACATTCAGACTGTACGTTGCATACCCTCTAGCTACAGCTCATACTGAACCTTGACTGCCAGTACCTCCAGGCCAGAACTTTCTTCATGATCACTGGGTCCCCTTCCCCTACCACCACTCTCCAAACCCATGTCTTTCTGGCTCTATAATCACCTCATGGATTTCCAGAGCCTCAATCTCCCTCCCACCACATGTTCCCTGAACACCCCAACCCTCCCCCTTCTGATACCGGCCTTGCAGGATCTTCACCGTCCCCTCACACCTTCCCCTCTCTGGGGTGGAATGTTCAGTCCTCAGCAAGAGCCTTACCTCTGTCCCCCTTTGCCCGCACCTCAGTGAGTTCCACGCCCACCACAACACTGAGTTCTTCTTCCGTTGCTGCTGCCTCAGAGCCCATTTCCTTGGCAAGCATTCAACACCCCACACTGCTGATTCCTTTCCCCGTCTCCAACCCTCCTCCTCTTCTCAGACACCCCACTCTGGCTCTCGACCTGTTCTGGATCTTTTCATCTCAAGTTACTCAGCTCTTCCCTCAACTCCCCTCCTCAAACCTTACCCCCCTTGGCCCTGCACCAATCCCAACCTCATCATCAAACCCACAGACAAATCAGGTACTGTTGTAGTGAGACACACTGACCTCTCCCTAGCTGAGGCCAGGTGGCAACTCTCAGACACCACTTCATATCTACCCCTTGAAAGGGATCCCACTCCGGACCATCGGAAAACTTCTCTGACAACATCAACTCTGGAGAACTCCCATCCACAGCAACCAAACTCATAATTCCCTTGCTCCACACTGCTCACTTCTGCGTCCTACCCCAGATCATTCAAATCTAACTGTCCAGGTCAGCCCATTGTCTCTGTCTGTTCCTGTCGCATTGAACACATGTCCTCATACCTCAATTCCACTCTATTCATTGGCTCAGACTTTTCCCACCTACCTCTGTGACACTTCTGCTTTTCAATCTCCTTACTAACTTTCAATTCCCTGGCTCTGACTGCTTCATTTTTACCATTGACATCCAGTCCCTGTACACTTCTATCCCCATCAAGGCCTTAAAACTCTCCACTTCTTTCTCAATATACAACTAACCAGTTCCCCTTCATCACCACTCAAGGGGTAGCCATGGGCATCTGCATGAGCCCAAGCCATGCCTGTCTCTTCATTGGCTATGTAGAACAGTCCATGTTCCAAGCCTTCATTGGTAATGCTCTCCAACTCTTCCTTCACTATATTAATGACACATTGGTGCCATTTCATGCACCCATGCTGAGTTTGTCAATTTCAACTTTGCCTCTAACTTCCACCCTGCTTTTAAATCCACTTGGTCCATTTCTGACACCTCCATCCCCTTTCTCAATCTCCATGTTTTCATCTCTGGAGGCAAACTGTCAACCAATATCATTATAAACCTACTGATTCCCATAGTTATTTTGATTATTCTTCCTCCCACCCAGTCTCCTGCAAAAAATGAATATTCCCTTTTCTCAGTTCCTTCATCTCCACCATATCTATTCTCCCAGGATGCAGCTTTCCCTTCTAGGACATCAGAGATGTTCTCCTTCTTCAAAGAACGGGGTTTCCCTTCCTCCACCATTGATGCTTCCCTCACCTGCATTTCCTGAGCACCCGCACTCACCCCATCTTCCCACTGCCTTAACAGTGATAGAGCTCCTCTTATCCTTAACTACCAGCCCATGAGCCTCCACATCCAACACGTCATCCTCCGCAACTTCCACCACCTCCAAAGGGATCCTTACCACCAAACATATCTTTACCTCCAGCCCCCCACATTCCACAGGGATCACTCCCTCTGAGATTCCCTTTGCCATTCATCCCTCCGCACTAATCTCCCGCCCGGCATTCATCCCTGCAAGCAGCCAAAATGCGACACCTGCTCATTCACCTCCTCCCTCACCTCCATTCAGGCCCCTAAACAGTCCTTCCAGGTGAGTCAAGCTTTAGCCTTCACCAGTGAATCAGCTGGAATCATCTATTGTGTGTGATTGTCCTGATGCAGCCCCCTCTACATTGGTGAGGCCTATTGTAAATTGGGGGACTGCCTCATTGAGCATCTCTGCTCCTCTGCCAAAAGCAAAACTTCCCGATGGCCAAACATTTTAATTCCAATTCCCATTCCTGTTCCAACATATCAGTCTTTTGTCTCCTCGTGCCAAGTTGAGGCCACCCTGAGGGTGGAGGATCAACACCTTATATTCCATCTGTGTAGCCTCTAACCTGATAGCATGAATATCTATTTATCCTTCCAGAATATAAAAAATGTTTCCCTCTCCCTTCCACTTCCCCCCTCTGGCCTCTTACAGCTTCCCTCCTGCCCAACACCTCCCAAATCCCCTCCTCCTTCCCTTACTCCTAGAGTCCACTCCCCTCTCTGATCAAATTCCTTCCTCTCCAGCCCTTTAACTTTCCTACCCACTTGGCCTCACCTATCACCTTCTATCACCTCCTTCCCCTCTCCCAACCTTTTTATTCTGGTGTCTTCTCCCTTCTTTTTCAGTCCTGAAGAAGAGTGTTGGTCCAAAACGTTGACTGCTTATTCATTTCCATAGATACTGTCTGACCTGTTGTGTTCCTCCAGCATTTAGCGCATGTTGCTCAAGAAAGGATGAAATTATTATCTCTGCGAGGTGTCAAGTATGAGCCACTGCATTCTTTAAAGACCACAGGACATAGGAGCAGAACTAGGCCACTCAGCTCATCAAGTTTGCTCCACGATTACATCATGACTGATTTATTATCCCTCTTAACCCCATTCTCCTGCCTTCTCCCCATAACCTTAGACATGCTCACTAATCAAGAATCTATCGGCCTCCAGTTTAAATATACCCATTGACTTGGCCTCTGCAACCATGTGTGGCTATGAATTCAACAGATTCACTACTATCTGGCTAAAAAAAAAAATCATTCTCATCTCTTTTCTAAATGGATGTCCTTGAATTATGAGGCTGTACCCTCTAGTCCTATACTCCCCCACTATAGGAAACATACTCACCCACATCCACTCTATGTAGACCTTTCAATATTCAAAAGGTTTCAATGAGATCACCTGCCATTTTTCTAAATTCCAGTGAATACATGTCCAGAGCCATCAAATGCTCCTCATACTTTAACCCTTTCATTGCCAAAATCACCTTGTGAACCTCCTCTGGACCATCTCCAATGCAAACACCTTTTAGATAAGGGCCCAAAACTGCTCACAATATTCCAAGTGTGGTCTGACCAATGCCTTATAAACCCTTAGCATTACATCCTTGCCTTTATATCTTAGTTCTCTGGAAATGAATGTTAACACTGCATTTTCTTTCCTTACCACCAAATTAACCTTCAGCATATCCTGCACGAGGATACCTAAGTCCCCTTGCATCTCTGATTTTAGAATTTTCTGCCTTATTTAGAAGATCTTCTATTCCTCTTATCAAGTGCATGATCACACACTTCCTAACACTGTATTCCATCTGCCACTTCTTTACCCATTCTCCCTATCTTTCCAAGTTATTCTGAAGACTCCCTGCTTCCTCAACACTACCCGCCCATCCATCGATCTTCGCATCACCCATAAACTTGGCCACAAAGCCATCAATTTTATCATCCAAATCACTGACATGTAACTTGAAATGAAGTGGTCCTAACACAGACCCCTGTGGAATACCACTACTGACCGGAAGCCAACCAGAAAATGTTCCCATTATTCCCACTCTTTTCTTCCTACCAGTCAGTCAATCTTCTATCCATGCTAGTATCTTTCCTGTACCATCGGCTCTTAACTTTTTAAGCTCCTTGAGCAAGACACTTAATCACACATTGCTCTGCGACGACACCGGTGCCAAGCTGTATCGGCCCTAGTGCCCTTCCCTTGGACAACATCGGTGGCATGGAGAGGGGAGACTTGCAGCATGGGCAACTGCCGGTCTTCTATACAACCTTGCCCAGGCCTGCGCCCTGGAAACCTTCCAAGGTGCAAATCCATGGTCTCACGAGACTAACAGATGCCTATATCTAATTTGTTAAGCAGCCTCGTATGCGTTGCCTTGTCAAAAGCTGTCTAAAAACTCCAATAAAGCAACATCAACTGATTCTTCTTTGTCCATCTTCAAAGAATTTCAACAGATTTGTCAGACAAGATTAAGGAAACCATGCTGACTTTGGCCTATTTTGTCATGTGTCTGCAAGTACATGAAACATCATCTTTAATAATGGCCTCCAATATCTTTCCAACCACTTAAGTCAGGCTAACTGGCCTATAATTTCCTTTCTTCTGCCTCTCTCCCTTCTTAAAGAGTGGTGTGACATTTGTAATTTTCCAGTCCTTGAGAACCATTCCACAATCTACTGATTCTTGAAAGGCCACTACTAATGCCCAATCTCTTCAGCTACCTCTTTCAGAATCCAGGGGTGTAGTCCATCGGATCCAGGTGACTTACCTACTTTCAGAACTTCCAGCTTCTCAGGCAACTTCTCCATAGTAATAGCACTTCCAAAACACTTAATGACCCCAGGTTACATCACTGATGATGTGTTCAGATCATCGTCAGATGTATTCTTAGCTGGAGCTACCAGTGACGGCCAGGAACAGGCTGGTTGGCGACCATGAATAGTGTTGCGATGACTGGAGAGACAGTGACAGTCCGGAAGATGGCAACTGGGGTAGGGAGGGTTAGCAACTCAAGCTGCATCTTCTGTGAAGAAGAAACCCAAAGCAGGCTACAGATCATCCCCAGGGTAGCCCAAGATGAACACCCCAACTTGATTGACCCAATGTTAATGAACCACAGAATGGAAAACTAATGAGTGGAATGCATTTGCGGGAAGATCTGCAAGAACAACCGAGTCTTGAAGATTGACTAGTCCTGGGTGAAATGTCTGGTGGGTGAAGCAGCAACACAGCAGAAAAGGACAGCACCTGGTGAGAGGCAGGAGGAGCCAGGTCCAGAGTCACCCCAGTGCCCAGAACCTCATGGTGCTGCAGCAGACCAGGAACATCTGAGAATGTTTGAATAAGATGATCACCGGCCTGCAGCAACAAAGGGAGATGTGAAAAGACGACTGCAGGCAATGACGACAATTATAGTCAACTTTGCTGAGGAAGGGTTTGGAACAGTGGAACAGAAGCCATCCAGAACACAATTTACTATGAACCAGCGTGCGGGCAAGATCTACAAAATCAGCCAGGAATTGAAGTCCCTGAAACTCCAGTACAAAAAGGCCAGTGAGAAACAGTGACCACCTCTGGCAGAGCTGTGTAGTATTCTCAGAAAGAGGCTTATGATGCTGTACAGAGCTGAGTGGCATAGAAGACAACACAAGGAGAGAGCCAGGAGGCAAGAAGCCGCCATAACCAACTCATTTGGGGTCACCGAAAAAATACTGGGGTAGAAGCTAAGTGAGACCTTGGTGTGCTACAAGGAGGAACTAGACCTGCATATCCAGACCACCTACAATGACTCCAACAGAGGAGGAGATCTGGGTCACTGCGGCATCTTCATGCAGCACTGAGTTTCACAGTGGAGAACCACTCCTGAAAGAAGTGTGGCGAAGAAGACAAGGTCTAGCTCTGTACCTGGACTGAGTGGAGTCCCGTACGAGTCTATAAGCACTGCCCCGAATGCTCCAGTGGCTCTGGAGCATACGAAGAGTCATTTGGAGGAAAGGAAAGGTGGCTGAGCAGTGGAGATTTGCTGATGGAGTCCTGATCCCAAAGGAAGAAAATTCCAGGACAATCGATCAGTTCAGAGTCATCTCCTTGCTCAGTGTCGTTCTCAGCATTGTTGCAGGGTGCTGGCAGCTTTCCTCTCCTACTATGGCTACATCAATACATCTGTGCAGAAGGGAGGGATTCCAGGAGTGGTAACCCAGCTCATTCAAGAGGCATGGGAGAACAGGGGCGACCTGGTAGTACTCTGGCTCGGCCTGGCCAATGCCTATGGATCAATCCCCCGGATCAATCGCCTACAAGCTGGTGCTGACAACCATGGACAAGCATCATGTTCCCGGCAAAGTGGCGGACTGCATCCTGGATTATTTCAACCACGTCAGAATGAGAGTCTCAGCAGGCCATGCAACATCGGTGTGGCACTGGCTGGAGATCACATGCAAGATCATCTCTGTGACCCTCTTTGCCCTTGCAATGAAAATGATTGCAAAGTCTGCCAAACCAGAGTGCCACAACTCTGATGTATGGCAACCAACAATTAGACCTTTCATGGATGACCTAACAGTCACCACAGAGCCCGTGGCTGGACCTAGGTGGGTTCTGCAAGGACTGAAGAAGCTCATCAGGTGGTAAGGAAGAGTTTTAACCCCACAAAATCCAGAGCATTGGGAAGTACACCAAACTGTGGCTGCCCTTGAAATCCTTGGAGGAAGAGTTCAAGGTGACAAGAGCAAGAGAGTGGATGCAATATAGGGAATCCAGCAACCCAAAGGTGGCCCAGGCAGGGATCATTGTGCAGACCGGGAGGAAGCGGAGTGGAAGAGGCCGTGCAGCAGGCTAAACTGAATCTTGGCTGTGCCACAATGTCCTGGAGAGAGTGAAAACTCAAGGAAGAACTGGCCAGGGAAGCTTCCCAGTCCCCAGGTATGACACGGCCAAGGGGAGGGAGAAACACAAGCTCATCCAGGAGGAAGTGACAGCAGCTGTGGTTGAAGAGAGATCCACCAAAGTAGTGTGCATGAAACAGCAGAGAGCTTAGATCAGGTGGGAGTGGGCCATGGAAAGGAGAGTGACATGTAATGACCTGTGGTGAGCAGAGCCACACTGAATCAAGTTCCTTGTCCAGGCAGTGTATGCCACCCGATCTACATAGCTGGGGGAAGGTTGATGCTCCAAACTGTGTCTTGTTCCAGGAGAGGAACCTTGGAGAACATCTTGAGCTGCTGTCCAACAGCTCTTGGAAAGGACCAATACCTGGTCATGTCTCCAGTCTCTTCACGGGAGCAATCTTCTTAAGAATCAGTAATAGCAAACAAGCCCAACCCTGCAATTCAACCATCACCTTTGTGAGAGCTGCAGAGCAAGCATAAGTAAGGGTAAAACTACCCACAGGGATTCTGGCACCCAGTCATGACTGGCAGCTCATGACTGGCCAGAAGAAACAACTAAAGTCCCACAGCACATCGTCAAGACCACATTTAGATCAGACATCCTCCTGGTCTCAGAGGCAGCAGAACACATCATCCTGCTGGAGTTGACAGTGCTGTGACAGGAGGGTCTGGAGGAGGCCCATGAGAGGAAGCTTGCCAGACATGAGGAACTGGTCAGTGGGTGTCGTAGGCAGGGATAGAAGGCAAAGTGCATGCTTGTTGAAGCGGGCTGCCGGGGCTTCACTGGACAGGCTGGTCACAGAGCCCTTGGGTATCACTGGGACAAGGAGGCAGAAAGCCATCGGCAACAGCATTGAGACAGCAGAGAAAGCCTCAACTAGATGAAGAGAACCAGTCTATGGGGATCTGCAGCACATGCCACCTGAACACAAGTTGTAGCCTAAACACCCACAGCTGGGTTGCCTGGGTGAGGGTGTCTGATGTTGAAACAGCCGAAATATCCAATGACCCCAGATTACATCACTGATGTGGTCAGAACATTGTGAGATGTATTCTTCAAACATTAATGTCTTCCACAATGAAGACTGAAGCTAAATGCTTATTAGGTTTATCTGCCATTTCTTTGTCCCCCATTGCTATCTCTCCAGCATCATTTTCCAACGGTCTGATATCCACTCCCATCTCTCTTCAACCTGAAAAAAATTGCTTTCCTCTTCTATATTATTGACTTGCTTACCTTCGTAGTTCACTTTTTCTTTCCCTATGGCTTTTTAGTTGCCTTCTGTTTATTATTAAAAGCTTCTGAATCCTCTAACTTCCCCTGAATTTTTGCTACATTATATGCCCTCGCTCTTCCTTTTATTCTGTCTTTGACTTCCCTTGATAGTCACGGCGGCGTCATCCTGCTTCTTCTTTGGGATACATCTATTCTTCACCTTCCAAACTGTTCCCAGAAACTCCAGCTATTGCAGTTCTGCCATCATCCCTGCTAGTGTCCCCTTCCAATCACCTTTGACCAGCTCCTCTCTCATATCTCTGTAATTCCCCTTCTCCACTGTAATACTGGTACATCTAACTTTAGCTTCTCCCTCTCAAATTGCAGGACAAATTACATTTTATAATCAGTGTCTCCTAAGGTTCCTATACCTTAAGCTCTCTAATCAATTCTGGTACTTAGCGCAACACCCAATCCAGAATAACTGATCTCTCAGAGGGCTCAACCTCAAGCTGCTCTAAAAAGCCATCTTGTAGGCATTCTGCAATTCTTTGTCTTATGATTTAGTACCAACTGGATTTTCCCTACCTGCATACTGAAATTCCGTATGACTATTGTAGTGTTGCCCTTTTGACATGCATTTTCTATCTCACCTTGTAATTTGTAGTGCACATCTTTGCTACTTTTTGGAGGTCTATATATAAAACCCTTGCAGGTCTTTTTTTTTCTTGCTGTTTCTTAGCTCTACCCACAATAATTCTATATACTTGCATCCTGTGTCACCTCTTTCTAAGGATATGATTTCATTTTTTTACCCGCAGAGCCACCCCACCCTCTCTGCCTGCCTGTTCATAAGACCATAAGACAAAGGAGCAGTAGGCCATTCAGCCCATCGAGTCTGCTCCGCCATTTTATCATGAGCTGATCCATTCTCCTATTTAGTCCCACTCCCCCGCCTTCTCACCATAACATTTGATGCCCTGGCTACTCAGATCAATCTCTGTCTTAAATATACCCAATGAGTTGGCCTCCACTGCCGCTTGTGGCAACAAATTCCATAGATTCACCACCCTCTGGCTAAAAAAATTTCTTCGTATTTCTGTTCTGAATGGGCCCCCTTCAATCCTTAAGTCATGCCCTCTCGTACTAGACTCCCCCATCATGGGAAACAACTTTGCCACATCCACTCTGTCCATGCCTTTCAACATTCAAAATGTTTCTATGAGGTCTCCCCTCATTCTTCTAAACTCCAAGAAATACAGTCCAAGAGCGGACAAACGTTCCTCATATGTTAACCCTCTCATTCCCGGAATTATTCTAGTGAATCTCCTCTGTACCCTCTCCAACGTCAGCACATACTTTCTTAAACAAAGAGACCAAAACTGCCCACAGTACTCCAAGTGAGTTCTTACCAGCACCTTATAGAGCCTCAACATCACATCCCTGTTCTTATACTCTATTCCTCTAGAAATGAATGCCAACATTGCATTCGCCTTCTTCACTACCGACTCAACCTGTCCTTTCAATACAATGTGCATCCTTGGATGCTAAGCTCCCAGCCATAATCTTCTTTGAGCCATGATTAAGTGGCTGAAGCTTTCAATCATCTCCACCATTGATCATATACAGTAGGGGTGCATGCTCCTCTCAGCCTCCTGATGTCCAATGACCAGCTCTTTACATTTTTCTGACATTTGCTGACAAGACAAAAGATCTTTGTTGGTTGGAAGTGCCTTTCATTATTTGTAGTTTCAATAGTTGATTATTAAAAGTTTCCTAATCCTCTAACTTCCCATTAATTTTTGCTACATTATATGCCCTCGCTCTTCCTTTTATTCTGTCTTTGACTTCCCTTGTCAGCCACAGTTGTCTCATCCTTCCCTTAGAACCTTCTTCTTGGGAACGTATCTATCCTGCACCTACCAAATGTTCCCAGAAACACCTGCCATTGCTGCTCTGCCATCATCCCTGCTGGCATGCCCTGTTTGACAAACTTACTGGAGTTCTTCGAGGATATAAAGAGCAAAGTAGATAGAGGGGAACAGATGGACATTATTTACTTGGATTTCCAGAAGACATTCAATAAGGTGCCGCACTAAAGACTTATCCATAAGATAAGGATGCATAGAGTTGGGTGTGATGTATTAGCATGGATTGAGGATTGGTTAACTAATAGAGGGCAGAGAATTGGGATACATGCGTGTTACTCTGGTTGCAATCAGTGGTGAGCGGTGTGCCGCAAGGATCGGTGCTGGGCCCACAATTGTTCATAATATACATTAACGAGCTGGAAGAGGGGACTGAATGCAGTGTATCTAACTTTGCTGATGATACTAAATTGAGTGGAAAAGCAAAATGTGCAAAAGATACGGAGAGTCTGCAGAGAGATATAGACAGGTTAAGTGAGTGGGCAAGGGTCTGGCAGATGGAATACTATATAGGTAAAGGCGAGGTCATCCACCTTGGAAGGGAAAATGGAAAATCAGATTATTATTGAAATGGTAAAAAGTTGCAGTATGCTGCTGTGCAGAGGGACTTGGGAGTGCTTGTGGATGAATCTCAGAAGGTTGGTTTGCAGGTGCAACAGGCTATCAAGACGACAAATGGAATGTTGGCCTTCATTGCTAGAGGGATTGAATTTAAGAGCAGGGAGGTTATACTGTAACCGTACAGGTACTAGTGAGGCCACATCTGGAGTACTGTGTGCAGTTCTGGTCTCCTGACTTGAGGAACGATATACTGGCTTTGGAGGCGGTGCAGAGGAGGTTCACCAGGTTGATTACAGAGATGAGGGGGTTAGACTACGAGGAGAGATTGAGTCGCCTGCGATGGTACTGGCTGGAATTCATAAGAATGAGAAATGATCTTATAGAAACATAAAATTTTGAAAGGGATAGATAAGATAGAAGCAGGAAGGTTGTTTCCACTGGTAGTTGAAACTAGAATTAGGCGACATAGCCTCAAGATTTGGGAGAGTAAATTTAAGATGGAGGTGAGGAGGAACTGATTTTCCCAGAGAGTGGTGGATCTGTGGAATTCTCTGCCCAATGAAGCAGTGGAGGCTACCTCTGTAAATATATTTAAGACAAGGTTGGATAGATTTTTGCATAGTAGAGGAATTAAGGGTTATGGGGAAAGGGCAGGTGGGTGGAGACGAGTCCATGGCCAGATCAGCCATGATCTTATTGAATGGTGGAGCAGGCTCGACCAGGAGATGGCCCACTCCTGCTCACATTCCTTAATGTTCTTATATTCTAATAACCCCTGCCCATGACAGAGGACAACTTAGCAAACCTTTCTGGAGCGAAACTCTCCAGCAAGGTGGACTTAGCTGAGATCTACTTACAGATAGAGGTGGCCATTGCCGGAGTGGCCATTCTTGAAGTAGACAGTGTACAAATGGTTATTTAGTTCTTCGAGGCTTCAGCAAGGAGAGGCTTGAGTGAGAGCAGGTGAAAAAGCTGTAGGTCAATTTTTACCCCAGCTTATTTATATTTGTAGTTAGAAAAGCAGGTTGCCAGGCAGAAGAGTTGAAAGCTCCTCTTGAGTGATGTGTCCCTGACGACTTCACCTGCAAGGAGTGCATCCAGCTGCCACTTCTAACAATCTGCATTAAGGAGCTGGAGCTGGAACTGGATGAACTCCGGGTCATTCAGGTGGCTGAGGGGATGATAGACAGGACATACAGAGAGGTAGGTGAGGGGATGATAGACAGAACATAGAGAGAGGTAGCTGAGGGTGTGATAGATAGAACATAGAGAGAGAGGTAGGTGAGGGGGTGATAGATAGGACATACAGAGAGGTAGGTGAGGGGGTGATAGATAGGACAGAGGTAGGTGAGGGGGTGATAGATAGGACATATAGAGGGGTAGGTGAGGAGATGATAGATAGGACAGAGGTAGGTGAGGGAGTGATAGATAGGACATATAGAGAGATAGGTGAGGGGATGATAGATAGGACATATAAAGAGGTAGGTGAGGGAATGATAGGACAGAGGTAGCTGAGGGAGTGATAGATAGGACATATAGAGAGGTAGCTGAGGGAGTGATAGATAGGACATATAGAGAGGTAGGTGAGGGGATGATAGATAGGACATATAGAGAGGTAAGGTGAGGGGATGATAGGACAGAGGTAGCTGAGGGAGTGATAGATAGGACATATAGAGAGGTAGCTGAGGGAGTGATAGATAGGACATATAGAGAGGTAGGTGAGGGGATGATAGATAGGACATATAGAGAGGTAAGGTGAGGGGATGATAGGACATATAGAGAGGTAAGGTGAGGGAGTGATAGATAGGACATATAGAGAGGTAGGTGAGGGGATGATAGGACATATAGAGAGGTAGGTGAGGGAGTGATAGGACATATAGAGAGGTAGGTGAGGGAGTGATAGTTAGGACATATAGAGAGGTAGGTGAGGGGACGATAGGACATATAGAGAGGTAGTGAGAGAGTGATAGATAGGACATATAGAGAGGTAGGTGAGGGAGTGATAAATAGGACATACAGAGATGTAGTTACAGTGAAGGTGCAGGACACAGGAGACTGGGTGACAGTCAGGAAGGGGAAAGGATTTAACAGTCAGTACAGAGAATGCTTGAGGAAAGTCACAGTGGTCAGGTTTCTGGTACAGGGCCTTGCTCTGTGACTCAAAAGGCAAGCGGGGGAGAAGAGACAAGCTGTTGTGACAGGGGAGTTATTAGTTAGAGGAACAAAAAGAAGACTCTGTGGACAAGAATGAGATTCTCAGATGGTATGTTGCTTCCTGGGTGCCAGGGTCTGGGACATCTCAGTCAAGTCCTCAGCATTCTGAAATGGATGGGTGAGCATGTAGGTGCCAATAACATGGGTATGAAGAGTGACAACGTTCTGCAAAGTCAGTTCAGGGAGTTAGATGTTGTTAAAGGTTGTGATCTCAGGATTGCTACCTGAACTAGGTGCTAGTGAGGCTAGAACTATGAAGATTATAGTTTAACATGTGGCTAAGGAGTTGGAGTAGGA
This sequence comes from Mobula birostris, assembly GCF_030028105.1. Classification (NCBI taxonomy): domain Eukaryota; kingdom Metazoa; phylum Chordata; class Chondrichthyes; order Myliobatiformes; family Myliobatidae; genus Mobula; species Mobula birostris. Next base: position 57,757,730 of record NC_092379.1, read on the forward strand.
GGGAGAGACAGTTTGCACCTGAGGGGGAGACTAGAGGGGGGTTAATATCCCAGCAGAAAGGTTTGCTCGTGCTGCACAGAGTGGAGGGTTTAAACTACAGTTGCTAGAGTTTAACTAAAGTTAAACCAGAGTTCTAGAACAGATAGCGGAGAGGTTGTGGAGACAGATGTTGTTAAGACTCCAAATAGAGTCAGGAATTAAAATGTTGAGGGTAGTGCAACTAATATCCTGAGCTGCGTATTGCATATTTCAACACAAGAAGTATTGTAGGAAAGGCATGGATCAACACCTGGAATTATGATTAGTGAGATTTGGTTGCAGGAGGTGCAGGACTGGCAGCTCAATATTCCAGGGTTCCATTGTTTTAGATGTGATAGAGTGGGAGGGATTAAAGGGGGACGGTAGCGATACAAGTCAGGGAAAATGTCAGGGCAGTGCTCAGTCAGGACAGACTGAAGAACTCATCTAGTGAAGCTTTATCAGTGAAACTGAGGAAAAAAAAAATGTGACCAAAATAGGGAGGCAGATCCTGGAACGGTGCAATAATAATAGGGTTGTTGTGATGGGAGATTTTAAACTTTCCTAATATTGACTGGCATCTCCTTACAGCAAGGAATTTAGATAGGGTGGAGTTTGTCAGGTGTATTCAGGAAGGTTCCGTGATGCAATATGTAGATAAGCCAACTAGAGGAGAGGCTGTACTTGATGTGGTTTTGGGAAATGAACCTGGTCAGGTGTCAGATCTCTTGGTGGGAGAGCATTTTGGAGGTAGTGATCACCACTCTATCTCCTTCACCATAGCACTGGAAAGGGATAGGAGCAGAAAATTTGGGAAAACATTTAATTGGGGTAGGGGGAAATATTATGGTATTGGGCAGGAACTTAGGAACTTAAATTGGGAGCAGATGTTCTCAGGCAAATGCACAGCAGAAATGTGACAAATATTCAAGGAACATTTGCATGGTGTTCTGCATAGGTATGTTCCATTAAGGCAGGGAAAGGATGGTAGAGTAAAAGAACCATGACGTACAAAGGATGGGGAAAATCAAATTAAGAAAAGAAAAGAAACTAGGTACTGATGGAGTTCTTGAAAATCACAAGGGTGCCAGGAAGGAGCTTAAGAATGAAATTAGGAGAGCTAGAAGAGGACATCAGAAGGCTCTGGCAAGTAAGATTAAGGAAAACTCCAAGACATTCTACATGTAAGTGAAGTGCAAGAGGATGAGCCATGTGAGAATAGGACCAATCAGGAGCAATAGTGGAAACGTGTGCATGGAGTTGGAGGAGGTAGCTGAGGTACTTAATGAATACTTTCCTTCAGTATTCACCAGGGAAAAGGATCTTGGCAATTGTGGGGATGACTTACAGCGGACTGAAATGCTTGAGCATACAGACATTAAGAAAGAGGATGTGCTGGAGATTTTGAAAAGCATGAAGTTAAATAAGTTGCAGGGACCCAGACCAATGACTCTTACTTCAGTGGTGGGCAAGTTGTTGGAGAAGATCCTGAGAGGCAGGATTTATGAGCATTTGGAGAGACATAATCTGACTAGGGATAGTCAGCATGGATTTGTCATGGACAGGTCATGCCTAACGAGCCTGATTGAATTCTTTTTTCAAAGGCATCCGTTAGTCTTGCAAGACCATGGATCTGCGCCTGGAAAGTCTTCACTCTCCAGGGCGCAGGCCTGGGCAAGGTTGTATGGAAGACCAGCAGTTGCCCATGCTGCAAGTCTCCCCTCTCCACGACACCAATGTTGTCCAAGGGAAGGGCATTAGGACCCATACAGTTTGGCACCAGTGTCGTTGAATTCTTTGAGGATGTAATAAAAGATATTTATGAAGTTAGAGCAGTGAATGTAATGTGTATGGAGTTCAGTAAGGCATTTGATAAGGTTCCCCATGCCAAGCTCATTGAGAAAGTAAGCAGGCATGGGATCCAAGGAGACCTTGCTTCGTGGATCCCAAATTAGCTTGCCCCCACAGAATGCAAAGGGCGGTTGTAGATGGTTTGTGTTCTGCATGGAAGTCAGTGATCAGTCGTGTCCCACAGAGATCTGTTCTGGGAACGCCACCCCCCCCCCCACCCCCAACTTGTGATTTTTATAAATGGCCTGGATGAGGAAGTAGAAGGGTGGGTTAGTAAGTTTGCTGATAACAGAGAGGTTGGGGGTGTTCTGGATAGTCCGGAGAGTTGTCAGAGGTTACAGCGGGACATTGATAGGATGCAAAAGTAGGCTGAGAAGTGGCAGATGGAGTTCAACCCAGGTAAGTGTGAAGTGGTTCATTTGGTAGGTCAAATTTGAAGACAGAATCTAATATTAATGGTAAGACTCTTGACAGTGTGGAGGATCAGAGAGATCTTGGGGTCCGAGTCCACAGGATGCTCAAAGCTGCTGCACAGGTTGGCAGTGTTGTTTAAAAAGCATATGGTGTGTTGGCATCCATCAACTGTGGGACTGAGTTCAAGAGCCATGAGGTAATATTACAGCTATACAAGACCTTGGTCAGACCCCACTTGGAGTAATGTGTTCAGTTCTGGTCACCTCACTACAAGAAGGATGTGGATACTATAGAGAGTGCAGAGGAGATATACAATGACATTGTCTGGATTGGAGAGGTGTATAAGATGATGAGAGGCACTGATCGCATGGATAGCCAGAGGATTTTTCCCTGGGGCTGAAATGGCTAACACAAGGGTGCATTGTTTTAAGATGCTTGGAAGTAGGTACAGAGGAGATGTCAGGGGCAATTTTTTCACACAGAGAGTGGTGGGTACATGGAATGCACTGCCAGTGACAGTGGTTGGGGCTGATACAACAGGGTCTTTTAAGAGACTCTTAGATAGGTACATGGAGCTCAAAAAAAAAAAGAGGGCTATGCAGTAGGGAAATTCCAGGCAGATTCTAGAGTAGGTTAGATGGTCGACACAACATTGTGGGCCGAAGGGCCTGTAATGTGCTGTAGATTTTTATCTTCTATGTTCAAAATGATGGGCTATATTATAGATGAGCCAACAGTCCATTGGATTTTGAGGAACAAATTTATAGAGATCGCAGACTGTTGCAAGAAGCACAAGGTTGTTATAGTAGGTGATATTAACTTTCCTCGTATTGACTTGGACTCCCATTCTATAAAAGGGCTGGATAGAATAGAGCTTTTAAATGTATTTAGAAAAGTTTTCTTAATCAGTGCGTATAAGTCTCAATGAGAGAGAGTGCACAATACTTGATCTCCAATTAGGGAATGAGACAGTGCAGGTGACAGAAATTGTTTAGGGGAACACTTTGTATCTAGTGATCATAATGCCATTCATTTCAAAGTAAGTACGGAAAAAGATAGCTCTTGTCCTCAGCAACACACACAAAATCCTGGAGGAACTCAGCAGGCCAGGCAGCAAGATCAGAATGGTCATCTATGCGTGAGGGCAATAGAGAAGGGGAAGAACTTGAATGGATTTTTATACAGCTGGACTTACTCGGGCAATAGACACAGAGTCTCTGGAAGTGAGGCAAAACAGCAGCGAGGTCGTGGACCCTACACAGATTACAAAAAAGGAGGTATTTGCTCCCTTGAGGCAACTTGGATGGATAAATCTCCAGGGCCTTACAAGGTGTTCTCTCAGACTCAGTGGGAGGCAAGTTCAGAAACCACAGTGGCACTAGCAGAGGTAATTAAAGTATTATTGGTGATAGGTGAGGTGCTGGAGGATTAGAGGATAGCCAATGTTGTTCCATTGTTTAAGAAAGGCTCTGAAAATAAAGCAGGGAATTACAAGCCGATGAGCCTGACATCAGTAGTGGGAGAATTATTGGGAAGTATTATAAGGGACTGGATAGGTGAGTATTTGAATAGACATGGACTAATTAGGGATAGCCAGCGTGGTTTTGTATGTGGTTGGTTGTGTCTAACTAATCTTATAGGAGTTTTTCTAGGATGTTACAAGGAAAATTGATGAAGGCATGGCAGTGGATGTTGTTTACATGGACTTTAGCAAGGCATTAGACAAGGTTCTGTATGGGAGATTGGTCAAGAAGGTTCAGACGCTTGACATTCAGGATGAGATAGTAAATTAGAATAGACATTGGTTTTAAGGAAGAAGTCAGAGAGTAGTAGTAGATGATTGTCTCTCTGACTGGAGGCCTGTAAACTAGTGGTGTGCCACAGGGATCAGTGCTTGGTCCATTGTTGTTTGTCAATGATCTGGATTAAGATGTGGTTAACTGGATCAGCAAATTTGCAGCTGACACCAAGATTGGGTGCATAGTGGACAGCGAGGAAGACTATCGAAACTTGCAGTGGGGTCTGGACCAGCTGGAAAATGGGCTGAAAGATGGAAGATGGAATTTAATGCAGACAAGTGTGAGATGTTCTATTTCAGTCTTATACAATGAATAGGCGGGCACTGAGGAGTGCAGTAGAACAAAGGGATTGGGAAAACAGACCCATAATTCATTGAACTTGGCGTCACAGGAATGTAAAGAAAGCTTTTGGCACATTGGCCTTCATAAATCATGAAGGATGTTATGTTGAAATTGTATAAAACTTCGGTGCGGCCTAATTTGGAGCATTGTGTGTAATTTTGGTCACCAACCTACAGGAAAGAGTACAGAGGAAATTGACAAGGAAGTTGCCGGGACTGAAGGCCCTGGGTTATAAGGAAAGATTGAATAGGTTAGGACTTTATTCCTTGGAGCATGGAAGATTGAGGGGAAGTTTGATAGAGTAACAAAATTATGAGGGGTATAGATGGAGTAAATACAAGCAGGCTTTTTCCACTGACGTTGGGAGGGATTACAACTAGAGGTCATAGGTTCAGGGTGAAAGGTGAAAAGTGAAAAGTTTAAAGGGAACTTGAGGGGAAACTTCTTCACTCAGAAGGTCGTGAGAGTGTGGAAGGAGTTGCCAGTGTAAGTGGTGCATGTGAGCTTGATTTCAACTTTGAAGAGAAGTTTGGATAAGTACATGGATAGTAGAGACATGGAGGGCTATGGTCTGGGTGCAGGTCAATGGGACTAGGCAGTTTAAGTGATTTGGAAAAGACTAGTTGGGCCAAAGGGCCTGTTTCTGTGCTGTACTTTTCTATGATTCTAAGAGTCCAAAGTGTTTCTCACCATAAACTCTCACAAAGGGCTTTATTATGATAATAGGCTTTGAGTAGCATCTGCACCTGCACTCTGGCAGGAAACTATAGAGTAGGTGCTGCAGGACTGTCCAGGCACTCAGCGTTACCAACAAGCATGACAAGGAACATCTCCAGAATCTCTAGACAGTGTTAAAAAGTTTAGAAGATAATAGGGTCAGATCACAATGTGACAGGTGTGACTAAGCATCACTTACAACACACACAAAACGTTGGAGGAACTCAGCAGGCCAGGCAGCATATATGGAAGAGTACAGTTGACGTTTCAGGCCGAGACCCTTCAGCAGGACTGGAGAGAAAAAGATGAGGAACCAGAGCACGACACTGATCTGGGGTGATGGCAGAGGGAGAGACACTGAAGCAGGTGAACTGTTCACTAACTTTTGATAAGGAATGTGCAGAATTAAAGGAAAACCAATAAACATTAGGCCAACAGGGCCATTAACTAAAACTTTGAAATGGAGACATCAACAGTGTATGTGTGATGCTTTTATAACCTTTCTAAAACAGGTCCTGCCATACAGCATTCCCCCGCCTCAGTGTGCCCAGGTATGACTGGCCAAGATAGAAAACCTTTTAGCTTACATTGTAGGCAACATTTCAATTGACTTGAATTATGAACTGAAATAACAAATATAGGCAATTTCAAAAATTTGGTGTTACAGGGACCTGTCATGGTGATTTTCATGATCAGTAGCCCAGAACACATAATATTCACCTGAAAGCATTCAGGAAACAAAATCTTTGTTGTCCGGTGTAGTCTGACATATGCTGAGGACTGTGAGGACTGTGTGTTAGCTTAAGCTGCTTATGGAAACCACAAGCTAGTATAGTGAAGTTTGCCATCCATATTCACAATTAAATTAACTGGAGTCAGACAGATTATGAAGTAAACAAACCAAAAAGAGTAAACGATCCAAATTATAAGAACTTGAGTTATTTCAGATCCATGACTTTCTACAGAATTGGGAAAATCTGCAGACATATTTTAAAATGCAGAGAAAGAGGGAAGGGGAAGAGAGGAGGGAGGTCCTACATCTAAGGGGAGATGAAAGACAGCACACACAAGATATAAAAAGATAGTAATGTGGCAAGAAACAAAGTGCAATGGGAAAGCAGGGTCATCATCCAAAATTAGACTGGAAGATTTCCAAACTGTTGAATTATTCTAATGAAGGTTATAACCTGCTTGATCAGAAGATTCTGAAATTGAGCTTCTTTGCATCACAATGAACCTGACCCACTACCCCAGGCTTCCAGCATCACTCCTTGTCCATCCCTTGTGTGTACCTGACTCATCTGCACTCAGCCAGACAGCGAGGTCTGAATGGGGTTGAACTTTCAGGCAGCTCTCCTGTAACATTCTGACTGGCAGAGATGGCAAAACTGTTCAGGACAATTTTAGGTCTTAATAGATCTGGGCCGTACCCTCCAAATACCTGAACCTGCATCTCGGGTTTTTTTTTGCACTACCTTACTTTCCATTTTTCTATCTTCTAGTTATGATATATAATTTAAATTTTTAATGTTTACTATCGATTTGTGATCCAGGGAGCGGGAAGCGCAGAATCAAATATCGCTATGATGACTGTATGTTCTAGTATCGATTGTTTGGTGACAATAAAGTACAATACTTCAAAATATTACAATTAAAATTATTTTAAGTGTTATGATGTTAGTTAAAACAATTGTAATTAAAAATAATGAATGGAAGCAAATAATTTTGGAATATAAAAAAATAATTTGCCTTTGCTCCCCACCTGCAGGGCTGGAATCACGGGAGCTTTGAACGCAGTCTTTAAGCTGTCAGATATGAGATAGGAGAGTGATCCCAGCAAAACAAGAGTCCCACTGTTGCACTACACTGAGGAACATGATGACAGGTTTGACTTCTCAGATCAAGTTGCACTCTCAATGCAAGTGCAGGGGTTCAGTTTGAATGGTTGAATTCTGTCAATTCTTGAACCCCTTTGATTTTCAAACACTTTCAATGTGGCCAAGCATGGTGCAGACTGCTGTAAAAGACACATCTTTCTCCTTAAAACAAAACAAATTGGATCGCTTACAACAGCTTCATGCAGATATCACAAGCAGGGTAAGTAGGAGGAGGTGTCTGAGAGCTGCTGTCTGCCGTCAGCCAAGTAGAGGCAGTCCTTCCAATTCCAACAACACCACCCTTGTCTGCGGGTTTCATGGTGAGGTTGGGACTGGTGCAGAGTGGAGGGTGTGCCTTGAGAGGGTATGAGGTTAGAATATGCAAGAGGGAAATCGAGATAGTTGTTGTTACATCTGCAATTATACTTTTCTTTCTTTAGCACACAATAGGCTGGTCCGCGACTTATTTCATAATTTACATATTACTATTTAACTATTTATGGTTCTATTACTATTTATTATTTATGGTGCAACTGTAACAAAAAACAATTTTCCCCGGGATCAATAAAGTATGACTATGGCTATGAACAAATTGCAATGCTCTTCATAAGGATACAGAAGTTTCCTATTACATCCTTACCAGTAACACAACTGGGAAAGGCCGCTGAAATACCCAAGCATTTTAACCATATGACCCCATGCAGCAAGAAAGTAAATTTGGAAACAAAAGGAGGCCCACATTTATAGATTGGATTATAGTGACAGGATGACACTGATTTGGACAATCAAAGTCAGAGCTGCATAAAGGGAGCTACCTTTCAATCAGGATGGTGAATGAGGTTTGAAAGGCAGAGTTTCATGGCACTTTCTCTGAGTTGAGGAGCAGCCAATTAGCAAGAGAAATTCATTATAAAAGGGGGAGTACAAGTAACGCAGGTCCATAGGTTTCCGTACACAATCTTACACCAAGGGAATGCTGCTTTGACAGAGCTGTTGTGTTTCTGATGAAATGTTCCAATAAAAAAGTCACACTTTTATGAGGTATGAGAAAGCAAATAAAACAAGTAGCATATTTTGAAGAGTAGGCAAGCATCCCAGATGTTCAAGACAACATTCGTCTCTCAACTAAAGCATGACAAATCTTTTCTGCAATGCTGTTTCTGCAAACTTGCTAACTCACACTCTGCATTACCAAACAGACTGAAGTGTACTTTCCACTTTGATACCCAATTTACATTTGTGCAATGTAACATGCTTCATGTAACATGGATTGTTTAAGAGAAAAATCAGTAAATTCATTAAAAATAAATCACTGTAAGACTTTATTTTTCCAATGAGATGTACAAAATCCTATATTTTCCCTTTTGATGAAGGCACACTCAAGTTTCTGCTACGCCTCTCTTTAAACTGAAAGGTTTTCCCAATGATTTATCTTTATTTTCCTGCAATGCTTCAAAATCAATTTTTTCTTTCAGGGTTTCCATACAATGTGTAGATCAGCCATGATCATAGTGAATGGCGGTGCAGGCTCGAAGGGCCAAATGGCCTACTCCTGCACCTATTTTCTATGTTTCTATGAGCAGAAATGCAACCAATTTTTTGTGGCCTTTAACTTCAGGTCCTCTCCCAAAATCTCCACCAATCACCAGGGATAAAAACAAATGAGCAACACACATAAAAGTTGCTGGTGAACGCAGCAGGCCAGGCAGCATCTCTAGGAAGAGGTGCAGTCGACGTTTCAGGCAGAGACCCTTCGTCAGGACTTTACTTGAGAGGAACTGTGCCTTGTATTTGACTGTTCCAAAGCTGTCTCTCACCATGGCTTCTCTTCATCTCAAAGCCAGAACATCACACACAAACTCTGAAATTAACCAGCATGCTCACCATCATTCAACGACGGGATAGAGATATTTGATCTACCAACTACTATTTTCCTACAGGGATAGAATATGTAGGAATCGAAAGTCGATAGTAAGCTGCATATACTCTTCAAAAATAAATAAAAACTGCTGTTGCAGGAAATCATAAAGACAGAAATGTAGAAAATGTAGACACAAGAGAAACAGAGTTACCTGACCCAATTAGTGTCTTGGACCTGTTCTGCTTTTTTTCCCCATTGGTTATAATCAAACAATGGCATCAGCATTCTTCCATGTTTAATTTAAACTGTCATTCATAGTTATTTGCTAGTTTTGAAGCTCCATCATGTATAAAAGCACTGGAAAGGTAAAGCTAACTGAAAAACTCATGTCTCCTTTGTTACGTACCCCGTAACTGGGTTGCCAAACCAGCAGAAATGGATCACTCAGTTGGAGTCTGGATTACTAGAACTAAGAAAGTTTTATTAAAGAAACAAGCAACACAGTACTCTAATTAAAAGGATAATGAATGCAACAGTTCAGCAATGATAAACACACGTGTACACAGAATTAAGATAACAGGATCAATCAAGCTCTATCATTGTCTAGGGGTAAATGACCAGTTTCAAAATGATGCAAAGTTCAGTTCAATTTAGCTCAGTTCAGTTTGCAGTAATCGCTGCCATGAGAGATGGACAGTGGGGGGAAGGAGAGAGAGAGCAAAAACGAATGAATATTCAAGGTTTCCACACAGACCTTCGCAGTCAGCTTTCGGGCGAGTCCTTTGTGATGTCATCTGAGGTCACCGACCGTGACCCCTCTGTTTCCAGATACGATCGTTTCCCTGCGGTGAACCTGGCACCCAGGCAAGGGTGGACACACACCAGGTTCCCGCCGATCGTGCCTTTGCACCCTGTGCGTTTATGGCCCGGTACTTCCCACCGACTTGTGAGAGACGCACCGCTTCTAGGGTCTTGTTACCTCGGGTGTCGTGTGTGTCTTGCCTTAGCAAACCTGTCCCTTTTCATCCCCCTGCTGGGGTATCGCCTGTCCATCACTTCAAACAGTTCAGGGTTCAAAGGGGGAGCCGCTCTTGACAGCTCTCCTTCCTTCATTAACATCTCCAAATGCTGCTCCATTGTTTTCCTTATCTCTCTCTCCCCTGAAGACAGGTGGCAGACCAACTGCTGATTCCACAGGACAGCTAACATCTTAATCTATGTGTATTCTTGTCACACCTTTCAGATACAAAACTCAGCATATTGCATTACCCCTGTGAAACGTCTGAGGATTTGAAATTTCGCCAGTCAAGTCCTGGCTAACTACATCCAGAAAGTAATTTTCCACCCCTTAATAAGGAGGAAATTAGGGCCAAGAGAAGCAAAGAGTTGGCCTCTTTCCAGGAATGAATCAAAGTATTCTCACAGAATCTGCACAAACTGAGCTCTCTGCAAGCATAGAGGGCAGAACATGAGAGAACAAGCTGTGTTCTACATTCCCTTGTGCTTCAAGCTTTTATTTCACGCAGCAGCCTCTGAAAAATTGGAAAGAAAACTTATAACCCTTGAAACAACAGGGTAAGGGATACAACTGGCTACATTACCATACCAGTAAAGCTGGACTAAATGATCTGGAAGCAAGACTTAAATCCTATGCTGAAAAGAGAGGAACAGTATGGCCATAAATGTGGTTACTTGATTGCTTTACTAAGTTTGGAACAAATCTAAGAGAAGGTGTGATAAAACTAAAAGCCGATTCATACTTGTGCGTCAAATGTACACCGTAGGTATGGCGTAGCAGCGTACCCTACGCTGTACTCCACGCCAACCCTACGCCGTAGCCTAATGCGCACCTCTCCCAAAATGTAACTATGTGTCGCGGTGTCGCAGACGACAACAACTGTGATTGGTCCGCTTGGTAGCATCGCATTTCCTCATACACTGCAATAGCTTGCCACTGGGCGACAGAAGGGCAGGGAAGAAACTCTGGCTGCAATGCTTTCCATAAAGCTTTACAGACCTCCAATATTATGGAGGACCCTGTGCTTGACGCCAGTTTGTAGCCAGCTGCTACAGCCTGTTGACTTCCACCTGAAGCTCAAACTCGAATGGTGATGGCCAGTCTCTGAGTATACTGTGCGTACACCGATGTGAAATAAATGGTTGGAGATGATGAACCAAATTGTCAAATCTACCTGCCAACATCCAAAAATATTTGAAATGCATTTCCTCATCCATGTCTCTCCGTGGCCGGACAAGCACAGGAATTTCACCTTCCTTCAGTTTCAGTCGCCATTGTTTGAGGTTTGAGTTTCTTCGTGTTGGGTTTCAACGCGAAGAAACTCAACACAGTGGCATAGAAACCCCAACGCCAACTAGCATTTTGGCAGTGAATTGCAGAGCGACGCAGACACACCAACACACAAGTATAAATGTTCACAACGGCGTAGCCCCCTTGTGCAGGCTACGGCGTAAGCTAGTGCACACAAGTATAAATCAGCCTTAACAGATTGGTCACTTTTTTCACTGTTGTTATTTCAAGGAGATTCCCAACACCCTGACTCACTGCACATTGCTTCTGACTGCCAGCTCTCAATATTATTGATTTCCCACCTAAGCTCTCTTAGCTCCCACCTCCCTTGTACTGTAAAGAGCAGCTTTAATACAAGTGACCCATTCATACAAAAGTAAACTTAGAACAAGAGATCTTAAATTGAGTTTTCGATTTGGCACTACCTACCAATAGTCCTCTCGTCAACAGGTCCCAATCTCTTGCCTCCTTAGACCATTTACTCATTCCAACTTCAATAACATAACCAAGCTTTGACAAGAGTATGGTGTTCTTGGAGATATCACACCAAGTGATTCCTCTGCAACCAGTGTCATCTCTTCTGCTTTGAAAGATGACCACACAGTAGGAAACCTGAATTCAGTGCCCATTATCCAGACTTGACAGACATGAACCTCGAAGTTATGACAACAATTCCTATCAAGGTGGGCCCCAAAACATAAGCTGGAAAGAGCTCTGTTGGTAGGTGTATCCTTCATAAAGCCAGTATACACTATTAACCCCTTAGACTAAGCATCCATTGTCTTCAAACAAGATCTGAGCACGTTTATTTCAGACTCACACTTGTGTGGATTCACACTGTTAGGAGGAATCAGGCTCCATCAGATGAACATGGAATTAACGAACCAGGTCAGGTCACAGATCTCTTAGTGGGTGAGCATCTGGGGGACAGTGACCACCACTCCCTGGCCTTTAACATTATCATGGAAAAGGATAGAATCAGATGGGACAGGAAAATTTTTAATTGGGGAAAAGCAAATTATAAGGCTAGAACTTGCGGGTGTGAATTGGGATGACGTTTTTGCAAGAAAATGTACTATGGACAGGTGGTCGATGTTTAGGGATCTCCTGCAGGGTGGTGAAGGAACCATGGGTGACCAGTGACATGGAGAATCTAGTCAGGTAGAAGAAGGCAGCATACATGAGGTTTAGGAAGAAAGGATCGGATGGGACTATTGAGGAATATAAAGGCATCCGTTAGTCTTGTGAGACTATGGATCTGCGCCTGGAAAGTCTTCACTCTCCAGGGCACAGACCTGGGCCAGGTTGTATGGAAGACCAGCAGTTGCCCATGCTGCAAGTCTCCCCTCTCCACAACACCAATGTTGTCCAAGGGAAGGGCATTAGGACCCATACAGCTTGGCACCAGTGTCGTTGCACAGTAATGTGTGATTAAGTGCCTCGCTCAAGGACACAACACATTGGCTCGGCTGGGGCTCGAACTCACAACCTTCAGGTCGCTAGTCCAATGCCTTAACCACTTGGCCACGTGAGGAATATAGGGTAGCAAGAAAGGAGCTTAAGAAGGAGCTGAGGAGAGCAAGAAGGGGGCATGAGAAGGCCTTGGCGAGTATGGTAAAGGAAAACCTCAAGGCATTCTTCAATTATGTGAAGAACAAAAGGATGACAGGAGTGAAGGTAGGACCGATTAGAGATAAAGGTGGGAAGATGTGCCTGGAGGCTGTGGAAGTGAGTGAGGTCCTCAATGAATACTTCTCTTCGGTATTCACCAATGAGAGGAAACTTGATGATGGTGAGGACAATATGAGTCAGGTTAATGTTCTGGAGCATGTTGGTATTAAGGGAGAGGAGGTGTTGGAGTTGTTAAAATACATTAGGACGGATAAGTCCCCGGGGCCTGACGGAATATTCCCCAGGCTGCTCCACGAGACGAGGGAAGAGATTGCTGAGCCTCTGGCTAGGATCTTTATGTCCTCATTGTCCATGGGAATGGTACTGGAGGACTGGAGGGAGGTGAATATTTTCCCTTTGTTCAAAAAAGGTAGTAGGGATAGTCCAGCTAATTATAGACCAGTGAGCCTTACATCTGTGGTGGGAAAGCTGTTGGAAAAGATTCTTAGAGATAGGATCTATGGGCATTTAGAGAATCATGGTCTGATCAGGGACAGCCAGCATGGCTTTGTGAAGGGCAGATCGTGTCTGACAAGCCTGATAGAGTTCTTTGAGGAGGTGACCAGGCACATAGATGAGGGTAGTGCAGTGGATGTGATCTATATGGATTTTAGTAAGGCATTTGACAAGGTTCCACACAGTAGGCTTATTCAGAAAGTCAGAAGGCATGGGATGCAGGGAAGTTTGGCCAGGTAGATTCAGAATTGGCTTGCCTGCAGAAGGCAGAGGATCACGGTGGAGGGAGTACATTCTGATTGGAGGATTGTGACTAGTGGTGTCCCACAAGGATCTGTTCTGGGACCTCTACTTTTCGTGATTTTTATTATTGACCTGGATGTGGGGGTAGAAGGGTGGGTTGGCAAGTTTGCAGAAGGCACAAAGGTTGGTGGTGTTGTAGATAGTGTAGAGGATTGTCAAAGATTGCAAAGAGACATTGATAGGATGCAGAAGTGGGCTGAGAAGTGGCAGATGGAGTTCAACCCAGAGAAGTGTGAGGTGGTACACTTTGGAAGGACAAACTCCAAGGCAGAGTACAAAGTATATGGCAGGATTCTTGGAAGTATGGAGGAGCAGAGGGATCTGGGGGTACATGTCCACAGATCCCTGAAAGTTGCCTCACAGGTAGATAGGGTAGTTAAGAAAGCTTATGGAGTGTTAGCTTTCATAAGTCGAGGGATAGAGTTTAAGAGTTGTGGGGTAATGATGCAGCTCTATAAAACTCTGGTTAGGCCACACTAGGAGTACTGTGTCCAGTTCTGGTTGCCTCACTGTAAGAAGAATGTGGAAGCATTGGAAAGGGTACGGAGGAGATTCACCCAGGATGCTGCCTGGTTTAGAGAGTATGGATTATGATCTGAGATTAAGGGAGCTGAGGCTTTACTCTCTGGAGAGAAGGATGAGAGGAGACATGCTAGAGGTGTACAAGATCTTAAGAGGAATAGATAGAGTGGACAGCCAGAGCCTCTTCCCCAGGGCACCACTGCTCAATACAAGAGGACATGGCTTTAAGGTAAGGGGTGGGAAGTTCAATGGATATATTAGAGGAAGGTTTTTTACTCAGAGAGTGGTTGGTGCGTGGAATGCACTGCCTGAGTCAGTGGTGGAGGCAGATACACTAGTGAAATTTAATAGACTACTAGACAAGGATATGGAGGAATTTAAGGTGGGAGGTTATATGGGAGGCAGGGTTTATGTGGGCCGAAGGGCCTGTAATGTGCTGCGCTGTCCTATGTTAACTCCATAGGAAAGGTTCCTGGTTTTGCTGGATTTCCACTGACGCTGCACTATATACTGTATCTGTCCTTACAGATGGAAAAGGTATGTCATAAGGGCAATGTTATCATAGTCATGGAAGATTTCAATATGCAGGTAGATTGGGAAAATCAGGTTGGTACTGGATCCCAAGAGAAAGAATTTGTAGATTGCCTATGAGATGGCTTCTTAGAGCAGCTTGTGGTTGAGCCCACTAGGGGAAAGACAATTCTGGAATTGGTGCAACATACAAAAACCGCTAGAGGAACTCAGCTGGCCAGGCAGCATCTATGGAAAAAAGTACAGTTGACATTTTGGGCTAAAACCCATCGACTGGAATAAGTATTTTGTAATGAACTAGATTTGATTAAGAAGCTTAAGGTATAGGAACCCTGACAACACGCTGGAGGAACTCAGCAGGTCAGGCAGCATCCGTGGAAAAGATCGGTCGACGTTTCGGGCCCAACCCTTCGTCAGGACTGTAGAGGGAAGGAGCAGAGGCCCTATGAAGAAGGTGGGGGGAGGGTGGGAAGGAGAAGGCTGGTAGGTTCCAGGTGAAAAACCAGTAAGAGGAAAGATAAAGGGGTGGGGGAGGAGAAGCAGGGAGGTGATAGGCAGGAAAGGTGAAGAAGGAATAGGGGAAAACACAATGGGTAGTAGAAGGAGGTGGAACCATAGGGGAGTTGATAGGCAGCTGGGGGAGGGGGCAGAGTGAAATAGGGATAGGGGAAGGGAGGAGGAGGGAATTACCGGAAGTTGGAGAATTCTACGTTCATACCAGGGGGCTGGAGACTACCTAGACAGTATATGAGGAGTTGTTCCTCCAACCTGAGTTTAGCCTCATCATGGCAGAAGAGGAGGCCATGTATGGACATATCCGAATGGGAATGTGAAACAGAGTTGAAGTGGGTGGCAACCGGGAGATCCTGTCTGTTGTGCGGGCGGAGCGGAGGTGCTCGACGAAGCGGTCCCCCAATCTGCGTCGGGTTTCCACATATCGGTCTCCATCTCTGGAGACAGACTGTCCACTGACATCTTCTACAAGCCTACTGACTCTCATAACTACCTCAACTATACCTCTTCACACCCTCCCACATGCAAAAATGTCGTTTCCTATTCCCAGTTCCTCCGTCTCCGTCACATCTGCTCCCATGATGTGGCTTTCTGTTCCAGGACATCTCAAATGTCCTCTTTCTTTAAGGATCATGGTTTCCCTTCTGCCGTCATCAATGATGCCCTCACCCGCATCTCCTCCATTTCCCACACTTCGGCTCTCACCCCATCCTCCTGCCACCACAACAGGGACAGAGTTCCCCTTGTCCTCACTTACCACCCCACCAGCCTCCGGATCCAGCATATTATCCTCCGCAACTTCCACCACCTTCAACAGGACCCCACCACTAAGCACATCTTTCCCTCTCCACCCATCTCTGCTTTCCGCAGGGATCGGTCCCTCCGCGACTCCCTGACCCACACGTCCCTCCCCACGGATCTCCCACCCGGCACTTATCCCTGTAAGCGCAAGTGCTACACCTGTCCCTACATCTCCTCTCTTGCCACCATTCAGGGCCCCAAACAGTCCTTCCAGGTAAGGCAACACTTCACTTGAGAGTCTGTTGGGGTCATCTATTGCATCCGGTGCTCCCGGTGTGGCCTCCTCTGCATCCGTGAAACCCAACGCAGATTGGGGGACCGCTTCATTGAGCACCTCCGCTCCGTCCGCCATAATAGATAGGATCTCCTGGTTGCCACCCACTTCAACTCTGCTTCCCATTCCCATTCAGATATGTGCATACATGGCCTCCTCTACTGCCATGATGAGGCTAAACTCAGATTGGAGGAACAACACCTCATATACCATCTAGCTAGTCTCCAGCCCCTTGGTGTGAACATAGAATTCTCCAACTTCTGGTAATTCGCTCCCCCTCCCTTCCCCTATCCCTATTTCACTCTGCCCCCTCCCCCAGCTGCCTATCACCTCCCTCATGGTTCCACCTCCTTCTACTACTCATTGTGTTTTCCCCTATTCCTTCTTCACCTTTCCTGCCTATCACCTCCCTGCTTCCCCTCCCCCACCCCTTTATATTTCCCCTTACTGGTTTTTCACCTGGAATCTACCAGCATTCTCCTTCCCACCATCCCCCCACCTTCTTTATAGGGCCTCTGCCCCTTCCCTCTTCAGTCCCGATGAAGGGTTCCGGCCCGAAACATCGACTGATCTTTTCCACGGATGCTGCCCGACCTGCTGAGTTCCTCCAGCATGTTGTGAGTGTTGCTTTGACCCCAGCATCTGCAGAGTATTTTGTGTAACGGAACCCTTAGGAGTTGGTGATCATAATAATGACAGAATTCACCCTGCAGGTTGAAAGGGAGAAGCTGAAGTCAAAGACAGCAAAAAAAAAACAGAAGAGAGGATATACAACATAGCAAATTCTCATGAGAAGTTAGACAATTGGGAAAGTTTAAAAACCAACTGAAGGCAACTCAAAAAAGCCATGATGAGAGAAAATATAAAATATGAAGGCAAGCTAGCAAATTACATGAAGGAGGATACCAAATATTTTTTCAGATATATAAAGAGAAAAAGAGAGATGGAAGTGGATATCGGACGGCTAGAAAATGAAATGGAGCGATAGTAATGGCAGATGAACTGAATGAGTATTTTATATCCCTTCATGTGGAAGATATTAGCAGTATGCCAGAACTTCGAGTGTGTCTGGGAGCAGAAGTGAGTGTAGTTGCTATTACTAAGGAGAAGGTGCGTGTGAAGCCGAGAGGTCTAAAGGTACAGTAGATCAGTCACCTGGACCAGATGACTACAGCTAATGGAGGGAGGTATGTAGAGAAGGCTGCACCGAGAGCGCCGGATATAGTAGATGACCCCAGCAGGCTCACAAATGGTTCCACCTCACCTGGAAAGACTGTCTGGGGCCCTGAGTGGTAACGAGGGAGCAGATATAGGGGCAATTGTAGCACTTATCACACTTGCAGGGAAAATTGCCAAGAAGGAGGTCAATGGGGAGGGACAAGTGGACAACAGAGTCATGTAGAAAGGTGCACTTAATGGTAGGATCCCTTGCAGCTGGCGGAAGTTACTGAGAATATTGTGCTGGATACTGGGGTTTGTGGGGTGGTAGGTAATTACTATCATTGTTATGTGGCAGAAAGATAGGTTGAGAGTTAATGGGTGGGAAATGGAGGAGATGGAGGTGAGGGCAGCATCAGTGCTGGTGGAAAGGAAATCCCGTTCTTTGAAAATGGTGGACATCGCAGATGTTCCAGCATATAAAGATACATCTTGAGAACAGATGCAGCAGAGATGGAGGGACTAAGAAAAGGGAATAGCATTTTTACAGGTGACAAAGTGGAAATAGGCATAATCAAGGTAACTGTGAGAGTAAGTAGGTTTGTAAAAGATCAGTAGACAGTACATCTCAGATGGAGACAGAGAGATTAAAAATGTGAGGGAGGTGTTAGAGATGGATGAAAAATATTTCAGGGCAGAGTGAAGTTAGAGGTGAAGTTAATGAAATTGACAAGCTTAACATGGTTGCAGGAAGCTGCACCAGTGTAGTTGTCAGTGTAGCGTTGGAAGTGTTGATGAGATTTCCCAGTGTAGGCTTGGAGTATGGACTGTTCCACATAACCGACAAAAAGACAGGCATAGCTGGAACCCGTGGCTCTACATTAGGTTTGTAGAAAGTGAGAGGAGCTACAATAGAAAATTCTGGTGAAAACCAGTTCTGCCAAATGGAGGAGGGTGATGGAGGAGGGGAACTTGCTAGGTCTCTAACTTCTCATGAGAAGAAACAAAGGAAACTGAAAGCAATTAAAGTGATCAAGAGCATTCGAACGATCACAGATGTAGGTAGGAAGGGATTGAACAAATGGAGAAAATAGAGTTGAAATATGCAGAAACGAGTTCAGTGGGGCAGGAGCAGGCATGAACAATGAGACTACCAACACAATCAGATTTGTGGATCTTGGGTAGAAGGCAGAAGCAAGCAGTGGTAACCATAGAGTTGGTGATGGTGCATGATCTCCAGAGGCAATGAGGCTGGTCATGGAGGGATATGGCCATTGTGTAGACAGAAAGGAATAGTTTAGTTTAAGTTAGGTGTTTAATTAGTTTAAAGAACCTGTTCCTGTGCTGTGCTGTGCTGTACTGTACCGTTCTGTTTGCAGAATCTGTGCCTCTGTCTGGTCTTGGTCACTGCACTGTCCTATGGGGGGGGGGGGGGCGGTGTGTCTTATTCTGATTGTTGAAAGTCACTTCCATTCTGATTGGTTAGTTTAGATGCTTTTCCCATTGGATAGTTTCAAATGTCCTGCGTGTATAAACAGCACATGGAAGGGGCTTTGCTTTCTTCTTCCTTTGTTTAAGGCGAGGGAACATACGATGCTTGGGAAGGTATGCTCTGCGCACACTTTTAACTAAATATATTTGGTGAATGTATGTACGCTTGTTGAATATTCAACTTTGTTGTGTCAGTGACTTGGGGAACATGAATGTTTGGTCAAATTTTTATTGTTTGTAAATAAATGATTAATATACCTATTCAAAGTCAGCGCATGTCCTGTCTCACTCGCCAGACTCACGAACCTAATTCAACATTACATTTGGTGCTGCTGCAAGTAGGGTCTGACTTTTTAAGCAGAAATGCATTTCTTTAAGAGGCTATTTACAAGAGTGGACCCTCGGTATGAGCGATGCAGAGTCCCAGGGTGGACAGATAGCAGGCTTTGGAAATCTTGCTAACTTACTGACAGATTACAGGGTGCCGGTAGATTGGTCAGAGCACTTTGATTTCACCAGAGCTGAAATGGGACATCACACTGTTTCTATACTTAAATCAGTGGGTTTGCCCAGGTGGGATACAATCAGGCTGTTTGCAACAATTGTAAGACATCAGCATAAAATGATAGTGAGCCTTAAGAATGAATTGAAAGACCTCAGTCAACGCTGTATTATTTTGAACGAATCACTAATGATGGCTCAGAGTAGGGCTACAAAGCTAGAAGATACGAATATACAGATAGCCTGCCATCTAATGAAAGTACAGGATTTAGAGGTGGCTTGAAGGGCCTATGGGGAACCTGGCCTATGGAGAAGTGGCAGATGGAGTTCAGCCCAGAAAAGTGTGAGGTGGTACACTTTAGAAGGACAAACTCCAAGGCAGAGTACAAAGTAAATGGCAGGATACTTGGTAGTGTGGAGGAGCAGAGGGATCTGAGGGTACATGTCCTCAGATCCCTGAAAGTTGCCTCACAGGTGGATAGGGTAGTTAAGAAAGCTTATGGGGTGTTAGCTTTCATAAGTCGAGGGATAGAATTTAAGAGTCGCGATGTAATGATGCAGCTCTATAAAACTCTGGTTAAGCCACACTTGGAGTATTGTGTCCAGTTCTGGTCGCTTCACTATAGTAAGGATGTGGAAGCATTGGAAAGGGTACAGAGGAGATTTACCAGGATGCTGCCTGGTTTAGAGAGTATGGATTATGATCAGAGATTAAGGGAGCTAGGGCTTTACTCTTTGGAGAAAGGAGGATGAGAGGAGACATGATAGAGGTAAACAAGATAATAAGAGGAATAGATAGAGTGGATAGCCAGCGCCTCTTCCCCAGGGCACCACTGCTCAACACAAGAGGACATGGCTTTAAGGTAAGGGGTGGGAAGTTCAAGGGGGATATTAGGGGAATGTTTTTCACTCAGAGAGTGGTTGGTGCATGGAATGCACTTCCTGAGTCAGTGTTGGAGGCAGATACACTAGTGAAGTTTAAGAGACTACTGGACAGGTATATGGAGGAATTTAAGTTGGAGGGTTATATGGGAGGCAGGGTTTGAGGGTCGGCACAACATGGTGGGCCGAAGGGCCTGCGCTGTGCTGTACTATTCTATGTTCTACGTTAAAACAAGCATCCAATTCACATGAAATTGGAGAGTTTTATATTTAGTCAAGTGTGTTGCAAAACACAAAGTAAGAAACAACATGATGCATTTCTCATGGTATCTACAAACACTATCCTGAAGAGTGATTTTGCAGTGAGAATTTCAGTTGCCAAGGTCATTTTAAGGAGAAGGCTCCAGTAGATATTAGGCCAATATTTGGCAACAGGAATAAACTTGAAAATGATGTTCTTAGTACAAACATTCCAGTAAATCGGCTAGATCCTGAATCTTGAAGGATTTGCTAATATTCCCAAGGTAGCTTCAGCTGCCCATTGTTTTCTAATATATCAGCCATTGATTTGCATCACTTCCCTTCAAAATGGTTGATTAAACATAGAACAAGAACAAGCCCTTCATTCCTCAGTGTGCACTGCCTCAACCTTATTTGGCAAAATAAATCAAACAGCTGATTGAGACTGACAGCACAAGTCCAAAGAAATACAAAACAGTCGATTCCAGCTCATTGGGACCCATTGGGACCAGTACACGTTGGCCGAATTAAGTGGCTGCCTCAAACAGCCAAAGTTTCATGGAAGTAATTAAAAATGTATAAAAAAGACAAACTGTTTAAATGAGTAACAAATTATGTATTTAAATGAAATATCCAACAAATTAGACCAAGGGTAGTACAGTACTATAAAATTGTACACTAGTCCCTAATAGTTATCAACTGAAGAATTCATTCAATGTTAATTTGAATGACTGAAAATAACAAAATCACACAGAGATCTAGTGCAGATAGTGGACTTCATTAAAACAGTGCTTTTGATGATTGCATCTATCAAATCTTCATTTTTGTTGTAACATTCAAAATGATTGTTGATATCTTGAAATTCTTTGTAGTTCCTAACTTGCTGAAGTAGTGAGATGGTTTTACTTTCACTCCTGGCTTCTCCGGGCCAGAAAACTTGAAACTGCAGTGAGCAAAACTGTTCTGAATTGTTTGCTTATTCCTTGACAACTATCAGCGACTAAATTTCCCTGCACTGTGGCTCAGAAGGGTAGGGAAAGGAAGCAGATGGCAGCAGTGATAGGGGACTCTATAGATAGGAGGTCAGACAGGCGATTCTGTGAACGCAGGAAAGAAACACGGATGGTAGTTTGCCTCCCAGGTGCCCGGGTCCAGGATGTTTCTGATCATGTCCACAATATACTGAAATGGGAAGGTGAACAGCCAGAAGTTGTGATACATATTGGTACCAACAGCATAGGTAGGAAAAGAGAAGAGGTCCTGAAAACAGACTACAGGGAGTTAGGAAGGAAGTTGAGAAGCAGGACCTCAAAGGTAGTAATCTTGGGATTACTGCCTGTGCCACGTGATAGTGAGTATAGGAATAGAGTGAGGTGGAGGATAAATGCGTGGCCAAGAGATTGGAGCAGGGGGCAGGGATTCAGATTTCTGGATGATACATACATATCATATACATTACCTCTCAGCTCTTAAACTCAGTCCCATGGTTGATATATATAGCTTTATAGGATCCTGGTCAGACCCCACTTGGAGTACTGTGCTCAGTTCTGGTCGCTTCACTACAGAAAGGATGTGGAAACCATAGAAAGGGTGAAGAGAAGATTTACAAGGATGTTGCCTGGATTGGGGAGCAAGGCCTATGACAATAGGTTGAGTGAGCTCGGCCTTTTCTCCTAGGAGTGACAGAGGGTGGTGACCTGTTAGAGGTGTGTAAGATGATGAGAGGCATTGATTGTGTGGATAGTCAGAGGCTTTTTCCCAGGGCTGAAATAGCCAACACGAGAGGGCACAGTTTTAAGGTGCTTGGAAGTAGGTACAGAGGAGATATCAGGGGTAAGTTTTTTTATGCAGACAGTGGTGAGTGTGTGGAATGGGCTGCCAGCGATGGTGGTGGAGGTGGATACAATAGGGTCTTTTAAGAGACTCTTGGAGCTTAGAAAAATAGAGAGCTATAGGTAACCCTATGTAATTTCTAAAATATGTACATGTTTCGCACAGCATCTTGAACCGAATTGCCTGTATTGTTCTGTAGATTTTCTATGTTCTGTGACGAGATGGCATACAGCAAGGAGGCAGAACAGCTGGTAGAATGGTGCAAGGCCAACAACTTGTCTCAATGTGTACGAGACCAAAGAGGTGAATGTGGACTTTAGCAAGGCACAGGCTGACCACTCCTCGCTGCACAAACAATTCCTCCATGGAAAGAGTTTGGTGTATAGTGTTTCTGGGAGTGCACCTAATGGATTCTCCTACCTGGTCCCTCAACACCATCTCTCTGATTAAGAAAGCACAGCAATGTCTCCACTTACTGAGGTCATTGAGGTGACTGAGGCTCCTCTTCCCCTATATTCTAACCAGTTTTTCGAGGAACACCATCAAGTGTCCTTGATCGGTAGAAAGCTCACTCAGTGGTACCACATTCATCTTGGTGCGGGAACTGAACAGTAAACACAGGCACTCTGCACTTAACCTCTCTACACCAGTACCAAGTATGATGAAATAGCATCTATTAGAAGTTATCCAAAACATGGGGGCTGTGCTCTGAGGGATGGAGAAGACTGCTGTACATAATTATTTTCATTGTCAAGCTCATTATTTTGTTTAGTTTACTAATGCATCCTATTTCACCTAACACATCACAAGGAACAGTGAAAAAGCCACAAATTTTTATGCATTTTTAAATGAAAAAACTAATCTGCAGAAATGCAGTGTTTTATTTTTTCCCCTAGAAAATCAAATCCTTGATGTTTTCAGTGTCACTATTGCTGGATAAACCAAGTAGTTTCCATTGTCTCTAAAGTGGCAAACCCACACCATCAAAGTGCCATGTTTGGATGAGATTTTAAAGCAGGATCCAGCTACATCTCATGTCAGTGGCACTATTTACAGAAAGCAAGCCAGCTCCCCTGGCTTCCTAGCCAATATTAATCCCTCAACTACATAAAATGCAATTATCTTTTTGCTGTTGACAAGACAAAACATTTGAAGCTCAGTGTGGTCATCTATGCACGGAGCTGAAAGAGATGGGGGAGATCTTAAATGGATCTTTGCCTCTGCATTTACTTGGGAAATACACACAGAGTCCATAGAACTGCAGCAAAACCATAGCGAGGTCATGGGTCACATCCTGATTACAGAAAAGGTGCATGTTGTCTTGAGGAAAATTAGGGCAGATAAATCCCCCGGGTGTACCCTCAGAACTTGTGGGATGCCTGAGCAGAAATTGCAGGGGCCCTTGAAGAAGTAGTAAAAACATCCTTAATTACAACCAATGTGTTGGAGGACTGGAAGATAGCTAATGCTGTTCTGTTGCTCAAGTAAAAGTCTAAGAATGTTGGGATACTATAGGCCAGTGAGCCTGAAGTCAGTGCTGGAAAAGTTATTGGAATTTTGAGGGACCGAATTTGAAAGCATTTGGATAGACAAGGCCTCATTAGGGATAGTCAACATGGCTTTGTGTGTCGCAGGTCATGTCTATCCAATCTTATAGATTTTTGAGGAGGTTGCCAGGAAAGTCCTGGATGTTGTTTACATGGACTTTGACAGAGTCCCACTTAGGGGCCTGGCCCAGAAGGTTCAATCACATTGTATTCAGGATGAAATAGTAAACTGAATTTGGCATTGGCTCAGGGGAGAAGCCAGAGAGTGGTAGTAGATGATTGCTTCTTACTGTAGGTCTGTGACTAGTGGTGTGTAATAAGCCGGTGTGCCATCCATATTAATGACTTGGATAATAATGTGGTAAACTAGATCAGCGAATTTGCAAATGACATCAAGATTAGGGGCACAATGAACAGTGAGGAAAGCTATCAAAGCCTGCAGCTGAATCTGGATCAGCTGTAAAACTGGCAGTTGGAATTCAATGCAGACAAGTGTGAGATGCTGCACAAATCAGGGTAGGACTGACACAGTGAACAGGAGGGCACCGGTGAGCGCTGTGGAACAAAGGGATCTCGGAATAAAGGTCCGTAATTCATTGAACGTGGTCTCACAGGTAGGTAGGGTTACAAAGAAAGCTTTTGGTATATTGGCTTTTATAAATCTAAGTATTGAGTGCAGGAGTGGAGATGTTTTGTTGAAGTTGTACAAAACTTCGGTGAAGTCTTATTTGAAGTATTGTGTGCAGCTCTGGTTACACGCCTAAATATGAAATATATGAGTAAATTGGAAAGGGTACAGAGAGAATTTACAAGGGTGTTGCTGGGACCTGAGGGTCTGAGTATAATAGTTAGGACTTTATTACTTGGAGCATTTGAGAATGAGGGGAGATTTGATTGAGGTATACAAAATTATGAGGGATTTAGACAGGATATTGCAAGCAGGCTTTTTCCACTGATGTTGGGTGAGACTAGATGTAATAGGTTAAGAGTGACAGGTGAAGTATTTAAGGGGAACCCAAGGGAAAACTTCTTCACTCAGAGAGTGGTATGCGTGTGGATTGACTGTCAAGAGAAGTGGTGGATGTGGGTTTGATGGCAACATTTAAGAGCAGTTTGGTAAACACATGATGGGAGGGTCACATCCAGATGTGAGTGATGGGTCCAGACAGCAAGTCAGCAGGGATTAGGTGTTTCTGTGCTACAGTGCTCTTGGACTCTCCGTTCAGGGAGTTGTGTCCATGGTGTTGGTGCAATTGATGGATTACTCCAAAGGTATCATCTTCAGCATCTGGCACAAAGATCCAACTCCTGACCTGTTCAAATGTAACAAGGAACAACAGCAATATGACAATGGTTCCCTGACCACGTCCTGATCTCCGAAAGCATGCATTTCTAAAGCCAGCACTGCTTTGGCAGGAACGCAGGCACAACTCTGTCAATATATGAAGTACAACTACTTTTTTAAAGTTTTTTTGCTATGGGAGATGAGACTTCGCCTTTTACTTTGTAAGATTTTGATAATTTAGGTTAAACTGAAATTTAGGGTTCTTACTAATAATAATGCTCTAACAAAAATGAATTCTGTTCATTTAGATTAACTGTTCCATGGACAGAAACGAAGGAAATTAACACTGTCAGCCACAGTATAACCTGCGGTCAAATAGCGGTTGATTCGCGCAGAAATACGGGATTAAATCAGTAAATACAAAACTCCCCACTATCACCCATCTCCATAAAAGCTTAAATCTGCTCATTAGTTTACAGACTCTCACCGGGTTTACAATCATCTTCAAGTCAATTCTGTCGATAAATCGGAGAATACACAAAAATCACTCAATGTGGTCACAACACGCTACAGCAGAGAAACAAAGGCATGGAAAATACATCAAATTGATCAGAAAGAACGGTAACACAGTTGGATTAGAGGTGACTAGATCTGTTGTTCATCGGAATGAATGTATGCAGCTACGCTGAACTTTGGAATTTAATATTATGGGAACTGTTTTGTTTGTAGCGGAGTCTGTAAATCCGGTGTAGACACTGAAGTATTAACCACCCGGTCTGTGACAGATTCAGCTGCGGGTGCAAGTAATCGTGACCCTCGCGTCCACCAGCCCTGTCTTGGTGTTTGGAAATGTTTCCTGGGATCGGGGTGCGCCTGTTTCTGCCCGGAGCGGGCAGGTGCTGGGGTCACTCCGGCGGGAACGGATCAGCGCTAGTCGTGGTGTTCTCGCGTGCCCTAACCTGCCAATGTAACATCAACTCAACACCGTCAACCCGACTGCGCCGGAGTACGGGGCCACACTCTTCCAAATCCCATGGCGGAACAGGGACAACGCCTCTATTCCACAAAACTAATATCAACTTTAACCAACCAATGAAACTCCTCCAACTTTCTGCCCCCCTTTCTGTCCCGTGATCCTTACCGCTTTGGAGCCAGAGGAAGAGGCGATGTAGACTTTTATCACCATAGTTAAATCTGCAGGGCCAGCGGCGCCGGAATGTCAAGAATGCAGAGTGAGCGAGCGGCAGAAGTCAATTCTAAACTCCACAGCCCCGCTCCGCACCGAGGAAATAGCAAGTCTGGAGGAACATTTCTCAAAGATAAATGCTCAAATCCCGGCCAGCAACGCGAGAGTTTGGTCTTGCACTCTCACAATTGTAGTTTTACAGCTATTGGGTGGGAGGGTTTGCACTGAAATTGGGATTAATTGCCCCGTTCAATGTCTTTCTGGCTGATTTCTGCTGCAGGGTGGGAACAACTTCTGGGGAGCCAGTTTGTGAACTATGGGGCCGTACAGAAACAATCCCTTCGCCCCACCAACCAGCAACAACCACCTGTTCACACTAAGCCTACCTTACTCCTATTCTTTCTACAGTCATATCAACTGCCCCAGTTTTTACCACTCATTCTATCCAGGTAGAACAAAGGAAATAAAACAGAATGCAGAATATACAGTACAGTGCTGCAGCTACCACTGCAGGAAAAAGTGTACTGCAGGTAGACAGAGGTATACCCAGAGTAAGTGATAGTCATAGTCATACTTTATTGATCCCAAGGAAAATTGGTTTTTGTTACAGTTCCACCATAAATAATTAAATAGTAATAAAACCATAGATAATTAAATAGTAATATGTAAATTATGACAGGAAATAAGTCCATGACCAGCCTATTGGCTCAGGGTGTCTGACCCTCCAAGGGAGGAGTTGTAAAGTTTGATGGCCACAGGCAGGAATGACTTCCTGTGATGCTCAGTGTTTCATCTCAGTGGAATGAGTCTCTGGCTGAATGTACTCCTGTGCCCAACCAGTCCATTATGTAGTGGATGGGAGACATTGTCCAAGATGGCATGCAACTTAGACAGCATCCTCTTTTCAGACACCACCATCAGAAAGTCCAGTTCCACCCCCACAACATCACTGGCCTTACGAATGAGTTTGTTGATTCTGTTGGTGTCTGCTACCCTCAGCCTGCTGCCCCAGCACACAACAGCAAACATGATCGCACTGGCCACCACAGACTCGTAGAACATCCTCAGCATCGTCCAGCAGATGTTAAAGGACCTCAGGCTTCTCAGGAAATAGAGATGGCTCTGACCCTTCTTGCAGATAGCCTCAGTGTTCTTTGACCAGTCCAGTTTATTGTCAATTCATATCCCCAGGTATTTGTAATCTTCCACCCTGGATGGAAACAGGGGTCACTGGTGCCCTAGCTCTCCTCAGGTCTACCACCAGCTCCTTAGTCTTTTTCACATTAAGCTGCAGATAATTCTGCTCACACCATGTGGCAACGTTTCCTACCGTAGCCCTGTACTCAGCCTCATCTCCCTTGCTGATGCATCCAACTATGGCAGAGTCATCAGAAAACTTCTGAAGATGACAAGACTCTGTGCAGTAGTTGGAAGTCCAAGGTGTAAATGGTGAAGAGAAAGGGAGACAAGACAGTCCTCTGTGGAGCCCCATTGTTGCTGATCACTCTGTCGGACACACAGTGTTGCAAGCACACGTACTGTGGTCTGCCAGTCAGGTAATCAAGAATCCATGACACCAGGAAAGCATCCACCTGCATCACTGTCAGAGCAGGGCGGATGGTGTTGAACGCACTGGAAAAGTAAAAAAACATGACCCTCACAGTGGCATGGGAATCAAACCAAGAACTCTTTCACTCTGTGCATCTTTTAATGAACAGAAGGAGTTAAGCTTCTATTACAAAGGACGTAGAGCAATATTGATGCTGATAGTAACCCCATAGTAACAAGTTTAAATGTCTTCGAGGCTGTCCCCAAATTAGCAGGCAGTTCTCTCAGGCCCACTTTACATAGAGGTATAACTTTGGGTCTCCTTGCACAAGTTGGTGGGCTTTCTCAGTTCCTGCAACTGAGCAACGCTGGCTGGTAAAACAAAAGGTACAAGGACTATGAAAGGTACACTGGGAGGTAAAAAGTTCATTTTTATCACACGAGGTCCATTCAAGAGTCTTATAACAGTATTTAAGAAGTTGTCCTTGTATCTGGTGATATGTGTTTCAAGCATTGTATCTCGTGCTGCCTGTTTGCCTTTCACCTTTTAGAAAAAGTCTGAGAGTCAGAAAACAAAGAAAAAGCTCTTCAGCCTGTTACGGAGTATTTTGGACTTACGTGAATATAGCAGGTACAGGTATTAATTCAAACAAGACCCAGTCTTCAGTCCTTAAGGTGGATTGTACATTGGAAGCTAGGGGGGCTTTGGGGTTCTAACGTTTAACTGTCATTCATCTTTTAGGGGCTCTCCTCTGTTGTTTGGACGGTTGTGAAGAAAAAATTATTTCAGGATGTGTATTGTATACGTTTCTCTGACATTAAATGTACCTTTGAAACCTTTGATTATATCCATCCAGGTCAATGATCAGGTGATTATGAAGTACCAAAGAATAAGGTGGAGAGCTGAACTGGTAAACATAAAGGTATTGTGTTTGTGTAAGGGACCAGACAATTTTTGATAGTTTGGCGAGACAGGGAAATCGGGAAATCAGTTAAAAGATAACTACTGACCATTCAGGATGCCCGAGGGATGTCTTCTGGGGAACTGTATAGTAGCACTTGTGTTACAAATAAGTTTGAAACTTTGGAGTAATAGAGCTTTAAATGGAAGGGATAACAACAGGCATCACACATTCAGCAGCCCAGAAATAGAAGTCTGCAGCATACATACCCTGCGGTTTTAATACGTAGTGGCTAATTTTTATCCACCTCTTATACTTTGCTTAATATTGGAATTAGTGTGGAGATATTTAAAGGAGAGATTATACCCAAGTACATCTGATGGGATGGCACATAGTGAGGTCAGACAACTCCAGCCAGCTTTCAATTCTGATCATCGCCATTCACAGACTCTTCACCTCCCCAGGGAGAATCAGAGCATTTTGTCAGAGCTGCCCTCACTCAAAGTTGCTTGTGAAAATTTAGAATTCTGGCGTGAGCTTGAAGAAATTATTGAAATTCACCGGATAGACCCAAAAGATATGTTAGTAAGCAAGCGAGTTTATTTGTAAAGCACTTTGCAAACACAAGGCAGTTCAAAGTGCCTTACACAGAACAAGATATAAAGATCAAACATCAAACTGCAGACAATATATAAAAGAATAAAATCACACAAAAATAAATACAACAAAAAATTTAAAAGAGCTTACTGTTGGGGCAGACTTCAGATCCTCTGGAAGGTTATTCCCCACGTGTGGAGCATAGTAACTAAAAGCTGCTTCACCACATTTAGCTTTGACCCTGGGGACGGTAAACAGACCTGTTCCAGATGACCTGAGAGCTGGAGAAGGTTCATGATGCAGCAAGAGATGGGAGATGTATTTTGGCCCTAGATCATTCAGTGGTTTATAAACCAGTAGTGATATTTTAAACCCAATCCTCTGACGAACAGGAAGCCAGTGTGGTGATCTGAGAACTGGAGTGATGTGTTCTACTCTCTTGGTCTTAGTGAGGACTCTGGCAGCAGCGTTCTGAACGAGCTGCAGCTGACCGAGGGACTTTTCACAGAGACCGGTGAAAACACCATTACAGTAGTCAAGCAGACTGAAAATAAATGTATGGACAAGAGTTTCTAGATCTTGCTGAGACATAGGCCCTTTAACTCTTGCTATATTTTTAAGATGGTAGTAGGCTGACTTTGTAATTGTTTTAATGTGGCAATTAAAATTTAAGCTGGAGTCCATCACAACACCAAGGTTTTGGCTTGGTTTGTGTTCTGTATCAACAGAGATTCTAAGTGAGCACTGACTTTTAATCATACTTTTTTAGCACCAAACACAATTGTTTTAGTTTTCTCTTTGTTTAGCTGAAAAGCCAGAGGAATATGTGGGACAGTATCATGCAGGGAGTGCAAGATGGTGAACTGACAGCTAGGGGTAATGCCAGGAAAAATGTTGCTTCTTTCAGGGAGAAGTGAGGCAGTGATTGGGGGGCAGTGAGAGTAACTGGGTAATGGTAACGTCAGTGGTTCAGAGAGCTGATGAATCTCCTATGGATTATGCAAAATGTAAATATTGAGCCTATGAGGACAATCCAGAGAGACACAAAGGACTAGCTTTGTGTGCCAGCAACAAAGACACTAAGCAAGGGAGTGCCACAACAGATGTAGAAGGGTAAAGAAGATGACTGGTTACAACTAAGGCCTATCAGGATGTAGTTGGAGGCAGTGTCATAAAATGGGAGGAAAATGTGACAATTATTCATCAACACAGGCAGAAATAACAGCAGTGCCTTCTCTGTCCAAACAGATTAATAGAGCTGGTGAGATCAGCATCCTGGTCAGACAGACTCCATCACAAGTACTGGTCACCCACAGATGTACATAAGAGGTTTATTGGGGGGCTCGCAATGTGATATGTCAGTGACACAGTCATCAGTGTAAATAACTGATTGCCCCTTGCCCATAACTGGAGATATGATTTACAATACCAATGCAGAGCGTGAAGCAACAATGGCAGAAAGAATTGAGCCTCAGGTAGTTAAGATGGAGGGACTGCAGATTCCTGTGGATTTTTGGGTGTTGCAAACAACAAGGGTACAGTTCTGGGGATAGATACACTTAGTAAGGCAGATACTATCACAGACTCATGAAAGGAAGAAATAACATGAACAAGATTAGGACAGCAATAAGCATGATCCACAGAACAAATAAAATAATCCTTGGAGAGATAGAAGCTCCAAGCAAGGACAGGATATGGGAGAATGTTCGTGAATCACATCAGGAAGTCCTAAACGTCAAACATAATCAAGAACCGTTCGAAGAGGTGTAGCTGCCTGCGGAGGTAACAGCAATTAAAGTAAAGACACAGCAGAAAGGGAAGAGTAAGGCGCAGGAAGGAAATGAGCGTGCAGATCATGGGCAAGCAGAGAAAAGGAACACGTCGATAGAAATTGACAGTGTACAGGAAGCCACTGGGACGAGGTCCTGAGACCATCCCAAACCCTCCTGTAGATTGATCAAATAAATGAGAGACATCTGAGTGTTGTGACAGCTCACTGTAATGGCATGAAATGTGAAATGTTGCCTGTGCACCTGATACAGTTGGTGGCCCTGCCCAGAGAGTAACTACTGACAGCGATGACTGAGTTTCAGCTATCAGATATAGAAGGGCCAATACATAAATCACGCTGCCTTTTGAAGACTGGTTGACATTGAGAGGACAAAGTATCCAGGAAGAGGATGTGATCTGGATCATTTTATTGCCATCCCTGCTCAGTATTGTAGATGGACAGTTAGGGATGATAGTGTAGATGTAGATGTCCACACTGACATGATAGGATAATGATTGGAGAAGGGATCTGAAGTGAAGACAGTTTTTGCTGTCCTGCTTAACTAAATTTTCCTTAAAGACTGGCCCTCCTGGGACACTGGCAATTGGCAACTCAGGCTGGGATTGGCACGTGCTGATCCCTTGGCACCAAGGTCATGAAGGCAGGTCTAGAGGAGGCAGACAGCTGCCAGCCTGCCGATACAGAACTCTTCCGAAACAGTGATTGATGAAGACTGGTGGGGCAAGATAAAGGAGATGGAGTTATAGAGTGACAATACAGAAATACGCACTTCAGCCACTGCCTAGATCAAACCCTTTACAACAGTCCCATATTCATCCTGTTTCATTCTCTGGGCAATCCCATCCACTCCCCTAAGAACTTTCCAGACACCTAAACGCAAGGAGAATTTACAGTGGCCAATTAATCTACTGACACTCAGCTTTGGAGTGTAGGAGGGAATGATGGAGTCACACAGTCAGAGGGAGAGGGGACAAAACTGCACAGAGACAGCAGTGGAAGTCAGAATTAAACGTGGGTCACTGATCACTGGAGCTGTAAGTTATCAGCTTTATCATTGTGCCCCCTGAAGTTGATCAATCATGAGGAAAGATCAGGTAGGAGTTTTGAAAAATGAAAGATCCTTACTAAACTTAAAACATTTGCAAAGGCTAAATGCAAAGAGGATGCTTTCAAAAGCTGTCAAATCTAGGGCCCTGGTAAACAGAATTGATGGCTTTGTGTTTAGTTTGTAGTCAATAAACATTGACGGAGGGGCAGGTGGTTTGGAGGAAACAGTTAGCCTGCAGAAGGACCTAGACAGATTAGAAAAACAGGCAAAGAAGTGGCAAATGGAATACCACCCTTTCCGCCTCCTCGCTGAGTTGCCGGTCCTGACCGAGGCCACTTCTCCTCTTCCACCACTAAACACGGGCTGGAGCACCACATCCTCACCACCGGCCCACCCGTTCACAGCCGCACCAGGCTCCTCGACCTGGAGAAGCCAGTCATCGTCAAGGCTGAATTTGATGCCATTGAGTGTCTGGGCAGTCCATGAGCTTCCCCTCTCCATATCGTGCAAAAACCGCGGGGTAGGTGGCGTCCATGGGGCGATTACCGCCGCCTCAGTGGTGCCACGATCCGGTCCTGCACGTCCACAATTTCTCTGCCCACCTGGCAGGGAAAATTATTTTCTCGAAGGTGGACCTCGTTCGCGTTTATCACCAGGTCCCTGTCCACCCAAGTGACATTACTAAACCCGCTGTTATTACACTGTTCGGTTTGTTTGAGTTTCTTCGAATGCCATTCGGGCTGAAGAACGCGGCCCGACCTTTCAGCGTCTCATGAACAGTGTTGTCAGGGATTTGCCATTCCTGTTTGTTTACCTAGATGACATTTTGGTAGCCGGCTCTTCTAACGGCAACATCTCTTACACTTGAGAACCCTTTTCGAACGTCTTAGTCAGCACAGTCTTATCATCAACCCGGGGAAGTGCCAGGTTGGACTGTCCGTGGTCAATTTCCTCGGACACCGCGTCAATCCAGCGGGGTCAGTTCCCCTGCCGGCTAAAGTGGAGGCCGCTAACTGCTTCCCTCTGCCAGTCACCGTTAAGACCCTGCAGGAGTTTTTCAGCATGGTGAACTTTTATCACCGTTTTGTCCCCAGAACGGCTCAGCTCATGCGCGCCCTTTACGAGGCCCTAAGGGAAAAGCGGCCAAGCATGCCATGGACTGGACGGTGGAAAGGTCTAAGGCATCCTCGGACACTCTGCAGGTATTGCCTAATACAACGCTGCTGGCGCCCCCCTCCCAGACACTCTAACCACGGACACGTCGGATTGTGGTCGACGGCGTTTAGCAGCCTCTCGCCTCTTTTAGCTGTCAGCTTCGCCCCTGCGAGCGCAAGTACAGCACGTTCGACCGTGAGCTTACCTGCCTCAGGGGCAGTGTGGCATTTTCATTCCTCCGGGAGGCCCGTCCATTTACAGTTTTTGTGGATCATAAGCCCCTAACGATCGGCATGGCTAAGCTCTCTGAATTTTGCTCTGCTCGACAGCAGTACCATCTTTCTTTTATTTCAGAGTTCACCTCGGACATCCAGCACGTCGAGGGAAGTGTAACCTCGTGACTGACTGCCTTCCCCGCTCCCTCACTGGTGCTGTCCACTTGGGCGCGGACTACGCTCAGACCAGGTTTCGGACCCGAGCCTGCAGGTGCTGGGTTGAAATTGGTGGGCGTTGCTTTCAGTGACAGCGGTGTCTTACCACCGTGTGACGTGTCAACGGGGCGACCCAGGCCGGTATTGCCAGCCAGCTGGCGGTAGCGCGTTTTCGATGTGATCCACGGGCTTTCTCACTCGGCCGGAGAGCAGCACAGAAACTGGTGACAGGAAAGTTTGTGCAGCACGGGCCTCAGGAACTGACCGGGCTAGTGTTTGGTTTGGCGTGTCGACGCGGGAAGGTGTATAGGCGCGCCGGGGCTCCTTTCGCAGTCCCTGAGCTGCGTTTCGCCCGCGTGAATGTGGATTTGGTCGTCCCGCGGGTTTAATCGCCTCCTCACCGTCGTTGGTAGGACGACACATTGGCCAGAGGCAGTGCAGCTGTTGTCCATTTCAGCCGCGGAGCGGGCACGAACATTTGTTGGCTCATCGATCGCTTGGTTCGACCCCGTCGGATATCTCTTCAGACCGAGCGACGCAGTTTACGTCCGGGCTTTGGTGTGCGGTTGCCCGTGACCTGGGGGTCAAACTGCACCGGACCACGGCTCACCACCCTCAGGCCAATGGTCTGTGCGAGCGGTTCCACTGTTCAATGAAAGCCGTTCTCCGTGCATGCCTCAGTGTGTCGACAGAATGCCTTGGGTCATGTTGCACCTTCGGCCGTCTTCTGCGGAGCTCGTTTTCGGGCAACCCTCCGGGTTTCTCCCGATATCTCGGTCCACGGGCCCATTATCCGCTTCTCAGCAGCGGTCGGCTTCCATAGACAGCGCCAAAGCGTGTTCGCTCCGGTGCCCACGACGCAGCGTGGCCCGCCACGGCCGCACCTGTTGCCGGGTGTGCGGGAGGCGAAATATGTGTTTGTGCGTCAGGGTGGACATCAGGGTCGCCTTATCGCGGCCCGTTCCGCGTGTGGGAAGCGGGGGATAAGTTTTTCACGCTGGACTTTGGAGGCATCCCGGACAGTGTTTCAGTGGATCGTCTCAAGCCTGCCCATTTGGACCTGGACTCTCCAGTGAAAGTGCCACAGCCCCTGCGGAGGGGCCGACCTCCCTCCTCCAGACCGTCTGACATTGCCTGCTCCTCCCCAGCACCTGCCCGTGAAGGCAGGAGGAAGCTCGCTGAGTTTTGCGGACCCCTGCTCGGTTGACTTTGCCTGTTAGGGTGAATTGTGGGGGGGGGGGGGGTCGAGTGGCGTGTACAGGGACTCGTCACTTTCACCCGGCAGAGTTCACCCTGACTTTGCGAAGTTCGCCGTGTGTGGTACTTTGTACGTCATTACGTTTGTGGGGTGGGGGTTTTAGACGACATCACCATTTGTTGGCGGGGGAATAAAATGTACGTGAGAAGTAATTACACTTGTATCGGCTTTTCTCGACACTCCTACAACAGTAATCTTGAGAGGACTAAAATACAGAGAAAGTGTACTGTATAATACTGAGGCTTTATAAGGCATCTAATACACTTGTAGAGTATTGTGAGTAGTTTTGGGCCAGCATGTGCTGGTATTGGAGAGGGTTTAGAAGAGGCTCACAAAGTGAATGAGGAGCATTCACTGTTTAGAAGAATGAGGGGGGTATCTTATTGAAAACTATCGAACATTGAAAGGTCTAGATAGAGTGGACATGGAGAGGATGTTTCCCATAGTGAGGGAGTGTAGGACCAGAGGGCACAGCCTCAGAATCGAAGGACATCCCTTTAGAACTGAGATCAGGGTCCTGAATCTGTGTAATTTACTGCCACAGGTAGCTGTGAAGGACAGGCCATTGCGTATATTTAAAGTGGAAATGAGTGGGTCAAAGGTTACAGGGAGAAGGCAGGAGAATGTGATTGAGAGGTGTGCTGAATGACCTAATTCTGTTCCAATATCATGTGGTCTAAACATTTCAGACTGAGGTAGGAGGTGAGGTGAATCAGTCAAATCTGCCTGGAGGTGATGGTCTCTTCATGCCGCGGTGCTCTACAATCCATCCTGTCCTTGCAGACTTTTCCCAGCTTCATTGATTAGCACTGCATCCAATGGCATGCGTAAGTTATGCCTGTCTAAATGTCTTCAAAAATAGTGATTCGAACATAGAACAGTACAGCACAGCACAGGAACAGGTCAATTAAACTGATAGTCAAATGGCCAACTAAATTAATTCCTTCTGCTTACACAATATCCGTATCCTTCCATTTTCCTCGCATCCATGTGCTTATCTAAACATCTCTTAAAAGTCCCTGATGTATCTGCCTCTGTCACCGCCCCAGGCAGCTCATTCCAGAATATCTGTACAAAAAACATGCCCCTCCATCTCCTTTGAAATTACCTTAGATGCATGCCCTCTGAACCTTGGGGAAAAAATATTGTCTGTCTGTTCTATCGATGCCTTCCATAATCTTATAAACCTCTATTAGATCTCCCGTCAGCCTCTGCTGTTTCCAAGAAGACAACTCAAGTTTGTTCAATCTCCCATTACAGCACCCCTTCCAAAGTCTGAACACCCTCCCTATAACGGGGCGACTGGAACTGTAAGCAATACTCCAGATGCAGCCTAACTAGAATTTCATAAAACTGCAACATCCTGACTTTATTAGTTGAGGCATTGAGTTCCAAAGGCAAGCATGCCACATGCCTTCTTAATCACCCTATTCCATCACTGCATACCCAGTGATTGTAGCTGATTACACCATCTCCTCTGACAGTGTGTTCTGGCTATTGCCACTCGGGTGTACAGAACTTACCCTTGGGTCCCATTTTAAAACTCCTTTCACTTCCAGGGCCCAAAGGATTAATTACTAACCTTGGCTTTCTTATGCATTTCATTCACCTGGCCTGATGGATGGAACTGAAAATATCACTAGCATCAAAATTATATAAATTCTAGAAAGCAGTTAGCAATGTTAGGAATGACAGCAAGAAAATCTGGAATTTGTTCCTTGGCCTTCAGTTTCTGTGATAGATGCTCGTCCATTTGCATATTGCTGGTATGTCTTTTTAGTTTGTAAGAATTTTTACCTGGGTTTGGAAATCCTTTGTGTTTTAGAAGTCTGTTGTAATTTGGAAACCTTTTAAGTTAGCAACAGTGTACTGCTTTGATCACCTTGTCCTACAATAGACTTTCTTTTGTTTTAATTATATTCATTCTTATAAACATTGAGCATAATTTATATTTTTGTGAATGTCATGTGTCTTTACTTTTTTAATTGTACATCTACCTCATCTTTTTAGCCACGGGTGAGATACCAGAAGGCTGGAGGTTGGCTAACTTCATGCCTTTGTAGAGCTGAGAGAACAAGCCAGAGAACTACGGGACAGTGATAGGGAATTTACCGGGGGAAATCCAGAGGAACAGGATCTAGCAATATTTGCAAGGGCAAGGACAGATTCAAAATATTTAACATGGCAATTTGTGTTGGAAATGGTCTCTTGAATTTGATTGAGTTTTGTGGAATAGACGAGGAAGAGAATTGACAAGAGTGGGATATTACGTTTTGTGTCAATGGAACTCAGCAGGGTCTTTGACAAGGCCCTGTGTGATCAGGGTCATCTGGAATGTTAAATTGCATAGGATATGGAGTGAGCTATCCAACTGGACTGTAGATGTTTTAAAGTTGAAATTTAATATCCAAGTACTGTGTGTATTCTATATACAACCTTGAGATTCACCTTCTTGCTCGCCCTTGCAAAACAAAGAAACACGATAGAATTCACAGGGGGAAAAAACAGACACACAACAGAGACCAACACATTTCCAAAGTACAAATCATGCAGGTAGTGAAAAAAAAGCAACAAATGACCCAGGGACACAGGGACATAAATTGCAGCAGAGTCCCTGAAACTGAGCTGTGGGAGCCAGTTTAGCACTGAGAGGTGAAGAGGACTTCAGTGTTTATCTAGGAGGGAGCTGTTTAACTCATCTCCTTCTACCTCAGGCCACCAACATATCAATCACCCCTCGTATAAGGAGTAAAAGTGAAGTGAGAGTGGCTATCAGACTGCTGGAGGGGTAGTAATGGGAGACAATGATTAAGTGAATAAGTATTTTGCATCAGTCTTCACTGTGGAAGACACTAGCAGTATGGTGCAAGTTCCAAGTGTCGGGTCATGCAGTGTGTGAAGTTACCATTTGCAAGGGGGGAGTGCTTGGGGGAGACTGGAACTTCTAAAGGTAGATTAGTCATCTGGACCAGATGGTGTACACCCCAGGGTTCTGAAAAAGGTGGCTGAAGAGATTGTGGAGGCATTAGTAATGATCTTTCAAGAATCACTAGATCCTGGAGCAGTTCTGGAAGACTGGAAAATTGGAAATGTCTCACCACTCT
Organism: Mobula birostris; assembly: GCF_030028105.1. NCBI lineage: Eukaryota > Metazoa > Chordata > Chondrichthyes > Myliobatiformes > Myliobatidae > Mobula > Mobula birostris. The sequence goes on from NC_092379.1 coordinate 57,795,946, forward strand.
TCAAGAAGGGAGAGGGTCAGAGGAAAGGAAACTATAGGCCAGTTAGACTGACCTTAGTAGTTGGGAAGTTGTTGGAGTTGATTATTAAGGATGTGGTTTCGGGGTACTTGGAGGCCCATTATAAAATTGGCCATAGTCACATGGTTTCCTCAAGGAAAAATTTTGCCTGACAGATCTATTGGAGTTCTTTGAAGAAATGACAAACAGGATAGACAAAGGAGAACCTGTTGATGTTGTGTACTTGTATTTGCAGGAGGCCCTTGACAAGGTGCCACACATGAGCCTGCTAAACAAGTTACAAGCTCATGGCATTACAGGAAAGATTTTAACAGCCGGCTGATTGGCAGGAGGCAAAGGGTGGGGATGAAGGGAGTGTTTTCTGGGTGGCTGCTGTTGACTAGTGGTGTTCTACAGGGATCTGTGTGGGATCAATTCTCTTTGCATTGTATGTCAATGATGTGACTGATTGAGTTGATGTCTTTGTTGCAAAGTTTGCAGATGATATGAAGATACATGGAGGGGCAGGTAGGTTTGAGGAAGTAGAGAGGCTGCAGAAGGACTTTGACAGATTAGGAGAGTGGGTAAAGAAGTGGCAGATGAAATACAGTGTTGAAGTGTATGGTCATGCACTTCAGTAGAAGAAAGAAAAGGGTTGACTATTTTCTAAATGGAGATAAAATATAAAAGTGAGTTGCAAAGGGACTTGGGAGTCCTTGTTCAGGATTCCCTGAAAGTTAATTTGCAGGTTGTCTGTGGTGAGGAAGGGAAATGTGATAGCATTCATTTCAAGAATAAAAAGCAAACACTTTTTATGGGTTGTAGGGACGCTGTTACATGTTTTGGGCTTGTGAGGCCTGCTGGTGCCTATACCTCTCCCAGTCAGACCACAGCCAATGTCCTCCAACTCGGTGGCTTGCCCTGGTCTCGAACATGAGTCCGTTGTAGTTGTTCAGAGAACCCATCTGCCCCGGACGGTGACTGCATCAAAGGAGGTCCTTCACCCAGCATTGCTATATTAACAGCACCTCTTCACATTGTTTAGCCCACCAGCTGAAGTGGGGCACCAGGGTGTGCCACTTGGGGAGGCTGACATGAGAGATTTAGGAGATGGATGAGGACCAGTGACGCCCGTCCACCCTACTGCTCCAATGTCTTGTGGTCTCATTCAGAGCACTGTTGTAATGAATTGATCTGTATGGGTGGTGTGTAAAACAAGTTTTTCACTGTATCTTGATATATGTCAATAACAAGCCAATTTCTCCAACCACTCCTTGTAGCACATGCCCTCTAATCCATACAGCATCTTGGCAAACCTCTTCTGCACCTTCTTCAAAGTCTTGACATCCTTCCTATGGATGGACAAGGTTGAATAGCAGGGGAATTAAGGGTTAAGGGGAAAAGGCAAGTAAGTGGAGATGAGTCCATGGTCAGATCAGCCATGGTCTTATTGAATGGTGGAGAAGGCTGGAGGAGGCCAGATTGCCTACTCCTGCTCCTATTTCTTGTGTTCCTATAATTGGACAGGCAGATGTGGCCCAACCAGGATGTTCTTAATGTCAAACCTGTCACAATTAATGGCAGCCTGCTCATGCTGTATTAAAGCTGTAATTAAGTACAGCAAGAAATCTTAATGGAAGCTTGTAGTTTCCTTTTATAGTTTAACTGCGTATAGTGCTCCAGGGGTAGGTACAGAGCTTCCATTGGTGCCTGAAGTTAAACTATTCGGTTCTAACTTAGTTGCAGTCCCAACAGGCAGTTGTAGGGCACTACTGAACTGGAAGCCTCTAATACTTCACCAGCTGGTTCTCCTCTTGTGATTTATGCACTAGGTCATAGCCCTTGGAAAAGTGGCAGAGGATATGAAGAGAAACAGAATACCAAAGACCATTTTCAGAAAGTGGTGTTAACTCTATTTATCTAAAACGGATGTTTTGCATTAACATTCAGGGTAATTAGATACAAACCAGGCACCGCTGGAATGTCATCCTGTTCCACCAGTTTTATGTTGCAATATTAATGCCAGGTTGAGCACTTCTTGGGGCATTGTAAATATAGGGCAGAAGTATTCTGGGGGAGGAAATACTTTAAATTTTGTTATAATTAACTGTTAACAGTAAACACTCAATCGTAGAACTGTGTCACACAGGAGGAAACCATTCAGCCCAAGATCTTGTGCCGAACTATTTAAACTGGTTACTAAGCAGCTCACTGATGTATCCGTTCTGCTGCACAATGTCACTATCCCTCCATTCTCTGCATATTCATGTGCTCATTCAGACATCTTGTTAATGCCTCCCCCATCCCTGCAGCACATTCCAGACAAACACCAGCTTTTGTACATAAAACCTGTCCTGCACATCTCCTTTGAATTTACCCCTTCTCAACTTCAATCAATGCGCTCTAATATTGGACATTTTTATCCTGGAGAAAAAGATATCTTTTTTTACTCTATCCATGCTTCTCATAATCTTATGAAGTTGGTATCAGGTCTCCTCTCAGCCACCAAAAGTCAGATTTGTCACCTTCTACACCTACCACATGCCCTCTAAATCTAGGCAGCATTTATGTAAGCCTCTTCTAAATGCTTTCCAAAGCCTCATATCCTTCCAATAATTCAGTAACTAAAATTGTGTCCAGAGGCAGTCTAATGAGTGTTCTATAAAGCTGAAAATCAACTTCCTGACTCTTGAACCCAATGCCTCAATTAATAAAGGCAAACATGTCCTGTGCCTTCTTTACCACCTTGTCAGCCTGTGCGTCCACTTTCAAGGAGTTACGGACTTGGACTTTAAGATCCCTCTGTACACCTGCACTGTTCAAGGCCTTTCCATCCACTCTGTATTGTCCATTTGCATTTTATCTCCCAAAGTGCAACAGCTCACTGATCTCCACCAGCCATTTCCTCTCCTATACTAACAACTGATCTGTATCTCACTTTATCCTTTAGCAATCTTCTATACCAGGGATCGGTAACCTTTTTGCCTCTATGGGCCGGATCGCGTATTAATGAGTGGACGGTGGGCCAGATAAATGCAATAAAAAACTTGAAATATGGGAATTATCCATTTATGTTTTGCCTCAATAAATAACACATGCTAGAAAATCATTTGTCCTTAAGGTTGCCTACTTCTGTTCTATACCATCAGCAATACCAACCTTTATATTGCTGTCCTAGAGTGTGTCCTAGAGTCCATTCTCACGTACGGTTGCGAGACATCGACTCTCACCAAGACTATATGAGAGTCTCTAGATAGTTGCTGTACATGAATGCTCCGGATGGCTCTTGACGTGAGTTGGCAACAGCACATGACGGACATCGAGCTCTATAACAACCTACCGATGCTCACCACTAAAATCGAGGCGAGAAGACTGCAACTAGCGGGGCTCTGTCTACGCCACCCCGAGCTACCTGCCAGCCTAGTCATCATATGGGAGCCCAAGCATGGGACGATGAACCCTGGGCGCCCTCCCAAGACTATGGTCAACACGCTCCTAGAAGACAGCAACCCAGCTAATGTAGATGAACTGAACACACTGATGAGGGAGCGGGAGAAGTGAAGAGTCTGTCATCGTGACTGACGCCGGCCCCCTAGGCCTGAGTCGACGTAGTAAGAATAGTATCCTATCGAATATTGAAAGGCCTTGATAGGTGGACGTAGAGAGGTAGTTTCCTATAGTGGTGAGTCTATGACCAGAGGGCACAGCTTCAGAATAGAAGGATGTCCTTCAAAACAGATGAGGAGGAAATTCTTTAGCTCAAGAGTAGTGGATCTCTGCAATGTGGAGGACAAGTCAGTAAGTATATTTAAAGCGGAAGTTGACAGGTTTTTGATTAGTCAGGATGCAAAGGTTATGGGAAGAAGGGAAGAGAATGGGATGAGAGGAATTATCAATCAGCCACAGTGGAATGGTTGGGCAGACTTTGGTCAAAATAGTCTAATTCAGAGAGGAGAAGATGGCGGCGCGACGCAGCGCGCATGACCATTACGAATGAATATCAATATGTGTAACTAGGGGCCGTGCACAATCCGGATTTGATGGGGAAAGCCATGAAGCGCAGAAGAACATCTGGAGAAACTTCCGAAATGCCTGCTTCGCTGCCGCTGCTACTGTGTGATTAAGAATCTCCGGAGGCGAAGCCCCCAATCCTCGGCTTTGCGTATCGCCTGTTGCTGGGGCCGGAGTTGAAAGGCTCGGAAGAGATGGTGCTCGGTGTCAAATAGGTGATCGGAGCCTCGGAGTTTTTCGGACGGACTCGGTGTCGGACTGTGGTCAGATGCTTCCGGAAGCTGCATCGGCAAGTTGGCGGCGCTGGAGGTTTACCATCTGTGTGAGATGATGGGACTTTCCAGAGACTTTAAGACTTTTACTCTGCCATGCTCTGTTCTTATCAAATTACGGTATAGCTTTGCACTGTTGTAACTATATGTTATAATTATGTGGTTTTTGTCAGTTTTTAAGTTGGTCTGTCATGTCTTTTCATGATATCATTCTGGAAAAACATTTTGATCATTTCTTCATGCATGCATTACTAAATGACAAAAATGTGGCTTGCGTGTCCTCATAATCATAATAAATCTGTGTTCTAAGCTGAATGGTCTAATTCTGTGCACAGTAGAAGACAATGGTTAGACCACACTCGAAGCATCGTGTTCAGTATAAAACATTGGTTAGACCACACTCGGAGCATCGTGTTCAATATAAGACACTGGTTAGACCAAACTTGGAGCATCGAGTTCGGTATGAGACACTGGTTAGACCACACTCGCAGCATAGTGTTCAGTATAAGACACTGGTTAAACCACACTCGGAGCATGGTGTTCAGTATAAGACACTGGTTAGACCACACTCGGAGCATCGTTTTCAGTATAAGACACTGGTTAGACCACAATTGGAGAATGGTGTTCAGTATAAGACACTGGTTAGACCAAACTCGGAGCATCGTGTTCAGTATAAGACACTGGTTAGACCACACTCGGAGCATCGTGTTCAGTATAAGACACTGGTTAGACCACACTTGGGGAATGGTGTTCAGTATAAGACACTGGTCAGACCAGATTTGGAGCATCGTGTTCAGTACAAGACACTGGTTAAACCACACTCGGAGCATCGTGTTGAGTATGAAACACTGGTTAGACCACCCTTGGAGAATGGTGTTCAGTATAAGACACTGGTTAGAGCACACTCGCAGCATAGTCTTCAGTATAAGACACTGGTTAAACCACACTCGGAGCATGGTGTTCAATATAAGACACTGCTTAGACCACACTCGGAGCATCGTGTTCAGTATAAGAGACTGGTTAGACCACACTCGGAGCATCGTGTTCAATATAAGACACTGGTTAGACCACACTCGGAGTATCGTGTTCAGTTTCAGAGACTGGTTAGACCACACACGGAGCATCGTGTTCAGTATAAGACACTGGTTAGACCACACTAGGAGCATCGTGTTCAGTATGAGACACTGGTTAGACCACACTCGGAGCATCGTGTTCAGTATAAGACAATGGTTCGACCACACTTGGAGAATGGTGTTCAGTATAAGACACTGGTTAGACCACACTCGGAGCATAGTGTTCAGTATAAGACACTGGTTAGACCACACTCGGAGCATTGTGTTCAGTATAAGACACTGGTTAAACCACACTCGGAGCATCGTGTTGAGTATGAAACACTGGTTAAACCACACTCGGAGCATCGTGTTCAGTATAAGACACTGGTTAGACCAAACTCGGAGCATCGTGTTCAGTATAAGACACTGGTTAGACCACACTCGGAGCATCGTGTTCAGTATAAGACACTGGTTAGACCACACTCGGAGCATCGTGTTCAGTATAAGACACTGGTTAGACCACACTCGGAGCATCGTGTTCAGTATAAGAGACTGGTTAGACCACACTCGGAGCATCGTGTTCAGTATAAGACAATGGTTCGACCACACTTGGAGAATGGTGTTCAGTATAAGACACTGGTTAGATCACACTCGGAGCATCGTGTTCAGTATAAGACACTGGTTAGACCACACTCGGTGCATCGTGTTCAGTATAAGACACTGGTTAGAGCACACTCGGAGAATAGTGTTCAGTATAAGACACTGGTTAGACCACACTCGGAGCATCGTGTTCAGTATAAGACACTGGTTAGAGCACACTCGGAGCATAGTGTTCAGTATAAGACACTGGTTAGACCACACTCGGAGCATCGTGTTCAGTATAAGACACTGGTTAGACCAAACTCGGAGCATCGTGTTCAGTATAAGACACTGGTTAGACCACACTCGGAGCATCGTGTTCAGTATAAGAGACTGGTTAGACCACACTCGGAGCATCATGTTCAGTATGAGACACTGGTTAGACCACACTCGGAGTATCGTGTTCAGTATAAGACAATGGTTAGACCACACTCGGAGCATCGTGTTCAGTATAAGACAATGGTTCGACCACACTTGGAGAATGGTGTTCAGTATAAGACACTGGTTAGATCACACTCGGAGCATCGTGTTCAGTATGAAACACTGGTTAGACCACACTCGGAGTATCGTGTTCAGTATAAGAGACTGGTTAGACCACACTCGGAGCATCGTGTTCAATATGAGACACTGGTTCGACCAAACTCGGAGCATGGTGTTCAGTATGGGACACTGGTTAGACCACACTCGGAGCATTGTGTTTAGTATGAGACACTGGTTAGATCACACTTGGAGAATGGTGTTCAGTATAAGACACCGGTTAGAGCACACTCGGAGCATCGTGTTCAGTATGATACAATGGTTAGACCACACGCTGAGCATCATGGACAGTGCAAGATACGGGTTAGACCACACTCGGAGCATCGTGTTCAATATAAGACACTGGTTAGACCACACTCGGAGCATCGTGTTCAGCATAAGACACTGGCTGGAGCACACTCAAAGTATCGTGTTCAGTATAAGATGCTGGTTAGACCACACTCGGAGCATCGTGTTGAGTATGAAACACTGGTTAGACCACACTCGGAGCATCGTGTTCGGTATGAGACACTGGTTAGGACACACTCGGAGCATCGTGTTCAGTATAAGAGACTGGTTAGACCACACTCGGAGCATGGTGTTCAGTATAAGACACTGGTTAGAGCACACTCGGAGCATCGTGTTCAGTATAAGACACTGGTTAGACCACACTCGGAGCATCGTGTTCAGTATAAGACAATGGTTCGACCACACTTGGAGAATGGTGTTCAGTATAAGACACGGTTAGAGCACACTCGCAGCATAGTGTTCGGTATGACACACTGGCTAGAGCACACTCGGAGCATCGTGTTCAGTATAAGACACTGGTTAAACCACACTCGGAGCATGGTGTTTAGTATGAGACACTGGTTAGATCACACTTGGAGAATGGTGTTCAGTATAAGACACCGGTTAGAGCACACTCGGAGCATCGTGTTCAGTATGATACAATGGTTAGACCACACGCTGAGCATCATCGACAGTGCAAGATACGGGTTAGACCACACTCGGAGCATCGTGTTCAATATAAGACACTGGTTAGACCACACTCGGAGCATCGTGTTCAGCATAAGACACTGGCTGGAGCACACTCAGAGTATTGTGTTCAGTATAAGATGCTGGTTAGACCACACTCGGAGCATCGTGTTCAGTATAAGACACTGGTTAGACCACATTCGGAGCATCGTGTTCAGTATAAGAGACTGGTTAGACCACACTCGGAGCATCGTGTTCAGTATAGGACACTGGTTAGACCACACTCGGAGCATCGTGTTCAGTAGAGGACACTGGTTAGACCACACTCGGAGCATCGTGTTCAGTATAAGAGATTGGTTAGATCACACTCGGAGCATCGTGTTGAGCATGAAACACTGGTTAGACCACACTTGGAGAATGGTGTTCAGTATAAGACACTAGTTAGACCACACTCGCAGCATAGAGTTCAGTATAAGACACTGGTTAGACCACACTTGGGGAATGGTGTTCAGTATAAGACACTGGTTAGACCAGATTTGGAGCATCGTGTTCAGTACAAGACACTGGTTAAACCACACTCGGAGCATCGTGTTGAGTATGTAACACTGGTTAGACCACCCTTGGAGAATGGTGTTCAGTATAAGACACTGGTTAGAACACACTCGCAGCATAGTCTTCAGTATAAGACACTGCTTAGACCACACTCGGAGCATCGTGTTCAGTATAAGAGACTGGTTAGACCACACTCGGAGCATTGTGTTCAATATAAGACACTGGTTAGACCACACTCGGAGTATCGTGTTCAGTTTCAGAGACTGGTTAGACCACACACGGAGCATCGTGTTCAGTATAAGACACTGGTTAGACCACACTAGGAGCATCGTGTTCAGTATGAGACACTGGTTAGACCACACTCGGAGCATCGTGTTCAGTATAAGACAATGGTTCGACCACACTTGGAGAATGGTGTTCAGTATAAGACACGGTTAGAGCACACTCGGAGCATAGTGTTCAGTATAAGACACTGGTTAGCCCAGATTTGGAGAATGGTGTTCAGTATAAGACACTGGTTAGACCACACTTGGAGAATGGTGTTCAGTATAAGACACTGGTTAGAGCACACTCGGAGCATCGTGTTCAGTATAAGACACTGGTTAGCCCAGATTTGGAGCATGGTGTTCAGTATAAGACACTGGTTAGAGCACACTCGGAGCATCGTGTTCAGTATAAGAAATTGGTTAGACCACACTCGGAGCATCGTGTTCAGTATAGTACACTGGTTAGACCACACTCGGAGCATCGTGTTCAGTATAGGACACTGGTTAGACCACACTCGGAGCATCGTGTTCAGTATAAGAGACTGGTTAGACCACACTCGGACCATCGTGTTGAGCATGAAACACTGGTTAGACCACACTTGGAGAATGGTGTTCAGTATAAGACACTGCTTAGAGCACACTCGGAGCATCGTGTTCGGTATAAGAAATTGGTTAGACCACACTCGGAGCATCGTGTTCAGTATAGGACACTGGTTAGACCACACCCGGAGCATCGTGTTCAGTATAAGAGACTGGTTAGACCACACTCGGACCATCGTGTTGAGCATGAAACACTGGTTAGACCACACTTGGAGAATGGTGTTCAGTATAAGACACTAGTTAGACCACACTCGCAGCATAGAGTTCAGTATAAGACACTGGTTAGACCACACTTGGGGAATGGTGTTCAGTATAAGACACTGGTTAGACCAGATTTGGAGCATCGTGTTCAGTACAAGACACTGGTTAAACCACATTCGGAGCATCGTGTTGAGTATGAAACACTGGTTAGACCACCCTTGGAGAATGGTGTTCAGTATAAGACACTGGTTAGAGCACACTCGCAGCATAGTCTTCAGTATAAGACACTGGTTAAACCACAATCGGAGCATGGTGTTCCCTATAAGACGCTGGTTAGACCACACTCGGAGCATAGTGTTCAGTATAAGAAACTGGTTAGAGCACACTCGGAGCATCGTGTTCGGTATGACACACTGGCTAGAGCACACTCGGAGCTTCGTGTACAGAATAAGACACTGGTTAAACCACACTCGGAGCATGGTGTTTAGTATGAGACACTGGTTAGATCACACTTGGAGAATGGTGTTCAGTATAAGAGACTGGTTAGACCACACGCGGAGCATCGTGTTCAGTATAAGACACTGGTTAGACCACACTCGGAGCATCGTGTTCAGTACAAGAGACTGGTTAGACCACACTCGGAGCATTGTGCTCAATATAAGACACTGGTTAGACCACACTCGGAGTATCGTGTTCAGTATAAGAGACTGGTTAGACCACACTCGGAGCATCGTGTTCAGTATAAGACACTGGTTCGACCAAACTTGGAGCATGGTGTTCAGTATGGGACACTGGTTAAAGCACACTCGGAGCATGGTGTTCAGTATAAGACATTGGTTCGACCAAACTCTGAGCATCGTGTTCAATATAAGACACTGGTTAGACCAAATTTGGAGCATCGAGTTCGGTATGAGACACTGGTTAGACCACACTCGGAGCATCGTGTTCAGTATAAGACACTGGTTAGACCACACTCGGAGCATAGTGTTCAGTATAAGAAACTGGTTAGAGCACACTCGGAGCATCGTGTTCGGTATGACACACTGGCTAGAGCACACTCGGAGCATCGTGTTCAGTATAAGAAATTGGTTAGACCACACTCGGAGCATCGTGTTCAGTATAGGACACTGGTTAGACCACACTCGGAGCATCGTATTCAGTATAAGAGACTGGTTAGACCACACTCGGACCATCGTGTTGAGTATGAAACACTGGTTAGACCACACTTGGAGAATGGTGTTCAGTATAAGACACTGGTTAGACCACACTCGGAGCATCGTGTTCAGTATAAGAAATTGGTTAGACCACACTCGGAGCATCGTGTTCAGTATAGGACACTGGTTAGACCACACTCGGAGCATCGTGTTCAGTATAAGACACTGGTTAGACCACACTCGGAGCATCGTGTTCAGTATAAGACACTGGTTAGACCACACTTGGGGAATGGTGTTCAGTATAAGACACTGGTTCGACCAGATTTGGAGCATCGTGTTCAGTACAAGACACTGGTTAAACCACACTCGGAGCATCGTGTTGAGTATGAAACACTGGTTAGACCACCCTTGGAGAATGGTGTTCAGTATAAGACACTGGTTAGAGCACACTCGCAGCATAGTCTTCAGTATAAGACACTGGTTAAACCACACTCGGAGCATGGTGTTCCCTATAAGACACTGGTTAGACCACACTCTGAGCATCGTGTTCAATATAAGACACTGGTTAGACCAAACTTGGAGCATCGAGTTCGGTATAAGACACTGGTTAGACCACACTCGGAGCATCGTGTTCAGTATGAGACACTGGTTAGACCACACTCGGAGCATAGTGTTCAGTATAAGAAACTGGTTAGAGCACACTCGGAGCATCGTGTTCAGTATAAGAGACTGGTTAGACCACACTCGGAGCATCGTGTTCAGTATAAGACACTGGTTCGACCAAACTTGGAGCATGGTGTTCAGTATGGGACACTGGTTAGACCACACTCGGAGCATTGTGTTCAATATAAAACACTGGTTAGACCACACTCGGATCATCGTGTTCAGTATGAGACACTGGTTAGACCAAACTCGGAGCATCATGTTCAGTATAAGACACTGGTTAGACCACACTAGGAGCATCGTGTTCAGTATGAGACACTGGTTAGACCACACTCGGAGCATCGTGTTCAGTATAAGACAATGGTTCGACCACACTTGGAGAATGGTGTTCAGTATAAGACACTGGTTAGATCACACTCGGAGCATCGTGTTCAGTATAAGACACTGGTTAGACCACACTCGGAGCATCGTGTTCAGTATAAGACACTGGTTAGACCACACTCGGAGCATCGTGTTCAATATAAGACACTGGTTAGACCACACTCGGAGTATCGTGTTCAGTATAAGAGGCTGGTTAGACCACACTCGGAGCATCGTGTTCAGTATAAGACACTGGTTAGACCACACTCGGAGCATCGTGTTCAATATAAGACACTGGTTAGACCACACTCGGAGTATCGTGTTCAGTATAAGAGACTGGTTAGACCACACTCGGAGCATCGTGTTCAGTATAAGACAATGGTTCGACCACACTTGGGGAATGGTGTTCAGTATAAGACACTGATTAGATCACACTCGGAGCATCGTGTTCAGTATAAGACACTGGTTAGACCACACTCGGAGCATCGCGTTCAGTATAAGACACTAGTTAGACCACACTCGCAGCATAGAGTTCAGTATAAGACACTGGTTAGACTACACTTGGGGAATGGTGTTCAGTATAAGACACTGGTTAGACCAGATTTGGAGCATCGTGTTCAGTACAAGACACTGGTTAGACCACACTCGGAGCATCGTGTTCAGTATGAGACATCTGTTAGACCACACTTGGAGAATGGTGTTCAGTATAAGACACTGGTTAGACCACACTCGGAGCATAGTGTTCAGTATAAGACACTGGTTAGAGCACACTCGGAGCATCGTGTTGAGTATAAGACACTGGTTAAATCACACTCGGAGCATCGTGTTCAGTATAAGACACTGGTTAAATCACACTCGGAGCATCGTGTTCAGTATAAGAGACTGGTTAGACCACACTCGGAGCATCGTGTTCAGTATAAGACACTGGTTAGACCACACTCGGAGCATCGTGTTCAGTATAAGACACTGGTTAGACCACACTCGGAGCATCGTCTTCAGTATAAGACACTGGTTAGACCACCGTCGGAATCGTGTTCAGTATGAGACACCTGTTAGACCACACTCGGACCATCGTGTTGATTTCTGGTCACCGCATTAGAGGAAGGATGTGGAAGTTTTTGAGTGGATGTCAGGAGATTTACCAAGAGGATGTCTGGATTAGAAAGTGTATAATATGATGATAGGTTGAGTGAGGTAGAGCTTTTCTGTTTGGAGGGGAGGAGGATAAGAGATGATCTGATAGAGATGTACAAGCTGCAAAGAGGCTTTGATCGAGTATACAACCGGAGACTTTTTCCCAAGGTAGAAATGGCTAATACCAGGGAGGTATAACTTTTCAGATGCTGGGAGAAAAGTATAAGGTGCGGCTCAAAGGTTGCTCAAAGGGTTGGTAGAACATTGTGGGCTGAATGACCCTCACAGTTCTATATTATTAGTGGGCCTAACTATCTGGAATTCCGGAAAGAAGAGGATCAAACTCAATTTTTTTATGATATATTATGGGGTGCCGTTGCATAATCAGGACATCCTGGATTCCAAATAAGCCGTGGAATGTTCTGTCTTTTATATAATACGTACAGAAACAAGATGTTCGAAGAAGGAAGTCTGAGAACCGGAGCAGGAGTGCGGAGGAAGCCATTTTTGAATTTTTCGTTTTTATTCCATCGGCGTTCAGAAAGGCAGGACTGCGCAGGCGTGTGACGTCGGGCAGTGAAGCGCGAAAAATTTAAAAGGAACAGAGCCTCATATAGTGGGCAGCGCAGTTTGTGGGCAGCAGAGTGAGCCGGGAGCAGAGTGAAGGCTTCAGGCCTTCGGCTCAACGGGCTCAGGCAGAAATGGGTGAGGCGAGGAAGGTTTGGTATTCATTTTTTGTTGTTATTTGAGGAAAGGGGCAGCATGAGTGTGAGGGCAGTTTGTTGTTCTCGGTGCCGGATGTGGGAGGCCCTGGAGTCGCCAAGCCTCCCGGACGTGCACCAGGTGCGCCGAGATGCAGCTCTTAAGGGACCGCGTTAGGGAACTGGAGCTGCAGCTCGATGACCTTCGTCTGGTCAGGGAGATTGAGGGGTTGATAGAGAGTAGTTACAGGCAGGTGGTCACACCGGGGCCACGGGAGGCAGACAAGTGGGTCACGGTTAGGAGGGGGAAGGAGAAGAGTCAGGTAACAGAGAGTACCCCGGTGGCTGTGCCCCTTAACAATAGGTACTCCTGTTTGAGTACTGTTGGCGGGGACAGCTTACCCGGGGGAAGTGACAGTGGCCGTGCCTCCGGCACAGAGTCCAGCCCTGTAGCTCAGAAGGGTAGGGAAAGGAAGAGGAGGGCAATTGTGATAGGGGACTCGATAGTAAGGGGGTCAGATAGGCGATTCTGTGGACGCAGTCCAGAGACCCAGATGGTAGTTTGCCTCCCTGGTGCCAGGGCCCAGGATATTTCTGATCGCGTCCAAGATGTTCTGAAGTGGGAGGGTGAACAGCCAGAGGTCGTGGTACGTATAGGTACCAATGACATAGGTAGGAAAAGGGAAGAGGTCCTGAAAGGAGAATATAGGGAGTTAGGAAGGGAGTTGAGAAAAAGGACTGCAAAGGTAGTGATCTCGGGATTACTGCCTGTGCCACGCGACAGTGAGAGTAGGAATGCGATGAGGTGGAGGATAAATGCGTGGCTGAGGGATTGGAGCAGGGGACAGGGATTCAAGTTTTTGGATCATTAGGACCTCTTTTGGTGCAGACGTGACCTGTACAAAAAGGACCGGTTACACTTGATTCCGAGGGGGACCAATATCCTGGTGGGGAGATTTGCGAGGGCTACTGAGGTGACTTTAAACTAGAGTGGTTGGGGGGTGGGAATCAAATTAAAGACACTAGGAGAGAGGAGGTTAGTTCACAACAGGGGATGGGAACAAGCGCAGAGAGACAGAGGGGTGTAAAATGAGGGTAGAAGCAAAAGTTAGTAAGGTGAAAAGTAAAAGTGGCAGGCCGGCAAATCCAGGGCAAAAATCAAAAAGAGCCACTTTTCAACATAATTGTATAAGGGCTAAGAGTGTTGTAAAGGCAAGCCCGAAGGCTTTGTGTGTCAATGCAAGGAGCATTCATAAGAAGGTGGATGAATTAAAAGTGCAGATTGTTATTAATGAATATGATATAGTTGGGATCACAGAGACATGACTCCAGGGTGACCAGGGATGGGAGCTCAACATTCAGGGATATTCAATATTCAGGAGGAATAGACACGAAATAAAAGGAGGTGGGGTAGCATTGCTGGTTAGAGAGGAGATTAACGCAATAGAAAGGAAGGACATTAGCCGGGAGGATGTGGAATCGATATGGGTAGAGCTGCATAACACTAAGAGGCAGAAAACGCTGGTGGGAGTTGTGTACAGGCCACCTAACAGTAGTAGTGAGGTTGGGGATGGTATTAAACAGGAAATTAGAAATGTATGCAATAAAGGAACAGCAGTTATAATGGGTGACTTCAATCTACATGTAGATTGGGTGAACCAAATTGGTAAAGGTGCTGAGGAAGAGGATTTCTTGGAATGTATGCGGGATGGTTTTTTGAACCAACATGTCGAGGAACCAACTAGAGAGCAGGCTATTCTAGACTGGGTTTTGAGCAATGAGGAAGAGTTAATTAGCAATCTTGTCGTGAGAGGCCCCTTGGGTAAGAGTGACCATAATATGGTGGAATTCTTTATTAGGATGGAGAGTGACATAGTTAATTCAGAAACAAAGGTTCTGAACTTAAAGAGGGGTAACTTTGAAGGTATGAGACGTGAATTACCTAAGATAGACTGGCAAATGACACTTAAACGGTTGACGGTGGATATGCAATGGCAAGCATTTAAAGATCGCATGGATGAACTATAACAATTGTTCATCCCAGTTTGGCAAAAGAATAAATCAAGGAAGGTAGTGCACCCGTGGCTGACAAGGGAAATTAGGGATAGTATCAAATCCAAAGAAGAAGCATACAAATTAGCCAGAAAAAGTGGCTCACCTGAGGACTGGGAGAAATTCAGAGTCCAGCAGAGGAGGACAAAGGGCTTAATTAGGAAGGGGCAAAAAGATTATGAGAGAAAACTGGCAGGGAACATTAAAACTGACTGTAAAAGCTTTTATAGATATGTGAAAAGAAAAAGATTGGTTAAGCCAAATGTAGATCCCCTACAGACAGCAACAGGTGAATTGATTATGGGGAGCAAAGACATGGCAGACCAATTGAATAACTACTTTGGTTCTGTCTTCACTAAGGATAACATAAATAATCTTCTGGAAATAGTAGGGGACAGAGGGTCCAGTGAGATGGAGGAACTGAGGGAAATACATGTTAGTACGGAAGTAGTGTTAGGTAAATTGAAGGGATTGAAGGCAGATAAATCCCCAGGGCCAGATGGTCTGCATCCCAGAGTGCTTAAGGAAGTAGCCCAAGAAATAGTGGATGCATTAGTGATAATTTTTCAAAACTCTTTAGATTCTGGACTAGTTCCTGAGGATTGGAGGGTGGCTAATGTAACTCCACTTTTTAAAAAAGGAGGGAGAGAGAAACCGGGGAATTATAGAGCGGTTAGCCTGACATCGGTGGTGGGGAAACTGCTAAAGTCAGTTATCAAAGATGTGATAACAGCACATTTGGAAAGCGGTGAAATGATCGGACAAAGTCAGCATGGATTTGTGAAAGGAAAATTATGTCTGACGAATCCCATAGAATTTTTTGAGGATGTAACTAGTAGAGTGGATAGGGGAGAACCAGTGGATGTGGTATATTTGGATTTTCAGAAGGCTTTTGACAAGGTCCCACACAGGAGATTAGTGTGCAAACTTAAAGCACACAGTATTGGGGGTAAGGTATTGATGTGGATAGAGAATTGGTTGGCAGACAGGAAGCAAAGAGTGGGAATAAACGGGAGCTTTTCAGAATGGCAGGCAGTGACTAGTGGGGTACCGCAAGGCTCAGTGCTGGGACCCCAGTTGTTTACAATATATATTAATGACTTGGATGAGGGAATTAAGTGCAGCATCTCCAAGTTTGCGGATGACACGAAGCAGGGCGGCAGTGTTAGCTGTGAGGAGGATGCTAAGAGGATGCAGGGTGACTTGGATAAGTTAGGTGAGTGGGCAAATTCATGGCAGATGCAATTTAATGTGGATAAATGTGAGGTTATCCACTTTGGTGGCAAAAACAGGAAAACAGATCTGAATGGTGGCCAATTAGGAAAAGGGGAGGTGCAATGAGACCTGGGTGTCATTATACACCAGTCATTGAAAGTGGGCATGCAGGTACAGCAGGCAGTGAAAATGGTGAATGGTATGCTGGCATTCATAGCAAGAGGATTTGAGTACAGTAGCAGGGAGGTACTACTGCAGTTGTATAAGGCCTTGGTGAAACCACACCTGGAGTATTGTGTGCAGTTTTGGTCCCCTAATCTGAGGAAAGACATCCTTTCCATAGAGGGAGTACAAAGAAGGTTCACCAGATTGATTCCTGGGATGGCAGGACTTTCATATGATGAAAGACAGGATCGACTAGGCTTATACCCGTTGGAATTTAGAAGATTGAGGGGGGATCTTATTGAAACATATAAAATCCTAAAGGGATTGGACAGGCTAGATGCAGGAAGATTGTTCCCGATGTTGGGGAAGTCCAGAACGAGGGGTCACAGTTTGAGGATAAAGGGGAAGCCTTTTATGACCGAGATTAGGAAACACTTCTTCACACAGAGAGTGGTGAATCTGTGGAATTCTCTGCCACAGGAAACAGTTGAGGCCAGTTCATTGGCCATATTTAAGAGGGAGTTTCATTTCACCCTTTGTGGAGAGGAGATTCCATCCATTCAGGACCAACCAGTTAACAGCCTCGGGTGATGGTACACAAAGGAGCTGAGAGACACCAAGAGGGTTCAAGAGACAGGAGAACAGATCAGCAGAGGTCTGACGACAGGAATTCTGCAGATGCTGGAAATTCAAGCAACACACATAAAAGTTGCTGGTGAACGCAGCAGGCCAGGCAGCATCTCTAGGAAGAGGTGCAGTCGACATTTCAGGCTGAGGCCCTTCGTCAGGACTAACTGAAGGAAGAGTGAGTAAGGGATTTGAAAGTTGGAGGGGGAGGGGGAGATCCAAAATGATAGGAGAAGACGGGAGGGGTAGGTCTGATATCTGTTGACAAGTGTGTGGCCACGTATAATGTGGCCACTAACTGTCCATGGAGTGGCAATGTCCCACGGTGAGGCAATGGAGCGGAAGATCAACAAGTATGTGAAGAAGTGGCTTGGAGTACCAAGCAGCCTCACTAATGCTGCAATCCACAGTAGCCAGACAAAGCTTACCATCTCAGCGCAATCCCTTGTTGAGGAGATCAAGGTAGCCAAGGTGAGATCATTCTTGATGCTTCGAGACTCAAAGGACTCCGTCATCAAGAACACCCAGCCGGATGTGAGATCAGGCAGGAAGTGGTCAGCCTGTGTAGCAGTTGATGAGGCAGAGTCTAGATTGAAGCACAAGGAGATGGTTGGGGCTATCCAGCTAGGCCGCCAGGGACTTGGATGGACAACTCACAAGTGGTGGTCACCTTCTACAGGTAAGGAGCGCCGTGAGCTTGTGACACAAGAAATACGAGAGGTAGAAGAGGAGAAGAGGTTACCTAAAACAGCTGGCCTGGCCAAACAAGGGGCTTGGACCTGGTGGGAAAGTGTTGAACAACGACATCTATCTTGGAATGTTCCGTGGCAGATGGAACCGCTCCGCATTTCTTTTTTATGCAGAGCAGCGTACGATCTGCTCCCAACACCTGCCAACCTCAGCACCTGGTATGAAGGTAAGACAGACAGGTGTGCTGCTTGTGGCAAGAAGGGAACACTTCAACATATCTTGAGTGCATGCAGAGTCAATCTTTCCAGCGGCATGTACACTTGGAGACATAACAACGTTCTCAAAGTTGTAACAGAAGCGGTTGAGCAGAGAGTACTGCAGCACAACTTATCTCATGCCCCATGCTGCACAGAACATCGCATATCATTTGTGAAAGAAGGCTCCAAGTCAAGGGTGTACAGCACAGGCTCACGATCAAGCATACTTTCTTCAGCCAATGATTGGTGTGTCAATGCTGACCTGGACGGGAAAGGCAGTTTCCTGGAGCAAATAGCTTTCACCACATTGCGTCCAGATATAATCATATGGTCTGACACCAGTAGAGAAGTGGTTATTGGTGAACTCACAGTCCCCTGGGAAGACAACATCGATGAAGCCCATGAGCACAAGTTAACCAAGTATGCAGAGTTAAGATCAGAGTGCAGAGACAGAGGGTGGAAGGTCTCATGCTATCCATCTGAAGTAGGCTGCCGTGGGTTTATTGCGTTCACTTCCCAGAAGTGGCTGCGTGACCTTGGCTTCACTAGAAGAGAGATCAAGTCAACCGGCAGGGCTGTAGCTGAGGCAGCAGAGAAAGGATCAGCGTGGGTGTGGACCAAGTATGTCCAGAGGGGCAGATAGTCAGACAGTGTATACATATCTTGCAAACCCTTCAGTAGTTGCATAGACACCTGAAGAGCAGACTATCTGTTGGATGGAAGTGACCAACAACTCTGATAGAGGCAGATGCCAAGTTTTTAAGCTCACCAGTGGGAGGTGGTGCTTTAGCACTGCTGGCCCACCACCTCGAGGGAGTCTTGATCATAAGCGGGCCGAAACTCCTGAAGACAGGTGGCAGATCAACTGATGATCCCACTGGTGATAGCACAGGACAGTTAACATCTTAGTATTTTGTAACTCTGGCCCTTGTGGCTAAAGGGATCGGGGGTATGGAGGGAAGGCTGGTACAGGGTTCTGAGTTGGATGATCAGCCATGATCATACTGAATGGCGGTGCAGGCTCGAAGGGCCGAATGACTTACTCCTGCACCTATTTTCTATGTTTCTATAGTTTTGGTCTTAACCACACAAGAAACACAGGAGCAAACAGGCACATCTGTAGCACAAGGTATTTCTAGTGACAGAACAGGCACTGACTAAGTTGTATGAATGTCTGCTCTCGTTGCTGCATCCTGATTTATGGAACTGTTTGCTGTAAATCTAAGCTTAGGACATGGGATTACAAAAGTTCATTCAGTTACAAATTTCAATTGAACACATACAAGTTACCTACTTAGTTCATGAACCCTTTTTCTGACCCTTCAACCAGCTAGTCTGAATTGCTTTTTATGGCTGACTACGTGCAAAATTTTAACTTCATCAGAATAGGGAAGTTTCATATTTTAGTAACTTTTAAGGGTCACAATGGATAAGTACTAGCGACTTTGGTGCTATCAGACAAGTAATCCTTTATTCTTCCACAATCCTAAATTACAAAAGAAAATGCCTATTGCAAAAAATGGAATAATGTGACTTCATGACCTGTGCACAAGTCTGATTAGAGAAGAGGCTGTTCCTAAATTGCTGAAACATGAACTTCACACTCCTGCACCACTCCATTGACATGTCCCTGATGGGGAGGTTGCTCATTCTGAAGGTGCCACTTCTTGATGGGGAGCATTGTGCCTGAGATGGAATGGCCTGAGTGTACAACTCTCTGTATTTCTTACAGTGCTGTGCAATGGAACCTCTATCAACCACAATACTCTCCATTGTCCATCCATAGAAATTTGCAAGAGTCCTAAATCCCTTCAATCTCCTAATGAAGCAGAACTTCCTCATGACTGCTTCAATGTGTTGGGCCCAGGGTAGATTCTCCAAGGTTTAACTCCCAGAATGTGAAGCTGCTCTTCTTTTCCATCTCATAATCCTAATTGAGTACCATTGTTTGTTCTCCAAGTTTCTCCTTTCTCAAGTCCACAGGCAATTTCAATCAACACACTCAAAATGCTGGAGGAACTCAGCTGGCCAGGCAGCACCTGTGGGAAAAGTACAGTTGACATTTCGGGCTGAGACAATTCGACTGAGTCCTGCCAAAGGGTCTTGCCCTGAAATGTCGACTGTACATTCTTTCCTTCAGCATTTTGTGTATGCCGCTTGGACTTCCAGCATCTGCAGACTTTCTCATTTTCCAGTCAATTCCTTGGTCTTGCTGATGCTGAGTGTGAGGTTGCTGTTGAAACACTACTCAACCAGCCAGTCTATCTCACTTCTGTAAACATCCTCGATGCCATCAGAGACTCTACCAACAACAGTGGTGTCACTGACAAATTTATAGATGGTGTCTGCGCTCTGCTCAGCCAGGTAGTTAACACTATAGAAGGATTAGAGTGGTGACCCAAGCACATTTATCCCTGAAGCATATCTGTGATTGATTGTCAGTGAGGGAGGGGTCATGCTATAACCAATCTGTACTATCTGTGATTGTCAGTGAGGGAGGGGTCACACTGTTACCAATCTGTACTAACTGTGGTTGTCAGTGAGGGAGGGGTCACACTGTTACCAATCTGTACTAACTGTAGTCTACCCACAGGAAAGTCAATAATCTTGCTGAAGAGTGCAGTATCTCACCATACGAAACAATAAATTCAACTTGATTTGACTTGATCACCACTAAAGTTTGTGTTTCTCATTAACAATTTTTCAAACTTTTCCCCCCTGGTTTTTCAGTGCGTTCACATTGCACTTGACATGTACTGTAACCATGTCTGAATCTTTCTGCAATTCTTCAGGTCATTACCTTGTGCAAATTTTATAGCCTAGGTTTTTCTGGAGTTTGCTACATTCCACAGAATATTCTCAGATGTTAAGCGCCTGACTATCTGTATATTAAACAGCTTGGTTGCAAGTAAAGAAACGCACATAAAAAATTGCTGGTGAACGCAGCAGGCCAGGCAGCATCTATAGGAAGAGGTACGGTCGACGTTTCAGGCCGAGACCCTGGCCTGCTGCGTTCACCAACACTTTTTGTGTGTGGTTCCTTGAATTTCCCAGCATCTGCAGATTTCCTCGTGGTTGCAAGTAAAGGTTGTTAATGGAAGATGAGGGCAATAGAGCATCTGCAAATGTGGAGAAACAGCAGGATCCTCAATAAAACAAAATAATTCAAAAGGAGAGTGGAAGAGAGTGAAGTAAGTGTCAAACTGGGCATTAAAAGGCAGATAAAGAGGCCGAAGATCAGCAGAGACTTAAAGCAACATTTTAAAGAGTCATTAAGGGTTTATAACGGAATCAGAGTTTGAATATCAAAAGAACTGCAGGAGCTAGAAATGAAAATTAAGTAGAGAAAATGCTGAAAGCTTGGCAGGTTGTGCAGGCAGCAGCTGTGGGAAGGTAGCTGATGAATGCCGTAGATGAGGGACCCTTCAACAGAATTGGGAAAAGAGAAAGGAATTCAGTTGAGGTCGCAGAGCAGGTGGGGGAGGGCAGTGAGCACAGCAAAGGGAATGGCTACGAGTGATGTCAACGTTAAGTGCACACCTTCTTGGAGACTGGCGGGGAAGGGAAAGCAGGACAGGTATAAATCACACGTGAGCAGAGCTGAACCTGTTCAAGGAATTCCTGGAATAGAAGTGGCAGTGAGTTCTGCAGTAAATGGGGTCAGGACGTTAGCTAGTAACAACTGCTACATTTTGTTTTGTCATCAGTTATGAACAAACAAAAACAGGTACTGTACATCATGGAAAGGTTAAGGGTTGAGAAGTTTACCAACAACTTGCAATTCCCAGTTCAGGGGGTATGATGCAGTTGTTTCATGTGCTCATTTTTTCCCTCAAATCCAGCATAATGCATGTTTCTGGTCACTACACCCTAGGAAGGTTGTTATTGTAGTGGGGAACATGTAGACGCAGTTCACCTGGCATGGAGTGCCTTAGCCTGGAGGCTGGATAGGCTGGGTTTGTTGGTCGGGTAGATAATGAGAAATGTTCCCCCTTAGCAGAGGTGTCTAAGGCAGGTGGACGTAAGTTTTGGCTAAAGGGCAGGAAGTTTAAAGGGTATTTGGGATGCATTTTCACACTCAGAGATTGGATGAAAACTGTAAAGCACTGCCTGAGGCAGAGATCATCCCAAAATTGAGGATAGGCTCATGAAATAGGAAGATTACAGAGCAAGCTCTGAGAAATGCATTTATTGCAGATGGGTAACAGTAACTGGCTGGAGAACCTCTGTCTGTGCAGTATGACTTTACAATAATTGTGTTCCTCTAATTATGATAGGTGAGCATATTAGTAACAGCAACTAAAAATAGTCTGAAGTTTGCAGAGCAGAGTTTACATCCTCCCTAATTCTGAGACCAGTTCCTCACCTACCAACTGTCCCATCCTCCTTGTTCTCCCTGAACAACAATCAGTAAATCAGCTTTGGCATTTAAAAACTACAGGCAGCAATTTCCGAGATGTTGAGATTGAATCCACTGTAAAATGCACAGCTAAATTATGCTGAATAGACATTCCTAAAATGGTCACTTGGCAGAACATAGAGAGATTCCAGCATTCCTGGAACTTTAACCAGTAACAGAACAGAAAAGGCACAGGGGAATTATTTGGAGGAACACTGTTCTTCCTGTAAGCAGTAGTAGTCCACATATCACCAGCACTGGACCCACAATCAGTGAGAAACCTAAAAAGTTTCACAATGTGCAATTTGTTTGTATCAGTTGACTAATTTGATCAAATTGCACTGTTTACTTGCCGGCACCTTGTAGGTTCTGCATGTCTTGAAAATGTGTGCATTGTCGCCATCTGCTGACTGAAATCATTACAAAATTAATGATCAGTAGGGAAACAAAATCAAAAGCTGGAAAGCTCAGCAAGTCAGATAGCAACTATACAGAGATGAACAGTCGCCATTTCAGGGCTGGGACCTTCTCTGCTGATCATAACGTTTCCAGAGTCTGCAGATTGCTGGATTAAGGAGGGACTTGCCTAGAAATTGGATTGTATAGCACTATGTTTCGAAGCAAGATACAATCATGTTTCAATGGATTTGTAAGTCTCAACTCATGGATGTTGTCGAAATCTAACTTGCCATTTTCAATTGCACTGCCATCTAGTTTGAGACAAATACAAGAGCCTTTCTGCCTTTCCAAATGGCTCCATTGAGTGCAGTTACTCGCTCACTGGCATTCACCAGTTCAGTTTGCTGAGAGCAGTTCAATGCAGCCCTACTGCTGTGATACTGGGTGAGGACTCTACCAGTGTATTGACATGGGTACTCTCAGTGTGACACTTAAGGCTGACATCATAGGCAGGGTATACATGCCGAGGGAGATGGGGGGGCACGGGGGGGTTGGGGAGAGAGCCCATGTACGCATCCAGATCTGTGACCTTTGCACACAAAGCTTTGCCCACAAAGGTCAATATCACCAGTTACCCTGAACTTTACAGCCCAAAGGCTATTCTAGCCTGCAGTAGCAGATGCATGCTTTTATCCTAGTTTGATTCATTATCCAGTAACACAAGAATTCAACAAATCTTGAGTCTTTGGAGCATCGGGGCAGAGAGGCGAGATGACAGAACTATATAAAACTGGGGCCTAGATAGGGCATACCATCAGAATCCTTTTCCCATCATATAGGTGTCAAATATTAGGGGGGAGAATTTAGGATGAGGGGGGTGTGTTTAAGGGAGTTGTGTAGAGCAAGATTATTTTAGAGTGTGATGAGTATCAGGAACAGGCTGCCACGGGTGCTCGTTAAAGTTGATACAATTGTGGCATTTCAGAAGATTTTAGATCAACACGTAAATATGTGGTAATGGAGGGATGTGCATCATATGTAGCCAGGAAAAAAATTTAGTCTAATTTAGCACTGTTCAGTACAGATGGTGTAGTGCGAAGGCCTTTAAATGTGCTGTACTACATTATTAGACAGTTAAAGACTGAAACCTCCTTGCTTGGCCTCTAAATCTGCTCCTTGATCCAGTTAAGCCCATAAGATATAGGACAAGAATTAGGCCATTTGGCCCATCGAGTCTGCTCTACTACTTCATCACAGCTGATTCAATTCAGCCCCAATTTCCTACCTTCTGCCCATATCCCTTCATGCCCTGACCAATCAAGAATCTATCAACCTCTGCCTTAAGTATACATAAAGACTTGGCCACTGCAGCTACCTGTGGCAAAGAATTCCACAGATTCGCCACTCTCTGGCTGAAGGAATCCCTCATCTCCATTTTAAAAGAACGCCCCTCTATTCTGAGACTGTGTCCTCTGTTCTTAGACTCTCCCACCATAGGAAACATCCTCTTCATATCCACTCTCTCAAGGCCTTTCACCATTCAATAGGTTTCAATGTGGTCACCACTCATTCATCTAAATTCTAGTGAATGTAGGCCCAAAGCCATCAAATTCACTTCATATGATAAGGCATTCAATCTTGGAATCATTTTTTGTGAGTTTCTTTTGAACCCTCTCCAGTTTCAGCACATCCTTTCTAAGATAAGGGTCCAAATTTGCTCACAATTCTCCAAGTGAGGCCTCACCAGTGCTTTATAAAGTTTCAACATTACATCCTTGCTTTTATATTCTAGTCCTCTTGCTAACACTTCATTTGCCTTCCTCACCGCAGACTCAACCTGCAAATTAACCTTTGAGGAATCCTGCACAAGGACTCTCAAGTCCCTTTGCATCTCAGCATTTTTTGTATATTTTCTCTCGATTTAGAAAATAGTCAATCCCTTCATTTCTTCTACTAAAGTGTATGACCATACACTTCCCAACACTGTATTCCATCTGCCACCTCCTTGCCCATTCTCCTAATCTGTCAAAGTCCTTCTGTAACTTCCCTACTTCCTCAAAACTACCTCCCCCTCCACCGATCTTCATTTCGTTAGCAAACTTTGCAACAAAGCTATCAATTCTATCATCCAAATGGAATGATGAAAACCAGCCACTGCTTTATCCATGCCGTTATACCATGGGCTCATAGCTTGTTAAGCAGCCTCATGTGTGGCACCTTATCAAAGGCCTTCTGAAATCCCAAATACACATCAACCGGTTCTCCTTTGTCTATCCTGCTTGTTATTTCTTCAAAGAATTCCAACAAATTTGTCAGGCAAGATCTTCCTTTGTGGAAATCATTACTAATGCCTCCACAATCTCTTCAGCCACCTCTTTTTACCTTGCTGTGTACACCATCTGGTCCAGGTGACTTATCTAACTTCAGACCTTTCAGTTTCCCAAGAATCTTCTCTCTAGTAATGGTAACCACACACTTCATGACCCTTGACACCTGGAAATTCCACCATAGAGCTAGTGCCTTCCACGATGAAGACTGATGCAAAATACTTATTTAGTTCATCTACAATTTTGTTGTCCCCAATTACTACTTCTTCAGCATCATTTTCTAGCAGTCCAGTGTCCACTCTTAACCTTTCTTTACATTTTATGCATCTGAAGAAACTGTTGTTATCTTCTTTAATCTTATTGGCTAGCTCACTTTCATATTCCATCCTTACCTTCTGAAAGACTTTCTTAGTTGTTTCCGTTAGTATTTAAAAGCTTCCCAATTCCTCTAACTTCCCACTCATTTTTGCTCTATGGTTTTTATGTTGGCCTTGTCTTGTTAACCACGTTTGTGTCATTTTTCCTTTAGAATACTTTTTCCTGTTTAGGATGTAAACATCACGTGGTTTCTGAATTGCTTCCAGAAATTCTAGCCATTGCTGCTCTGCCGTCAGCCCTGCCAGTGTTCTGGACAACTTCTCTCTCAAGCCTCTGGAATTTCCTTGACTCCACTGTAATACTGATACATCTGAATTTTCCTTCTCTTCCTTAAATTTCAGTGTGATTTTGATCATATTATGATCACTTGCACCCCAAAGGTTCTTTTACCTTAAGCTCTCTAATCAATTCTGATTCATTGCAGAACAGCCAATCCAGAATAGCTGATCCCCTAGTGGGCTAAAACACAAGCTGTTTTAATAAGACATCTCATAGCATTCCAGAAATTCCCCCTCTTGGAATCCTGCACAAACCTGATTTTTCCCAATCTACTTGCATATTGAAATCCACCAGGACTTTTGTAACTTTGGTCTTTTGACAAGCATTTTCTATCTCCCATTGTAATTTGTAGATCACATCTTTGGTATTGTTCGGGGGTCTGTATATAACTTCCATCAGTCTTTTTACCCTTGCAGTCCTTCAGCTCTGTCCACAGTGATTTCCGACACTACGTCATGTCTTTCTAAAGATTTGATTTCATGTTTTACCAACAGAGCATTTTTAATGCAGCCAAACTGAAAAAACAACCAGAAGGACCCTAGTAGCCTAGTTGGTAAGCTATTGGAATTACTGAGCTGGAATTGCATTCTCTACACAACTCTTGGCAGCTTGCAGTCATGTCCAGAAACAACTCCAATTTTCATCATTATCTGCTGTCCCTGAATATCTCCGACAGCTAATGAAGTCTTCACTGTGGAAGACACTAGAAGTGTGCCATATGTTTAAAGGTGTTTAGGAAAAGAAGTGAGTGCAGTTACTATTACAAGGGAGAAGGTGCTCGAAAAGCTGGAAGACTAAGGGTACTAAGTCACCCAGACCAGATGAACTGCACCCTAGGGTTCTGAAAGAGGTAGCAGTAAAGATTGTGGCGGTATTAGTAATGATCTTTCAAAAATCATTGGACTCTGGCATGGTGCCAGAGACCTAGAAAATTGCAAATGTTACTCCACTCTTTAAGAAAGGAGGAAGGCAGCAGAAAGGAAATTATTGACCAATTAGCTTGACCTCAGTGGTTGAGAAGACATTGGAGTCAATTGTTAAGGATAAGGTTATGGAGTACTTGGTGACACATGTGACAGTGTCCTAAATTACCCCTATGAACTGTGCTTTTGAAAAGAGAGAGAGAGAGAGTTTTTAACACCAACAACTTGTTTTAAGAGAGAGACAGAGAGAGACGAAGACAGCTTTGGATGATGTTATGGGTTTTCTGCAGCATGTTTACATTTTTACAAGGACACTGGTTTCAGCTTCTGTGTTCTTACAGCGAGAGGGGAGGAGCTGGTTGATGGACAGCCAGTACTCGGCACGGTGAGATAATTAGAAGGTCAGCTGTTAGGCCTGGAGACACATGGTTTTGGACACTGAATGAGCTTTGTTGTGCCCACAGAAAAAGTGGATTTTGGAGAATCGATCAGGCAGATCGATCAGTGGCTCTCGCAGTGCGAAAAGGGCGAGACCAGTGGGGAGTTATTTGTGTGTCCACCCCTCCCCTGGGTTGATAATTCCACCACAGAGGAATGGTCCCCTTTGTTGTGGTCACAGTCGGTGACTTCTAAAGGATTCTGGAGGACAATGGGAAGATCGACGACGTCAGCTCACCTGAAGACTCAAATCTTTCCCTCTCTCTCTCTCTCCATCACTACTCAACTCAATAACATGAACTGAACTGAACTTTACTCATCATTATAAGACTACCTATTTACCCCTAGACTTGAAGAAGCTTGGTTTTCATATATTTCCACACTTACTTATATATAACCATTGCTAACCCGTTTGATATATCTGCATTTATATTACTGTATTGCATAGTTACTAATAAATACCATTAGATAATAGCAATACTGGACTCCAAAGTGTTTTCCATTTTTGCTGGTTCTTTAACCCGTCACAGGCTACGTGAAAAAACTGGGGCCTGCATCCGTGATATGAACAAATTGGTTGGGGGGCTTGTTTGAATTGATTGGGAAAAATCCCTTTTGATTTGCTTGTGTGGAATGTCAGCAGAAATAGAGTTTTGGGTTAGTAAGTTTGTGGCAGAACCAACCCCTGAGACGTTGGATGATGCTAAAAGGGATGCGCTGTTGGCAATTGCTCAAAAGTTAAGACTAAAGGTGACCTCTAAAATGTGGAAAGCATTCGGGGAGGAAATTTCCCAGTTTCAAGTGTTACTTTTGTGGGAAACCTGGTCATGTGGCGTCCAATTGTTTTGCTATGAAAAGAGAAAGAGGAAAAGGGAAAGAGAAAACCCAAAATGCCTGCGTTCAGATGGTTAAAACACCCCTGAAGAAAGTGGGGTCTGACCGAGTTCAAGAGGGACTCGAGAGATTTATTTCAAATGGGTTTGTGTCTGTGAAGGAGGGGTCAACCCTAGTTCCAGTGAGAATCTGGAGAGATACTGGAGCTTTTCAGTCACTGATATTAAAGAATGTTTTGGAATTTGGTGCTAAGACGGAGACTGGTGAAAGACATATTATCAAGGGCATTGGAAGGGGAACTGAGGCCATGTCTTTGCATAAGATAATTTTGGAACGCGACTTGGTATCTAGACCTGTCACAATAGGGGTACGATCTGAACTACAGATAGACAATGTTAATGTCTTACTCGGTAATGACCGTGCAGGTGGAGATGTTCAGCTCACAAGTAAGCCTGCTGCTGCTGAGGACCCCCCCATAGATGCTGATGTCTATCCCACATGCGCAGTGACCCGAAGCATGTCCAGAAAGGTTTTGATGCTAATATTGATTTATCTGAGACTTTCCTACCATCCCTATACCAACAGGACTTAGAGGGCAGTAAGACTGAGGAGAGCAAGGAGGAAGGGAATGACTTGTCCTTATCGAGGAAGGAATTTATAGAGGAACAGAATAAAGATCCTGAAATTGTGGCTTTAAAAGAGACAGCTCTCTCTGAGGATGAAATTCAGAAAGAGACAGTGGGATATTACCTTAAAGATAGGTTGTTGATGAGGAAGTGGAGACCAGCCACTGTGCCTGCAAGTGAGGATTGGGTATTGTGCATCAGGTGGTGGTTCCAAAGGTTTACAGGGCTGAAATTTTAAACCTGGCCCACAAGATGCATTTAGGGGGACATTTTAGAGTAAAGAAGACAGTGCACAGGATTATGAGGGAATTTTATTGGCCTAACATGAGGAAAGATATTGTCAATTACTGCAGAGGGTGTCATACCTGCCAGGTAGTGGGAAAACCTAACCAGGCCATCCCAAAGGCACCACTTCAGCCGATACCTGCTTTGGTGAAACTTTTTCTGGAGTCATAGTGGATTGTGTAGGACCGTTGCCAAAACTGCAGCAGGTCATCAGTACTTGTTAACAATTATGTGTGCTGCATCTAGGTTCCCGGAAGCTGTGCCCCTCAGAAACATCCAGGCCAAGACTGTGGAAAAGGCACTCAGCAAGTTCTTCGCACTGGTAGGTTTATCTAAAGAAATTCAATCTGACCAGGGTAGTAGCTTTACTTCAAGAACATTCCAGCAAATAGTTTCTGAGCTGGGGGTTAAAAAAATTGTGTCATCTGCCTACCTCCCGGAGTCTCAAGGGGCTTTGGAGCGGTTTAATTCCACTTTAGAAACCATGATTAAAACCTACTGTTATGAGAATGACAGGGACTGAGATGAAGGATACACTTATTACTTTTTGCCATGAGAGACACCATTCAAGAGTCTTTGGGTTTCAGCCCGTTTGAGCTCATTTTCGGCCATAGGCCCAGAAGACATCTGACCTTGCTCAGAGAGCAATGGTCTAACCGAAAAGTGTGTGTCAGCGTGTTAGATTATGCTTTAAAATTTCGCAAAAGACTTAACAAAGCTTGTGACTTTGCCAAGAAGAACCTGCAAAACTCCCAAATTAAAATGAAACATTGGTTTGATAAGAGAGTGAGGGAACAGGTGTTTGAGGATAGAAATAAAGTGCTGGTGCTGTTCCCTCTTGTGACCAACCCCCTCCAAGAAAATTGATTCTTTGAATTATGTTACCGAAACTCCCGACAGAAGGAAGGCGACCCAACTGGTACACGTACATATGCTGAAGCCCTATTACAATCCTGAAATGGTACCAATAAGTACTGTTATGAAAACAAATGGGGCTGAGGAATTTGATAATGAGGGGCAAGATCATTTTACCAAACTGAATATTGTATCAACAAGACTTGAGAATTCCACTATTTTGAAAGACCTTACTGATAAAGTCTGTCATCTTGAGCATGCACAGAGAGATCAATTGCAGGAACTAATTAGCAGGCATAAAGATTTATTTCCTGACATTCCAAGACGGTGCATAGGTGCAGTATATGATGTCATTATAAATTCAGCCCAGCCCATTAAACAGCATCCTTACAGAATGAACTTAGAGAAAAGCAAAATGGTTGAAAAAGAAATTGGCTACATGCTGACAGCTGGTATCATTAGGCCCTCTACCTGAGACTGGGGGCCGCCCTGCGTCCTTGACCCTAAGCCGGATGGTAGCATGAGATTCTGTACTGACTACAGGAAGATCAATGCAATAACCGAGACAGACACTTATCCTATCCCAAGAGTGGATGACTGTATTGTGTTACGTACCCCGTAACTGGGTTGCCAAACCAGCAGAAATGGATCACTCAGTT
Source organism: Mobula birostris (assembly GCF_030028105.1). Lineage (NCBI taxonomy): Eukaryota > Metazoa > Chordata > Chondrichthyes > Myliobatiformes > Myliobatidae > Mobula > Mobula birostris. The sequence goes on from NC_092379.1 coordinate 57,826,447, forward strand.
GGAGTCTGGACTACTGGAACTAAGAAAGTTTTATTAAAGAAACAAGCAACACAGTACTCTAATCAAAAGGATAATAAATGCAACAGTTCAGCAATGATAAACACACGTGTACACAGAATTAAGATAACAGGATCAATCAAACTCTATCGTTGTCTAGGGGTAAATGACCAGTTTCAAAGTGACGCAAAGTTCAGTTCAACTGAGTTCAGTTCAGTTCACAGTAATCACTGCCATGGCGATGGACAGTGGGGGGAAGGAGAGAGAGAGCAAAAACGAATGAATATTCAAACGGCTTCCACATAGACCTTCGATATTCTTCGCAGTCAGCTTTCGGGCGAGCCCTTTGTGATGTCTTCTGAGGTCACCGACCGTGACCCCTCCGTTTCCAGATACGATCGTTTCTCTGCGGTGAACCTGGTACCCAGGCAAGGGCGGACACACACCAGGTTCCCGCCGATCGTACCTTTCCACCCTGTGCGTCTATGGCTTGGTCCCGCGATCAACCCTCCAAAACTCCCACCGACTTGTGGGAGGCGCACGGCTTCCAGGGTCTCGTTACCTCATGGTGTCGTGTGTGTCTTGCCTTAGCGAACCTGTCCCTTTTTATCCCCCTGCTGGGGTATCGCCTGTCCATCACTTCAAACAGCTCAGGGTTCAAAGGGGGGCCGATCTTGACAGCTCTCCTTCCGTCCCTTCATTAACATCTCCAAATGCTGCTCCATTGTTTTCCTTATCTCTCTTTCTCCTGAAGACAGGTGGCAGACCAACTGCTGATCCCACTGGTGCCAGCACAGGACAGCTAACATCTTAATCTATGTGTATTCTCGTCACAATTGATAGAGTAGGAAAGGCTAAATACCCTACAAAGATTGACTTGTTAAAAGGACATTGGTGTGTTCCTTTGACAGAGAAGGCTAAAGAGAGATCAGCCTTTGTGACACCATCTGGACTGTATGAGTACAATGTTTTACCCTTCGGGATGAAAAGTGCTCCGGGGACATTTCAAAGAATGATCAATTCTGTGATTAGAGGGTTAGAAAACAGAGGGGCTTATATCGATGATCTAGTCGGCTAGAATGACACGTGGGAAGAGCATATTGCAGGGGTAGAAAAACTGTTTGACAGACTTTCCAAGGCCAATCTCACTGTGAACCTCACTAAAAGTGAGTTTGGCCATGCCATGGTTACATCTCTGGGCTATGTGGTAGGCCAGGGCTAACTGGCTCCTGTACAGGCCAAGCTTCAAGCTATTGCTGAGGCTCCTGTTCCGACCAGCAAGAAAGCATTAAGAAGGTTTTTGGGAATGGTTGGATATTATCGTAAGTTCTGTAAGATCTTTGCTGACATTGCTCTCCCCCTAACAAAACTTCTAGGGAAGAGTGAAAGATTTATATGGAGTGATTTTTGCCAGGAGGCATTTGAATGCCTGAAAACCATCCTGTGTTATCATCCTGTGCTCAAGACACCTGATTTTTCCAAGCCATTTTCGATAGCAACAGACACTAGTGACGGAGCTGCTGGGGCAGTACTGTTACAGAAGGGTGTGGATGACATTGAACACCTAGTAGCCTATTTCTCAAAGAAATTTAATGTGCACCAGAAAAATTATTCCACTGTTGAAAAGGAATTACTAGCACTTATTCTGGCTTTACAACATTTTGAAGTCTATGTTTGTCCTGCCCAGAGACCACTTGTGGTTTACATGGATCACAATCCGTTAGTGTTTCTAACTAAGATGAAGGATAAGACTAGATGGTTATTAAATTGGAGTCTGATATTGCAAGAATCCGTCTTAAAAATCATACACATCCAGAGATCCTTTGCAGACAAATTCTCCAATATGTTCTGTCTGAGCAATGCCATGACGAGTGATCCCACACCTCTGCCGTTAATATCTCCCCTTATCTCATGTCTAAGGCAATGGAAGGTCAGTACACTGAGCTGCCAGTCTTGCCCCTCCTGCAACCATCTTACTAATGTCTACAATACAATAATTCCACATGCTCCAAGCTCATCCACCCTACTTGGTACTCCTGGTACTGAAACAGGTGCCATTCAGAAGATTATTCCCACCTTTTGGTCTCTTTCTTTATACGTAGGCTCAACAATTTTTCTCAGAAACCACTCCACTATCTGCCCGAGCACTGTTTCCCAGCCCGTGTAGCTCGAATTTAAAACTCAGACCAGAACTATACTTCATACTTTATTGTCGCCAAACAATTGATACTAGAGCGTACAATCATCACAGCGATATTTGATTCTGTGCTTCCCACTCCCTGGATTACAAATCGATAGTAAATATTAAAAATTTAAATTATAAATCATAAATAGAAAATATAAAAATGGAAAGTAAGGTAGTGCAAAAAAACTGAGATGCAGGTCTGGATATTTGGAGGGCATGGCCCTCCAAAAAAAAGGGGGCACACACCCCCACAAACCATAGGCACATCCCAATTAACCCTGGCAACACCCCCACAAACCCTAGGCACACCTTGATTAACCCTGGCCAAACCCCGACACACCCGATGACCTGTGTCAGGAGGGGCAAGATCCAAGAAAGGCAAGTGTTGGACCTGGTTAATGAAGGCGTGGGCCAGATCAAAGTGGCAGGATTGCATGAATCTGAATCTCAAGTGAGGAGATCAAAAAGCACAAGAGGGCTGATTTGCCCACTGCCCGCATACTCTCAACCACCAGCAAACATTCCTGCAAGATCCTACTCCAATTCAGATATAGATTGTCCTATCTGTACAGGTCCCACCTTCCCTAGAAAAGGGCCCAAAGATCCAAAGATTTATCCTATTAAATCTATTTTATCTATTAATCTATTAAATTTAGCCACAATTTAATCTATACTATCTTTCTGTTTCTGGCCTCACTCACACACGGCATGGGTTGCAATACTGAGATCACCACCTTGGTGGTGCTGTTGTTTAATTTAGCTCCTAAATTTCTGAACTGACTTTGCAGAACCTCATCACCCTTCCTGCCTATGTCATTGAAATTAATGTGGACCAGGTCCTCTGTTTGCTGCAGAATGCTATGTACTCAGTTCAAGGTGTTCCTAACCCTGGAATTTGGAAGGCAACATACCATCCGGCAATCTCATTCTCATTCAAGAACTTCCAGTCTGTTCTCCTAACCAATGAATCCCCTATTAATACTGCCTACCTCTTTTACCCCACTTCCCTGTGAGGCACAGAGCCAGATTCAGTGCCAGAGACCACACTGCCATGGCTTTTCTCTGCTAGGTCATCCCTCCAAAGGAATCCAAAACAATATTTTTGTTATGGAGTGAGATGGCCACAGGTGTACACTCCACTGCACTGGCTACCCATGCCCTTTCCCTCTCCTGATGTCATAAGGGGGGCGCTGGTGGCGGACCAAAATGCAAGACACAGACACTGACGTACTAGGAATAGGACAGGACTAGAGGTAGGGACGTGACTGGATGCAGACTTGGACTAGGACTTGGCTAGGAAAGTGGTAGCAGGACAAGGAACTGGGAACTAGGAGCCTGGGCTTGGACTCTGAGATGGAGACTGAACAGGGACCCAGAACCTGGGTCTTGACTCGGGCTCGGACCCTAGAATTAGGTGAGAACATGACAAGGCTTGGGTTGCTCGAGGCGAGGACATGACAAGGCTTGGGTTCAGACTGGACAAGGACCCAGAACCTGGGTCTTGACTTGGGCTTGGGCCCTGGAACTAGGTGAAGACATGACATGGTCTTGGGAGACAGGACTAGGCGAGGCTACAGGACAGGACGAGAGAACTCCAGCACAGGACGAGAACAGGAAGCCTTGATTTGGTACTCAGGAACAGCCGAGCCTTGGACTTGGGACAACAGGAACCTCGGAACCTTGGACTTGGGACAACAGGAATGCAGAACACAGAGCCTTGGTCTTGGGAAGGACAGGAACACAGAGCCTTGGTCTAGAGCATGGGAACACAAGGACATAGAACACAGAGCCAGGACCCCTTCTTGGGAACAGGACTTAGACTGGAACTCATACACAGAACACAGAGCCAGGACCCCTCCTTAGGAACAGGACTTGGGGCCAAGGCTCTACACAGAATGCTGAACACAACAAGACAGTTCCCAACACTAGGTAGCGGCAAACAGCCAGACCTACCTAGTGAAGGCGTGGACACAGAGACAGGTCCCAACACTAGGTAGCAGCAAACGGCTGGACCTACCTAGTGAAGATGTGAACAGAGAGACAGTTCCAAACAACGATAGACAGTTCCTTATCTTGCTCCAGCAGTTGAACTTGACAGCAGTACAGGCAAAGGTTACAGGCAAGGCAAGGCTTCAGGAGGAAGGGCCAGAGAAGGGATTCAGACAGGGGGTTTTGATAGGAACAATCCAGCAACCAAGCCCTGGTCTCTGGAGGTGTTTATGTGTCTGCCCAAACGAGAATCATGTGCCTTAATTAGAGCACCCAACAGAACAATGGAAAACCGGCAAACCTGGAATACAGATCGATGGACCGGACCGTGAAGCGGAATACAGACTTCATGGACTGGACCAAGACACCTGATGGTCACACAGTTAACTGTGCCATGCACCTTGGGTGTAACTACCTCTCTGTGTTTCCTGGCAATCAATTGGCCTGTGAGTTTGATGTCAGTGGTGGGTAAATTGATGGAAAGTATTCTTAGAGATGGTATATACCAAGGGTCCCCAACCTTTTTTGCAACGTGGACTAGTTTATTATTGACAATATTCTTGTGGACCGGCCGGCCCGGGGGGTGGGGGGAGGTGGTGGTAGGGTTGCCAACGGACAAGAGTAGCAGTCAAATATGTTGTGTTTACCCAGAGAAACACTACAATGACCATGAAGCCTTGCGCGGGCACCAGTGCACATGCGTGACTTGCGCATGCGTGTACGTGCCTATTTTTTTCTACAAATTGTTTTTAGCAATTCTGTTCGGGGGGGTGTTAATCACGACAGGAATATCCGTGATAAGTGGCTAATACACGCAATTTTGTTTCTAAAAGGGTTATCTAACGAATTTAATATTAAACACACAGCGCATATTTTCCTCGCATGAATATAGTGATAAATCAATTATCAGGGGAGATTGAAGTAAGTGTTGAACGAACTTCCAGTAGAAGTGGTAGAGGCAGGTTCGATATTATCATTTAACGAAAAATTGGATAGGTATACGGACAGGAAAGGAATGGAGGGTTATGGGCTGAGTGCAAGTCCGTGGAACTAGGTGAGAGTAGCATTCGGCACGGACTAGAAGAGCAGAGATGGCCAGTTTCCATGCTGTAACTGTTATATGGTTATATAAGTCACTTATAAGTCAATAGCATCATAACATTTTAAGTAATGTTTGGATATTAAACACACAGCACATATTTTCCCCATATGAACATATAAAATCATTGCAACACACCAATATCGCTGAATCTGTGGGAGCCCTGGGCTTGTTTCCCTGCAACAAGACGGTGCCATCGAGGGGTGATGGGAGACAGCGATACTCGAAGGGGGTTCCTTATGTCCGGTCTATTCTGCAATTTAGTTTTCATTGCATTCATTGCAGAGATATGTTGGAAATGGAAGCAACGTTTTCAGTGCTTTCGTGGCTATCTCAGGATATTTAGCCTTGACTTTGATCCAGAATGCCGGCAGAGATGTTATGTCAAACATACTTTTCAGCCCGCCGTCATTTGCAAGCTTGAGGAGTTGATCTCCTTCCCGCGCTGACATGGATGACGCGTGGGTAATGACCTCGTGTGCGTTCAAGCTTAACAGTGGCCATGACAGGGAATAAGGAAAGGTGCAGCTGATTCCTATCGCCAAATCATATCGTTACCTCGCGGCCCAGTAGCACTTGCTTTGCGGCCCGGTACCGGTCCGTGGCCTGGTGGTTGGGGACCACTGTTATATACAATTATCTGGATAGACAGGGTCTGATTAGGAACAGTCAACATGGATTTGTGCGTGAAAGGTCATGTTTGACAAATCTTACTGAATTTTTTGAAGAAGTTACTACGAAAGTTGACGAGGGTAAGGCGGTGAATGTTGTCTATATGGACTTCAGTAAGACCTTTGACAAGGTTCCACATGGAAGGTTAGTTAGGAAGGTTCAATCGTTAGGTATTAATATTGAAGTAGTAAAATGGATTCAGCAGTGGCTGGGTGGGAGACGCCAGAGAGTAGTGGTGGATAACTGTTTGTTAGATTGGAGGCCGGTGACTAGTGGTGTGCCTCAGGGATCTGTGCTGGGTCCAATGTTGTATGTCATATACATTAATGATCTGGATGATGGAGTGGTAAATTGGATTAGTAAGTATGCAGATGATACTAAGATAGGTGGAGTTGTGGATAATGAAGTAGGTTTTCAAAGCTTGCAGACAGATTTAGGCCAGTTAGAAGAGTGGGCTGAAAGATGGCAGATGGAGTTTAATGCTGATAAATGTGAGGTGCTACATTTTGGTAGGACTAATCAAAATAGGACATACATGGTAAATGGTAGGGCATTGAAGAATTCAGCAGAACAGAGGGATCTAGGAATAATGGTGCATAGTTCCCTGAAGGTGGAATCTCATGTGGATAGGGTGGTGAAGAAAGCTTTTGGTATGCTGGCCTTTATAAATCAGAGCATTGAGTATAGGAGTTGGGATGTAATGTTAAAATTGTACAAGGCATTGGCGAGGCCAAATTTGGAGTATTATGTACAGTTCTGGTTACCGAATTATAGGAAAGATGTCAACAAAATAGAGAGAGTACAGAGAAGATTTACTAGAATGTTACCTGGGTTTCAGCACCTAAGTTACAGAGAAAGGTTGAACAAGTTGGGTCTTTATTTTTTGGAGCGTAGAAGGTTGAGGGGGGACTTGATAGAGGTATTTAAAATTATGAGGGGGATAGATAGAGTTGACGAGGATGGGCTTTTTCCATTGAGAGTAGGGGAGATTCAAACAAGAAGACATGAGTTGAGAGTTAAAGGACAAAAGTTTAGGGGTAACATGAGGGGGAACTTCTTTACTCAGAGAGTGGTAGCTGTGTGGACCAAGCATCCAGCAGAAGTGGTTGAGGCAGGTTCGATTTTGTCGTTTAAAGTTAAATTGGACAGATGTATGGACAGAAAAGGAATGGAGGGTTATGGGCTGAGTGCAGGTCGGTGGGACTAGGTGAGAGTAAGCATTCAGCACGGACTAGAAGCGCCAAGATGGCCTGTTTCTGTGCTGTAATTGTTATATGGTTATATAATCCCCCAGGTTTACGAATGGTCTGGAGTTCCTCTCGCTCCAGCTCCAAGTCCCTAACACACTCTGTAAGATGGATGCCAGAGGTCCCCCTGTCCTCTCACATCCCACAAGAGGAGCTCTCCACTGTCCTGACTGGCATTTCCACTCGGAAACTTACCTTTGCCTCCATCTTCTCACCAAAACCTCTTATGCCAATGCCTTAAGCTCCTCACTCTAATCCTGACCCATCCACACATTGGCCACTCCGCTTAAACTGAACTTCATTGTTGGTTCTCCTCAAGTACTTCCTTACCCAACAATTTCAAACATGCCAAATGTACCAACAAGCCTCATTCACCTTTCAAAATCTTACACTCATTCACCACAAGTAGAGCTTGTGCAATTTGAAGCCTACCAGATGCAGCAGCACACTCTGCTCACTTTTTCAATCTCACACTCACTTAGTTAATTGTTCTTACAGATGTGAGAATCCCTGCATGTTACATGGTGCATTCCAGTTTGCTACAAACATCTGGGTGATAGAAAAACCTTCTTCAGAAACACACTGAGCCTCATAGTTTGAATCTATGTGCTTTGGTCTTGGATGCCACTGCTATGTGAAAAGCAAGCTTATGGGATGTTAGCTTTCACAAGTCGAGGGATAGAGTTTAAATGTCGCAGGGTAATGATGCAGCTCGATAAAACTCTGGTTAGGCCACACTTGGAGTACTGTGCCCAGTTCTGGTCACCTCACTATAGGAAGAATGTGGAAGCATTGGAAAGGGTACAGAGCAGAATTACCAGGATGCTGCCTGGTTTAGAAAGTATGCATTATGATCAGAGATTAAGGGAGCTAGGGCTTTACTCTTTGGAGAGAAGGCGGATGAAAGGAGACATGATAGAGGTGTACAAGATAATAAGAGGAATAGATAGAGTGGATAGCCAGCGCCTCTTCCCCAGGGCACCACTGCTCAATACAAGAGGACATGGCTTTAAGGTAAGGGGTGGGAAGTTCAAGGGGGATATTAGAGGAAGGTTTTTTACTCAGAGAGTGGTTGGTGCGTGGAATGCACTGCCTGAGCCAGTGGTGGAGGCAGATACACTAGTGAAATTTAAGAGACTACTAGACAAGTATATGGAGGAATCTAATGTGGGGGCTTATATGGGAGGCAGGGTTTGAGGGTCGGCACAACATTGTGGGCCAAAGGGCCTGTAATGTGCTGTACTGTTCTATGTTCTATGAAACGGATTGTCTTGTTGACGAAGTAGACATGCAGAGTGGAGAATCCTGAGACCTGCAATGTAATTCAGAGTGTAAAGTTAAATTTTGTAGTAAATGGGAGTGCTGACAAGATGAGATACGAAATGCAAGTCCTGGCAGTGGCAGGAGAGATGGATAGGGTAGTAAATAGGGTACTTGCCTTCATTAATTGTGGAATGAAAAATGAGAGCTGGAGCATCATGTTAAAACTTTACAAATATTGCTTAAGCCATACATGGAGTAGCTGGCCAGTGATGTAGTGGCATCAGCATCAACTTTGAGGCCAATGGTCCCAGGTTCAAATCCATCCAGGTCCCTGAATGTTTTCCATCTGTGTTGAGTTGAGTGACGAGCTAGCAACTCAGCCTTGTAAAAGTAACAGATGAATGCTAAGGAAACAGCAATAAAAAATGCCACCCGATATGCCACAAGGCCGAAAAGGAACAGCAAGAAAACACACTATGTGCAGTTCTGGACACGACATGATAGGAATTATTTCCTTATACTGTAGACCAATTTCCCCCGGGATCAATAAAGTATGACTATGACTATGACTAGACACTGCTAGAGAGATTCAGCAGGATATTTTCAGTCTAGTTCACAATACAAAATTTCCATTTCTACGGATAATTCTGTTCTGTGTTTTCTGGACTTGTTTCTTCTTACCTTTACTTAGACTGATTCTACTCTTCCAGTTCAGATTTCAGATTGTTTAATTCCACACTTTGATTTTCTGACTATTATCTCTGGTTAATGCTCTATTCTCATGTCAATAACATTGCTACCCCTCCTACTCTTTTATGTCTATTGTTCCTAAAAAAAAATCTTGGATATCTAGTTCCCAGCCCAAGTCACCTGAAGCACATAACTTGCATCACATTTAGGTATCATGGATAACTCTTATGATCCTTTCAACATTCAGATGCAGAAGATTTAGATTTGCCCATTTCAGCTTTTAACACATGCTAACACTTTTGTTTATTTTCCTTAACTCGGTTGCATTTACTATCACTGATCTTACCATTATTAGTGCAAAATCAATTACCTGTACATTCCCATAGTTCAGACAAAGGGTCTCAAAACTGAAAACTCAGCTACGTCCATCCTCAGATGCTACCAGATAGATAGTTTCCCCGGTTTGTTTTCTGTAGTTCCATCACCGCGTCCGTGGCCCAGGTTCAAACTACTCTTCTACGTTCTCCCAGTAAACGTGTGAGTTTCCTCCGGGAGCCCCGGTTTCCTGCTACATTCCAAAGGCGGTCCGTTTAGAGGGTTAATTGGTCATGTGGATGTAATTAGGCGGTGCTATTTCTTTTTTACTGTGCTGTATTTCTAAATAATTTAACACCCCCCGTTCTTCTTTCAGATCGCCCGCGTAATTCTGCGTTAGTTTGAAAATATTATAATAGTTTGCGTGAAACATAAGTCCTTGTACTTTGGACGCACGAAACCGGTACAGGAATCGGGTAGCTTTCACTATGAATCTATTTTTAAACGCGCTTTAGCTTCTTCAATTTTGAGCAGCCGTTAGTTTGTCGCTTAACGAAATCTTGCGATACACACGCCTCCGCAGACTGCCGACTTGAAATCATTGATCTGCTGAATCCGAACTCGGGACCACCTTCCGGCGGGTGGTACAAGACACCAAGTAATTAAAACAAAGTGCTCTCCGTGAATAGTCAGTTTGAATTTGTGGCCCATGTACTCTGTGGATTCAGATATGATCAAATAGCTTCCCCTGTTCAGTGACGACGGCAAGTGACAGTGGTCACGGCAAGATCTAGACAACCGCAAGGAGGGTTCGACCATTTCCGTGGCTCAGCCGTCTAATGCATTTACCTGCTTTCTGCAACCGTCAGTACTCGGAGGAGCTGCAGAAGGAAGTGTAAACACCGATCAGTTTTGACATGCCATACTTCCAGCCGTGAGTACTCTGCTGTTTACAAAAAGTTGTATGATGTGTATGTGTGTAAGTCAGAAAGCGAGTCCATCTGTAACAGCGGCAATGATGACTTAAAGTGCTTTGGGCAAAAAATGTCACGTTGGGGTGTTAGAGGTTTCGTTTTAAGCGGAAAACTCATCTTGTTTAAAATTCGCGCTGGAAGTACAGGGCTCGTGGATCTGAGGAGCGTAGACTGACCGAAGGTACAGTAGTTGTGAAGTAGCTCCAGCGAAATTACGCTCCATTTCGCAAGGGCGTAAACAGATTCATAAGAAAAAAATCTGAAGAAATTAAAGATTCTATGTTCCAAAATGGTATTCTAATATCCCGGTGTGAGCGGTTAGAAACTCACTATTTAACGAGAAAATTCAAGGTACCTTTGAAAACCTGATGAAATATCAAAATATACTCCCGCAACATGTACATTTATTCACTGTTTCCTGTTTTTTTTTCTCTGATTCAGTTACATCGCCTTTGCTGACTTTCTACCACTTCTGCTCTGTTCATTTTTCATAAACAATTGCTCATTGTTTCGAATGTGAGCAATGCAGTCCTCACAGAATGAACGGTCTCACATTATGAGGAGCTTGTCCCACTTTTAATCAACAAAGGAACCCAGATTTGTATATCTGCAGCAAAACCTTTGATATCTTCTGAAACAGACTCGAAATATACAGTTTCTGTGTCAAAAAGTCCAGGTAATTCTTCAATTTAAGAGCTGAAATTATAGTCACTGCCGGGATGATTTATGGTGTATTTTAAGCATTTACTGTTTTCAGTTCTTGATTTCAATGTATTATTTTTGTCGGCATTATTATACTTAGCAAGGAGGGAAGAAATGGGGAATTTACAGAGCTATGAAGGGTTTGTCTCTATGCCCATGTCTCAATCAATTGTCTATTCTGCACAGATTCACCAAATACTTGGGGGTAACTGATTGTTTTGTGTAGAAGGTCAGCCCATTATTTGCCAGCATAAACTTTTTGAGATGGGTGCCGAGTTTGTATTGAAACATCATTATTTAGATGTACGGAAAATAGAAAAATAGGAAACCAGATCACACCCATGTAGTGCCAATCTAATTTAGCTAATGATGTCTGATTAAATTAATCCCTTGTGTCAAATCTATATCCCTTCTGCTGCTGCCTCAGAAGCTTTTAAGTATTTCGATGATACCTATCTCTGTCACTGTGAGTGCATTCCAGTAAACTACCACTCTATTTTTAAAAAAAACTTGCCTCACATTTCTTCAAACTTTTGCCCTCCCACCTTAAATGCATGTCCACTAGTATTAGACATATTGATCCTGGAAACATGATACTCCCTGTCTACTCTATCTAAGCCTCTCATTATTTTATCAGGTCTTCCCTCAGCCTCTCCCACTCCAGAGAAAGCAGCCCAAGTTTGTTCATAATTTGCTTAACTTGATGTTATCCAAGAAGTAGAATCCAAGTATTGGTTATGTGATGGCCGTCTATCATGTGCGATGATGATTATTATTCTTGTGCAGAACATTTGTTATGGTGGCTGTGGAATCCAAGTTTTGAGAGCCAGACTTGTTCACAGTGAGGGTAGGTGAACAGTCCTGAGTCAGCTGGAATAATTACTGCTGCAAGTTTCCATTGCGCCTGGGCAGCAACAGATCTGCATGATGCCTCTCCTCATTTTGTCATGGGCGAGTCTTTCCAAGGCACGCCATCTAGTTCGGTCTTGTGCACACTGTTTCAGCTGTTTTGGAGTAAGTCTGGCCAATGCAATGTTACTTTTCACATAATCTTTAAATCTCTTGTGAAGCCCACCTTTGTTCCTCTTGTTCAGAGATTGCACAGCATACATGCCATTCAGTAGCTGTTGGGGATCCTGGAGTCCTCCCTGTGTATGACATATCCTGTCCATCCAAGCTAGGTTTTCAGGATCATAGTCTCAATGTTCATGGTACCACTAGCGAGGATTGGTTATGCATTCCAGTTACAGTGACTATAAAAAAAAGTATTCACCCCCTTTGGAAGATTTCATGTTTTATTGTTTTAAACATTAATTAACAGATTAGATTATGAGGACACTCAGTCCTCATTTATTGTCATTTAGAAATGCATGCATTAAAAAATGATACAATGTTCCTCCAGAATGATATCACAAGAAACACAGGACAAACCAAGACTAAAACTGACAAAACCACCGTACTCTCACGTCTGTCTCCATCAAATCAGGATTGTGCACAGCACTCTACCTGACAAATAACAGACATCACCACCGGAGTGGCCAGTGCGAGCTGCGTCACGCTGCCATCTTCTCCTCCTGCCAGTAATTTAATTTGGCTTTTTTGACACTGATTAACAGAAAAAGACTCTTTAATGTCAAAGTGAAAACAGATCTCTAAAAAGTGATGTAAATTAATTACAGATATAAAACACAAAATAATAGATTGCATAGTATCCTTCCCCCCCACTTTAATATGACACAGCAAATCATCACTGGTGCAGCCAATTGGTTTTAGAAGTCACATAATTAGTTAAATGGAGATATGTTTTAGAGACCTGTGTGCAGTCAAGGTGTGTCAATTGATTGTAGTAAAAATACATCTGTATCTGGAAGAGCCAACTGTTGGTAGTCAGTATCCTGGCAAAAACTGCACCACGAAGACAAATAAAAAAACACTCCAAGCAACTCCGCAAAAAAGTTATTAAAAAGCACAAGTCAGGAAATGGATACAAGAACATTTCCAAGTTACTGAATATCCCTTGGAGTACAGTTAAGTCAGGTCATCAAGAAATGGAAAGAATAATGCACAGCTATAAATCTGCCTAAGGTAGGCCATCTTCAAAAAAAAATGGAGTGACCGTGTAATTAGACTAGTGAGGGAGGCCGCCAAGAGCCCTATGATAACTGTGAAGGAGTTACATATTTCAATTGCTGAGATGGGAGAGACTGCACATATAACTATTGCCCAGGTGCTTCACCAATCACAGCTTTATGGGAGAGTGGCAAGGAAAAGGCCACTGTTGAAAAAAAACATATGAAATCTTGGCTAGAGTTTGTTAAGAGGCATGTGGGAGATTCTCAAGTTAGCTGGAAGAAGGTTCTGTGGTCTGAGGAAACCAAAATTGAGTTTCTTGGCCATCAGACTAAACAATATATTTGGTGTAAGCAAAAACACACATCATAAAAAGCACACCACCGCTGCCTGTGGGGCTGCATCATGCTGTAGGATGTTTCATTGCAGAAAACCCTAGAAGGCTTGAGAAGGTAGAGGGTAAAATGCAGCAAAATACAGGGAAATCCTGGATGAAAACCTGATGCAGTCTGCAAGAGAACTGCAACTTGAGAGAAGATTTATTTTACAGCAAGACAATGACCCTAAGCATAAAGTCAAAGCTACACAGGAATGGCTTAAAAACAACAAAGTTAATATCCTGGAGTGGCCAAGTTAGAGTCCAGACCTCAATCCAATTGAGAATTTATGGTTGGACTTGAAAATGGTTGTTCTCTCACAATCCCTATGCAATCTGACAGAATTTGAGCAGTTTTATAAAGAAGAATGGAGAAAAATTGCAGTGTCCAGATGTGCAAAGCTGATATTGACCTATCCACACAGAGTCAAGGCTGTAATTGCTGCCAAAGGTGCATCTACTAAATACTGACTTGAAAGGGGTGAATACTTATGCAATCAACTATTTTGTGTCTTATAATTGTAATTAATTAAAATCACTTTGTAGAGATCTGTTGTCATTTTGACATGAAAGAGACTTTTTCTGTTGATTGTGTCAAAAAAGCTAAATCCACTATGATCCAATGTTTTAAAACAAGAAAACTTCCTTCTTTCTTTATTAATCTTTTTGTTGATTTGGAAAGAGCATATATACAAACAAGAGGAGAATTATCTCAAATATATATAACAATAACAATACAAACAGAAAGTGAAATAGACATTGTCAAAATCATACATAGTATTAAGCAAATATGTAATATATAGTAAAAAAAGAAAGTCAACTAATTCTCCTCTTATCAATTCATGGAGAGAAAAAAAACTTTAAATTTTTAAAATGAGAAGAAAAAACCCACTACACTAAGAAAAAAACAAAAAAAAAAAAGAGGACTGGGCGGTCCATTCTGAAGAAACACACATCAAAGTTGCTGGTAAACGCAGCAGGCCAGGCAGCATCTATAGGAAGAGGTACAGTCTACGTTTCGGGCCGAGACCCTTCGTCAGGACAAACTGAAAGAAGAGCTAGTAAGAGATATGAAAGTGGGAGGTAGAGGGGGAGATCTGAGTTGATAGAAGAAGACAGGAGGGGGAAGGGATGGAGCCAAGAGCTGGAAAGTTGATTGGCAAAGGGGATAGGAGAGGATCATGGGATGGGAGGCCTAGGGAGAAAGAAAAGAGGGAAGCCCAGAGGATGAGGGGGGGGGGGAGAGAGAGGAGAGGGGAGAGGGGAGAGGGGAGAGGGGAGAGGGGAGAGGGGAGAGGAGATATATATATATATATAATAAATAAATAACAGATGGGGTATGAAGGGGAGGTGGGGCATTAGCGGAAGTTAGAGAAGTCAATGTTCATGCCATCAGGTTGGAAGCTACCCAGATGGAATATAAGGTGCTGTTCCTCCAACCTGAGTGTGGCTTCATCTTTACAGTAGAGGAGGCCGAGGATAACATTAAATAATGTGAGCTATGCTAATGAATGAATGACACCAGTTAAACTCACCTCAAAATGTCTTTTACATTTTAACCCACCATGGGCAATAGAAAAGTCACTGTTGCAAACAGTGCAGCGAGCAACACTGTCATTATTTTTGAGGTCGACTGTAAAGTCCGCCCACAGAGAAAACTGATAGATCTACTTAGCACGAAGAGACACCAATCAGGATGCTCACCCTTGCTCTCCCTCTCAAAAAATCGATTTCCAGGATATTGTATATAATTTCCAGGCGTCAGGGAGCCGCTATCAATATGTGGGAGACTCCCGGAATTTCCGGGAGAGGTGGGATGTCTGTATTTATCCACTAACTGAGAAAAAGACATTAAACAATCCCCTGAAAACAAATCTGAAAAAGTTGTTATTCCCTTGGTTTTCCAAATTAAAAAGGCCTTATCCAAAATTGTGGACACGTGGCCAAGTGGTTAAGGCATTCGACTAGTGACCTGAAGGTCGTGAGTTCGAGCCTCAGCCGAGGCAGTGTGGTGTGTCCTTGAGTAAGACACTTAACCACATATTGTTCTGCGACTGCACTGGTGCCAAGCTGTATTGGCCCTCGTGGAGAGGGGAGACTTGCAGCATGGGCAACTGCCAGTCTTCCATACAGCCTTGCCCAGGCCTGTGCCCTGGAGCGTGAAGACCATGCGGAGATCCATGGTCTTCGCAAGACTAACGGATGCCTTATTTATTTATCCAAAATTGATGGTTTAAAAAAATAATTTAGATGGATATGACTAGAAAGAACAAGATTGTTTAACACAAAAAATTTACGAAACTGAAACCAAATTCTTAATTTATGTTTAATAATGGGATTAAAATCTTGTCTACTAATCTTAGAAAACTAAAAGGGAAGAGGAGTTTCCAGTAAAGAGGCCAAAGAGAACCCCTTCACTGAGTTTTCCCCCAATTCCAACCATGAAGAACATTCATGTATGTCTGAATAATGAATCCAAAAAGTAATGTATCAAATATTAATTGCCCAATAATATATTCTGAAATTTGGCAAAGCCATACCACCATCCTTTTTTTAATTTCTGCAGTGAGGGTTTACTCAATCTAGGATTTTTATTATTCCAAATATAAAATAAGATTATAGAGTCTATTCTGTCAAAAAACGTTTTAGGAACAAAGGAAGGAACTGCCAGAAATATATATAAGAATTTCAGTAGAACCATCATTTTAATAGCATAAATTTGACCTATTAATGATAATATCATAGGTGACCATTTAGAAGGCATTTGTTGGGTGTAATCAATTAATGGTAGAAAATTATATTTATAGAGGTCCTTAAAATTTTTAGTAATTTTAATACCAAGATAAGTAAAGTAATTTTTAGCAATACTAAAAGGTACTTGATGATTTTGTTCTAAGTAATTATTAATGGGAAATAACTCACTTTAATGTAAATTTAATTTATATACAGAAAAACTACTGAATTCAGAAAATATAGATAACATAGAAGGAATAAATTTCCTAGGATCTGAAATATAAACTAACAGGTCATCTGAATACAACGAAACCTTGTGTACTTTGTCCCCTCTCTTAGTACCCTGAACAGTATTAGGTTCTCTAAGAGCAATAGCAAGGGGTTCTAAAGCCAAGTTAAATCATAAAGGGCTAAGAGGACAGCCCTGCCGAGTACCCCTGTATAATCTTAAGTAAGGAGATTTTTTATTATAAGTTATAACTGCAGCCATAGGGGCGTGATAGATCAATTTGATCCAGGAAATAAATCCTGGACCAAAATTAAATCTTTCCAAAACCTGAAATAAGTAAAACCACTCCACCCTATCAAATGCTTTCTCTGCATCAAGAGAAACAACACGTTCAGATTCTTTAGATGGAGAAGAGTGAATAATGTTTAATAATCTTTGAATGTTAAAATGTGAATATCTATTTTTAATAAATCCAGTTTGATCACTGGAAATAACACTAGGTAAAATACTCTCAAGTCTATTAGCCAAGATCTTAGAAAGAATTTTAAAATCCATATTCAGTAGAAAGATTTGTCTATAGGAAGCGCATTCAGATAAATCTTTTTCTTTTTTAGGAATTAATAAGATTGATGCTTCATAAAAAGTTTTCGGGAGAATCCCAGAGGATATAGAGTCAGTGAAGACTTGACATAAATGAGGTGTGAGTATTTCAGTGAAAGTCTTATAAAATTTCACTGTGTATCCGTCCAGTCCCGGGGCCTTACCTGTTTGGGAAGAGGATATAGTCCTTGCTATTTCCTCTTGTTTAATAGGTGCATCTAATGTATTCATATCTTGATTAGAAATTTCAGGTATATTCAATTTTTGCAAAACTCTATTCGTAAGAGTGATATTGTCTGAAAATTCAGATTTATAAAGATTAGGAATTTATAAAGATTAATAATACCTTATTAATTTCATAAGGATCTACTGTTTCAGTTCTATCAGGTCTTCTTATTTTCAGGATCAGTCTTCTATCCATATTTGCTTTTAATTGACCAGCCAATAATTTGCCTGGCCTGTCTCCATGTATATAAAATTGACTTTTAGATTTAAGAAGTTGCTGTTCAATAAGAAAAGTCAAAAGCAAATCATGTTGTGTTTGGAGTTCAACCCTTTCCGTAAAGAGATCTTCTCTAGCCATCACTGAATAAACTTTATCTATTTCTTTAATCCTATCAGTAATCACTAGAAGTTCCGCCTTGGTTTTCCTTCTTAAACTTACTGAGTATGAAATTATCTGTCCCCATAAGAAAAGATTTCATCGTAACCCAAATAACCAAATTTGACATTCCCTCAGTTGTATTTATGATTATGATTATGATATGATTATGAGGACACGCAGTCCCCTTTTATTGTCATTTAGTAATGCATGCATTAAGAAATGATAAAATGGTTTTCCAGAATGATATCACGAAAACACATGACAAACCGACTTAAAAACTAACAAAAACCACATAATTATAACATATAGTTACAACAGTGCAGAGCAATACCATAATTTGATAAGAACAGACCATGGCACAGTAAAAATAAATTTAAATTCACAGTAAATTTAATTCAAAAAAGAGAAATTTTCTCTTTAATAAAATTTATGAAAGTTGAATCTTCTAACAATGAAACATTAAGTCTCCACTGAGGTATCTGAATATTATCAGAAAACTTCAAAGTTAGTTTCATAAGTGCATGATCTGACAACGCAGTCACATCAAACGCACACTCAGCAACAGAGGGCACGAATCACGTGTCCAGCAAAAAATAGTCAATTCTTGAATATTTATGGTATACATGGGGAAAAAAATCTTTTTCTTTAGTATGTCTAAATTTCCAAATATCCACCAAACTGTATTCTAATAAAAAAGTATTAATGCAAGTTGCAGCTTTATTAGGAAGCAACGGATTGGTGGACGATCTGTCAATCGACGGATTGAGACAGCAGTTAAAGTCACTGCCCATAATCAACTTATATTCATTTAAATTCGGCAGCACAGAAAATAGCTTCTCAGAAAACTCAGGGCTGTCTATAGTAGGTGCATAGACACACACCAAAGCCTCCTTTTGACCACATAACAGACCAGTAACAATTAAATATCTTCCAATTAAATCAGTAACAGTGTTAAAATGAACAAAAGGGATTTTAGAATTAATAAAAATAGATACCCCTTCCAAAATTTAAAAGAACGATTTTCATCCTGCCTACGGATGTGAGTCTCCTGCGCAAAAATAACATCTGCATGAAGTGTTTTTAATTTCTCAAAAATCTTTCTGCACTTAATAGGTTGGTTCATACAGTTTAAATTCCAAGATATTATATTAATTTTATTAAGATCCATATTTAGAGTTTAATTTAAAAATTTTATAAAGTTAATGCGCAGGCACAAACTAAATCCAAAGAAAGGACAAAGGATGACTCGATCAGAAAGAAAAGAAATATAATTGACAAAAAAAACCTCTCAGGACTGACCAGCCAAAAAAACCTAATCTAATAGACCCACACTCCTCCCCCGAAAACCCAGAAACTGTCCAACAGGCGAACGGCACGCTACTCTAATGACCCTTGACCCCTGTCTCCAGATAGCAGCCCCTGCTTACAAAGTAACATGTTACCACCACCAAAAAGCCATAATAAAGAATACATAAAGAAATAAACAGACTCCAAATATTTTCATATTATGTCTAACAATAGTTAACACCGAACTAACGACGACCATCTTAAATCCATTTAAAATACGTAACCATGTATTCAAAAGAACATAAATCCAACCAACTAATATATAACCATATAACCATATAACAATTACAGCACAGAAACAGGTCATCTTGACCTTCCTAGTCCTTGCCGAACTCTTACTCTCACCTAGTCCCATCAACCTGCACTCAGCCCATAACACTCCATTCCTTTCCTGTCCATATATCTATCCAATTTAACTTTAAACAACAACATCGAACCTGCCTCAACCACTTCTGCTGGAAGCTCATTCCACACAGCTACCACTCTCTGAGTAAAGAAGTTCCCCCTCATATTACCCCTAAACTTTTGTCCTTTAACTCTAAACTGATGTCATCTTGTTTGAATCTCTCCCACTCTCAATGGAAAAAGCCTATCCACGTCAACTCTATCTATCCCCCTCATAATTTTAAATACCTCTATCAAGTCCCCCCTCAACCTTCTACATTCCAAAGAATAAAGACCCAACTTGTTCAACCTGTCTCTGTAACTTAGGTGATGAACATTCTAGTAAATCTTCTCTGTTCCCTCTCTATTTTGTTAACATCTTTCCTATAATTCGGTGAACAGAACTGTACACAATACTCCAAATTTGGCCTCACCAATGCCTTGTACAATTTCAACATTACATCCCAACTCCTATACTCAATGCTCTGACTTATAAAGGCCAGCATACCAAAAGCTTTCTTCACCACCCTATCCACATGAAACTCCATCTTCAGGGAACTGTGCACCATTATTCCTAGATCCCTCTGTTCCACTACATTCTTCAATATACTACAACTAATGCTAAAGACTTACAAAACAAAGGAAAAAAAAGAGTATATATACAAAATCCAAAATTAGATTAACTATTAAAGAAAACAGCTACAGATCTAAGTAAGTCAACCAAATCCATGTCTGGGCACTCATAAAACATGGAGCGGACTTTCATCAAAACCGTAACAAATAACTCCCAGCTAAGGATTAACTTTTCAAATTGCTTGCGAGGTGGGCTTAAACTCCTTTATAAATTTCCAACTGTCTTCTGGGGAGTCAATCTGTTTTGGACGAGTATTAGGTGGAGTAGGTGGAGGAGGAGAAGATGGCGGCGTGACGGCAGTGCATGCGGCCTCTCCGGTGATTGATATCTGTAATCTGTCAAGTAGGGGACCGTGCACAATTCTGATTTGATAGAGACAGACATGAGAGTACGGAGGAACATATGGAAAAACTTCTGAAATGCCCATTTCGCTGCCACTGCTACTGTGTGGTAACCAAAATCTCTGGAGCAGAAGGCCCTGAATCCTCAGCTTTGCTTGTTTCAGCAGTCGGGGCGAGGTTGAAGGTGCTCAGTAGAGGTTGGCCCTCGGGAGGCTGTATCGGAGGGGCTGGTCGGAGGCTCGTATTTTTCGGATGGACGGACTCAGTGTCGGTTGTGGTCAGCTGCTTCCAAGGCATCGGCAAGTTGACAGTGCCTGGAGGTTTATGGCAGGGAGTTTCTCCCTTTTGCCGCCTGCTATCGGGGACTCGGGAGTTGATCGACTCAGGGACTTTGAGACTTTTTTTTACCGTGCCCATGGTTTGTTCTTCATCAAATTATGGTATTGCTTTGCACTGCTGTAACTATATGTTATAATTATGTGGTTCTGTCAGTGTTAGTCTTTGGTTTGTCCTGTTTTTTCTGTGATATCACTCTGGAGAAACATTGTATCATTTCTTAATGCATGTATGCATTTCTAAATGACAATAAAAGAAGACTGAGTGTTCATACCCTAATTATCGGTTGAGCCAGATAACGCAAAGAGGGACAACAGTTAACCTTATAAAATTCAGCCATAACTTCCCGATATTTAATTCTTTCAGCTTAAATCTCTGGGGTAAAATCTTCAACCATACGAATCTTTACTTCACTATAAATTAGCTTATCCCTTTTCCTTGCGTCCCGAAGAATAGCTTCTTTGGTTGCAAAATAATGCAAACACAGAATCACAGGACGTGGTTTTATTTCGGCTGAAGGCTTAGGAGGTTGAATTCGGTGGGCTCTGTCCAGAATCGGACAGGCTTCGAGAATGTCACTAAAAAGTGAATATAACATGTTCGAAAAGAACTTTAATGGCTCACCGGTTTCCGTATTTTCAGGCAAACCCAGTCCCGTAAATTCATCCTGCGACTTCTGCTGCTTTCCAGATTGATCATTTTCTTCTAATTTCTTGATAACTCCGAAGCAGCCTGATTAATTTTCTGGCAACACACATCAAAGTTGCTGGTGAACGCAGCAGGCCAGGCTGCACCTCTTCCTAGAGGTGCTGCCTGGCCTGCTGCGTTCACCAGCAACTTTGATGTGTGTTGCTTGAATTTCCAGCATCTGCAGAATTCCTGTTGTTTGTGTGATTAATTTTCTTTTCCATAAAAGACAACTTCATTTCTTGTTCTTTAATAGTCTGACTCAATAACTCCTGTTCTCTTTCAATTCTGTGAGTGTTCTGTTTAAGCATCTGATATCGAACTTCCAATTTCTTCAAAGATTCCTGAACAGCAAAAATGTTTTTTTCTGGCTTTTCATGAGCGTCCGTCAGTTTATCGATCTTAGTGTCCACTGTACCAATCTTCATATTAATAGCTTCTATTAAAGAGAGCATTCTTTCTGAAGTAGAGACTTCCTCTGATTTTTTTGTTTGTTCAACTTCGGGAAGAATTTTGCCACCTCTTAATTCGACTCCAGATCAAGTATCAGCCATCATAATTAAATCGTAGATCCTTCAGCAAAAATAATAAATCTTCAAACTTTAAACAAATCTAACAGTGGAAAGTAAGTTGTGAAAGATGGAGCTACAATGAAAACATCTTACTCCATGAGCTGCCAAGAGGAGACCACAAGAAAATTTCCAAGGGTGGTGAATACTGTTTATAGGCGCTGTATATACTATGGAATTGTAATAATGAATACTCTGATCCTTATTTCCAGAAATACCTTAGTGCCAGAATTTGTTTTTTTAAATTGTAGTTTTTTTATTTTTGCAAATTTTCTGAGATTATTGAGGTGTATCGTTTCATCTCTTGTTAATGGGTACATCTGGATTTAGAATATAAGATATCAGAGCAAAATAAGGCCATTCAGCCCATAAAGGCAATTGAATCATGGCTGTTATTTTATTTTCAACTTCATTTTTATACGGCCCTTTCTATGAGCCTTCTCTCTATAACCCTTAGCCCCTTCTTCAATCAAGAATCATTTGGCTACCACTGCACTCACTCTAGAACATGGAATATAGAGCACTACAATGCAGTACAGGTCATTCAACCCTGACTTTATAAATTTATTCTAATTTCAATCTAACCCTTCCTTCCTACATATCCTTCCATTTTTCTATCATCCGTGTGCCTATCTAAGAGTTTAAGTGCTCCAATGTATCTGCCTCTAACCACCACCACTGGCAGGGCACTCAACTACTCTTTGTGCTGTTAAAAAAAATCTTGCCTCTGGCATTCCCCCCCCACCCCATACTTTCCTCCAGTCAAGTTTAAATTATGCCCCTCATACTAGGAAAAATTCTCTGGCTAGCCACTCAATCTATGCCTCTTATTGTCCCTTGTATACCTCAATCACATCACCTCTCATCCTCCTTTACTCCAGAGAGAAAAGCTAGCTCACTCAACCTATCCTCATAATCAAAGTATCATCCTGAGGCCAAATCCATACCTCAAAGACAGTTCCGACTATCGACAGCAAGGCTCCATGAGGGGATGGGTCCCCAATGCAGCCTAAAGATGGCAAGTGGCCACTCTAGCCTTCCACCGGCAGATTGCTCTCAGGGAATCTTGACAAGACAAACCAGCAGCCCACAGGCATCCCCAAGGCTACTTACATTCCAATCCCCAAGATGGGAATCAGGTGCCTATGATTAACTTAACCAAAACAAGGGACAGCTGGAAGACCCGGAGTCCTGAATCCATGGATCGGACCGTGAACCAGAATGTGGACTTCACGGACCGGACCATGACACCAAGTTGGTGCAGTCTTTCATTGATTCTGTTGTGGCTATTATTCTATGGATTTTTTTGAGTATGCCCACAAGAAAATGAATCTCAGGGTTCGTTTTCATAAATGTATATATAATTTGATAATAAATTTACTTTGAACTTTTTAGAATAATTGTCAGTAAATGAAGCAATTCTATCAAAGCTTTCATTGTATTTGTCACATCAATGTGATAAATAGTGCAGTTTTTCTATTTCTGTCAACCACAGATTTAAAATAAAGGCAAGAATAGATTTAAACTGATCATTTTAGAGCTGAGGTTCTCAAAGCTTTTTGTTTGTACATTGCTCAGCAAATACTGATAACACTTCAACAACTCTTGGTAGCTCATTGGATCTCCTGCTTTCTGTTCTAGTGTCTATCAATGAAACCTAATGAATTGAAACAAGTTCTTTTTAAGCTGTAAACCTATAAGACCAACCTCAATACCTATGATTATTTCTGCTTTTTGTGGTAACTGTACCCAAGAAAATACAGGTGCAGAAGCCTGAGCCATCTAGATAACCTCTATATCACTTTGCCCTCAGACATCCTCTTCCTCAACTCTTCAAAATCAATCAATTATCTTAGTTACAAGTAATTTGCCCCTCTATTTGAATTACATGATTCCTTATGAAATGGTGTAAAAAACATCCTTGCATAGCAGTTTCTTTCAACAATAGTGAGAGCTAGTAGTCATACAGGTCAGAAGGAGGTAATTTAGTTTGTGCTGTGGCTAGAAAATAAGTAAAACACAAGTTTTAATTGTAGATCTATAGTTGAAGCAGACCCTTCAGCTGGTCACTTCCTGTTTGGCCATTTGTCTACAATAGTTTTTGGTTGTGGCCTAATAGGCCCTAAAAGTTGAAGAAGATGCCTGATGTATGCTAAGCATTGCCACAGAACACCTAAATCATAGATGATTCCTGAAGTAGATCATAATCTATTTCAATCCAAGTAGTTAGGATAAATAGGATCCTGGCAGACATTGTTCTGCAGGGTCATCGGATTTTTTTTTCATTAGATTAAACCAGCCCAAGGAGCAGGAAAGTCATTGTACAATACTCATGTTAGCACAAATGTAAGTGATTAGAAGTTGATACAGAGATGTGTATAAGACTGAGACTTTCTGTTGATAATGAGTTTTTTCCCATGCATTGAAAAGCATTAAGCATTTCTGTGACAGGAACTAAAAGTGATGTAACAGTGCTTTGTTTTCAGATCTGTGGCATCGCTACTATCTTGATCTTTAGCTAGACTGGAGTTGCATATTTTCTGTGGTTCATCAGTGCTACCATGCTAACCCTAACCCTAACCTATATTGCTAGTTTTTTATGGGTTGCGTTGAGACAGATACTTGGATTATTTCAGACGTTTGGCTGAGGAGGCCAAGCATGACATCATTTCTTCACCATTTCCTCTGAAAAACAAGTTGCCCAAATCCAACAACCACTCACCTTCAACCCTGAACCCTGTCTTCACAACCAGCACGTTGCCAAACCTACGCATAAGAGATCTGTATTTTCATTAGCTTTTTATGCAAAACCCTAATGCAACTGACAAATGTAAGGTAAGGTTATATGCCGCTACACTTTATTATTCTGTGATTGTTCTCTTTGGAGAAGAGAGAGAGAAAAAGCAAGATGATACACTCTGGACTTAGAGAAAACGATCAATGTCATTGCTGGGAATCTGGGGGGATTAAAAAGGAATGTTCTCCTGGGATTTTCATTCACAAGAACAGTTTACAGAGAATAGTATTTAAAAACTAAAAACTGTGAGTGACAGTCCTGCGAGCAAAAACGCCTTGTTAATGAGAGGTCAGAGGAGAATGGCCAGAATTACCAAACTGACAGGAAGGTGATTGTAACTCAAATGATCATGCATTACGACAGTGGTGTGTGGAGGAGCATTCCAGGTTATTAGGAATATCTTGTACCTAATGAAGTGTCCACTGTATGTAGAATACTACAGATATGGGCAGAGAAATGTCAGATGAAGTTGCACTTTGGGAGGTCACATTTAAGAGCAAAGTTACAGTTAATGGCAGGATCCTTAAAAGCATGATTTTGGGTTTCAAATCTACAGCTCCCTGCAAGCAGACAGAATGGTAAAGAAGGTGAATGGCATGTTTGTCTCCATTAGTCAAGGCATTGAGTATATGGGACTAACACACATCAAAGTTGCTGGTGAATGCAG
The DNA here is from genome assembly GCF_030028105.1 of Mobula birostris. Classification (NCBI taxonomy): domain Eukaryota; kingdom Metazoa; phylum Chordata; class Chondrichthyes; order Myliobatiformes; family Myliobatidae; genus Mobula; species Mobula birostris. Next base: position 57,851,954 of record NC_092379.1, read on the forward strand.
CAGGCCAGGCAGCATCTCTAGGAAGAGGTACAGTCGACGTTTTGGGCCGAGACCCTTCATCAGGACTAACTGAAAGTAATAAGAGATTTGAAAGTGGGAGGGGGAGGGGGAGATCCAAAATGATAGGAGAATACAGGAGGGGGAGGGATGGAGCCAAGAGCTGGACAGGTGATTGGCAAAGGGGGTATGAGAGGATCATGGGACAGGAGGCCTAGGGAGAAAGATAAGGGGGAGGGGGGATAAAAGCCCAGAGGATAGGCAAGGGGTATAGTCAGAGGGACAGAGGGGGAAAAAGGAGAGAGAGAGAGGGAGAGAAAGAATGTGTGTATATAAATAAATAACGGATGGGGCACGAGGGGGAGGTGGGGCATTAGTGGAAGTTAGAGAAGTCAATGTTCATGCCATCAGGTTGGAGGCTACCTAGACGGAATATAGGGTGTTGTTCCTCCAACCTGAGTGTGGCTTCATCTTTACAGTAGAGGAGGCCGTGGATAGACATATCAGAATGGGAATGGGATGTGGAATTAAAATGCATGGCCACTGGGAGATCCTGCGGACAGAGCGTAGGTGTTCAGCAAAACGATCTCCCAGTCTGCGTCGGATCTCGCCAATATATAGAAGGCCACATCTCGCCAATATATAGAAGGCCACATGATTTCTCTAACTTCCGCTAATGCCCCACCTCCCCCTTGTACCCCATCCGTTATTTATTTATATACACACATTCTTTCTCTCTCTCTCCTTTTTCTCCCTCTGTCCCTCTGACTATACCTTTTGCCTATCCTCTGGGTTTTCTCCCCCCCCTCCTCCTTTTCCTTCTCCCTGGGCCTCCTGTCCCATGATCCTCTCATATCCCTTTTGCCTATCACCTGTCCAGCTCTCGGCTCCATCCCTCCCCCTCCTGTCTTCTCCTATCATTTTGGATCTCCCCCTCCCCCTCCCACTTTCAAATCTCTTACTAGCTCTTCTTTCAGTTAGTCCTGACGAAGGGTCTCAGCCTGAAACGTCGACTGCACCTCTTCCTAGAGATGCTGCCTGGCCTGCTGCGTTCACCAGCAACTTTTATGTGTGTTGCTTGAATTTCCAGCATCTGCAGAATTCCTCGTGTTTACGAGTATATGGGACTGTTCTATTTTACCTGAGGGACATCGAGGACTGTTATGTTTATTGTTTCTCAGAGACTTGGATATCCCCACACCATTCCAGATGCAGTGATACAGCTTACTGGCTTCATGATTCACTACCAAGATAGGACTGCTGAGTCTTTCACAGGCAGAAGAGCTGCTGTATGCGTTATGACTGAGAAGTGGCTGCCCTAGCCGGTTCTACTCACTCAGGTTAAGTGTCATCTGTTTTATCTGCCCTGGGAGTTTTCAGCCATCATTTGGTTAATGGTGTATATCCTGCCTCATACCCCTGTCAAAGAGACTCCAGATGAACTGAGAAACATAGTCAACAGGTAGGAACCAGTGTACCCTGATGCCTTCCCATCATTTTGGAGGATTTTAATCATGACAGCTTGAAAAAGTCTCTAAATAATTATCACCAACATATCACTTGTGGAACCAGAGGAGCCAACACACTGGACCACTGGTACACCACCTTCATGAGCACTTGCTGTGCCATCCCACGCCCACACTTTGGAAAGTCTGATCATCCGACTGTAATTCTACTTCTTGAGTGCAGGCAGAGACTAGAGTCCACAGCACCACTGGAGAGGACCAAGAAGATATGGACAAGGGAAGCAGAGGGCTGCTTACAGAACCACTTCGAATCAGTAGATGGACAGTATTTAAGGATTCATTTTGAGTCTGAATGAAAGTGCCACAGTTGTCTCTGTTCATTAAAATCTCTGTGCATGTGTGCCTGTGAGAACATACCGTACATAGGACAAGTGGAAAAAATGGCTGATGGAACACAGTGCTGGGATGTGTATGGTCATGCACTTTGGTAGACAAAATTAAAGGGTTGACTATTTTATAAACTGAGAGAAAATATAAAAATCTGAGGTGCAAAGGGATTTGGGAGTCCTTGTGCAGGATCCCTTGAAGGTTAATTTGCAGGTTGGATCTGTGGTGAGGAAAGCAAATGTAATGTTAGTATTCATTTGAAGAGGACTAGAATGTAAAAGCAAGGATGTAATGTTGAGACTTTATAAATCACTGGTGAGGCCTCACTTGGAGTATTGTGAGCAATTTTGGATCCCTTTTCTTAGAAAGGGTGTGTTGAAACTGAGAGGGTTCAAATGAGATTCACAAAAATGATTCCAGAATTGAACGGCTTGTCATATGAAGAGTGTTTGTTGGCTCTGGGCCTGTATCCACTAGAATTCAAAGGAATGAGGATTGACCTCGTTGAAACCTATCCAATGGTGAAAGGCCTCGATAGATGTTTCCTATGATGGGAATGTCTAAGACCAGAGGACACAACCTCACAATAAAGGGGCGTCCTTTTAGAATGGAGATGAGGAGGACTTTCTTCATCCAGAGAGTGGTGAATCCGTGGAATTCCTTGCCACAGGCAGCTGTGGAGGCCAAGTCTTCATGCATGTTTAGGACAGGAGCTTATTGCTCAGAGCATGAAGAGGTACGGAGAGAAGGCAAGAGATTGAGGCTGAGAGGAAAATTGGATCAGCCATGATGAAATGGTGGAACAGACTGGATGGGCCAAGTGGCTTAATTTTGCTCCTGTATCTTATGGTCTTATGCCTGAATTAGGATATTCATAGTCTGCTGAGGGTTAGATTGGTAGCATTCAAGTCTGGTGATCCAGGACTATACAAGAAGGGCAGGTATGAACTATGGAGGGCTATCTCAAATACAAAAGAGCAATTCCAATAGATTAGAGGGGGAATCGGATGCACATCAATGCTGGCAGAGTTTGCAGGTCATGACTTCCTACAAAGCAAAACCTAACATCTTAAGGCACACACATCAGGCCGCACTTGGAGTACTGTCAACAGTTTTGTGTCCCTTATCTCAGAAAGGATGTGTATCATTACATTAGAGAGAGTCCAGAGGAGGTTCACGAGGATGATTCAAAGAATGAAGTGGTTTACATATGAGGAGCGTTTGATAGCTTTGGAATTTAGAAGGATGCTGGGGGATCTCATTGAAACCTACCAAATGTTGAAAAGACTAGATAAGGTGGATGTGGAGAGGATGTTTCCTAGACTGGGGGTATCTAGAACCAGTGGGCACAGCCTCAAAATTGAGGGGCGACCTTTTAGAACAGAGGTAAGGAGGAATTCTTTTAGCCCGAGAGTAGTTAATCTGTGGAATGCTCTGCCACAGACTGAGGTGCAGACCTAGTCTGTGGGTATAGTTAAGGCAGATGTTGATCGTTTCCTGACTGGTCAGGGAATCAGAGGATATGGCAAGAAAGCAGGTGTATGAGGTTGAGTGAAATCTGGGATCAGCCATGATCGAACGATGGAAAAGAATTGATGGGCAGAATGGCCTAATTCTGCTCCTCTGTCTGATGATTCACAGTGATGCTTCTCTTCAGAATCAGAAGCAGATTTAATATCACCGGCATATGTCGTGAAATTTGTTAACTTAGCAGCAGCAGTACAATGCATTATATAATAAATGTAGAAAACATGAATCAAGTATACAGTGGCATGCAAAAGTTTGGGCACCCCGGTCAAAATTTCTGTTACTGTGAATAGTTAAGTGAGTAGGAGATAAACTTATCTCCAAAAGTCATAAAGTTAAATATGAAATATTCTTTTCAACATTTTAAACAAGATTAGTGTATGTAAAGCATCTGTTAGTCTTGCGAGACCATGGATCTGCACCTGGAAAGTCTTCACCCTCCAGGGCACAGGCCTGGGCAAGGTTGTATGGAAGACCGGTAGTTGCCCATGCTGCAAGTCTCCCCCCTCTGTGACACTGATGTTGTCCAAGAGCAGGGAAAGGGCTTGGCACCAGTGTCGTCACAGAGCACTGTGTGGTTAAGTGCCTTGCTCAAGGACACAACACGTTGCCTCGGCTGGGGCTCGAACTCATGACCTTCAGATCGCTAGTCGAATGCCTTAACCACTTGGCCAAGGTTAGTGTATTATTTTTGTTTTGTACATTTTTAGAGTGAAAAAAAAGGAAAGGAGCACCATGCAAAAGTCTGGGCACCCCAAGAGATTTGAGCTCTCAGATAACTTTTACCAAGGTCTCAGACCTTATTTAGCTTGTTAGGGCTATGGCTTGTTCACTATCATCATTTGGAAAGGCCAGGTGATGCAAATTTCAAAGTTTTATAAATACCCTGACTCCTCAAACCTTGTCCCAACAATCAGCAGCCATGGGCTCTTCTAAGCAGCTGCCTAGCACCCTGAAAATTAAAATAAATGATGCCTACAAAGAAGGAGAAGGCTGTAAGAAGATAGCAAAGCGTTTTCAGATAACCGTTTCCTCAGTTCATAATGTAATTAAGAAATAGCAGTTAACAGGAACGGTGGAGGTCAAGCTGAGGTCTGGAAGACCAAGAAAACTTTCTGAGAGAACTGCTCGTAGGATTGCTAGAAAAGCAAATCAAAACCCCTGTTTGACAACAAAAGACCTTCAGGAAGATTTAGCAGACTCTGGAGTGGTGGTGCACTGTTCTACTGTGCAGCGACACCTGCACAAATACGACCTTCATGGAAGAGTCATCAGAGAAAACCTTTCCTGCATCCTCACCACAAAATTCAGCATCAGAAGTTTGCAAAGGAACATCTAAACAAGCCTGATGCATTTTGGAAACATGTCCTGTGGACTGATGAAGTTAAAATAGAACTTTTTGGCAGCAATGAACAAAGGTATGTTTGGAGAAAAAAGGGTGCAGAATTTCATGAAAAGAACACCTCTCCAACTGTTAAGCATGGGGGTAGATTGATCATGCTTTGGGCTTGTGTTGCAGCCAGTGGCACGGGGAACATTTCACTGGTAGAGGGAAGAATGAATTCAATTAAATACCAGCAAATTCTGGAAGCAAACATCACATCGTCTGTAAAAAAGCTGAAGATGAAAAGAGGATGGCTTCTACAACAGGATAATCATCCTAAACACATCTCAAGATCCACAATGCACCACCTCAAGAGGCACAAGCTGAAGGTTTTGCCATGCCCCTCACAGTCCACTGACCTAAACATTATCGGAAATCTGTGGATAGACATCAAAGGAGCAGTGCGTGAAAGATGGCCCAAGAATCTCACAGAGCTAGAAGCCTTTTGCAAGGAAGAATGGGCAAAAAGATTCAAAGATTCAAAAAAACTTTATTGTCATTCTAACCATACATCAGCTCTGCAGGGCAGAATGAGACAGCGTTTCCCAGGAGCAGTGCAATCATAACATAACAAACGCAACACTAAATATTAAACATAACAATAAATAGTAAAACACAACAGCCACATGTCAGTTAAAATCAAGTTATAAGTGTCCAGTGCAAGTTAAAAGTGTCCAAAGCAGAGTCAGGTGGAGAAGCTATTTAGCCGTCTGACTGCCTGTGGGAGGAGGCTGTTAGTAGCCTTGTGGTTTTAGTTTTGATGCTCCTGTAACATTTTCCTGATGGCGGAAGAACAAACAGTTCATGGAGAGGGTGTGAGGGGTCTTTAATGATGTACCGTGTCTTCTGGAGGCATCGACTCTGAAAGAGGTCTTGGACAGAAGGTAGGGAGACCCCAATAACCTTCTCTGCTCCCCTAACCACCCTCTGCAAGGCTTTTTTGTCAACAGCACTGCAGCTGGAGTACCAGGTTGTGATGCAAAAGGTCAGCACACTCTCAACCACGCCTCTGTAGAATGTAGTTAAGATGTTAGTGGGGAGTGATGCTTGTTTAAACTTCCTCAGAAAGTGCAATCTCTGCTGGGCCCGTTTCACAATCCCAGTGCTGTTCTTGGACCAGGTGAGATTATCCGAGATCTGCACCCCAAGGAACTTGATGTTTTCCACTCTCTCCACTGTGGAGCCGCTGATGCTGAGGGGTGTGTGCTCAGGCTGAGACCGTCTGAAATCGACGATCATCTCCTTGGTTTTGGTGACATTAAGCATCAAGTTGTTATCACTGCACCAGCTCTCTAGGTGTTTGACCTCCTCCTTGTACATTGTTTCATCATTTTTGCTGATGAGCCCCACCACTGTGGTATCATCTGCAAATTTAATGATCAGGTTCTCCTTGAATCTGGCTGCACAGTCATCCCCCAAACAAGAATTGAAAGACTCTTAGCTGGCTACAGAAAGCGTTTACAAGCTGTGATATTTGCCAAAGGGGGTGTTACTAAGTACCAGACATCCCACCTCTCCCGGAAGTTCCAGGAGTCTCCCGCATATCGATAGTGACTCCCTGATGCTCGGAAATTATATACAATATCCCAGAAATAGATTTTTTTGAGAGGGAGAGGGAGAGAGAGAACAAGCATTCTGATAGGTCTCTCTTCATGCTAAGAGTGGTCCCCAACCACCAGGCTGTGAGGAAACAAAATGATTTGGCGATATGAAATGATATGAGTCAGTTGCTCCTTTCCTCATTCCCTGTCATGCACTGTTGAATTTTAACGCACGCGAGGTCATCAGTGACCCAAGATGTGCAAAGGAATGGGTCCGTGACCCATTTGTGAATGTCCCCGGTGAATCATCCATGTCAGCGCGGAAAGAGATCAACTCCTTGAGCTTGCAAATGATGGTGGGCTGAAAAGTATGTTTGTCATAACATCTCTGCCAGCATTCTGGATCAAAGTCAAGGCTGCATATCCTGAGATAGCCATGAAAGTACTGAAAACGTTGCTTCCATTTCCAAGTTATTTCTGTGAAGCGGAGTTTTCTGCAACGAAAACTAAATTGCGGAATAGACTGGACATAAGGAACCCCCTTCGAGTATCACTGTCTCCCATCACCCCTCGATGGCACCGTCTTGTTGCAGGGAAACAAGCCCAGGGCTCCCACTGATTCAGCGATACTGGTGTGTTGCAATGATTTTATATGTTCATACGAGGAAAATATGTGCTGTGTGTTTAATATCCAAACGTTACTTAAAATGTTATGATGTTATTGACTTCTAAGTGACTTATAATTCAGTGGTCCCCAACCACTGAGCCGCGAAGAATACAGCGGTGACCGGAACACACCCAGCACATCTTTAAGAAAAAGGCCAAAATAAACAAGCTAATTGATTAGGTGCCGCCCGGCACGTAAATGTCAGCCCAGATCAGAGACAATTGCCGATTGCGTTGCCTCTGATCTGGGCCGACATTTACGTACCGAGTGGCACCTAATCAATTAGGTGCTTGTTTATTTCAGCTTTTTTCCTAAAGATGTGCTGGGTGCGTTCTGGCTACCGCTGCACCGCTGCATTCTTCGCGGCCCATGGTCAGCAGAATGCCATTGCAGCTCAGTCCGTTCTAGAGTTCTAAGGTCAATGTAAAGAGTCTTCTATCAGCTCCGTGGAATGCATGGGTTTCCCCTGGGTGATCCAGTTTCCTCCTAGAGTCCAAAGACTGTGGTAGGTTAATTGTCTATGTAAATTGTTCAGGGATTAGGTTAAGGTTCTTTGGATTTGTTAGGGGGTTGCTTGTTGGCATGGCTTGAAGGATGTGGTCCATTTGGTCCAGTTGACTTATCTGCCTTCCTACCTTTCAGCCTCCCAAGCAGCTTTTCCTCAATAATAGCAACTACACTCTCTTCTGCCCATACACTCAAATATCTGGCATACTGCTAGTGCCTTCTGCAGTGAAGATTGACAAAAAAAAACGCTAATTTTTTGCTATATTATATCCCCTCTAATTTGCTTTTATGCTGTCTTTCACTTCAATTGTCAGCCGTGGTTGCTTCATCCTGCCTTTAGAATATTTGTTCAGCTTTGGGATGTATCTATACTATGCCTTCCAAATTGCTCCCAGAACTCCAGCCATTGCTGTTCTGTCATCATCTCTGCTAGTGTCCCCTTCCAATTAACTTTGGCTAGCTCTCATGCCTCTGTAATTTCCCTTACTTTAATACTGGTACATAAAAATGTTGACGGTTTATTCATATCCATAGATGCTGCCTGACCTGCTGAGTTCCTGCAGCATTGTGTGTGTGTTGCTCCTTTTCCTTAAGCTTACTAATGAAATCTGGTTCATACACAACACCCAATCCAGAATTGCCTTTCCCCACATATGCACAAGCCACAGACAAATGAATCCTCCTGCACAGAAGTTGAAGACGCTGGAATGGATTTCCATTTTTCTGTCATTCTTCTTGATGTTTATTACCATTTCTAATAATCCTGTACAGCTCTCTTCATTTAAAACTTTTCTTTGCCATTTGGGTGACTTCATACACGTATGATATTTTTCTGATGCCTTTTAATACAAGTGGTCTGAAAGCTTCTGGAGACCGAGATCCCAGGTGCCCACAATTAATGCTGTGAAACTTGAGTACACAAACTTTCCAGCTATTAACAGATCAGCTATTTGATGTACCAAGTGATAGTATCAATCATGTCTGCAAGCTTCCTTGAGCCAAGTAACTTAGCCATTATTGTCTGGTTTGATTCAAGCCAATTAACATAACCCACTGTTTTACACTGTCTCTCTGGAACAATAAGCCCGAGTGCTGCACTCCAGCAGGTCTGTGCTGTATAGGCAACCCTTGTTTGCAAAGTTGTTGAAGCCAAATTGTTTCAAACAAATATGGTAGTGTTTTTAATTGAAGTAGCAGAGGGGGTTACTGAAAAAATTTGGAAGTTTGGAGAGGAGGGGACTTCAGTCAGGTCCACCACCTGAGGATAAAAGGCATGAGCGGATTGCGGCAGCATAGTAGAGTTTTGACCAGCAGCCATTTGGTGTTTGAAATTAATTAGTAAAAGCAAATTAAAGGAAGGTGGGGCAAGCGGAGAGGCCTTTGGCTGAGTGGACAGAGACAAGGTGGTGATCTTAAGGCTTTAGCCCTTCGAGGCTTCAATCAGCGAGAGCAAAGCTCAGCATTTTTTTTCCTTTTCTTTACATCTGCTCAGCTAGGTGGAGGTGACATCAGAGCAGTGCAATGCTCCTCTTGCGGGACGTGGGAAGGCAGAGAGACCTCCAGTGTCCCTGATGACTACAACTGCGAGAAGTGCATCCAGTTGCAGCTTCTAACAATCCACATTAAGGAGCTGGAGCTGGAACTGGATGAACTCCGGATCATTCAAGGCGCTGAAGGGGTGATAGACAGGACGCATAGAGTGGTAGTTACACCCAAGATCCAGGACACAAGAAACTGGGCGACAGTCAGGATGGGGAAAGTGCTTAGGGGCTGGTGCGGAGTACCACTGTGGCCATCCCCCCAACGAAAGGTATATCACTTTGGATATTGTTGGGGTGTGGGTTGGAATTACCTAACAGTGGAAAGTCACAGTGGGTGGGTCTCTGGCACTGAGGCAGCCTCTGTGACTCAGATGAGCCATGCTGTGGTTATAGGGGATTGGTTAGTTAGGGGAATGGACAGGAGGTTCTGTGGTGGCAAAGAGATTTCTGGATGGTATGTTGCCTCTGGTGTGCCAGGGTCTGGGCGGGGTATCTCGGATCAAGTCCTCAGCGTTCTTAATTGGGAGGGTGAACAGCCAGAAGTTCTGGTCCATGTAGGTACCAATGACATGAGCAGGATGACTGACAACTTCTGCAAAGGGAGTTCAGGGAGTTAGGTGCAAAGTTAAAGGGCAGGACCTCCAGGGTTGTGATCTCAGGATTGCTATTCGGGCTACATGAGGCCAGACTAGGATGACTATACACTTTAATACGTATCTAATGAGTTGCTGTAGGAGGGTTGCTGTAAGATTTTTGGATCATTGGTTGCTCTTCCAGGAAAGGTGAGACTGTGCAGAAGGGACGGCTTGCACCTGAACTGCAGGGGTTAATATCCAGGTGGGAAGGTTCGTTAACGCTGCACGGTGGAGTTGGGGTGGGAACAAGCGTGCCGGAAAAATTAGTGAATTGGTTGTGGAGGCAGGTGTTGTAAGACCTCAGACAAATTAGGAATCAGAAGATTGAGCATGGTGTGACAAAATTGAAAAAGGTGAACACAGGATTGAAGGTATTGTATTTGAATGTGCACAGTATATGGAATAAGGTAGATGAACTTGTAGCACAGTTGCAGATTGGCAGGTATGATGTTGTAGGCATCACTGAATCATGGCTCAAAGATTATAGCTGGAAGCTTAATGTCCAAGGATACACATTGTATCAAAAGGACAGGCAGGAAGGCAGAGGGAGTGGCATTGCTCTGTTGGTAAAATTTGAAATCAAATCATGAGAGAGAGATGATATCAGAAAGTGTTGAATCATTGTGTGTAGAGCTAAGGAACTGGAGGGGTAAAAAGGACCAGATGCGAGCTTTATACAGACCCCCAAACAGTAGTAAGGATATTGCCTGCAAATTAAAATAGGAGATAGAAAATGCATGCTGAAAAAGCAATGTTACAGTAGTCATCCTTACCGGTAACAGTGATGTCATCCAGGTAACACTGAGTGCCCGGGCAGCTTTGCAGTACCTGGTCCATGGCTTTCTGCCAGAGAGCAGGTGCAGGTGCTGCTCCAAAAATAAGCCCATTATAGCAATAAATCCCTTTGTGAGTGATTATGCTGAGAAACACTTTGAACTCTTCTTCCATCTCCATCTGTAGGTAAGCTTCAGCTAGGTCACTTTGCTGAAGTATTTTCCTCCAGAAAGTTTTGCAGAGATGTCCTCTATCCTGGGCAGAGGGTATTGATTTACTTTCAGCACTGGATTGATGGTGACCTTAAAATCACCACAGATCCTGACAGACCCTCCTTCTTGGCTACACGGACCACTTTGTCTGTGCAACATGCTCTTTACATGTGTCCTATTTTAGATCATGAAGACACATAGTCCCCTTTTATTGTCATTTAGTAATGCATGCATTAAGAAATGATACATTATTTCCACCGGTGTGATATCACAAAACACAGGACAAACCAAGACTGAAAAAACTGACAAAACCACATTATTATACATATAGTTACAAACAGTGTAACAATACCATAACTTGATGAAGAAAGTCCGTGAGCACAGTAATGTTCAAAGTTTCTCAAATGTCCCACATCTCACGCAGACGGGAGAAGGAAGAAAAACTCTCCCTGCCATGCCGACCACAACATGACTCTGAGTCATCCAAAAACTTCTCTGATCAGCTCTCCGACACCGAGTACTGAGCGGCATCTCTGCTGAATGATTCGACCTCCTTCTCGGTCACCAAAAACAGGCAAGGCCAGGGATTTTGAGGCCTACCCTCCGAAAGATTCCCGACTGCACAGTAACGACAGCAGCGGGCAGGCATTTCAGAAATTTCTCCAGATGTTCCTCTGTGATTTCACGACCATCTCCATCAAATCAGAACTGTCCACGGCCCCTATTTAACAGATACAACATCATTTTTCACCAGAGAGCTGCGCACGTGCGGCGCACTGCCATCTTCTCCTCCCGCTGATTTCGTTGCATTTTCTGCACATTTTGTCTTCAAGTCTGACTTCGTTTGGTGAATATGAGCTCCTGCCAAAATGGTAATACAGCTTGTTCAGCCAGGCAGGGTTCTGTTTAGATGCTGCAATTTTATTCATGCTCACTCTCATTCTTGACTGCAACTCAGCTGTCTGTGGTTTTCATGAAACAGAGATTTCAAATGCTCTTTTGAATGCATATTGTGCTTCAGTTAGGAGCCGCTCTTGAATTTTTTTTAAAGATTCCACAAATAGAGTTTGTGAAGTGTGTCCAGGGTGGATTCCTGTCACAGTATGTTGACAGGCCGACTAGGGGGAATACCATACTAGATCTAGTATTAGGTAACGAACCGGGTCAGGTCACAGATCTCACAGTGGGTGAGCATCTGGGGGACAGTGACCATCGCTCTCTGGCCTTTAGCATTATCATGAAAAAGGATATAATCAGAGAGGACAGGAAAATTTTTAATTGGGTAAGGGCAAATTATGAGGCTATAAAGCTAGAACTTGCGGGTGTGAATTGAGATGATGTTTTTGCGGGGAAATGTACTATGGACATGTGGTCAATGTTTAGGGATCTCTTGCAGGATGTTAGGGATAAATTTGTCCCGGTGAGGAAGATAAAGAATGGTAAGGTGAACGAACCATGGGTGACAAGTGAGGTGGAAATTCTAGTCAGGTGGAAGAAGGCAGCATACATGAGGTTTAGGAAGCAAGGATCAGATGGGTCTATTGAGAAATATAGGGTAGCAAGAAAGGAGCTTAAGAAGGGGCTGAGGGGAGCAAGAAGGGGGCATGAGAAGGCCTTGGCGAGTAGGGTAAAGGAAATCCTCAAGGCATTCTTCAATTATGTGAAGAAGAAAAGAATGACAGGAGTGAAGGTAGGACCGATTAGAGATAAAGGTGGGAAGATGTGCCTGGAGGCTGTGGAAGTGAGTGAGGTCCTCAATGAAAACACGAGGAAATCTGCAGATGCTAGAATTTCAAGCAACACACATAAAAGTTGCTGATGAATGCAGCAGGCCAGGCAGCATCTCTAGGAAGAAGTACAGTTGACGTTTCGGGCCGAGACCCTTCGTCAGGACTAACTGAAAGAAGAGCTAGTAAGAGATTTGAAAGTGGGAGGAGGAGGGGGAGATCCAAAATGATAGGAGAAGACAGGAGGGGGAGAGATGGAGCCAAGAGCTGGACAGTTGATGGCAAAAGGGATATGAGAGGACACGAGGCCTAGGGAGAAGGAAAAGGGGGAGAGGGGAAAACCCAGGGAATGGGCTAGGGGTATAGTGAGAGGGACAGAGGGAGAAAAAGGAGAGAGAGAGAGAGAAAGAATGCATGTATGTAAATAAATAACGGATGGGTAAGAGGGGGAGGTGGGGCATTGGCAGAAGTTTAAGAAGTCAATGTTCATGCCATCAGGTTGGAGGCTACCCAGGCGGAATATGAGGTGTTGTTCCTCCAACCTGAGTGTGGCTTCATCTTTACAGTAGAGGAGGCCGTGGATAGACATATCAGAATGGGAATGAGACATGAAATTAAAATGTGTGGCCACTGGGAGATCCTGCTTTCTCTGGCGGACAGAGCGTAGGTGTTCAGCGAAATGATCTCCCAGTCTGCGTCGGGTCTCGCCAATATATAGGAGGCCACATCAGAAGCACCGGACGCAGTATATCACTCCAGCCGACTCATAGGTGAAGTGTCGCCTCACCTGGAAGTACTGTCTGGGGCCCTGAATGGTGGTGAGGGTGTAAGTGTAAGGGCATGTGTAACTCTGCTCTCAAACGCATCTCCCCCATTTCACGCACATCTGCTTTCATTCCATCCTCCCGCCACCCCACTAGGAATAGGGTACCCCTTGTCCTCACCTACCATCCCACCAGCCTCTGCACCCAACATATAATTCTCTGTAACTTTCGCCACCTCCAATGGGATCCCACCACTAAGCACATCTTTCCCTCCTCCCCCCCGCTTTCCGCAGGGATCGCTCCCCACGCGACTGCCTTGTCCACTCATTCCCCCCAATCCCTCCCCACCAATCTCCCTCCTGGCACTTATCCTTGTAAGCGGAACAAGTGCTACACATGCCCTTAAACTTCCTCCTTCACCTACATTGGTCCAAGGGGTCGCAGTGTGAAGGAGAAGTTGGGTCCTGAACTCCAACTGTTTGTGCACGAAGAGATTGAACTTTGATAAGTGAGGCGCCTTTTATTTTCCTTTTATATTTTATTCTCTATTAATTATATAGTTCCAGTAATATCTATAATCTGTAAATCATTTAATTGTATCTGGTGTATTGTCTGTTATTTGGGTTGGGTGGGGTACGTCACACAGCATCCACACAAACTAATTACCAAGTTTGGCGGGGCTGAGGGCTGTTTCCCTAGACGACAGCGAGCTGAGCGACCCTGAGGCTGGCCGGGGGGCTACAGAAGGATGTAGAAGCATTGGAAAGAGTACAGAGGAGATTTACCAGGATGCTGCCTGGTTTAGAGAGTATGGATTATGATCAGAGATTAAGGGAGCCAGGGCTTTACTCTTTGGAGAGAAGGAGGATGAGAGGAGACATGATAGAGGTATACAAGATATTAAGAGGAATAGATAGAGTGGACAGCCAGCGCCTCTTCCCCAGGGCACCACTGCTCAGTACAAGAGGACATGGCTTTAAGGTAAGGGGTGGGAAGTTCAAGGGGGATATTAGAGGAAAGTTTTTTACTCAGAGAGTGGCTGGTGCGTGGAATGCACTCCCTGAGTCAGTGGTGGAGGCAGATACACTAGTGAAATTTAAGAGACTACTAGACAGGTACATGGAGCAATTTAAGGTGGAGGGTTATATGGGAGGCAGGGTTTAAGGGTTGGCTCAACGATGTGGGCCGAAGGGCCTGTAATGTGCTGTACTATTCTATGTTATATGTTCTATGTAAACTAAACAATCTTAGTGTATCATTGAGCCCAATACTGAACTGACAGTGTTCAAACAATCTCCTTAATTCAGTCACATACATTGAAGTGGACTCCCCTTTTTGATTCCATTTCCGAAACTTGAAGTATTCTGCAATCAACAATGGCTTTGGTCCTAAATGTTCCTGTATTGCATTGACAATATCAGTAAATCTCTGTTCTGCTGGTTTGGTTGGAGCAGTCAAGCTTGAAAACCAACTGTATGCCTTTAAACCAATGCATTCAGCAAAATTGACCCTTCTTCTCATTGCCTGTTTGCTTCAAACTGTGGTTGAATTAGCTCAGTTACCCATTGAGCAATCAAATGTGTCAATCTCTCCGATGTAATCAGCCATTTCTGCTCTTTTTGTTACGATTATTATCAGCTGTACTCACACTTTATCAGCCTGTGAGTTGTTCTGTTTTCTGACTTTAAAAAAACTCAATCTTTTCTTCCCTTCTAAAGAACATGTGCTGGGATGCATGTTTTATTCACTATTGGGTAAAACCAAAACACTGTGCTTTTTTCCTATGTTGAAATATCTTCCTGCATTTTACCAGGTTGATAGCCATCTCATGTTAGTTTTAAAAATGAAATGAAATGAAATATCTTTATTGTCATTGCATAGTACAGTTGTCATGCACTAATACAGCGAAAATGAGTTTGCAACTCTCGTACTCAATGCTACAAAACAACAAATAAAATAAATAAAATCCAGTAACCAGCCAGTACAAGCAATGTCCAGCAGTACAAAAGCACAACTCAGATGCATGACAGCCATAAAACCAGTATTAAAGTAGCAATATAACACATTTATGGATGATGCTTGATCGATTGGTTCAGAGCAATTATAGCTCTGGGGAAAAAGCTATTTTTCAGTCTGGAAGTGTGGGCATGGAAAATCTTATCATGTCTGCCAGATGGAAGAAGTCCAAACAGATGATTGCATGGGTGTGTATGGTCCTTTTCGCAGGCAGCGTGAGCTGTAGGTGTCCCCCAGGGCTGGGAGCTGTGTCCCAATATTATGTTTTGTACCTTCAGAACATTTAAACAAATTCAATGGAAGACACAGGAGTCCGAAATACAGATCTAACTTTGCGATTATTTTGTGAGGCAGACATGTATCACATGACCGCGTGATGACATATGTATTTCACATATTTATACATATAAGATATAGGAGCAGAATTAGGCCATTTGGCCCAGCGAGTTTGCTCTGCCATTTCATCATGGCTGATCCATATAACCATATAACAATTACAGCATGGAAACAGGCCATCTCAGCCCTTCTAGTCTGTGCTGAACTCTTACTCTCACCTAGTCCCACCAACCTGCACTCAGCCCATAACCCTCTATTCCTTTTCTGTCCATATATCATTCCAATTTAACTTTAAACGACAACATCGAACCTGCCTCAACCACTTCTGCTGGAAGCTCGTTCCACACAGCTACCACTCTCTGAATAAAGTTCCCCCTCATGTTACCCCTAAACTTTTGCCCTTTAACTCTCAACTCATGTCCTCTTGTTTGAATCTCCCCCACTCTCAGTGGAAAAAGCCTATCCACGTCAACTCTATCAATCCCCCTCATAATTTTAAACACCTCTATCAAGTCCCCCCTCAACCTTCTACACTCCAAAGAATAAAGACCGAACTTGTTCAACCTTTCTCTGTAACTTAGGAGATGAAACCCAGGCAACATTTTAGTAAACCTCCTCTGTAATGTCTCAATTTTATTGACATCTTTCCTATAATTCGGTGATCCAATTTTCCTCTCAGCCCCAATCTCCTGCCTTCTCCCTGTATCCCTTCATACCCGGACCAATAAAAAAAATCTATCAACCTCTGCCTAAAATATACCAGTACATAAAGTCTTGGTTTCTACACATTCACCACTCTCTGGCTAAGAAATTCCTTCTCATCTTCATTCTAAAAGGATGCCCCTCTATTCTGAGGCTGTGTCCTTGGGTCTTAGACTCTCCCACCATAGGAAACATTTTCTC
Organism: Mobula birostris; assembly: GCF_030028105.1. NCBI lineage: Eukaryota > Metazoa > Chordata > Chondrichthyes > Myliobatiformes > Myliobatidae > Mobula > Mobula birostris. Next base: position 57,868,338 of record NC_092379.1, read on the forward strand.
CACATCCATATCAAAACCGTTCACAATTCGATAGGTTTCAAGGAGGTCACCCCTCATTCTTCTGAATTCCAGGAATACAAGCCCAGAGCCATCAAACAAGCCATTCAATCCTGGAATCATTGTTGTGAACCTCCTTCGAACCCTCTCCAGTGTCAGCACATCCTTTCGAACCAGTTTCTGCACATCCTTTCGAACCTGCTCACAATACTCCAAATGACACCTCACCAGTGCCTTATAAAGTCTCAACATTACATCCTTTTTTTCCTCTAGTCCTCTTGAAGTGAATGCTAGCATCACATTTGCTTTCCTTACCTATAATTTGTAATGAATTATTTAAATGAATGAGAATGCATAATAAATATATACACACAAGAGTACTCAAACATTACTTCAATATTAAATACACAACAATCCCAAGTATTTATTTTGTACTTTGTCACTGCCCTCATTACCAATGGATATGTTCACATTTTTAGCTCATGTTTGGCTCCACTCCAAATGATGTACTATTTAAACATATAGTAAATATTTCCCTGTAAAACATTTGAATTCACATTTATGTTATCAGCTATTTGTTTTCTCTCATCTGATCTGTCTCTCTTAATTCAGTTTCCACTTCTGCTTTCCATCTGCAATGAGCCAGGTTCTCTCTGGTCTTCACAATGCTGCCTTTGTCATCAGCAACCTTTCTTTTCTGTTGTGTCTTCTCTTGTATGTTGAGCATTCGCTGATATTGGGATAAAAATGACGAAAACTATAAAACAGAAACAAAGAGAAATGTAGCCATCATTACTGAAAGCTTAGAAATGACAGCATGACTACATGAAATGACTTCAGTGCAAAACGTAAAGAACCTTTTATAAAAGATAACCCCTTACTTTAACAAATAGACCTTTGTCAACTGTAATGATGGTGGAAGATTTGTCGTGCTGTTCCTTTACTGATTGTTTTTAGAGCTCCTGTGCAATTTTTCATATACCTTTGGAAAATAAATTAAAACACAACATAATCTTACTACACACAGTAAGGGCATTTATTCTCAAAAGCCAAGACTGGCTCAATGAACAAGCTCTCCAAATTCGGCACATTCCCATGTTCGATGTTCTTCTCCCTCCTCCCTCTCCCTCCTCCCTCTCCCCCACAAATATGTATCCATTTCCCTATTTTAAGTCGCTATTGAATCACCTGACACAACACTTGCAGGTGGTGCTTTCCAGATCAAAACAATTTGGTATGGAATCTCCCTTCTGTGTTTTTTTTTATTAAAACTGTCTTAAATCTGTGGTTCTCTAGTTCCTATGATTGGATCATGTTTCCTGTATTTAAAATCTTTACAACTCTATATATTTTACAGAAAATATTTTACATTTCAATTTAATCTCAGTTTGAATGTGACAATGACATCTTGAAAATAGTCATCATCATTGGAGGATAAAAATATACCCACAGATATATTTTCTGATTAAGAGGACTGCTTTGAAGTTTTAAAGGCTGCTAATTGTGAAAACATCAACCTTTGAAGGAATGATTACATGAATCTCCCGCCTCAGCTCATGCCGATGTTGATATGATATGTATGCATACTACCGACAGCTCGCCCTCACCTCATGAAACAAGCCGCATTAAGCAAGCGCTGCTTTTTATTGTCCAGCTTTCATGCAATCAAATTTTAAGCAACCTCCACAAAATGAATCACTGAAATAAATCTGCAAAAATAAGATCAGTACAAATGTTAGTGGGTGTTTGATGATCTCCTCAGATATCATTAATTACAGGACACTGCTTTAGTGTAAACACTGGAAACTACCTAGGACTCTGCACATACAGATTGGGGCACTCCATAAATTTATGTCAGTGACATTTTATTTAATGGCACTCATTTTGAAAAGGAAAGATTCAAGTCTGTGAGTCAGCAGACATTTGTGGGTTCACCAACTGTCACTCCAGAGAATAAGCATGAAAATCCAGGGTGACAAACCACTCTGACTGATGCTAAACCTTGGAGTACAAACAAGCCACAATGCTGGACGAAGATATGAGATGTACATTGAACTGAGCAGTTTATCTCCATCATATGAGATGGCTTTTTAGAACAGTTTGTTGTTGAGCCTACTAGGAGATCAGCTATACTGGATTGAATGTTATGTAATGAACTGGAAGTGACTAGGGAGCTTAAGGTAAAAGAACCCTTAAGAGGCAGTGAACACAATATGATTGAGTTCAACTTGAAATTCGATAGGGAGAAAGTAAAGTCTGAAAGTTAGAAATTTAGGAAGAGTTAGAAAGTTAGAAAGTAAAGTTAGAAAGAGGTGACATAGGATCAGAAGGTGCAGAATCTTTATGGGTTGAGCTAAGGAATTGCAGGGGTAAAAGGACCCTGATGGCAGTTATTTATAGGCCTCCAAACAGCTGCAGTGATGTGGACTACAAATTACAACAGGAAATAGAAAAGGCTTGTCAGAAGGGCAGTGTTATGATAATTATGGGGGATTTTAACATGCGAGTGGATTAGGAAAATCAGGTCGGCACTGGATCTCAAGAGAGAGAATTTGTAGAATATCTGCGAGATGGCTTTTCAGAACAGCTTGTTGTTGAGCCCACTAGGGGATCGGCTGTACTGGATTGGGTATTGTGTAATGAACCGGAGGTGATTAGAGAGATTGAGGTGAAGGAACACTTAGGAAGCAGTGATAATAACATGACTGAGTTCACTGTGAAATTTGAAAAAAAGAAGCTGAAATCTGATGTGTCGGTATTTCAGTGGAGTAAAGGAAATTACAGTGGCATGAGAGAGGAACTGGCCAAAATTGACTGGAAAGGGACACTGGTGGGAAAGGTGGCAGAGCAGCAGCGGCTGGAGTTTATGTGAGAAGTGAGGAAGGTGCAAGACAGAAATATTCCAAAAAAAGAAGAACTTTTTAAATGGAGAAAGGATGCAACCGTGGCTGACAAGAGAAGTCAAAGCCAAAGTTAAAGCAAAGGAGAGGGCATACAAGGAAGCAAAAACTAGTGGGAAGATAGAGGTTGGAAAGTTTTTAAAAGCTTACAAAAGGAAACTAAGAAGGACATTAAGAGGGAAAAGATGAACTTTGAAAGGAAGCTAGCAAATAATATCAAAGAGGATACTAAAAGCTTTTTCAAGTATATAAAGAGTAAAAGACAGGTGAGAGTAGATATAGGACCGATAGAAAATGATGCTGGAGAAATTGTAATGGGAGATAAGGAGATGGCGGAGGAACTGAATGAGTATTTTGCATCAGTCTTCACTGAGGAAGACATCAGCAGTATACTGGACACTCAAGGGTGGCAGGAAAGAGAAGTGTGTGCAGTCACAATTACAACAGAGAAAGTACTCAGGAAGCTGAATAGTCTAAGGGTAGGTAAATCTCCTGGACCAAATGGAATGCACCCTCGTGTTCTGAAGGAAGTAGCTGTGGAGATTGTGGAGACATTAACAATGATCTCTCAGAAGTCAATAGATTCTGGCATGGTTCCGGAGGACTGGAAGATTGCAAATGTCACTCCGCTATTTAAGAAGAGGGCAAGGAAGCAAACAGGAAATCATAGACCTGTTAGCTTGCCATCAGTGGTTGGGAAGATGTTGGAGTCGATTGTCAAGGATGGGTTACAGAGTACCTGGAGGCATCTGACAAGATAGGCAGAACTCAGCATGGTTTCCTGAAAGGAAAATCCTGCCTGACAAATGTATTCCAATTTTTTGAGGAAATTACAAGTAGGCTAGACAAGGGAGATGCAGTGGATGTTGTATATTTGGATTTTCAGAAGGTCTTTGACAAGGTGCCACACATGAGGCTGCTTAACAAGATAAGAGCCCATGGAATTACGGGAAAGTTACATATTTGAATAGGGCGTTGGCTGATTGGCAGGACACAGAGAGTGGGAATAAAGGGATCCTATTCTGGTTGGCTGCCGGTTACCAGTGGTGTTCCACAGGGATCAGTGTTGGGGCCGCTTCTTTTTACATTGTACATCAACGAATTGGATTATGGAATAGATGGCTTTGCGGCTAAGTTTGCTGATGATACGAAGATAGGTGGAGGGGTCGATAGTGCTGAGGAAACAGAGAGTCTGCAGAGAGACTTGGATAGATTGGAAGAATGGGCAAAGAAGTGGCAAATGAAATACAATGTTGGAAAGTGTATGGTTATGCACTTTGGCAGAAGAAATAAACGGGCAGACTATTATTTAAATGGGGAGAGAATTCAAAGTTCTGAGATGCAACGGGACTTGGGAGTCCTCATGCAGGATACCCTTAAGGTTAACCTCCAGGTTGAGTCGGTAGTGAAGAAGGCGAATGTAATGTTGGCATTCATTTCTAGAGGAATAGAGTATAGGAGCAGGGATGTGATGTTGAGGCTCTATAAGTTGCTGGTAAGAACTCACTTGGAGTACTGTGGGCAGTTTTGGGCTCCTTAATTTAGAAAGGATGTGCTGACGTTGGAGAGAAGATTGACAAGAATGATTCCGGGAATGAGAGGGTTAACATATAAGGAACATTTGTCTGCTCTTGGACTGTATTCCTTGGAGTTTAGAGGAATGAGGGGAGACCTCATAGAAACATTTTGAATGTTGAAAGGCATGGACAGAGTGGATGTGGCAAAGTTGTTTCCCATGATGGGGGAGTCTAGTATGAGAGGGCTTGACTTAAGGATTGAAGGTCACCCATTCAGAACAGAGATGCGAAGAAATTTTTTTAGCCAGAGGTTGGTGAATCTATGGAATTTGTTGCAATGGGCGGCAGTGGAGGCTAAGTCATTGGGTGTATTTAAGGCAGAGATTGATAGGTATCTGAGTAGCCAGGGCATCAAAGGTTATGGTGAGAAGGTGGGGGAGTGGGACTAAATAGGAGAATGGATCAGCTCATGATTAAATGGCGGAGCAGACTCGATGGGCTGAATTGCCGACTTCTGCTCCTTTGTCTAATGGTCTTATGGTCTGATGTAGCAGTATATCAGTGGAGTAAAGGAAATTACAGTGGTATGAGAGAGGAGTTAGCCAAAGTAAATTGGAGGGAGAAGCGGGCAGGGATATCAGCAGAGCAGCAGTGGTATAAGTTTCTGGGAAACATGAGGAAGGTTCTGGATAGGAGTATTCCAAAAACAAAGAAATAGTCAAACGGCAAAATAGTAGAAATGTGACTGACGAGGGAAGTCAAAACTATTGTAAAAGCAGAAGAGAGCGCATACAACAAAGCAAGAATTATTGGGAAGACAGAGGATTGGGTAGCTTTTTAAACCCTACAGAGAGAAGCTGAAAGAATCATTAGGAGGGCAATGATGAAATATGAAAGCAAGCTAGTAAACAATATCAAAGTGGATAGTCAAAGCTTTTTTAAATATGTTAAAAAATAAAAGAGAGTTGAGAGTGGATATAGGACCGCTAGAAAATGAGACTGGAAAACTAATAATGGGGGACAATGAAAAGGCAGATGAACTAAATGAGTTTTGCATTAGTCTTCACTGTGGAAGACATGAGCAGTGTGCGAGATGTTGAAGGGTGGAAGGAAGAGATGTGAATGCAGTTACGATTACAAGGGAGAAGGTGTCAAAAAACTGAAAGACCTAAGGGTATATAAGTCACCTAGACCTGATGAACTGCACCCTAGGGTTCTGAAAGAGGTAGTAGTAGAGATTGAGGAGGCAATAGACAATAGGTGCAGAAGTAGACCATTCGGCCCTTCGAGCCTGCACCGCCATTCTGAGATCATGGCTGATCATCTACTATCAATACCCGGTTCCTGCCTTGTCCCCATAACCCTTGATTCCCCTATCCATAAGATACCTATCTAGCTCCTTCTTGAAAGCATCCAGAGAATTGGTCTCCACTGCCTTCTGAGGCAGTGCGTTCCACACCTCCACAACTCTCTGGGAGAAGAAGTTCCTCCTCAACTCTGTCCTAAATGACCTACCCCTTATTCTTAAACCATGCTCTCTGGTACTGGACTCTCCCAGCATCTGGAACATATTTCCTGCCTCTATCTTGCCCAATCCCTTAATAATCTTATATGTCTCAATCAGATCCCCCCTCAATCTCTTTAATTCCAGCGTGTACAACCTCTCTGCGTAAGACAGTCCAGACATCCCAGGAATTAACCTAGTGAACCTATGCTGCACCTCCTCCACAGCCAGGATGTCCTTCCTTAACCCTGGAGGCCAAAACTGCACACAATACTCCAGGTGTGGTCTCACCAGGGCCTTGTACAAATGCAAAAGGATTTCCTTGCTCTTGTACTCCATTCTCTTTGTAATAAAGGCCAACATTCCATTAGCCTTCTTCACTGCCTGCTGCACTTGCTCATTCACCTTCAGAGACTGATGAACAATTACTCCTAGATCTCTTTGTATTTCTCCCTTACCTAACTCCACACCGTTCAGATAATAATCTGCCTTCCTGTTCTTGCTCCCAAAGTGAATAACCTCACACTTATTTACATTAAACGCCATCTGCCAAGTTTCTGCCCACTCACCCAGCCTATCCAAGTCACCTTGAATTCTCCTAACATCCTCATCACATGTCACACTGCCACCCAGCTTAGTATCATCAGCAAACTTGCTGATGTTATTCACAATGCCTTCCTCTAAATCATTGACGTAAATCGTAAACAGCTGTGGTCCCAATACTGAGCCCTGTGGCACCCCACCTGCCACTCCGAGAAACATCCATTCACTGCTACCCTTTGCTTTCTATCTGCCAACCAGTTTTCTATCCATGTCAATATCCTCCCCCCCAATGCCATGAGCTCTGATTTTACCCACCAATCTCCTACGTGGTACCATGTCGAATGCCTTCTGAAAGTCAGGGTACACCACATCCACTGGATCTCTCGTGTCTATCTTTCTGGTTACATCCTCGAAATACTCCAATAGATTAGTCAAGCATGATTTGCCCTTGGTAAATCCATACTGGCTCGGCCCAATCCTATCACTGCAATCAAGATATGCCGCTATTTCATCTTTAATAATGGACTCTAGCATCTTCCCCACTACTGATGTTAGGCTAACAGGGCAATAGTTCTCTGTTTTCTCCCTCCCTCCTTTCTTAAAAAGTGGGATAACATTAGCCATTCGCCAATCCTCAGGAACTGATCCTGAATCTAAGGAACATTGGAAAATGATCACCAATGCATCTGCAATTTCCAGAGCCACCTCCTTTAGTACCCTAGGATGCAGACCATCTGGACCTGGGGATTTGTTAGCCTTCAGTCCCATCAGTCTACTCATCACCGTTTCCTTCCTAATGTCAATCTGTTTCAGTTCCTCTGTTACCCTATGTCCTTGGCCCATCCATACATCTGGGAGATTGCTTGTGTCTTCCCTAGTGAAGACAGATCCAAAGTACTTATTAAATTCATCTGCCATTTCTGTTTCCCATAACAACTTCTCCCAATTCATTCTTCAAGGGCCCAACATTGTTCTTAACTATCTTCCTTCTCTTCACATACCTAAAAAACTTTTGCTATCCTCCTTTATATTCCTAGCTAGCTTGCGTTCATACCTCATTTTTTCTCCCCGTATTGCCTTTTTAGTTAAGTTCTGTTGCTCCTTAAAAATTTCCCAATCATCCGTCTTCCCACTCACCTTAGCTCTGTTATACTTCTTTTTTAATGCTATGCTATCTCTGACTTCCTTTGTCAACCACTGTGGCCACTTTCCCCCCTTTGAATCCTTCCTTCTCCGGGGGATGAACTGATTTTGCACCTTGTGCATTATTCCCAAGAATACCTGCCATTGCTGTTCCACTGTCTTTTCTGCTAGGATATCCAACCAGTCAACTTTGGCCAGCTCCTCCTTCATGGCTCCATAGTCTCCTTTGTTCAACTGCAATACTGACACTTCTGATCTGCCCTTATCCCTCTCAACTTGCAGATAAAAACTTATCATATTATGGTCACTACCTCCTAATGGCTCCTTTACTTCAAGATTAGTTATCAAATCCCGTTCATTGCACAACACTAAATCCAGAATAGCCTTATCCCTGGTCAGCTCTTGTACATGCTGTTCCAAAAATGCATCCCGTAGGCACTCTACAAACTCCCTATCCTGGGGTCCAGTACCAACCTGATTTTCCAAGTTCACCTGCATGTTGAAATCCCCCATAACTACTGCAACATTTCCTTTGCCACATGTCGTTGTTAACTTGCACCCAATATCCATGCTACTGTTTGGGGGCCTGTAGATAACACCTATTAGGGTCTTTTTCCCTTACTGTTTCTCAGTTCTATCCACACTGATTCTACTTTTCCTGATTCTATGTCCCCCCTTGCAAGGGACTGAATCTCATTCCTCACCAACAGGGCCACCCCACCCCCTCTGCCCACCTTTCTGTCCCTTTGATAGCACGTATACCCTTGTACATTCTATTCCCAGGTCTGATTCCCCTGCAGCCATGTCTCCGTTATCCCAACAACATCATAGTTACCCATTCGCACCTGAGCTTCAAGCTCATCCGCCTTATTTCTGACACTTCGTGCATTCAGATATAGAATTTTTAACCCATTTCTCCACTCTCTGTTTAAATCGCTGCCTATTGTGCATAACCCAGATCCCCGAACTCTCACCGGGCTATACGCCCCTTGAATTTTGTTGTACTTCTTAAATTTACTTACTCTTTCTGCACATTTAACTCCATGCTCCGTCAGACCATCCCTCTACACATGTATCCTCCTTATCACTCGTTCCGCCTCACCTTTCTCTACTTCACACTTAATATTCCGGAACCGTGTAGTCCCCACCTGTCCTTTATACTTCATCTTGCTATCCTCTCTCACATTCTGGATCCCTGCCCCCTGTAAATTTAGGTTAAAGCCCCCCAAGCAGCACTAGCAAACTTTCCTGCAAGAATGTTAGTACCCCTCCAGTTCAGGTGTAAACCGTCCCGTCGGAACAGATCCCACCTTCCCTGGAACAAAGCCCAATTATCTAAAAACCTGAAGCCCTCCCTCCTGCACCATCCTCTCAGCCACGTATTGATCTGTATAATCCTTCTGTTCCTCGCCTCACTCGCACGTGGCACAGGGAGCAATCCTGAGATTGTTACCCTGGAGGTCCTGTCCTTCAGCTTCGCACCTACCTCCCTGAACTCACTACACAGGACCCCCTCACTCTTCCTACCCACGTCGTTGGTCCCGACATGGACCACAACATCTGGATTCTTGCCCTCCCTCTCAAGAATAACCTGCACCTGATCTGAGATGTCCCAGACCCCGGCACCAGGGAGGCAACATACCATCCGAGACTCCCAATCTCCCCCACAAAATCTCCTATCTTCCCCCCTGAGTATAGAATCCCCTGTCACTACCGCTCTTCCCTCCTCCCCTTCTGAGTCAAGGGTCCAACCTCAGTGCCAGAGACAGGACCACTGCAACTTGTTCCTGGTAGGTCATCCCCACCAACAGTATCCAAAACGGTATACTTATTGTTGATGGGAATGGCCACAGGGGTGCTCTACTCTCTCTGCCTGCTCCCCCTCAGTCTCCTGACAGTCACCCAGTTGCCTACCTCCCGTCTTTTCGGTGTGACTACCTCCCGATAACTCTTATCTATCTCTGTCTCTGCCTCCCGAATGATCCGTAGTTCATCCAGTCATTAGTAAAGATCTTTCAAAAATCATTGGACTCTGGCACAGTGCCAGAGAACTGGAAAATTGCAAATGTCACTCTACACTTTAAGAAAGGAGGAAGGGAGCAGAAAGGACAGCATGGTTTCCTTAAGGGAAAGTCCTTGCCTGACAAAACTTCTGGGATTCTTTTGGGAGATTACACGTAGGATAAAGAGAATGCAGTGGATGTTGTATATTTGGACTTTCAGAAGGCCTTCGACAATGTGCCACACATGAGGCTGTTTACCAAGTTAAGAACCTGTGGTATTACAGGAAAGTTACCAGTGTGGTTAGAGCATTGGTTGATTAGTAGGAAGCAGTGAGTGGGAATAAAAGAATCCTTTTCTGGTTCACCTCCAATAACTGGTGGTGTTCTGCAGGGGTTGGTGTTGTGCTGTATGTTAATGATTTAGTTGATGGAATAGATGGCTTTGTTGCCAAGTTTGTAGATGATGTCAAGATTGGTGGATTGCTGTAGAAATAAATATGTAGACTATTTTCCAAATGGGGAGAAAATCCAAAAATCTGAGGTGCAAAGGAACTTGGGAATCCTTGTGCAGAATACCCCAAGGGTTAACTTGCGGATAGAGTTGGTGGGAGGAAGGCAAATGCAATGTTAGCATTCGTTCAAGAGGTCTAGAATACAAGAGCAGGGATGTGATGCTAAGGCTTTATAAGGCACTAGTGAGGCCTCATCTTGATTATTGTGAGCAGTTTTCAGCCCTGTATCTTAGAAATGATGTGTTGGCATCAGAGAGGGTTCAGAGGAGGTTCACAAGGATGATTCTGGGAATGAAAGGGTTATTATTCGAGGAATATTTGATGGGCCTATACTCGCTGGAATTTAAAAGGATGAAGGGGTATTTCATTGAAACCCTTCGAATGTTGAAAGGCCTAGACAGAGTAGATGTGGAAAGGATGTTTTCCATGGTGGGAGAGTCTAGGACAAGAGGGTACAGCCCTCAAGATAGAGAGGTGTTCATTTAAAGCAGAGATGCAGAGAAATTTCTTTAGCCAGAGGGTGGTGAATATGTGGAATTTGTTACCACAGCAGCAGCTGTGGAGGCCAGGTCATTGGGGTATTTAAGGGAGAGCTTGATTGGTTCTTAATTGTTCAAAAGTTACAGGAAGATGGCTGAGGAAGGGAAAAAAGGATCAGCCATGATTGAATGGTGGAGCAGATTCGATGGGCCAATTGGCTTAATTCTGCTCCTATTCCTTATGGTCTTATAAAAATAACCTAGCTATCCTTGGAGTGACAAAGGATGAAAGGTGACCTGATAGAGCTGTAGAAGATGATGAGAGGCATTGATCGTGAAACTGTAGAAAGGGTACGCAGGAGATTTACAAGGATGTTGCCTGGATTGAGGAGCATGCCTTATGAGAATAGGTTGAGTGAACTCAGCCTTTTCTCCTTGGAGTGGCAGAGGATGAGAGGTGACCTGATAGAGGTGTATAAGATGATGAGAGGCATTGATCATGTGGATAGTCAGAGGCTTTTTCCCAGGGCTGAAATGGCTAGCATGAGAGAGCACAGTTTTAATGTGCTTGGGCGTAGGTACAGAGGAGATGTCAGGGAGAGTGGTGAGCGCGTGGAATGGGCTGCCGACGACGGTGTTGGAGGTGGATACGATAGAGTTTTTTAAGAGACTCCTGGACAGGTACATGGAGCTCAGAAAAACAGAGGAGACCGTAGGTAGTTCTAAAGTAAGAACATGTTTGGCACAGCTTTGTAGGCCAAAGGGCCCATATTGTGCTGTAGTTTTTCTATGTTTCTATTATCACCTGATTACTCTGACAACAAATAATAGACGTAAAGCCAAGGAGCATTGCAGCATACAGACAGGTCCTTTAGCCTATTAGTCCATGTTGAATTGTTATACTTCCATCAAGCCTCACCTGGACCTTTGCCCTCCATACTCCTCCAGTTGGTGTCTTTATCCAAACTTCTCTTCAATATTGAAATCAAACCTGCATCCGCCATTTCCGCTGGCAGTCCATTCCCCGCTCAATGCTCCCCCTCAGGTTCCCCTTTGAATGGATCACCGTTTACCCTCAACTTGTGACCTCTAGTTCTAGTTTCACCAAACTTCAGTGGAAAAAGCCTGTTTGCATTAACCCCAGACCTCCCCTCATTCTCATAAACTCCAGGGCGTAAAGTCCTATCTATTCAATATTATCCTATTACTCAGGCACTCAAAGTCCTGGCAACATCCTTATCAGTTTTCTCTGTACCCTTTTAATCTTATTGGTATCTTGCCTGCAGGTAGGTGAGCAGAATTGTACATACTTACTCCAAATCTGGTCTTACCACATCTTATACAACTTCAGTATACCTTCCCAACTCCAGTGCACTGATCAGTACTCAGTGCACTGATTTACAAAGGCAATTGTGCCAAAGATCCCTTTACAATCCTATCTACCTATGATGCAATTTCCAAGGAATTATACATCTGTACTCCCAGATCACTTTGTTCTTCTGAGTTCCTCTATGCTCACTGTGTAAGTTTTACTCTAATTAGTTCTTGCAAAGTGCAGCACCTCACACATGTCTGCATTAAATTCCATCTCCCATTTTTTTTAGCCCATTCTCCCAGTTGGTCCGGATCACACTGCAAGGTTTTGTAGCCTCTCTTGCATCTACACACTAATCTTGGTGTCATCCACAAATCTGCTGATCTGGTTTGCCACATTAATGTCCAGTTTACTGATATAGATGACAAACAATGAATCCATTACCAACCTATGCAGAAGACCCTTAATCAGAACATCCACCCCCATCAGAAAGGCAGCCATCTACTACCATTCTCTGCCGCCTTTTGTGAAGCTAATGTCTAATCCAATTTACCACCTCGTCCTTTTTGACCAGGACTTTGGACAAATAGTTTTCTGTCTTGCAAGAACAACTAAATTTAATTGGCTATAAAGTACTTTTGGATGACCTAAGGTCATGGGATGTCAAAACAATGTAAGTCTTTCATTACATTTCAGAATGCCCTTATAAATATTGAAGTAGCCACAAATGCCCCTGTTGATGGAATGTACTCCTATCAATGGGATGTACTGCAAATGCTGAAATAGAACCATAGAACCATAGAAACTACAGCACAGAAACAGGCCCTTTGGCCCTTCTTGGCTGTGCCAAACCATTTTCTGCCTAGTCCCACTGACTTGCACACGGACCATATCCCTCCATACACCTCCCATCCATGTATCTGTCCAACTTATTCTTAAATGTTAAAAAAGAACCCGCATTTACCACCTCGTCTGGCAGCTCATTCCATACTCCCACCACTCTCTGTGTGAAGAAGCCCCCCCTAATGTTTCCTTTAAACTTTCCCCCCCTCACCCTTAACCCATGTCCTCTGGTTTTTTTCTCCCCTTGCCTCAGTGGAAAAAGCTTGCTTGCATTCACTCTATTTATACCCATCATAATTTTATATACCTCTATCAAATCTCCCCTCATTCTTCTACGCTCCAGGGAATAAAGTCCTAACCTATTCAACCTTTCTCTGTAACTGAGTTTCTCAAGTCCCGGCAACATCCTTGTAAACCTTCTCTGCACTCTTTCAACCTTATTTATATCCTTCCTGTAATCTGGTGACCAAAACTGAACACAATACTCCAGATTCGGCCTCACCAATGCCTTATACAACCTCATCATAACATTCCAGCTCTTATACTCAATACTTCAATTAATAAAGGCCAATGTACCAAAAGCTCTCTTTAGGACCCTATCTACCTGCGACGACACTTTTAGGGAGTTTTGTATCTGTATTTCCAGATCCCTCTGTTCCACTGCACTCCTCAGTGCCTTACCATTAACCCTGTATGTTCTACATTGGTTTGTCCTTCCAACGTGCAATACCTCACACTTGTCAGTATTAAACTCCATCTGCCATTTTTCAGCCCATTTTTCCAGCTGGTCCAAGTCCCTCTGCAGGCTCTGAAAACCTTCCTCACTGTCTACTACACCTCCAATCTTTGTATAATCAGCAAACTTGCTGATCCAATTTACCACATTATCATCCAGATCATTGATATAGATGACAAATAACAATAGACCCAGCACTGATCCCTGTGGCACACCACTAGTCACAGGCCTCCACTCAGAGAAGCAATTCTCTACTACCACTCTTTGGCTTCTTCCATCGAGCCAATGTCTAATCCAATTTACCACCTCTCCATGTATACCTAGCGACTGAATTTTCCTAACTAACCTCCCATGCGGGACCTTGTCAAAGGCCTTACTGAAGTCCATGTAGACAATAATAGGAGGGTTACTGGGCAAGTGTGAATAGGTGTTGGTTCTGTTATGAAAAATGGACCACAGAAAGACGTGATCATGTACAGAGAGCTTGTACCATGTATTTGGAATCGGAATCATACAGAATTTGAAGTAAAATATTGAATGGCTTTTACAAATGTGGCCATTTTAAATCTCGTCTAGCTTTTTGTTTAAGAAGACTCACTGTTGGAACTGAGATCATAGTTTAGTGACTAATTTCCCTGTATTTAGTATGTAATATTTAACTGCACTGCAGTTCTATTGTGTGATAATAATAAACAATGAAACAATTCCACAGTGAGATGATGTCGTAGGACAGGAAGGGTCTGCGTTGTTTCGAGCTGGCATGGCCAGATCGATTGTTTGTTGGAGATTTTCACTCCAGGTTGAAGATCCTCAGTTCTCATTGGAGGGTATTAGAGAACCAGGAACGTAGAACTAATTAACTCAACAGGACTGATCAACAGGGAGACTGATTTGGCTGCAGGGCAACAACAGATGCAGAAAAGATAACAAACAAAATCCAAATCTGAGTTTCTTTCTGCTTTATTTTTGCTTTTGCAGATGCCACTAACGTGCTCACAAACAACTGCAGCTGCACAAGTTGCAGAAGTCCGTTGTTAGATGAGATCTCTGCAGGTTGAGTGTTGATGACGCAGAAGGGTGGGTATCTAAACAACAACCAGAATGCACGGTTAAGCATTTGGGTAAACATGAGCAAAATTGTATCCTGTGCAATGTGATCAAGCATAAAAAGGATTTACAAATAACGAAATGTGATGATTCACACCCTTTTGTCGATGTGGCTGAATTTGTCAATTGAGGGTCTTCATTTAAGTCCAGAACCAACACGCTATTTCTCTGCACAGTGATTGTGGTTTTATATATGAGATGCTTTGCACTGACAACCCAACAGTAGCAAGAAATCTCCACCAGTTTATGTGTACAGTAAAACTCCTAATAGGTGCTTGTGCTCCATTCTGAACTGAAATTAGATATTAAGCAAACATACTTATAGTTCACTTTTTCTGCATTTTACAAAATGGGGTAATGTATTTTGTAATGAGCTCAGTAGCAGGAAACAAGACCTGGTGTATTTCAGCTTGTCACAGTACCGGCCTCTGCCTTCAATGGAAAGCCTCCTCACATTCCTGACCATTGGTGTTCCTCATGGTCACTCTCGTCAGACCCGCTTTAGTTTCTGCTTTTTTTACCATATGTAATGGCCACAGCAGCAATGTTGGAAGCCAAAGAGTTGAATAGGATGAGTGCATCTGTGGAGCTGATGCAGGAAGTGACCACAAAGCTCTGGCTGCCTTGAGCATAGTCTGGTCCACTGTGGGCTGAGAAATTGGACAGTGAGGAAGGGGTGCACTTGTGGGGGCATCAAGCTTATGACAAGGTGCTAGATGGAAGTTCTTCAGAGGAGATTAGAGAAGAGAGTATTCGTTGTCCCCTTACCCACAATCCCACTCCCCTATCACATATACTTTCCTTAGCCCACTCTTATTCTGCTATTCACTTCCTTTCCAGTCCTGATGAAGGCCTCAGCCCAAGACACTACATATCTGCAGAGTAGTTGTGGCTTTATATGTGTGATGCTTCACTCTGCCAACCTAACAGCAGTTCCACTTCATAGATGCTGCCTGACATGTTGAATTAAGACCATGACATAGGAACAGATTAGAGTGTGGGAATCACACTAACTAACGCTATACTCTACAGTAGTGAATGGCAAGCCTGAAAATACCACTATTTCTTCAGTCCAAAGTTCTCATAATATGCCAAATACAGAAGTGTCTCATTGTTTTTCAACAACAATAACACTCCGAGAAAAGTCTAAGAGAATGGCGTGTTACCAAGGGATGAGGTGATTGCGTCTTCATTGTAATCAATTATGAGGCACAGAGTATAAAATACTGTAGGCTATTTCTTAAATTAAGCCTGTAATCCCTCAGCTGCCTCCTTTGCTATTAAGACCTCCCCCCCCAGCACTCCCATTATCTTTATTTTTCCCCTTAGAAACTCCCACCAGCCCCTGGTGGTGGTAGGGGTATATCATCCACTTTGGGAATCACTGGTTTGGATAAAGTGGACATGGGGATGTTGTTTCCTGTACTGAGGAAGCCTACAGCTTCAGAATACAAGTGAACTTGATTTTGTTTTGACAGAGAGTGGTGAATCTGTAGAATGCATTGCCAGGGATGTCTGTGGAAACCAAGTCATTGGGTATATATAAAGTGGAGGTTGATTAATAAAGGTGTCAGAGGTTGTGGGGAGCAGGCAGGAAAATGGAGATGAGCTAACTCAGCCATGATGGAGCAAATAGCCTAATTCTACTCCTTTGTCTTATGCTCTGTGTTAACTCATTACAGATACTCGCTACCTCTATGGAAAAAAAAAGTATATCTCACAGGTCTTTGTAAAATCTCTCCCATCTTGTATCTGTGTCCTCTAGATTTATGACAGGCCCCTCATGTTTTTCACAAAATTCTGAGGTCACCCTCCATTCTTCTGCACTCGAGGGAATACCAGCAACGACAGAGTCTCCCTGTAACTCAAATGCTCTGGACCAGGCAGCATCCTATAGTCTATACAGCTTGACAATGTCTCTCCTGCAAAAATGACCCAGTCGCATACAATCCTCCAACTGCTGACTCACCAATGACTCATTTTAACCAGTGTACTCCCAGTGGCCAGTTTATTAGGTACACCTGTACACCTGCTTGCTAATGCAAATATCTAATCAGCCAATTATGTTGCAGAAACTCAATGCACAAAAGCATGCAGAATTTGATCGAAGTGACTTTGACATGGAATGATTATTGGTGCCATATGAGTATCTTAGAAACTGCTGATCTCCAGAGATTTTTACACACAACAGTCTCTGGAGTAGTCACCGAGGGTACTACTCTCCTTCAAATACTTGATGCTTTGACTCACAAAGGCCAGCATACCAAATGCCTTCTTCCCCAACCTGTCTAATTGCATAGCCATTTTCAGCAAACTCTGTACTTGTACTGTTCCAGAACACTCACCGGTGCCTTGTCATTCACTGTATAAACCTTATCCTAGAATTAACTGACCAAAATACATCACGTTACACTTGTCCACATTGAAATCCACGTCTCCTAATTGATGAAGATCTCACTGCAAGTCATTGTAACCTGCTTCACAGTCAACAATTTAGTATCATCAGCAAGCTTGCTCATTAGGCTGTGTGTAATCATATTCATCTCTTTTACATAATTAATGAGAAACTCAAGATCCTAACACTGACCTGGGGCACCCACCAATCACAGGCCTCCAGTTAGAGAATCAAACTCTGCTTCTTATTGAAGAGTGATGTTAGAAGCAGAATAGATAGGCATATGAATGAAAGAAATAATGGAGGGCTCTGTGGGAGGGAAGGGTCTTGGAGTAGGTTAAAAAGTCAGCTCAACATTGGGCCAGATGGCCTGTTCTATGTTCTTACATTGAGCAAATTCTGAATCCTCCTCGATAGCTTCTCCTAAGTCCCATTGTATATAACCCCCCAGATCAGCCTGCCACTTGGAACCTTGTCAAAGCCTTATTAAAGTTCAGTATCCACTGCTGTGCAGTCATCTATTCCTTCGGTTACCTCTCCAAAAGATTCATCAGACGTGACCTGCCACACAAAACTGTGTTGACTATTCCTGATCAGGCCTTGACCATCCAAGTGATTGTAGATTTTGTCCCTCAGAATTCCCTCCAGTAACTTCCCTACACCTGACATCAGGCTCACTGGCATCAGGCTGTAGTTTCCCGGTCTTTCCTTGCTACCTTTCTTGAACAATGGTACAACATTAGCCCTCTTACAGTCTTTGGGAACTTACACAGTGGTTAATGATGAAGCAAGCATCAATAAAAGGGCCTTCACAATTATGTCGCTGGCCTCCCATAAACAGTCAATGGCCTGGTAGACATAGTCAGTAAATTATGCTGTATTTAGCACAGCCCATTACTATTGGAATAATTTGTGAGAATTTGTATTGATACACTGTGTCATCTGGTTCTTATTGAACATATGATCAGTCTCTGAGAGAGTGCTATCACTGATCGGCTGAAAAAAGATCTGTCAGGACAGGAAGCACTCAGAATTGACTCCACCAAAATTACTGTTTCACTGAAAATCGTTATCATGGCAAATTCAGTGAAGTGTCTGTGCACAAAATCTATACCATTTTATAAATGGTACAAAGCTGGATTCTAACCTTCAACACGGACCCAAGAGGCTTTAGTCTGGATTTCTTTAGTTTTTACTCCAAGGCCTTTTGTGTTATTCTTTAATGTTGCATCATGGCTGATTCTCTGAGCTTGCAAATTGCATTGTGGTCTTCCTTTTACGCATGATGTATGGACTCTTCCCTGGCCTGGATTGTTACTGATGGGAATGTCCAGTGTCAGTGATATCGAATTCTCTCTAAGCCCACATCAACTACCCAAGGGAGTGATATTTAGAATTAGTATTAAACCTATTGTTCTGGACAGTCTCAAGACGTGGTAACATTTTCAAATAAGGTTGCTGTGATTCACATTCTATGGGCCTATACTGCAGGTTAGAAGTTGATTTGAATCTGATTCCATGGTTATCACAGGGCTAACACTAGAAGCAGTGTTTCTTTTTACATATTCATCATTCTGACTTGGGAGTAGAGCACAATTTCTATAGCTACAACTGACATAAAACTTTGAAGCGTGATAATTATGCAATATACAAACGGTAGTTGGACTGTATATATGTGTATAATATATATGGAGGTGAAAGTTAATGCTGAGACATATGAAGTGACACACTTTGTCAGAAGATTTAGAAGAGAAATATAAATACTATGCTCCACTCTCCTACTTTGTCCCCTCCCTACTCAACTGAAACAAGAAACCGCAATGACACACTGAAGCTAAATTCAGCTAGACCTCTGTGCTGCTGACCTCAAAATTCTATCCACTCATTGCTCCTATTGCTCTTTATAATTAGGGCCAAAACTCTGAGATAGACCACACCAAGAGGTATAATACACATTATTATTTATTTTATCAATCTGCTGCAGTAAAGAGTAGCAGTAATTAAATGTTTTTAAATGTAATACTGCATGTTCACATTTTGTTAGAAACATCCAGTTTCTATGTCACGTGGTTTCAATACGTAGCTTGCTTCCTAGGCTGCTTCATTTAACTGTGTAGTTTCAGTGTGTAGTTCTGGACTTAATTCAAAAACACACTATCCAGTTGACAGAAAAGCTACAGATTATAGATATCCAAAATAAAGCAGAAAATGACTTAACAGCTCGGGCAGCATCTGAAGAGAAATAGTTATACTTAAGCGTGATGATCTTTTGCCAGAGCTGAGAAATTGTGAACGTCAAGTAAGTTTTAATCCATAAAAGAGAAAGAAGGGGAGAGAAACAAAGCCACAGTAAGTGTTGGGGTCAGTGTGCCCCTGGAATTCAACTCCTTTCTCCAAGAAACAAGGCTGTGCTGAGCTCAGGTTCCTGTGAAAGCAGATTATTAGTAAGTGCAGCTTGTCAACAAAACTGCAAATCTTTGGCTCATGACTGAGAGTAAACTAGTTGAGTAGTGATTAACTAGTTTGGAGTTGTCCTACTTTTTGTTGCCAGGATATAACTGAACAATTTTCAGGTTGTAAGAGCTTAGACTTTTCAATGGGTGTCTGTGCACAGAATCGAGTTGCATTTTCAGGAGCGCTGATAAATAGTCTGTTTTGCTCATTGCAGCTCAGCATTGTGTGAATCATTCAAAGGTTTTAAAGGTACATTTAATGCCAGAGTAATGTATACGATATGTATCCTGAAATACTTTTTCTTCACAACCATTCTCGAAAACAGAGGAGTTCCCCCAAAGAAGGAATGACAGTCAAATGCTAGAACCCCAAACCTCCACCCCACCAGCTCCCCCACCACGCGTAAGCAGCAGCAAAGCAACAATCCCCCTCCCCACCAGCAAAAAAAGTATCAGCAGCCCCCAACGAGCACTCAAGCGTACAGCAAAGCATCAATAAAGACACAGACTTGCAGTACCCAAAAGACCACTTGATCACCCGATAATTTGACATACCACAGGCTCTCTCTCTCCCTGATAAGGGAAAAAGGGGTGTCTCCATTTTACAGCGAGAAGGGAGACATAACAAACAACTCGCTGATTTATGACGTTAGAAGTCCATTGTGTCACTTTTTCTGAGCTCTGTGCCCAAAGAACTCGGGTCGCTGGGTACACAGCCAGCAGCCAGTTTGCTGCTTTTGATTTTCCGTCTCCCACGACACACCGATTCCTGCAGAGGCACCCACCCCCAGAACCACAAAATCCCAAAACCCTGAAGGCAAGGTAATCTTCTAGGCCGCGTCCTTGGTGCATTGAATGACAGCGACACAAATTAATCTGCAGATGCTGGGGTCAAAGCAACACTCACAACATGTTGGAAGAACTCAGCAGGTCGGGCAGCATCCGTGGAAAAGATCGGTCGACGTTTCGGGCCAGAACCCTTCATCAGGACTGTAGAAGGAAGGGGCAGAGGCCCTGTAAAGAAGGTGGGGGGAGGGTAGGAAGGAGAAGGCTGGTAGGTTCCAGGTGAAAAACCAGTAAGAGGAAAGATAAAGGGGTGAGGGAGGGGAGGCAGGGAGGTGATAGGCAGGAAAGGTGAAGAAAGAATAGGGGAAAACACAATGAGTAGTAGAAGGAGGTGGAACCATGAGGGAGGTGATAGGCAGCTGGGGGAGGGGGCAGAGTGAAATAGGGATAGGGGAAGGGAGGGGGAGGGAATTACCGGAAGTTGGAGAATTCTATGTTCATACCAAGGGGCTGGAGACTACCTAGACGGTATATGAGGTGTTGCTCCTCCAACCTGAGTTGAGCCTCATCATGGCAGTAGAGGAGGCCATGTATGGACATATCTGAATGAGAGTGGGAAGCAGAGTTGAAGTGGGTTTCTACTGGGAGATCCTGTCTGTTGTGGCGGACGGAGCAGAGGTGCTCGACAAAGCGGTCCCCCAGTCTGCGTCGGGTTTCACCGATGTAGAGGAGGCCGCACCCGGACCACTGGATTCAATAGATGACCCCAACAGACTCACAAGTGAAGTGTTGCCTCACTTGGAAGGACTGTTTGGGGCCCTGAATGGTGGCAAGAGAGGAGGTGTAGGGACAGGTGTAGCACTTGCAAATGACGGCCAGTTGTGAGACCCCGAGAGGGGGTCCCATTCCTGCAAAGAACCATAGTCAGTGTGTAACTCCAGGTCAGGGACTTCAAAAGAACCATGAAAGGGGAAAAAAAGAGATATTAAAGATAGAAGTAAAGCTGTTTCCAAAGATACAGGCAAAGGAGTTGTCGTTAGGCACCGTTGTCTCCTCCTAAGCTCCTCTTTCACCATCAACATTACCCAAGTTGATGCTATGTATTAAGTTTCTATCTTTGCTTTCCAGTTATAAAGCTTTGCAATCACCTGCATCAAATATCTTATGCCTATATTTGCAAATATTTCATTGACATCTCTGTAATTCCCTGGACACAAATACTTAACGCCAGTTTATGCTGTAGTCCCAAATACTGTTGGCTCTTAAAGCACATCCTTTAAAGACACTGCTCACTTTATCTGATTAATTAGTGGACACTCACTTCCTTCTAATCCACATATATGTTCATCCTGAAACATTTCCTGAAATATTTGATTATCTTACTTGGCACTTTAGCATGGTATTGGCTAGCTTGTGTTTAAAACAACAAATTTTATTGAGTGAGAAATGATTAAAAACATACCATTAATTCCAACAATACATTACTCTTGTAATCATAAAACTGAGCAGATAGGCAGGACTGGCAGCTCAGTGGTGTGGGGTACCAGAGGTGGAAGTAAAAGAGGAGGGAAATCTGTATCATTGATTAGGGAGAACACAAAAGCAGGTACTTAGAGTATCCAGAGGAAAGCTCCAGAAAGGCCATGAGGGTGGAACTTGGAAAACTGCCATTAAACCATTGGCTCCCAAATTGTCAGTAGAAATATGTGGAGGAACTATGTATAGAAATCAAAGATAAATTTTGGTAAATGGGGTCAGAACAGTGATTGGAATATTGATGAGGACTGCATTAGTGACAAGGAATTATATGAGACAGAGTTTGTTTAGTGTGTCCAGGGAAGTTTTCAGAAGTAGCATGGTTCTGAAGATCCAAATAGAAAGGGAGATACACTTGTCATCCTCTTAGAAAATAAGGTTGGACAAGTGACTGAAGTGTCAGTGGGCAGCACTTTAGGACCAGTGACTATGATTCCATTAGCTTCAACATGGTTATGGAAAATAAAAGAGGACTGGTCATCAAGGTAAGGTTCTAATTGTTGATGGCATTACACAGGAACTCTGATACGTTCATTGGGAGATGAGATGTGCAGGTAACAGGATACCTGACAAGCTGGATGCTTTCAAAAGTGAAATGCAGGGGGTTCAGAACTAAAATTTATCGTTGTCACCCTCTACCTCATTGGCATGTTAAGCATATTTCACCATCGTACTAAACCACATTTCCTTTTCCGGTTTCTGATGCATACTGTGTTGACAACGTGGCATTTGCAATGATTAACTTTCAGGTTTTAGAATCGTCTTATTTATACCGTTTTATTGAAAAAATTATTCAGTGTGCACATGTTGTTGTCACTGGGCAAAAAATTGCACAGTGCAAGATTTTTATGCACAGTGGTCTTTGCAGATCAGAGGGAGCATTGCTGGCAAGCTCCAACAACCCTGATCTGATTAAACCCTAACCTAATCATGGGACAATTTACAATGACCCAGTACGTCTTTGGATTGTGGGAGGGTGTACAGACTCCTTATGGAGAACACTGCGATTGAACCCCGAATTTTCATGGCACAAGCTGTAATAGGGCCGTGCTGACCGTGGTGCCTGTCGGAGGGAAGGGGAAGGATAAATCGGTATTAGGGATCCCTGATTGATGAGGAATACTGAAGACTGGCTCAAAGAAAAGAAGAACACTAATGTCAGAGATGAGCAGATATGGAGGTTCCCAGTTGAGCTAGACGATGACATACAAAAATGACTTAGTGGTAGTGGAGGTTTGATTTCTCAGTCTGGAGGCCGATGACCATTGTGTGCCACTGGAATGAGCGCTGGGTCCACAGTTGTTTGTCAGATAAAAATAACTGGATGAAATGTAGTTTGTAAGTTTTGCAAACTATACTGAAATTGGTGGTCGAGTAGACAGTGAAGAAGATTACCTTAGATTATAACATTGGTGAAGTGGGAAGAGGAATGACAGTAAAAATATAACTTGGAGAAATGCAAAGTGAGGCATTTTAGGAAGTTAAATCAGGGCAGAACATGCTGCCTGGACTGGATGACTTGAGTCATAAGCAGAGACTGAATATGCTATCTGTTTTTCCTAGAGCAAAGGAGGGTGACATGGTGAAGATGTAAATATGATATTATGAGAAGTAGAGATGGGGTAGGCAACTGAAGTTTGTTTTGCATGGTAGGGTAATCTTAAAATAGAGAGCATAGGGTTGTGAGCGGGAAAAAGGTTTAAAGGGGATCTGACAGGTAACATTTTTACAGAAATAGTTGTTGGTATCTGGAAAAGAAATGCCAAAGAAGGTGGTGGACGCAGAAATGGTAATGCTTTTAAGAAGCATTTGGACAGGTACTTGAGTCAACAGGGCAGGGTACATAACTAATGCAAGTGATGGAGTTAGTATAGAAAGGGCATGATTGTCAGCCTGGACATAACGGGCTGAAGGGCCTGTTTCTGTACTATATAATCTATTCTGTACAACGCCAATAATCCGTAACACAATACTGCAGAAATCCGGATGGTTTGCCATCTGACTCAGTAGATATTGTTTGCCGTTACAACCTTAGCAAGCACCAGAACCCCAGACCCTGTGCTTACTGGAACTCACTGAAATTCCACTTGCTGCACTTCCCAGTAGTTCATTACGGACCCCCCTCCCACGCTCCCATTTGGCTTGCCAGGTTCACCAGGACAAGAACTATTCACTATGTAACATCCAGACTAAAACAAATTGAAATTGTGTTCCGTTATTAATTGGCATCTCATCCAGACATTGGGTCCACCCATGCGAGCGGAGGGGATCAAATGCACCTGTGAGTTATTTGGAGATAATTTCACCAGGGACACTAAAGCCAGCATTCTCCTAATGCCTCATCATAGAAATCCTGCTAATATTCCAACATGAGCAAGTCTGCACATGCATTCACTTCCCTTCAGTATGCGTAGTCAAGTTATGGCTACTAAACTTACAATTTCAATCCCTAGTTGGTTTGGTCATATCCATGTCTCTGCTCAATGCTACAACATCTTTCTTCTGCTCCCAATCCCTTACAGTTTAGTCTTCATCTCAACCTCACCATTTCAAAACTGTCCTAAAATCACAGTCCATTTCTGTGCTGTGCTGCCCATGACAATGAGAAATGAGACATACGATTCTCAGTAAACCTTTTATCGCTTGAACTTCTCCAGCATATTCTACCCCAGACTCATCTCTGTGAACAATAGACTTGTGTGCATACTGGGATTTGGATGTCCTCCGCATTAGTGTTGATATACCACAATCTCAGCTGTCCATGCTGTCACCACGGAAATGACATTTTTTTGGCATCAGCACCACTTTACTGCATTCTCCCTCCCTCCCACCCAACAATTTCTAAAGCTTCCCCCCTCTCCCCCCCCCACCAACTGCTCCCTTTGAAACAGGATCTCCTTGGACATACTGTTTGAGTTATAGAGTTGTACTGCTTAGAAACAGGCCACTTCATCCAACCAAGATGCCCCATCCAAGCTAGGCCCATTCGCCAGTGTTTGCCCCATAATATCATAAACCTTTCCATGTACTTGTCCATATCCTTACAGAGTTGTTATTGTATCTGAACCAACCTATCTCTGGCAGCTCATTGTACATACTGCATACACCAACCTTTGTCTTTAAAAAAAATCCTCAAGCTCCGGTTGAATCTCTCCCCTCTCACCTCACACATGTAACCTTTAGTTCTTGACTACCCCTCTCACAGGAAAAAGACTGAGTGTGCTTACTCTATCTATGCTCCTTGTGATTTTACACACCTCAATAAGATTACACCTCTGTCTCATACACTTGAAAGAATAAAGTCCTAGCCTGCCTAATCTCTCCCTACAAATCAGTCCATAAGTCTCAGGAACATCCTTGTAAATCTGTGCTCTTTCTTGTTTCGTAACATATTTTCTATAAGTAAGGTGACAAAAATTGAACCTCAGCAGCATCCTGAACATCTGTACCATTACCCCCCAACTTTTATACTCAGTGTCTTGACTGATGAAGGACAGCATGTCAGAATTCTTGGTCACCACCCTGTGTACATGTGATTCCACTTTGGGTACAGCAAGGTCCCTCTGTTCTACAGCAATCCCCAGGGCCTCATCATTCACTGTGAAAGCCAAACATGGAATTAGCATTCCCAAGTGTAACACATCATACTTAGCTGAATTAAATTCCATTTGGCATTCCTCAGCACACTTAAGGTAATCGAGATTCCCCTGTAGTGTTTTGATAACATTCTTCGCTGTCTACTTTCCCACCGAGTTAGTGTCAGCTGCAAACTCACAAATCAGTCCTTGTGCATACTTGTCCAAACAACAATCGACCAGCAGTGACCCCCAGGGCAGACCACTCATCACCACACACCACTTTCCACTATCAAGCCAGTTGTGGATCCTATTAGTCATCTTCCCTGCATTCATAAGGTACAAATGAGATAGTTGGGACACATTCAAAGAATGGAAATATCTTGGAACAGGAGCTGAGGAAGACTAAGGAAACATTCACGAGGGCTACATATAGAAGGCATCACTCTACTCGGTAATTGACATGCAGTCATATTGTGTCAATGATGTTTATCAGACTGATTATATTTTAACCTTTTTTTTTCCAGCAGTTGATAAGGCATTTTTGTTGAAGACGGAAGAATTGACAAACAGCAAAGATGTCAGCGAACACAACCTCTCTCTGCGGAGAAGAAAACTGGAAGAACGAGCTGTTTCTTTATGCATTTTTTTATGGAATAATTGTCATTCCTGGGATCTTGGGTAACAGTGTGGCCTTGTGGGTCTTAAATGGGAACATCAGGAGGGAGAAGAAGGCAATAATATTCATGATGAACCTGGCCATAGCCGACTTGGCACATATGTTGACCTTGCCCTTGAGGGTCTTCTACTACATAACTCGCAGCTGGCCTTTTGGAAAATTTATGTGCTTATTCTGCTTTTATCTAAAGTTTGTCAACATGTATGCCAGCATCTTATTTTTAGTTTGCATCAGCGTTCAGCGCTGTGTTTTCTTAATCAGTCCTTTTAAGTACAGCACCTGGAAACGTAGGTACGATGTGGCCATCAGCATTACTGGTTGGGTAATTGTCATTGTGATGTGCCTACCATTCCCCATCATGCGGACCACCGAATCGTTCAACAGCTCACTCTGTTTTGTGGATCTTCCCACGAAGCAGATCATGCTGGGATCTTCCATATTCATGCTTACAGCAGCAGAATTACTGGGATTTTTAGGGCCTCTAATCATCATTGTTGTCTGCACTTGGAAAACTACAGAGTCTCTAAGGGTGAAGTCAACGCTGCCCAATAACCAAGGTGGAAAGAAGGCTTTAAAATTACTACTGATGTGTGCAGTGGTGTTCCTGGTTTGCTTTGCTCCCTATCACATACTCTTCCCGCTCAACCAGCTCAGAAAGATGAACTTCATCACGGATTGTTCGATGAGAATGAATATCGTGATTCTGCACTCATTGTCGTTGTGTTTGGCAAGCATGAATGCCTGTTTGGATCCAATCATCTATTACTTTGTCACAAATGAATTTCGCGAGCAGTTGTCACGCACAGGTAGCTTCCTTCTGCGAAGTCGCCACTGGAGCAGAGAAAGCACCACCAGTCGGTAATCTCTGATGATCTCAGATATTTCCATTTTAGAGCTCGGGGTCACCTCTCACTCTCTGTCCTGTCTCTGTGCAGAATGGCAGTAGACTTTTTAGAGATAGAAATCAATACAGTAGGCTGCCATGTGGAATGAATCATATTTTCCACCCTATGCAAGAAAGATTGCAGCAACTAGCTTTTCTTGCAAGTAGCACTTTAACAATTGGCAGAAAAAGTCTTCTTGTTTCCCTTAAGTACTTCATACTTCATATTCTCTCACTGTTAAGCTAAGATCAAGAATGCTTCTTCTGCATTCTTTACTTTAAGCTCAAAATGTAATGGTCACATCTGCCATGGAGTGTGGAAACACACACCTTACTCAGGTTAAAGCAACTGCTCACTCTGGCAGGGAACTTCTTGATAAAAGAGGCTAGAATAACAATTTCTAAAGGTCATTTTGGTGATATACTTTTCCAGTGTAATACTATGCACCAGCAGATTTTCAGCTACTATTAGAGTAGTTTACACTTAGTGCGAGTAGTTGCTGATATTGACAGGTGGCTATTCTGCAATACTTGAAATATGACATTCATTATCAGATATGAACTCTTATTTGCTATGTGTATAAGGTTAGATAGGTTGATAATTTGAGAGCTGCATGTCTCTTGCCACTGGTTTAGTGATTTGCTCTGGTTATTTTGCACTCAACGAATGAATTATGATGCAATCAATTAGATATTAATATTTCTGATATGCAAAAAGAGTATCAACTACAAGGAAGCCACCACAAAACAAAGTTTGCATTTTTTTCCATCATCTGCATCAGAAAATGATATTTTTGGCATGTTCCACTCTAGCCCAAAACTGAAAGAGCATGGGGGTGAAGGAAATTAACCTGCTACAGTCTCAATAGTTTCCTCACACGAGCCAGTGGGAAGCTGGAAACAGACAATGAAATACGTCATTTGCATCAATGACCAAAAAAGTATGTATATGTGCTGGGGGGCAGCCTGCAAGAATCACCAAACTTTGGCACCAACATAACATGCCCACAGTTTACTAGCCCGAACCGGTACGTCTTCGGCATGTGGAGGGATATTAGAGCATCCGGAGATTCCCATACAGTCCCAGGCAGAGCGTACAAACTCCTTAAAGACAGTGGCAGGAATTAAACTCCTATCCCTGATCATTAGCACTGTAAAGTGTTACACTTATTACTACATTACTGTGTTTATGTACCCTGCTGAATTTACAGTAATGTTTGGGTATTAGGCTGGTAAGTGTGTAACAGCCCATCTGGGCATTGGCAAAATATTCCACTGTTAATGGTGTTTTCTGGACTTCTGACTAGAGCTGGAATTGTTTCATTTAATGGTAAATCAATGTAGAACTGGATAGAATGTGTAGCACAGAAATAAAAATTTGTTTCCACTGAAGGAGAAGATACATGCCTATGTATTCTCCTTCCACATATTCCTTCTTACCTTCTAACACTCCCCCCACACATTTTCCACCACTTACTTTCACTATCAAGATGCAGCATTTCCCAAGAGTTACATTTTCCAATGGGGGGAAAGTTGATTTGTAAAATAAGATGTGGGAGGGTCAGGGAATCTAAGAGTACAAAATCCCCATTAGGTTACAGGCACATCTGCTGGTTTCCCTATAGCTAAACCATCAAGTAAGAGTGGGGAAGAAACAAGCAAGTAGACCATGACTGGAGCAGAATTAGGCCATTCGGCCATTGAGTCTGCTCTGCTATTCAATCACTCTCAAACACATTTTCCTGCCTTCTTCCCATAACCTTTGATGCCCTTACTAATCAAGCACCCCAACAACCTCTGCTTTAAATTACTTGGTCTCCACAGCCATCTTTGGTAATGAACTCCACATATTCACCACCTTCTACCTGAAGAAATTCCTTCTTATTCCTGTTCTAAAGGGACATGCTTCTTTTGGAGGCTGTGCCCACTGGTCCTAGATTCTCTTATTATTGGAAACATACTCTCCTCTTCCACCCTATCTAGGCCATTCAATATTTGGTAGGTTCCAATGAGATACCCCTTCACTTCTAATCTCTAGCAAGCACATGCCCAGAGGCATCAAATGCTCCTCATACCCTTAACCTTTTCATTCTTGTAAACCTCCTCTGTTTCCTATCCAATGGCAGCACATCGTGTTATAGATATGGGGTACGAAACTGCTCACGATACTCCAAATATGGTTTGAACTCAAATAAAGCCTCAGCACCCCAAGTAACCTGCTTTTATAACTTAATCTTCTCAAAATGAATTTCAGCATTGCATGTGCCTTCCTTACAATGAACTCAACCTACAAGTTAACCTTTGGAAAATCCTGCAATAGGTCTCCCAAGACCCTTTGCAACTCCAATTTCTGAATTCAATCCCCATTTAGATAAGTCTCTGCCTTTAATCAATCCACCGGAGTACATGACCATACACTTCTCTACACTATATTCCATCTTCCACTTCTTTGCCCATTCTCCCAATCTTTTCAAGTCCTTTTGCAGACTCCCTGCTTCCTCAACTACCTGCCCCTCCTCCTAAGTTTGTATTATCCACAAACTTGGCCACAAAGCTACCAATTCCATCATGTAGAACATTAACATATAATGTAAGAAGTAGGTGGGCCACAAAACTGTTTAGGTATCTATATTTACAATACTCTGAGCAGGTCAGTACTTTATTACTCCAGTAGTAAATGGATCAACATATAAACTTTAAGCACTTCAACCAGAGTGTTAAGGTGTGTTCTGGAGTTATGGAGTATAGAAAATATTAACTTCAACAGCAACCAGACCAGATCTGAATGTGGATTGTAGATTGAATTTAAAATGCAGCTCAGAACAATGGTCATCTTGGAGCTGCGGACTGTGGTCGACTGCAAACCAGGATACACCCCATTGGCCTGAACTGTCTGCATATGCATGAAGGCAGCTCAGAGACAGCGGTGATTAACATTCAATTTAGGGTGTCTGGAGTGTAGGTGTGAAGACCTAGGTGTTTGAAAATCATATATAACTCAACTGAAGCATTATGAATACATTGTAAATATAGAATTGTCCTGCTGTTACCTTTAATCTTTAGCATCTAAAAATGTCATGTAATGTTGAATCAGGGAGCCTCTCTCCAGAGTGACTCCAAACACTGTCAGCTTGTGTGTACTGAATAAATACTTTTATACTATCTGCTACATGTCTCTCCAGTGACTTTCGTTGACAGTCACAACACATAGGTGGGCAATACGACATGGATACAATCCCATAAAGAACCATCCACAAATAACGTGTGGCCAATATATAAAGATCTTATCTCCCTTAAGATAAAACAAAGAACAATACAACACAGGACCCACAATGTTCATAATGAACATGATGCCAAATTAAACTGATCCCATCTGCTTGGAGCTGGTCTATATCCCTCTATTCCCTGCCTGTTCAAGTAAATATTGCTGTTGCCCCTGCTTCTGCCACCTCCCTGCTTTTAAAGCACTCTCTGCTTTTATAAAAAAAAGGTCGTACATTTCCTTTCAGCTTATAAGACCATAAGACCATAAGACAAAGGAGCAGAAGTTGGCCATTCGGCCCATCGAGTCTGCTCCGCCATTTTATCATGAGCTGATCCATTCTCCCATTTAGTCCCACTCCCCCGCCTTTTCACCATAACCTTTGATGCCCTGGCTACTCAGATACCTATCAATCTCTGCCTTAAATACACCTAATGACTTGGCCTCCACTGCTGCCCCTGGCAACAAATTCCATGGATTCACCACCCTCTGACTAAAAAAATTTCTTCGCATTTCTGTTCTGAATGTGTGCCCTTCAGTCATTAAATCATGCCCTCTCATACTAGACTCCCCCATCATGGGAAACAACCTTGCCACATTCACTCTGTCCATGCCTTTCAACATTCGAAATGTTTCTATAAGGTCTCCCCTCATTCTTCGAAACTCCAAGGAATACAGTCCAAGAGCGAACAAACGTTCCTCATATGTTAACCCTCTCATTCCCGGAATCATTCTAGTGAATCTTCTCTGTACCCTCTCCAATGTCAGCACATCCTTTCTTAAATAAGGAGACCAAAAGATTATGAGAGAAAACTGGCAGGGAACATAGCAACTGACTGTAAAAGCTTTTATAGATATGTGAAAAGAAAAAGATTGGTTAAGACAAATGTAGGTCCCCTGCAGACAGAAACAGGTGAATTGATTATGGGGAGCAAGGACATGGCAGACCAATTGAATAATTACTTTGTTCTGTCTTCACTAAGGAGGACATAAATAATCTTCCGGAAATAGTAGGGGACAGAGGGTCCAGTGAGATGGAGGAACTGAGGGAAATACATGTTAGTAGGGAAGTGGTGTTAGGTAAATTGAAGGGATTAAAGGCAGATAAATCCCCAGGGCCAGATGGTCTGCATCCCAGAGTGCTTAAGGAAGTAGCCCAAGAAATAGTGGATGCATTAGTGATAATTTTTCAAAACTCTTTAGATTCTGGACTAGTTCCTGAGGATTGGAGGGTGGCTAATGTAACCCCACTTTTTAAAAAAGGAGGGAGAGAGAAACCAGGGAATTATAGACTATTCATACCAGTATCTATCCTGTAATAACATAGGATTTTATCTTTTTAAGCAGCCCCAGAAATGCCTTCTGAAAATCCAAGTAAAGGACATCCACTGCCTCTTGTTTCTCCACCTTGCTTGCTAATTCCTCAAAGAACCTACAGCACAATACAGGCCCTTTGGCCCACAATGCTGTGCTGAGCATGTACTTACCCATAGCCCTCTATTTTTCTAAGCTCCATGTACCTATCCAGGGAGTCTCTTAAAGGACTCTATCATATCTGCCTCCACTACTGCTGCCGGCAGCCCATTCCACACACTCACTAATCTCTACAGAAAAAAACTTACCCCTGACAGCTCCTCTGTACCTACTTCAAGGAACCTTAAAACTGTGCCCTCTTATGTTAGCCATTTCAGTCCTGGGAAAAAGCCTCTGACTATCCACTTAATCAATGCCTCTCATCATCTTATACACCTCTATCAGGTCACCTCTCATCCTCCGCCACTCCAAGGAGAAATGGCTGAGTTCACTCAACCTATTCTCATAGGGCATGCTCCTCAATCCAGGCAACATCCTTGTAAATCTCCTCTGCACCCTTTTTATGGTTTCCAGATTCTTCCTGTAGTGAGGTGACCAAAACTGAGCACAGTACTTCAAGTGGGGTCTGACCAGGGTCCTGTATAGCTGTAACATTACCTGTTGGCTCTCGGTTGATGAATGCCAATACACCATATGCCTTCTCAACCACAGAGTCAACCTGCGCAGCAGTTTTGAGTGTCCTATGGACTCAGACCCCAAAATCCCTCTGATCCTCCACACTTCCAAGAGTCTTACGATTAATATATTCTGCCATCATATTTGACCTACCAAAATGAACCACCTCACACTTATCTGAGTTGAACTCCATCTGCCACTTCTCAGCCCAGTTTTACATTCTATTGATGTCCCGCTGTAACCTCTGACAGCCCTCCACACTATGCACAACACACCCAACCTTTGTATCATCATCAAATTCACAAACCCATCCCTCCACTTCCTCATCTAGGTCATTTATAAAAATCACGAGGAGTAGGGATCCAGAACAGATCCCTGAGTCATGCCACTGGTCACCAACTTGCATGCAGAATATGACCAATCTCCAACCACTCTTTGCCTTCTGTGGGCAAGCCAGTTCTGGATCCATAAAGCAATGTCCCTTTGGATCCCATGCCTCCTTACTTTCTCAATAAGCCTTGCAAGGGGTACCTAATGAAATGCCTTACTGAAATCCATATACACTACATCTACTGCTCTACCTTCATTAATGTGTTTAGACACATCCTCAGAAAATTCAATCAGGCTCGTAAGCCACAACCTGCCCTTGCCAAAGCCGGGTGACTATTCCTAATCATATTATGACTCTCCAAATGTTCATAAATCCTGCCTCTCAGGATCTTTTCCATCGACTTACCAACCACTGAAGTAAGACTCACTGGTCTATAATTTCCTGGTCTATCTCTACTCCCTTTCTTGAATAAGGGATCAACATCTGCAACCCTCCAATCCTCCGGAACCTCTCATGTCCCCATTGATGATGCAAAGATCATTGCTAGAGGCTCAGCCATCTGCTGCCTTGCCTCCCACAGTAGCCTGGGGTACATCTCGTCCAGTCTCGGAGGCTTATCTATCTTGATGTTTTCCAAAAGCTCCAGCACATCCTCTTTCTTAATGTCTATGTGCTCAAGCTTTTCAATCTACTGTAAGTCATCCCTACAATTGCCAAGATCCTTTTCTGTAGCGAATACTGAAGCAAAGTATTCATTAAGTATCTCTGCTATCTCCTCTGGTTCCAAACACTCTTTTTCACTGTCGCACTTGATTGGTCCTATTCTCTTATGACTTATCCTTTTGCTCTTCACATGCTTGTAGAATGTCTTGGGGTATTCCTTAATCCAAGGCCTTCTCATTGCCCCTTCTGGTTCTCCTAGTCTCTTCTTAAGCTCCTTCCTGCTAGCCTTATAATCTTCTAGATTTCTACCATTACCTAGTTTTTCAATCCTTTCGTAAGCTTTTCTTTTCTTCTTGACTAGATTTTCAACAGCCTTTGCACACCACAGTTCCTGTACCCTACCATCCTTTCCGTCTCATTGGAACGTACCTATTCAGCAAGTATCACCTGAACATTTGCCACATTTCTGCCGAACATTACCTTGAGAACAGCTGTTCCCAATTTATGCTTCCAAGTTCCTGCCTGATAGCTTCATATTTCCTCTGAATGTTTTCCTAACTTGTCTGTTCCTATCTCTCTCCAATGCTATGGTAAAGGAGATAGAATT
Organism: Mobula birostris; assembly: GCF_030028105.1. NCBI lineage: Eukaryota > Metazoa > Chordata > Chondrichthyes > Myliobatiformes > Myliobatidae > Mobula > Mobula birostris. The sequence continues at coordinate 57,902,096 of NC_092379.1, forward strand.
GTTATCACTATCTCCGAAGTGCTCTCCCACTGAGAGACCTGACACCAGGTTCATTTCCCGGATCAAGTATAGCCTCTCCTTTTGTATCTATATATTGTGTCAGGAAGCCTTCCTGAACACACCTAACAAACTCTACCTCATCTAAACCTCTTGCTCTAAGAAGGTGCCAATCAATATTTGAGAAATTAAAATCTCCCACCATGACAACCCTGTTATTATTACACCTTTGCAGAATCTGTCTCTCTCTCTCTGCTCCTCTCTGTCTGTTTTAATATTGGGTGGTCTATAAAAAACATCCAGTAGGGTTATTGACCTCTTCCTGTTTCTAACTTCCACCCACAGAGACTCAGTAGACAATCCCTCCATGACTTCCTCCTTTTCTGCAGCCATGAAATTATCTCCGATCAGCAATGCCACACCCCCACCTCTTTTGCTTCCCTCCCTGTCCTTTCTGAAACATCTAAAGCTTGGCACTCTAAGTAACCATTCCTGCCCCTGAGCCATCCAAGTCTTTGTAATGGCTACAACGTCATAGCTCCGAGTACTGATCCACACTGTAAGCTCATCTGCTCATCTCATATTCTTAATCTTTTTATAGTAATTGAAGGATTCACCTCTATCTGACCTTTTATTCCTAATTTATGATTCCTCCCTTGTCTTGACCAGAGACTCAATATCTCTGATCAGCCAGTGTTGCCTCAAATTGTCAGTTTACTCTGGTACCTCTATCACACCTGACACAGAGTCCTGGTTATCAGTACCTTGGAACATTGAGCTCCCAATTCAGCCTTTCTTTCAGTCAGCAATGGTATAAGAGCTAATCCACATTTTACTTTACTTGTTAATTCTCATGTATTAAAATAAATACAGTTTAATTCTGTGTTCCTTCCAAACAACCCCCCCCCCCTTAATTGTGCTCCTGACTATCTTGATTATTAAACTTTTTCTTTCATATTCCCTGACTTGCTCCCGCCAGTCTAGTTTAACTCCCCCTGTGTAGCATGAGCAAACGTCCTCGGAAGTGTACTGGTCAAGTACAATCCATTCCTCTTGTAAAGGTTGCCATAGCCCAGAAGAGACCTCGGTGGCCTGAGAACCTGAACCATGCCCTCAACATCAGCTCCTCAGCCACAAATTCATCTCACTTAACTCTGTCGGACTTCACTTCTATGTGGCACCAGGAGAAGCACTCCCCTCAAAGTGCTACTTCTTAACCTCTACATAATGGCTCATATTCATTCTGCCCATCAACACAGATGCACATCAAGGATTCATTTTTAGCCCTCCACCTCTACTCTCTTTACAAGCATGGCTGTGTGGCTCAACACAGCTTCTATAATAAATACAAATTCACCGACGAGCTCACTGTTGTCAGCTGAAACATGGATGGTGATCAGTAAGAACACAGGACCAAGATAGAGCACGTGCCTTAAATGTGAGAGACATGGGGGCAACATTGCATTTGAACTCCTTACCCCTGACTCGAGGTGCAAATTGACCTTCAGGGAATCCCACATGAAGGCTCCCAAGTCCCTTGCTCCTCTGATTTCTGCATTTTCTCCCCACCTAGAAAACAGTTTAAGCCTTTATTCCCTCCACCAAGGTGAATGACCACACGCTTCTCTGCATTGTATTCCAACTGCCACTTTTTTGCCCATTTTCCTAATCCTGCAGACTCCCTGCTTCCCTTCTACCTATTATTGTATCATCTGTAAACCTGGACACAAGACCATCATTTCTCTCAGCTAATCATTGACATATAATGTGAAAAGAAGCATACTCAACACCGACCTCTGCAGAACACCACTAGTCCCTGGCAGATAACCACGGCCCTCTTTATTCACACTCTTTGCCTCCTGCCAGTCATCCAATCTTCTAACTATCCTGTTATCTTTCCTGTAATACCATGGGCCTCTTGCTAGAGGCCTCATGTGTGCCACCTTGCCAAAGCCCTTCTGAAAATCCAAGTAATAAACATCCGTTGACACTCCATTGTCTATCCTGCCTGTTATTCCCTCCAATAAATGTATCGGACAAGATTTCCCTTTCAGGGAACCATGCTAAGTGTGGCCCATCTTATCTTGTGGACTCCTAACACCTTCACGACCAATGAAGTCATGCTTTGAAACTGCCCTAATTTTAGGAGTAAAATGCTATTGCTTAGTTTGTACAAGCTGAGGCCCAGTTTACTCTGTGAGAAATCACTACCGAAGACACTAGGTGGTCGCATCACTCAGCAGTTCCACAGCATTAAAAATGGTGAGTCTAATAGGACAGCTGTCAAAACTCGATAAGTACTGATTGCTGAAAACTTACCTTTCTCACCGCTTACAGACTTCTGGGCTATTGGAATTTGAGCGTGCCAAAGAGTTGCTCGTTTTGCCCGGCCTTGGCGATGCTAAGCCATCAGAGCTAATGGACCACGTGCTGTCTCTCCTGGGAAATCACCATCCTTGTTTTATTTTTTTAAAGAACTCTTCATGTAGCAAATGCTTGATCAAGTTCGCTTAGCCCTTGCTAATGCACCCTTGAAGGACTATTGGGAGCTTGCTAAAATGGCTGATAGTTTACACTCAGCCAGGCAGAGGTGCATCATTCCTGCTTCTTTCCCTGCTTCAATAAGCCTGATCATCAGGGCCTGCAGCATAAGCACGCAAAACAGTCAAGCACTTAAACCAGCACGGGTTGATTATTAACCCTGCTAAATGCGAGTTTGTGCTGTCAATCATTGACTTTCTCGACCATCACATCTCTGCAGAAGGTCAGAAACTCCTCCCATCAAAAGTAGCCACTATATGGATTTCCCTCTGCCCCGTGCTACTAAAAACTGCAGGAGTTTTTAGATATGGTGAATTTCGATCACTACTTCATTCTGTGAGCTGTTGAACCAATGCTTCACCTGTAGAGTTTGCTTGAAAACAATACTCCTAGTCAAGTGCTTGACTGGTCAGCAGACATGATGAGGGTCCTTGGTGATACCAAATGAGCTCTTTCCAACATGACCCACTGGTGTACCTGCTCCCCAATGCACCCATGGACATTACTACTGATGCCTCAGACTATGGACGCTGTGCAGAAACAGTTGACCAGGGGTGTGTGATAGCCACTCACCTTCTTCAACTGATAGCTCCTCCCCCCCACCGCACCAAAAGGAAGTATAGCACATTTGATAGTGAGCTTCTCAGTCTCCAGTTCACAGCGTTCATTGACCACAAACCTCTCATGCACACGATGGCCAAAATATCAGGCCCTTGGTCTGCACAGCAGCAATGCCACCTGGCCTACATACAGTATCAGAGTTCACAATGGATAAACAACATATCAAGGGGAAAAACTAACACCATGGCTGATTGCCTCACACGGTCAGTCGTCGTGACCGTACACATAGGGGTTGACCATACCAGGATGGCAGCCGACCAAGCTACTGGCCCAGAAGCCCAGGCTTACTGAACCAGTCACGGGCCTACTGTGGTTTGCTGACATTAACTTTGGGGAAGCAGGGATTTCTCTCTTGTGTGATGTCTCAACCAGTCAGCTTCAGCCCAGAGTGTACACAAACTGGAGGGGGACTGTTTTTGACTCCATACATGGCCTCTTGCATCCAGGCTGGAAGGTCTCACGGAAACTGGTTGCACTAAAGTTTGTATGGCATGGCCTTAGAGATAGACTGCAGCCTGTGTGGAGTGCCAACGGGCAAAAATTAACCATCATGTTCAGGTGCCATTGGCATCGTCTAAGCTCCCTGAGTGACGGTTCGACCATGTCAATATGGGCCTTGTTGGTCCTCATCTCCCATCCCATGGTTTCATGCACCTTCTTATCGTGGTGGACTGTACCACCAGGTGGCCAGAGATCATCTCTCTAGCATTAAAAATAGCAACAGACGTGGCTCGTGCGTTGATCAGCACCTGCGCTGCTTGGTTTGGCACCTCATCTGATAGCTTCTCTTAATGCGGTCCCCAATTCAGATCAGACCTCTGGGCTACGATGGCCCAGCACCTCGGCATTTGGCTACAACACACCATGGCGTATCACCCGCAGTCTTATGCCCCGTGCGAGCAGTTTCACTGCTCTTTAAAGGCTGTTCTGAGGGATTCCCTGACCGATGAGTGTAGGCATGGTTGTCTCCTGTGAGTCCTGCTTGGGCTCAGAACAGCTCCAAAAGGGGACCTGCAGTTGTCCGCAGGTGAGTTACTGTACGGTCAGCCATTACGAGCATCAGGTGATTTTATTCCTGATGCCACGACTGTCTGGCTGACCTCTCAACAGCGTACAACCCTCCTCAGAAAATTCAACTCTTTGCACCTATTCCCATCTCCCATCATGGTGTACAGCACCTTTGGATTCCCTTTGACCTGCATTCCGCCTCATTTGTTTTCATCCGCCATGATGAAATGGGGGAGATCTTAAATAGGTTTTTTTGCATCTGTATTTACTAAGGAAGCTGGCATGAAGTCTATGGAATTAACGGAATCAAGTAGTGAGATCATGAAAACTGTACAGATTGAAAAGGAGGAGGTGCTTGCTGTCTTGAGGAAAATTAAAGTGGATAAATCCCCGGGACCTGACAGGGTGTTCCCTCGGACCTTGAAGGAGACTAGTGTGGAAATTGTGGGGGCCCTGGCGGAAATATTTAAAATGTCGCTGTCTACGGGTGAGGTGCCGGAGGATTGGAGAGTGGCTCATGTTGTTCCGTTGTTTAAAAAAGGATCGAAAAGTAATCCGGGAAATTATAGGCCGGTAAGTTTAATGTCGGTAGTAGGTAAGTTATTGGAGGGAGTACTAAGAGACAGAATCTACAAGCATTTGGATAGACAGGGACTTATTAGGGAGAGTCAACATGGCTTTGTGCATGGTAGGTCATGTTTGACCAATCTATTGGAGTTTTTCGAGGAGGTTACCAGGAAAGTGGATGAAGGGAAGGCAGTGGATATTGTCTACATGAATTTCAGTAAGGCCTTTGACAAGGTCCCGCATGGGAGGTTAGTTAGGAAAATTCAGTCGCTAGGTATACATGGAGAGGTGGTAAATTGGATTAGACATTGGCTCAATGGAAGAAGCCAAAGAGTGGTAGTAGAGAATTGCTTCTCCGAGTGGAGGCCTGTGACTAGTGGTGTGCCATAGGGATCAGTGCTGGGTCCATTGTTATTTGTCATCTATATCAATGATCTGGATGATAATGTGGTAAATTGGATCAGCAAATTTGCTGATGATACAAAGATTGTAGGTGTAGTAGACAGTGAGGAAGGTTTTCAGAGCCTGCAGAGGGACTTGGACCAGCTGGAAAAATGGCAGATGGAGTTTAATACAGACAAGTGTGAGGTATTGCACGTTGGAAGGACAAACCAAGGTAGAACATACAGGGTTAATGGTAAGGCACTGAGGAGTGCAGTAGAACAGAGGGATCTGGGAATACAGAATCAAAATTCCCTAAAAGTGGCGTCACAAGTAGATAGGGTTGTAAAGAGAGCTTTTGGTACATTGGCCTTTATTAATCAAAGTATTGAGTATAAGAGCTGGAATGTTATGATGAGGTTGTATAAGGCATTGGTGAGGCTGAATCTCCAGTATTGTGTTCAGTTTTGGTCATCAAATTACAGGAAGGATATAAATAAGGTTGAAAGAGTGCAGAGAAGGTTTACAAGGATGTTGCCAGGACTTGAGAAACTCAGTTACAGAGAAAGGTTGAATAGGTTAGGACTTTATTCCCTGGAGCGTAGAAGAATGAGGGGAGATTTGATAGAGGTATATAAAATTATGATGGGTATAGATAGAGTGAATGCAAGCAGGCTTTTTCCACTGAGGCAAGGGGAGAAAAAAACCAGAGGACATGGGTTAAGGGTGAGGGGGGAAAAGTTTAAAGAAACATTAGTGGGGGCTTCTTCACACAGAGAGTGGTGGGAGTATGGAATGAGCTGCCAGGTGAGGTGGTAAATGCGGGTTCTTTTTTAACATTTAAGAATAAATTGGACAGATACATGGATGGGAGGTGTATGGAGGGATATGGTCCGTGTGCAGGTCAGTGGGATAGGCAGAAAATGGTTCGGCACAGCCAAGAAAGGCCAAAGGGCCTGTTTCTGTGCTGTAGTTTCTATGGTTCTATGCACACCAACGTCCCCTTAGGCCCTCTTACAATGGTCTGTTCCATTCTTTGGAATGGAGAGAAAAGACTGTTATCATAGATAAGAGGGGTAAACCTTAATGTGTTTCAGTAGATTGCCTTAAACCAGCCCACCAAGGCTTGGAGGTTTCCACTACCACACCCCTGCTGGTTAGACATGACCATGAGCATGTCAAGACACCTCTGGACGAGCCAGAGGTAACACATGGAACATAGGACCCAAGCCAGGTGTCTTGTCTGAGCTCTGGACAGGCTCATAATGCCAGTGTTAGTGAATTCTGGGGGAGTGGGCAAGTGATGGTGGCTGTGTGGTGTAATGTAACTGATGGAAACATACGTACAGTATATAGTTTCAGAGTGTTGGGGCAGTTGTGGCCTCACTGAAGAAGTCATGGGGGCTAACCACATATATCCCCTATAAAGATCAGCAATCACAGGAACATACCCATGAGGTTTCTGGTAAGGTGGATTGCCTTGAGATGCTGGAAATGGGTCTAAACTTTCAATTTGCCTCAACGACATTAGTGCAGTTGGTTTTGTTTGTCTCATTGGAGCTGGTCTTGTGACTGCTCCTTTATTATAGGCCAGACAGTTATTTCAATTTGCAACAAATTGATTACAACTATTCAACATGTAAGGCCACCAGTATAATATGGCTAATTCCGCATGAGTGGCTTGTCCACCATCATGATTGTGTCCAAATCCTTTGTGGTTTTCTGTTGTTGTTATGACAGCACTCAACCAGACTTTCTATCTCATCACCTTTTTTGATTCGGCCTACGACAGTGGTGTTGTCAGCAAACTGGAATATGGCATTGGAGCTGCGCTTAACCACACAGTCATAAGTGAGTAGAGCAGGGAGCTAAGCACACAGTCTTGTGGTTCCTCTGTGCCAATAGAGATCATAGGGGAAGTTTTGCCAATCTGAACTGACTGTGGTTTGCAAGAGAGGAAATAGAGGATCTAATTGCACAAGGAGGTATTCAGGCCGAGGTGTGGGAGCTTATTGGTGAGCTTAGAAGGGATGATGGTATTGAATGCTGAGCTGTAGTTTATAAAGAGCATCCTAATGTATGTATCTTTTCTGCCTAGATGTTCCAGGGTTCTAGAACATAGAAATCTACAGCACATTACAGGGCCTTCAGCCCACGATGTTAGGTCAACCACGTAACCTACCCTAGAAACTGCTTAGAGTTACCCTACTGCAGAGACCTCTGTTTTCCTGAGCTCCATGTACCTATCTAAGAGTCTATTAAAACACCCTATTGTACCCGGCTCCACCATCATGGCTGGCAGTGCATTCCACGCACCCAACAATCTCTGTGTGAAAAACTTAACTCTGACATCCCCCTTGTACCTACTTCCAAGCAATTTAAAACTATGCACCCTTGTCTTAGCCATATCAGCCCTGGGAAAATGCCTCTGACTATCCACATGATCAATGACTTTCATCATCTTACACACCTCTATCAGGTCACCTCTTATCCTCTGTAGCTCCAAGGAGAAAAGGCCGTGTTCACTTAACCTGTTCTCATAAGGCACGCTCTCCAATCCAGGCAACATCCTTGTAAATCGCCTCTGCACTCTCTCTATAGTATCCACATCCTCCCTGTAGTGAGGTGACCAGAACTGAACGCAATGCTGCAAGGGACATCTAACTGAGGTCTTATATAGCTGTAACATTAACTCACAGCTCTTGTGGGGATCCCATGGTTGATGAGAGCCAATACACTTAACAATACTGTCAACGTCCTACTGACACGGACCCCAAAATCTTGCTGATCCTCCACACTGCATTAGTAATACATTAGTCTTAGCATTAGTACTACATTCTGTCTTCAAATTTAACCTACTGAAATGAACCACCTCACACTTATCTGGGTTAAGCTCCATCTGCCACTTCTCAGCCCAGTTCTGCATCCTATTGATGTCCCGCTGTAACCTCTGACAGCCCTCCACACTATCCACAACACCCCCAACCTTTGTGTCATCAGAAAACTTACTAACCCACCCTTCTACTTCTTCATCCAGGTCATTTATAAAAATCACAAAGGGGAGGGGTCCCAGAACAGATCCCTGAGGCACACCATGGGTCACTGACCTCCATGCAGAATACAAATAATCTGCAACCATCCTTTGCCTTCTGTGGGCAAGCCAGTTCTGGATCCACAAAGCAAGCTCTCCTTGGATCCCATGCTTCCTTATTTTCAGAAGGAGCCTTGCATGGGGAACCTTATCAAATGTCTGTCACAAAGGAAGGGAGCAAGGGTGGACCCAAATGCAAGACACAAACACGTCTTGTGAGATGAATTAAATTCAGTTTATTGCTTGTTCCAAGGAGAGCAAAGCAGAAGTGGGATTAGCGCAATGGACAAGGACTAGGCTAGGACTAAGGGTCTGAGCCAGGACTCGGAACACAGACCTCGGAGCCAGGAACTGATACTTGAAACCCCCAGAGCCAGGACTTGATACTTGACACCTCTGGAGCCAGGGTCTCTTCTTATTCACGGGACAGACTCAGACAAAGGACATAAAACACTGAGCTGGGAATCCTTCTTAGACACAGGACGGAGTTGGGACTCTTCTTGACACAGGGTCAGGACCCTTCCAGGGTACAGGGCCGGGACCCCTTTTAGACGCAGGACATGGATACGGAGACCACTCAATGAAGGCAGCGGCAAGCTCTTGACTCACCCCGGCGGGTTAACTTTGACTGACCCGCTCTGGCAAGGGAAGGCGGCTTGCTGGCACTTGCTTCGGGAGGAGACTAGGTTTGCTCCAGCAAGGAACTTAGTTGGCTCTGGCCAGATGACATTGGCTCGCACTACCTTCGGTGACTTCGTTAACGCTCTTACACCGAACGGCTGAAAGCCGGAGACTTATAAACTGCCGGTTCAGCCAAGAGTAAATTGCCTCTAATCACCAAGCCCGAGGGACACAGGAAAACAGGGAACCGAAGGGAAACAGAGAGTCAACGGTCCAGATTGTAACACGAACAAAGTAAATTTAAAGGGAACCTGATCTGGACCATGACAATGTCTTACTGAAATCCATATACACTACATCCACTGCTCTACCTTCATCAATGTGTTTTGCTACATTCTCAAAGAAATAAATCAGTTTTGTAAGGCATGACATGCCCTTGACAATGTCATGCTGACTATCTCTAATCAGATATATCTCTCCAAATGTTCATAAATCCCGTTTCTCAGGATCTTCTCCAACAACTTGCCCACCACTGAAGTAAGACTCACTGGTCTATAATTTCCTTGGTTATCTCTACTGTCTTTCCTGATGAAGAAAAACAACATTTGCAACCCTCTAGTCCTCCAGTACCTCTCCCGTCCCTATTGATTATGCAAAGGTCGTCGTCAGAGGCTCAGCAACCTCCTCCCTCGCTTGCCACAGTAGCCTGGGGTATATCTTGTCTGGTTCTGGTGATTTATCTAACTTACTGCTTTTCAAGAGCTCCAACACATCCTCTTTCTTAATGTCTATATGCACAAGCATTTCAGACCACTGTAAGTCATCCCCACAATTGCCAAGGTCTTTTTCCCTGGTGAATACTGAAGCAGAGTATTCATTAAGTACCTCTGCTACCTCCTCCGACTCCATGCATACATTTCCACTATCGCACCTGATTGGTCCTATTCTCACACGGCTCATCCTCTTGCTCTTCACATACTTAGAGAATGCCTTGGGGCTTTCCGTAATCCTGCTCGCCAAGGCCTTCTCATGGACCATTCTGGCTCTCCTAATTTCATTCTTGAGCTCCTTCCTGGCAACTTTGTAATTTTCTAGAGCTCTATCAGTACCTGGTTTCTTTAACCTTTTGTAAGCTTCTCTTTTCTTCTTAACCAGATTTTCCATATCCTTTGTACACCATGGTTCTTTTACTCTACCATCCTTTCCCTAACTCGATGGAACATACCTATGCAGTATGCCATTCAAATGTTCCCTGAACATTTGCCACATTTCTGCCATGCATTTCCCTGAAAACATCTGCTCCCAATTAATGCTCTGAAGTTCCTGCCTAATCGAATTATATTTCCCCCGACCCCTATTAAATGTTTTCCCAAATTGTCTGCTCCTATCCCTTGCCAGTGCTATGGTAAAAGGGACAGAGTTGTGATCACTACCTCCAAAATGCTCTCCCACCGATAGATCTGACACCTGACCAGGTTCACTTCCCAATATCAGATCAAGTACAGCCTCTCCTCTGGTTGGCTTACCTACATATTGCATCAGGAAACCTTCCTAAACACACCTAACAAACGCCACCCCATCTAAACCCCTTGCGCTAGGGGGAAGTCAATCAATATTAGGAAAGTTAAAATCTCCCATCACAACAACCCTATTATTATTGCACCGTTCTAGAATCTGCCTCCCTATCTGCTCCTCAATATTCCTGTTACCGTTAGGGGGTCTATCAAAAACACCCAGTGGAGTTATTGCCCCCTTTCCTCTTTCTGACTTCCACCCACACTGACTCAGTAGACAATCCCTCCATGACTTCCTCCTTTCCTGCAGCCATGCTACTTTCCTTAATTAGCATTACCATGGCCCCATCTCTTTTGCCTCCCTCCCTGTCCTTTTTGAAACATCTAAAGCCTGGCACACTCAGCAGCCATTCCCGCCCCTGAGACATCCAAGTCTCTGTATTGGCCACAATGTCACACTTCCATGTACTGATCCACGCTCTTAGTTCATCTGCCTTGTTTATGATACTCCTTGAATTAAAATAGACACATCTCAAACTATCTGGCCGACAACATCTTTGTTCTATCATCTGCCTATCCTTCCTCACAAACTCTCTACAAGCTGTCTCTACTTGTGCACCAACCGCCCCATCCTGTGCCTCTTCACTTCAGTTCCCACCCCCCTGCAAATGTAGTTTAAACCCTCCCCAGTCGCATTAGCAAACCTCCCTGCCAGGACATTGCTCCCCCACCCCCGGGTTCAAGTGCACCCTATCCTTTTTGTACAAGTGACACCTGCCCCAGAAGAGGCCTCAATGATACAGAAATCTGAATCCCTGCCCCCTTACACCAATCCATCAGCTATGCATTTATCCTCCACTTCATTCTGTTCCAATACTCACTGTTGCATGAATTCCTGATTTTCAGCTTCCTTCCTAACTCCCTGTATTCTGTTTTCAGGACTTCCACCCCTTTTCTGCCTATGTCATTTGTACCAATCTGTGTCACAACTTCTGTCTGCTCACTCTTCCTTTGCAGGATAGCGTGGATGCGATCAGAAACATCACGAACCTTGGCAGCTGGGAGGCAAACTACCATCTGCGTTTCTTTCCTGCACCAACAGAATTGCCTATCTGTCCCCTTAACTATAGAGTCCCCTCTTCTGTTCCCTACCCTTCTGAGCCACAGGGCAAGACTCAGTGCCAGAGACACAGCCACTGTTGCTTCCCCCAGACAGGTCGTCATCCCCAACAGTACTCAAAATGGAGTACTTATTGTTAAGGGGTGTTCTCCACTACCTGGTACTCTCTCCTAACTCTCCTGACAGTCACCCACGTATCTGTCTCCCATGGTCCCGGGGTGACTACCACCCTCTAACTCCTATTGATCACCTCCTCACTTTCCCTAACAGGCCGAAGGTCATCGAGCTGCAGCTCAATGCGCCTGGCGCAAATGTGGCCATCAGGGAGGCTGGAAGTCTCCTGGATGTCCCACATCTGACTCCCAGAGCAGAAAATTGGCCTCGCAGTCATACCCACTCTTCTGAGGTTCGAGGAAAAAAAGAGATATGAAAGTAACTTACCTCTTTACCTCGCCGAAGCCCTACTACTCTAACTCACGCTCCTTCCATGCCTGCTACGCTAGGCAGTGTCTCCCTTTTATCCCAGAACCTTCTCAGCAGTCTTGCACAATGACAAAATACTGTGTCTGTGCAGTTCTCCCAATCGAACCTGTTGAGTGAAAAGTCAATGAGATGGCATCTGCTGAGGATCCTGTTGCTCTGGTAGGCAAACTGGAGCGGATCCAAGTCACTTCTCAGGCAGAAGTTGATAGGTTTCATCACTAACCTCTTCAAGCACTCCATCACTCTGGATGTTAATGCTGCTGTTAGGAAGACAGGTCACCAAGTTCTTTTTGGGCACCAATATAGGTAAAGCTTATTTGAAGCAGGTGGGTACCTCAGACTGCAGAAGTGAGAGGTTAAAGATCTCAGTGACCACTCCAGCCAGTTGATCAGCACAGGTCTTTAGTCCTTGGCCAGGTGCCCTGCCCGGGCCAGATACTTTGTGTGGGGTCACCCACCAGAAGGCTGCTCACACATCAGCCTCAGAGACTGAAATCACATGATCATTGGGGGCTGCAGGACTTTGTCATGGTTCCTCTGTGTTTTAACAGTCAAAGCAAGCATAGCAAACTTTGGGCTCATCTCAAACTGAAGCCCTGCTGACACTTATATCATTTGATTTAACTTTATGAGACGTGATAGCATTCAAGCCCTGCCACAACTGTCGACTAACCTTCATTGATTCAAGTTTAGTCTGGAATTACCATGAGATGTCTTTCCAGGGCTCATGCCTAGATCTCTTGAAACTGTTTTGGTCACCAGACATGAATGCCTCTGACCCAGCCCTCAGCAGATTGCAGATCTCATGGTTCACCAGGGCTTCTGATTGGGGAAGACTCTGAGTGACTTAGTGGGCTCACACTCATCTACAGCTGTTTTAATCAAGTTTGTTATGTCCCTGGTGCACTCATTCAGACCCACAGCTGAGCCCTTGAGCGTGGCCCAGTCCACCAACACAACGCAATCCCGTAACTGCTCCTCTGTCTCCCGTGACCATCTCCTTGTCGTCCTGATCTCTGGAGCTTTGCTCTTCAGCCTCTGCCTGTCTGCAGGTCGGAGAAGGACGGCCAAGTGATCCGATTTACCAACCTTAGTAATTCCTTATCTTAGTGTAACAGTGGTCCTAGTGTGCTACTTTATTACAATAGCTGTGTAAGAGGCCTGCAGTATGTCCTACAATGTGGAACACCTGTACTAATTGTCGAGTCAATAAATATTCACAAATATTTTTCCATGTGGAAGGAGTTTACCTCTGTGTGATCTACATCAAGTAGTTAATCAGGTGGGAAGATGTCTTTCTAGTGCATTCCTAACATAATTAAAGTCAGTCCATATCAGGACTGGTTCTGTCATATTTACTTGCTTTCAACATAATTCTAGGATTTTAGGGTCTGCTAATTAAGCTAAATATTAGCTTAGAGGATGATTCTCTAAAGGATGCACTTGCAACTCATGTGGTTCAGATGCAGTTTCCAATTAAAATTTTCCTTTTATAATCCCAGTTCCTGCCTGTAATTGAGTGAATCCATCTTTATATAACCATATAACAATTACAGCACGGAAACAGGCCATCTTGGCCCTTCTAGTCCATGCCGAAATCTTACTCTCACCTAGTCCCACTGACCTGCACTCAGCCCATAACCCTCCATTCCTTTCCTGTCCATATAGCTGTCCAGTTTAACTTTAAACGACAACATCGAACCTGCCTCAACCACTTCTGCAGGGAGCTCGTTCCACACAGCTACCACTCTCTGAGTAAAGAAGTTCCCCCTCATGTTACCCCTAAACTTTTGCACTTTAACTCTCAACTCATGTCCTCTTGTTTGAATCTCCCCCACTCTCAATGGAAAAAGCCCATCCTCATCAAGTCTATCTATCCCTCTCATAATCTTAAATACCTCTATCAAGTCCTCCCTCAACCTTCTACGTTCCAAAGAATAAAGACCCAACTTGTTCAACCTTCCTCTGTAACTTAGGTGATGAAACCCAGGTAACATTCTAGTAAACCTTCCCTGTAGTCTCTCTATTTTCTTGACATCTTTCCTATAATTTGGTGACCAAAACTGTACACAGTACTCCAAATTTGTCCTCCCCAATGCCTTGTACAATTTCAACATTACATCCCAACTCCTATACTCAATGCTCTGATTTATAAAGGCCAGCATACCAAAAGCTTTCACCACCACCCTATCCACATGAGATTCCACCTTCAGGGAACTATGCACCATTATTCCTAGATCCCTCTGTTCTACTGCATTCTTCAATGCCCTACCATTTATCATGTATGTCCTATTTTGATTAGTCCTACCAAAGCACCTCACATTTATCAGCATTAAACTCCATCTGCCATCTTTCAGCCCACTCTTCTAACTGGCCTAAATCTGTCTGCAAGCTTTGAAAACCTACTTCATTATCCACAACTCCACCTATCTTAGTATCATCTGCATACTTACTCATCCAATTTACCACCCCATCATCCAGATCATTAATGTACATGACAAATAACATTGGACCCAGTACAGATCCCTGAGGCACACCACTAGTCACCGGCCTCCAACCTGACAAACAGTTATCCACCACCACTCTCTGGCGTCTCCCATCCAGTCACTGCTGAATCCATTTTACTACTTCAATATTAATACATAACGATTGAACCTTCCTAACTAACCTTCCATGTGGAACCTTGTCAAAGGCCTTACTGAAGTCCATATAGACAACATCCGCTGCTTTACCCTCATCAATATTCCTAGTAACCTCTTCAAAAAAACTCAATATGATTTGTCAAACATGATCTTCCATGCACAAATTCATGTTGACTGTTTCTAATCAGACCCTGTCTATCCAGATAATTATATATACCGTCTCTAAGAATACATTCTATTAATTTACCCACCACTGACGTCAAACTCACAGGCCAATAATTGCTAGGTTTATTCTTGGAACCCTTTTTAAACAATGGAACAACATAAGCAATACGCCAATCCTCCGGCACCATCCCCGTTTCTAATGACATTTGAAATATTTCTGTCAGAGCCCCTACTTTTTCCACACTAACTTCCCTCAATGTCCTAGGGAATATCTTGTCAGGACCCGGAGACTTATCCACTTTTATATTCCTTAAAAACTCCAGTACTACTTCTTCTTTAATTATCATAATTTCCATAACTTCCCTACCCGTTTCCCTTATCTTTCACAATCCTAACAGGAACATGAAGATTCTGTACTCTCAAAATTTCACCTTTAAATGACTTCCATTTCTCTATTACATCCTTCCCATAAAACAAATTGTCCCAATCTACTCCTTCTAAGTCCTTTCACATCTCCTCAAAGTTAACCTTTCTCCAATCAAAAATCTCAACCCTGGGTCCAGATCTATCCTTCTCCATAATTATATTGAAACTAATAGCATTGTGATCACTGGACTCGAAGTGCTTCCCAACACAAACCTCCGTCACCTGGCCCATCTCATTCCCTAACAGGAGATCCAACACTGCCCCTTCTCTTGTTGGTATCTCTATGTATTGCTGCAAAAAACTACCTTGCACACATTTTGCAAACCCCAAACCATCCAGCCCTTTTACTGTATGGGCTTCCCAGTCTATGTGCAGAAAATTAAAATCTCCCACAATCACAACCTTGTGCCTACTACTAATATCTGCTATCTCCTTACAAATTTGTTCCTTCAATTCTCGCTCTCCATTTGGTGGTCTGTAATACACCCCCATAAGAGTTACTGCACCTTTCCCATTCCTCAATTCTACCCAAGTAGCCTCACTAGACGAGTCTTCTAATCTAGTGGTCCCCAACCACTGGACCGCGGACCGGTACCAGGCCACAAGGCATGCGCTTCTGGGCCGCGAGGAAACGATATGATTTGGCAATAGGAGTCAGCTGCACCTTTCCTCATTCCCTGTCATGGCCACTGTTGAGCCATTACGCACGTGTCATCCATGTCAGCACGGGAAGGAGATCAACTCCTCGAGCTTGCAAATGACGGCGGACTGAAAAGTATGTTTGACATAACATCTCTGCTGGCATTCTGGATCAAAGTCAAGGCTAAATATCCTGAGATAGTCAGGAAAGCACTGAAAACGTTGCTTCCATTTCCAACATATCTCTGCAACGAAAACTAAATTGTGGAAGAGACTGGACATAAGGAACCCCCTTGAGTATCGCTGTCTCCCATCACCCCTCGATAGGACCGTGTTGTTGCAGGAAAACAAGTATTTAGCCCAGGGCTCCCACTGATTCAGCGATATTGGTGCGTTGCAATGATTTTATATGTTCATATGAGGAAAATATGCGCTGTGTGTTTAATATCCAAGCGTTACTTAAAATGTTAAGATGCTATTATAAGTGAATTATATAACCATATAACAATTACGGCACGGAAACAGACCACCTCTGCCCTTCTAGTCCGTGCCGAACGCTACTCTCGCCTCGTCCCACCGACCTGCACTCAGCCCATAACCCTCCATTCCTTTCCTGCCCATATAGCTGTCCAATTTTTCTTTAAATAATATCGAACCTGCCTCTACCACTTCTACTGGAAGTTCGTTCAACACTTACTTCAAGCTCCCCTGTCCTCCCTTGATAATTGTCTTATCGCTATATTCATGCAAGGAAAATATGCGCTGTGCGTTTAATATTAAATTCATTAGATAAACCCTTTTAGAAATGAAATTGATTGTATTAGCCACTTATCACCGATATTCCGGTCGTGATTAACACCCCCCGCCGAACAGAATCGGCAAAAACTATTTTTTTAAAAATCGGCACGTACACAGATGCGCAAGTTACGCATGCGCACTGGTGCCCGCGCAAGGCTTCATGGTCATTGTAGTCTTTCTCAGGGTAAACGGAACGTATTTGACTGCTACACACATAAAAGTTGCTAGTGAACGCAGCAGGCCAGGCAGCATCTCTAGGAAGAGGTACAGTCGACGTTTCAGGCCGAGACCCTTCGTCAGGACTAACTGAAGGAAGAGTGAGTAAGGGATTTGAAAGTTGGAGGGGGAGGGGGAGATCCAAAATGATAGGAGAAGACAGGAGGGGGAGGGATGGAGCCAAGAGCTGGACAGGTGATAGGCAAAAGGGATACGAGAGGATCATGGGACAGGAGGTCTGGGGAGAAAGACAAGGGGGGGGGGAACCCAGAGGATGGGCAAGGGGTATAGTCAGAGGGACAGAGGGAGAAAAAGGAGAGTGAGAGAAAGAATGTGTGTATAAAAATAAGTAACAGATGGGGTACGAGGGGGAGGTGGGGCATTAGCGGAAGTTAGAGAAGTCGATGTTCATGCCATCAGGTTGGAGGCTACCCAGACGGAATATGAGGTGTTGTTCCTCCAACCTGAGTGTGGCTTCATCTTTACAGTAGAGGAGGCCGTGGATAGACATATCACAATGGGAATGGGATGTGGAATTAAAATGTGTGGCCACTGGGAGATCCTGCTTTCTCTGACGGACAGAGTGTAGATGTTCAGCAAAGCGGTCTCCCAGTCTGCGTCGGGTCTCACCAATTTATAAAAGGGCCCCAAACAGTCCTTCCAGGTGAGGCAGCACTTCACCTGTGAGTCGGCTGGGGTGATATACTGCGTCCGGTGCTCCCGATGTGGCCTTTTATACATTGGCGAGACCCGACGCAGACTGGGAGACCGCTTTGCTGAACATCTACGCTCTGTCCGCCAGAGAAAGCAGGATCTCTCAGTGGCCACACATTTTAATTCCACATCCCATTCCCATTCTGACATGTCTATCCACGGCCTCCTCTACTGTAAAGATGAAGCCACACTCAGGTTGGAGGAACAACACCTTATATTCCGTCTGGGTAGCCTCCAACCTGATGGCATGAACATCGACTTCTCTAACTTCCGCTAATGCCCAACCTCCCCCTCGTACCCCATCTGTTACTTATTTTTATGCACACGTTCTTTCTCTCACTCTCCTTTTTCTCCCTCTATCCCTCTGAATATACTTCTTGCCCATCCTCTGGGTCCCCTCCCCCACCTTGTCTTTCTTCCCGGACCTTCTGTCCCATGATCCTCTCATATCCCCTTTGCCAATCACCTGTCCAGCTCTTGGCTCTATCCCTCCCCCTCCTGTCTTCTCCTATCATTTTGGATCTCCCCCTCCCCCTCCAACTTTCAAATCCCTTACTCACTCTTTCTTCAGTTAGTCCTGACGAAGGGTCTCGGCCTGAAACGTTGACTGCACCTCTTCCTACAGATGCTGCTTGGCCTGCTGCGTTCACCAGCAACTTTGATGTGTGTTGCTTGAATTTCCAGCATCTGTAGAATTCCTGTTGTATTTGACTGCTACTCTTGCACGTTGGCAACCCTAAACCCCGCTCGGCCGGTCCGCAAGAATATTGTCAATATGAAACCGGTCTGCAGTGCGAAAAAGGTTCGGGACCCCTGCCCTAATCTATCCTGCCAGAGCACCGCTGTAAAATTTTCTCTGACAAGCAATGCAAACCCTCCCCCTCTTGTCCCTCCGATTCTATCACACTTGAAGCAATTAAATCCAGGAATATTTAGTTGTCAATCACACCCCACCTGTAACCATGTTTCACTAATAGCTACCACATCACACTTCCAGGTATCAATCCATGCTTTAACCATATAACCATATAACAATTACAGCACGGAAACAGGCCATCTCAGCCTTTCTAGTCCATGCCGGACTCTTAATCTCACCTAGTCCCACCAATCTACACTTAGCCCATAACCCTCCATTCTTTTCCTGTCCATATATCTATCCAATTTAACTTTAAACGACAACATCGAACCTGCCTCAACCACTTCTGCTGGAAGCTCACTCCACCTTTCTTACAATGCTCGTAGCATTAAAATAAATGCATTTAAGAAATTTTCCATCTCTTACTCTCTGTTTATCACTAACTGTGCAAACAATTTTACTATTTTCTTTTTCTTCCTTCTTCCCTACATCTGTTCCAACATTCTGGTTCCCCTGCCTCCTCGTATCTAGTTTAAATCCACCAGAGCCTCTCTAGAAAACCTACCCGCAAGAATATCTGTCCCCCTCCATTTCAGATGTAGACCGTCCTGCCGGAACAGGTCCCACCTTGCCTGGAAAACTGCCCAATTATCTATAAATCTGAAGCCCTCCCTCCTGCACCATACCTTCAGCCACGTGTTGATCTGCACTATCTTGCTATTTTTAAACCCGCCTGCACGTGGCACTGGTAGCAATCCCGAGATTGCTATCCTGGAGGTCCTGTCCTTTAACTTGGCACCTAACTCCCTAAACTCACCTTTCAGGACCTCCACACTCTTCCTTTGTGGATTTTTGTGGATTTTTATTGCTGGTGCAGCACAGTAGCATATTTGAGAAAGTGTTTGAAATGGTGTTGTGCTACGTTGGGTGATGCAGAAGTTGGTTCAGCGTCTTCCATGACAGGTAAAGAATGTAAGTCAGAGCTCTCAGCAACATACTCCCACCCTGAAGCGTTTTCCTTTCTCTATATCTCATGATGGTCGCTCTCCACTCATTGTGGGCAATTTACTGTCATTTTACAAAGCTGCAAACTCTGTATAATAATGACTTTGACCCTTTGTAATGGTCTTACTGAAATAAGGGTATGCAACACGATAGTTAGACATCATTTTAAGACAGTAAATTTCTGTCCAGTCGGAGTGAAAACATATGAGGCATAGTCTATGGGGGCCTGTGCTTTTTCTCCCTCATTATAGCAGATGGCTACCATAGTTTTTAGAGAAACATGAATGTGTAGAACAAGAGATTTTGTTAGGTCTCTTCTCAAAGGCCTATTTTGAACTGAATTCATCAATTTCTCTTTTGCCTCATAATCTTCTGGGGTAAAAACAAGATTTTTCACTTTTTGGTGTAGCCAGGGATGGTAACCTATTAAATGTTCCCAATGGCGTACGCCTCAATTAGCCTCTGACAACCAAGTCCATCTCCTGGCTTCACATGTGGCCTGGCAGAACCATAAGACCACATAAGCAAAAGACATAGGAGCTGAATTAGGCCATTCAGCCCATCAAGTCTGCTTCACCATTCCATCATGGCTGATCCCAGATCCCACTCAACCCTATGTATCTGTCTTGTTGCCATATCCTTTCATGCCCTGACCGATCTGCAAACGATTAACTTCCACCTTAAATATACGCCCTAACTTGGCCTCCACCACAGTCTGCGGCAGAGCATTCCACAGATTCACCACTCTCCGCCTAAAATAATTCATGCTTCCCTCTGTTCTAAATGGCCACCTCTCAATTTTGAGGCTGTGCCCTTTAGTTCTGGATACCTCCATCAGAGGAAACATTCTCTCCACATTCACCCGATCTAGTCCTTTCAACATTCAGTAGGTTTCAATGAGATTTAAATTCCACTGAGTACAGGCCCAAAGCTGCCAAACGCTCCTCATATGTTAACCCCTTTACTCCCAGAGTCATCCTTGTGAACCTCCTCTGGACTCTCTCCAATGACAACATATTCTTTCTGAAATATGGGGCCCAAAGCTGTTGACGATACTCCAAATGTGACCTGACTAGTGTGTTATAAAGGCTCAGCATTTCCTCCTTGCTTTTATATTCTATTCTCCTGGAAATAAATGCCAACATTGCATTTGCCTTTTTTACCACAGACACAACCTGTAAATTAACCTTCAGGACTCCTAAGTCCCTCTGAATCTCTGATGTTTGAACCTTCTCCCCATTTAGATAATAGTCTGTTCCTTTCACCTAAATGTATTATCATACACTTTCCAACACTGTATTCTATCTGCCACTTTTTTGCTCATTCTTCCAGCCTGTCTAAGTCCTGCTTCAATCACGTTGCTTCCTCAGCACACCACCTATAACATCCGCAAACTTTGCCACAAAGCCATCAACTCCACTATCTAAATCACTGACAAACTGACAGGAGAAGGGGCAAAAGTGAGTTACTAGAGTCTTAAAAGCAGTCACTCATCAGCCATGGTTGGCAGCTCATCTGGAGGAAGGAAAACTTTGATCTCGAATCTCTGCTGCCTTATGGCATTACCCACTCATGGGGAAGGTTTTGGGAGTAAACCCTGAGGGAAAAATCCGGAGCTGGAGTCCCTCACACAGCACTACTTTCAGTCAGTGCTGACTGGCAAATCCTGCAACAGTGCTGGTACCAAAATTTATCGGTCTCTGCCACTTTCAGATGTGTGGAGAGAGGGAGCTCGCTACATGGACAACAGTTTGCTTTCCATATCCTACTGCCCAGGCTTGCGTATCTAAACAGCTGGCATGTAATATCCATGGTTAGCTCTGACCGACAGAGGCGTTCTGTCATATAATGGTTTTATCAATTGAGCACAGTCAGGTATAAAATCTAGCATGATTCAATAGGCTTAGGGTTGAGTAAGGGTTTTAAGATCTTTGGACATCCTACCCAAGCAACTTTTTGTCTAAATTCAGGAGCTAAACCATGTCCCTGATCGGTAATTGTCGTGCCTAGGAAGTGTACTTCTGTACAGCGGAGTGGAGGTTTTTTAAATGTTGTTTACAGTACATAGACCCTGTCTGTCAGTCTCAGTCTGTGTTAAGTGCTCATCATGAGGGTGAACTGTGTAGTGTACAGCACATCATCAACATACACACAAATATCTTGTAAATATCAGGGTCCACAAGTACCCTGTTATTTTTATATAGGCATCCGTTAGTCTCATGAGACCATGGATTTGCACCTTGGAAGGTTTCCAGGGTGCAGGCCTGGGCAAAGTTGCCCATGCTGCAAGTCTCCCCTCTCCACGCCACCAATGTTGTCCAAGGGAAGGGCATTAGGACCCATACAGCTTGGCACCGGTGTCGTCGCAGAGCAATGTGGGGTAAAGTGTCTTGCTCAAGGACACACACGCTGCCTCAGCCAAGGCTCGAGCTAGCGACCTTCGAATCACTAGACAAACGCCTTAACCACTTGGCCACATGCCAACACAAATACCCTGTAGACTCTGAATAACTCCAGTGGACTCTTTCAAAAACCTTCTGGGAATCTGATTCACCGATATTGTGAGCCATCAGGTGCAGTAAAGGCTATGTAACGTCTGTGTCTTTCAAAAATTCAGTGTGACTAGAAGCCATTGGCCAGATCTATGCAAGATTTATATTTTTTATGACTCAATCCTTGCAGCATTTGTTGCAATGACTGATACTGGGCTGAGTTAGTTCTGTGTGTTTATTCAGGATGATGGAGTTGATGACCAATCACCATCATCTATCTGGCTTTGCTACACCGAACTTCGAGAAGTTTCTTTGATCAAAACACATTGTTTGTAGAGGGGTCGACAGTTTCCTGTAGGGATTGCTTTTCCCTATGGTCCAGCAATATGCCACTGTTTCTGGTGTGGGGAATGCTTGCTTCCTAATTTAGTTAGTTCAGTATTCACTGCTCCACAGTGGTCAGGATGTTGTTGTAGATGGTCATAATATTTGTACGTTTGTATGTCATAACGTTTGTACAAGTATGTTTCAATTTTGCTCTGATCATTTTATCCTGATGACAGTCTAGCTGTTTCTGAATGTTTATGTCTTGTTCATCCAGTGCAGTTGTATCAGCTCTTGATTTGATTAGAGTATAAATCCAATAAGAAACATCCTGTGTTCCTATTAGGAGTGCTAGTCATGGTCATAGTCATAGTCATACATTATTGATCCCGGGGGAAATTGATTTTCGTTACAGTTGCACCATAAATAATTAAATAGTAATAAAACCATAAATAGTTAAATAGTAACATGTAAATTATGCCAGGAAATAAGTCCAGGACCAGCCTGTTTATTGGCTCAGGGTGTCTGACCCTCCAAGAGAGGAGTTGTAAAGTTTGATGGCCACAGGCAGGAATGACTTCCTATGACGCTCTGTGTTGCATCTTGGTGGAATGAGTCTCTGGCTGAATGTACTCCTGTGCCCAACCAGTACATTATGTAGTGGATTTTCTATTTCCTCTATTTCCTGAGGAGACTGAGGTCCTTTAACATCTGCCAGATGATGCTGAGGATATTCTACAAGTCTGTGGTGGCCAGTGCTATCACGTTCGCTGTTGCGTGCTGGGGCAGCAGGCTGAGGGTAGCAGACACCAACAGAATCAACAAACTCATTCGTAAGGCCAGTGATGTTGTGGGGATGAAACTGGACTCTCTGACGGTGGTATCTGAAAAGAGAATGCAGTCCAAGTTGCATGCCATCTTGGACAATGTCTCCCATCCACTACATAATGTACTGGTTGGGCACAGGAGTGATCCCCCGGGATCAATAAAGTATGACTATGACTATGACTATGAAATCATGCAAGGAATTTGAACCCAGGATCACTCAGCTGTGTCCAGTGCAGATGCCATTACACCTCTGGCTGGTTTGCAGATTGGTAAGAACATTTTGTTTGTGCTGACATTCAACACAGATGCATCTCAAGGATGTGTGCTTAGTCCACTGACTTGCTTTTTCCACGTCCATGACTGTGTGGCTCTTGGACTTAAAGTCCAAGAGATTTATGTAGTCAATTAGGAGAGACTTTCATGAAGTAATGAATTCCTGAAGACACGACGTCACTGCCACTCCCAGACAGATCCTGCCTCGTCCACAGGATCCACGACGACGGAAATAAAACGGTTTTAAAGGCAGTGACCTTCCTCCTCCGTAGAATAGATCCTGCACAGCCTTTTCTACCACTTTTAGCAGAGGCTATCTCATGCAGATCACTCTTTCTTAACACAGCAGGCCAGGCAGCATCTATAGGAAGAGGTACAGTCGACGTTTCTGGCCGGGATGCTTCATCAGGACTAACTGAAAGAAGAGATAGTAAGAGATTTGAAAGTGGGAGAGGGAGGGGGACATCTGAAATGTTAGGAGAAGACAAGAGGAGGAGGGATGAAGCTAAGAGCTGGAAAGTTGATTGGCAAAAGGGATACCAGACTAGAGAAGAGAGAGGATCATGGGATGGGAAGCCTGGGGAGAGAGAGAAGCGGGGAGGGGAGCCCAGAGGGTGGAGAGCAGACAAGGAGTTATAGTGAGAGGGACAGAGGGAGAAAAAAGAAAGAGAGAAAACAAAGGGGAAAAAATAAAATATATATTAAATAAATAAATAAGGGATGGGGTGTGAAGGGAAGGAGGGGCGTTAACGGAAGATAGAGAAAGCAATATTTATAAGACCATAAGACAAAGGAGCAGAAGTCGGCCATTCGGTCCATCGAGTCTGCTCCGCCATTTTATCATGAGCTGATCCATTCTCCCATTTAGTCCCACTCCCCCGCCTTTTCACCATAACCTTTGATGCCCTGACTACTCAGATACCTGTCAATCTCTGTCTTAAATATACCCAATGACTTGGCCTCCACTGCCGCTTGTGGCAACAAATTCCATAGATTCACCACCCTCTGGCTAAAAAAGTTTCTTCGCATCTCTTCATGCCATCAGGTTGGAGGCTACCCAGACGGAATATAAGGTGTTGTTCCTCCAACCTGAGCGTATTCAAAACCCAGATTCCAGCAACAACCATGGATACCTTCAAAGCGATTGCACAACCAGCAACTGTGACTCCAGCCTTGAACTCCAGGCAGGGTCTTCACGTGCTGCTATTGTGACTCCCGTCTCCCTTCGCCCACCACCACGCTGCAACCCCGTCTTCCTCAGATCCCACCGTCAGCTCCTGGGCCCTCAGAGGCTCCTTCTTCCTCTCACCCCAACCCTCCCCTCTCCACTGACACCACCAGCCTCCCTCCCCCTCCCCCCTCTGATCCCAGCTCTCATCCGTGCCGAGTCTTTAATATCCCCTCTGACCTTCAACTGTCTGAGGCAGAGCGTGCTGTCCTCAGTAAGGGCCTCACCTTTGTCTGGAAATAGTAGGGGACAGAGGGTCCAGTGAGATGGAGGAACTGAGGGAAATACATGTTAGTAGGGAAGTGGTGTTAGGTAAATTGAAGGGATTAAAGGCAGATAAATCCCCAGGGCCAGATGGTCTGCATCCCAGAGTGCTTTAGGAAGTAGCCCAAGAAATAGTGGATGCATTAGTGATAATTTTTCAAAACTCTTTAGATTCTGGACTAGTTCCTGAGGATTGGAGGGTGGCTAATGTAACCCCACTTTTTAAAAAAGGAGGGAGAGAGAAACCAGGGAATTATAGACCGGTTAGCCTAACATCGGTGGTGGGGGATCTGCTAGAGTCAGTTATCAAAGATGTGATAACAGCACATTTGGAAAGCGGTGAAATGATCGGACAAAGTCAGCATGGATTTGTGAAAGGAAAATCATGTCTGACGAATCTCATAGAATTTTTTGAGGATGTAACTAGTAGAGTGGATAAGGGAGAACCAGTGGATGTGGTATATTTGGATTTTCAAAAGGCTTTTGACAAGGTCCCACACAGGAGATTAGTGTGCAAACTTAAAGCACACGGTATTGGGGGTAAGATATTGGTGTGGATAGACAATTGGTTGGCAGACAGGAAGCAAAGAGTGGGAATAAATGGGACCTTTTCAGAATGGCAGGCAGTGACTAGTGGGGTACCGCAAGGCTCAGTGCTGGGACCCCAGTTATTTACAATATACATTAATGACTTGGATGAGGGAATTAAATGCAGCATCTCCAAGTTTGCGGATGACACGAAGCTGGGTGGCAGTGTTAGCTGTGAGGAGGATGCTAAGAGGATGTAGGGTGACTTGGATAGGTTGGGTGAGTGGGCAAATTCATGGCAGATGCAATTTAATGTGGATAAATGTGAAGTTATCCACTTTGGTGGCAAAAACAGGAAAACAGATTATTATCTGAATGATGGCTGATTAGGAAAAGGGTAGGTGCAACGAGACCTGGGTGTCATTATACACCAGTCATTGAAAGTGGGCATGCAGGTACAGCAGGCGGTGAAAAAGGCGAATGGTATGCTGGCATTCATAGCAAGAGGATTCGAGTACAGGAGCAGGGAGGTACTACTGCAGTTGTACAAGGCCTTGGTGAGACCACACTTGGAGTATTGTGTGCAGTTTTGGTCCCCTAATCTGAGGAAAGACATCCTTGCCATAGAGGGAGTACAAAGAAGGTTCACCAGATTGATTCCTGGGATGGCAGGACTTTCATATGATAAAAGACTGGATGAACTAGGCTTATACTCGTTGGAATTTAGAAGATTGAGGGGGGATCTGATTGAAACGTATAAAATCCTAAAGGGATTGGACAGGCTAGATGCAGGAAGATTGTTCCCGATGTTGGGGGGGTCCAGAACGAGGGGTCACGATTTGAGGATAAAGGGGAAGCCTTTTAGGACTGAGATTAAGAAAAACTTCTTCACACAGAGAGTGGTGAATCTGTGGAATTCTCTGCCACAGGAAACAGTTGAGGCCAGTTCATTGGCTATATTTAAGAGGGAGTTAGATATGGCCCTTGTGGCTATGGGGGTCAGGGGGTATGGAGGGAAGGCTGGTGCAGGGTTCTGAGTTGGATGATCAGCCATGATCATAATAAATGGCGATGCAGGCTCGAAGGGCCGAATGGCCTACTCCTGCACCTATTTTCCATGTTTCTATGTTTCTATGTTTGTCCCTCTTCGCCCACACCTCAGTGAGTTCCGCGTACGCCATGACACTGAAGTCCTCTTTCGCCGGCTCCGTCTGTGAGCCTACTTCTTCAGCAAGGACTCTCCCATCCCCACTGATGACCCCTTCTCCTGTCTTCAACCCTCATCCTCTTCATAGACAGCCGCTCTGGTCTTTTGCCTGCTCTGGATCTCTTTATTGCTAACTGCCGACGGGACATCAACCATCTCGACTTCACCACACCTTGTTCCACTTCCAACCTCACTCCTTCCGAAAGCTCTGGTCTCCACTCCCTCTGCACCAATCCTAACCTTACTATAAAGCCCTCTGATAAGGGGGGTGCTGTTGTAGTCTGGCGTACTGACCTCTACCTTGCCGAGGCACAGCGACAACTCGCGGATATCCTCTCTTATTTACCCTTTGATCGTGACCCCACTAAGGAGCACCAGGCTATTGTCTCCCACACCAACTTTATCCGCTCAGGGGATCTCCCATCCACTGCTACCAACATTATAGTTCCCACACCTCGCACTTCCCGTTTCTACCTCCTACCCAAGATCCATAAACCTGCCTGCCCAGGTAGATTCATTGTCTCAGCTTGCTCCCGCCCCACCAAACTTATTTCTGCATACCTCGACACTGTTTTACCCCCCCCGTTCAATCTCTTCCCATTTATGTTTGTGACTCTTCTCACACTCTGAATCTTTTCAATGATTTTAAGTTCTCTTGCCCCCACCACTTTATTTTCACCATGGATGTTCAGTCCCTATATACCTCCATCCCCCTCCAGGAAGGTCTAAAACCTCTCCACTTCTTTTTGGATTCCAGACCTAACCCGTTCCATCTACCACCACTCTCCTCCGTCTAGCGGAATTAGTCCTTACTCTTAACAATTTCTCCTTTATATCCTCCCACTTCCTCCAAACTAAAGATGTAGCCATGGGCACCCGTATGGGTCCCAGCTATGCCTGCCTTTTCGTTGGCTTTGTGGAACAATCCATGTTCCGTGCCTATACTGGTATCTGTCCCCCACTTTTCCTTCGCTATTTCAACAACATGCTTCCTGCATGCATTCTGAGCTCGTTGACTTCTCATTAACTTTGCCTCCCTCCAAATTTCACCCTGCCCTCAAGTTTACCTGGTCCATTTCCGACACCTCCCTCCCCTTCCTTGATCTTTCTGTCTCTATCTCTGGAGACAGCTTATCTACTGATGTCTACTATAAGCCTACGGACTCACAGCTACCTTGGCTATTCCTCTTCCCACCCTGTCTCTTGCAAAAATGCCATCCCCTTCTCGCAATTCCTCCGTTTCCGCTGCATCTGCTCTCAGGATGAGGCTATTCATTCCAGGACAAAGGTGATGTCTTCCTTTTTTAAAGAAAGGGGCTTCCTTTCCTCCACCACCAATTCTGCTCTCAAACGCATCTCTCCCATTTCACGCACATCTCACCCCAGTATATCAACCCATTCTCCCCCCACTCCACTAGGAATAGGATTCCCCTTGTCCTCACCTACCACACCACCAGCCTCCGGGTCCAACATAGAATTCTCCGTAACTTCCGCCACCTCCAATGGGATCCCACCACCAAGCACATCTTTCCCTCCCCCCTCTTTCTGCTTTCCGCAGGGATCGCTCCCTACGCGATTCCCTTGTCCATTCGTCCCCCCAATCCCTTCCCACCGATCTCCCTCCTGGCACTTGTCCTTGTAAGCGGAACAAGTGCTACACATGCCCTTATACTTCCTCCCTTACCACCATTCAGGGTCCCAGACAGTCCTTCTAGGTGAGGCGACACTTCACCTGTGAATCGGCTGGGGTGATATACCGCGTCTGGTGCTCCTGGTGCTGCCTTCTATATATTGGTGAGACCCAACACAGGGTGGGAGACCGTTTCGCTGAACACCTACGCTCTGTCTACCAGAGAAAGTAAGATCTCCCAGTGGCCATACATTTTAATTTCATGTCCCATTCCCATTCTGATATGTCTATCCACAGCCTCCTCTACTGTCAAGATGAAGCCACACTCAGGTTGGAGGAACAACACCTCATATTCCATCTGGGTAGCCTTCAACCTGATGGCATGAACATTGACTTCTCTAACTTCCGTTAATGCCCCACCTCCTCCTCGTACCCCATCCGTTATTTATTTATTTAATATTTCCCCCCGCCCCCCCCCTTTTATCTCTCTCTTTTTTCTCCCTCTGTCCCTCTCACTATAACTCCTTGCCTGCTCTCCACCCTCCGGGTTCCCCTCCCCCTTCTCCTTCTTCCCAGGCTTTCCGTCCCATGATCCTCTCCCTTCTCCAGCCTTGTATCCCTTTTGCCAATCAACTTTCCAGCACTTAGCTTCATCCCTCCCCCTCCTGTCTTCTCCTATCATTTCAGATCTCCCCCTCCCCTGCCCACTTTCAAATCTCTTACTGTCTGTTCTTTCAGTTAGTCCTGACGAAGGGCCCCGGTCCAAAATGTGGACTGTACCTCTTCTTAGAGATGCTGCCTGGCCTGCATTCACCAGCATTTTTTGTGTGTGTTGCTTGAGTTTCCAGCATCTGCAGGTTTCCTCGTGTCTGCGTAATATTCAGTAAATATATTTAAGACAAGGTTGGATAGATTTTTGCAAAGGAGGGGAATTAAGAACTATAGGGAAAAGGCAGGTAGGTGGAGATGAGTCCATGGCCAAATCAACCATGATTTTATTGAATGGTAGAGCAGGCTCGATGGGCCAGATGGCCGACTCCTGCTCCTATTTCTTATGTTCTTATATTCTTATGTGACGACTGTGAAATTCTAAACTCAAACAAATATTGTAAACCCTATCCGATATAGATAGCAACGGGAATCCTGACGAAAGAGAGGTTATACTATAGCCAGCTAAGACTAGATTATTTAACTGTTTTCCCTCAGCAGTGACTTAGCTGCCAAAACCCATTATTTGAGGTGTGGGTTCCGCCTCCCCTCCCTACCAAGGAGAAGATTTTTCAGTTAACAGAGGAGTTTAAATATAGTTCATGTATTTTTAGTGATACACATTTAAATTTAGAAAACATTCTGAAAATGCTTTTGTAATGTCCTAGTTCACATTTTCACTGCTAGGGTCTAGGTATTTCATCTTAGCAGTTCTGTAAGAGAAGTCTGTTTTGCTTTCTTTCGGTTATTGTTGAAGATAAGGGATGCTGAAGAATGTGTGTCATCCAATTAGGATGATGAGACTGGGAGAAGGTTCTGGACAACATTAAGGAGAGAGGTTTTGTGAGAGACAGTGAGGTCGGTCTTGGTCTTTGTTCGGTGGGAGCTGAAGAGAGAAGACGCTGGAGGGAACTGGTTGTAGGATTCTATCTGGTGGGAAAACGTGATTCAATGGAGCCAAGGCACAGAGGTCTACCACGGATTGGTGAATATGGCTTTTGGGAGATTTGAGACGCAACCTGTGCATATTTGACTGTTTCATTATAATGGGCCCTTTTGTTTTCCTTCTTTCTTTTCTTTACTAACTCTTTGTTCTCAAATATACTTCTTTATAATTGTATGCCGAGTGTGATCTGTTATTTCATGAAGGGCAGTATATCACACAGCATTCACACATCCCATCCTCACAGATCTGGCAGTACCAAAGTCATATACTCCCTCAGTATAATGTATGAAGCCAGAGAAAGGTGGGTTCTTGCATAGAGACCAGTGGTTGTTAGCGCTGGCTAATAAGCTGCATTTCCAATGATGCCCAGTAAAAGTGGGTTTCACATTTAAGACTTAGAGAATTTTATCTTATAAAATTATAGGAAAGATGTCAATAAAATTGAGAAAGTACAGAGGAGGTTTACTAAACTGTTGCCTGGGTTTCATCTCCTAAGTTACAGAGAATGGTTGAACAAGTTAGGTCTTTATTCTTTGGAGCATAGAAGGTTGAGGGGGGCCTTGATAAAGGTATTTAAAATTATGAGGGGGATAGATAGAATTGACGTGGATAGGCCTTTTCCATTGAGAGTGGGGGAGATTCAAACAAGAGGACATGAGTTGAGAGTTAAAGGGCAAAAATTTAGGGGTAACATGAGGGGGAACTTTACTCAGAGAGTGGTAGCTGTGTGGAACGAGCTTCCAGCAGAAGTGGTTGAGGCAGGTTCGATGTTGTAATTTAAAGTTAAATTGGATAGATATATGGACAGGAAAGGAATGGAGGGTTATGGGCTGAGTGCAGGTCAGTGGGACTAAGTGAGAATAAGAGTTCGGCACGGACTAGAAGGGCCAAGATGAGCTGTTTCTGTGCTGTAATTGTTATATGGTTATATGGTTAAAAGATTTCCAAATTACAAACAATTTATAAAACATGACCGATTTCCAAAATACAGGTAAAATTCCAATAAGCTAAAAAGACATTCCAATGACATAGCCAGCTAGATAACTTCACGGTGAACAAGTCACCCAACACAGAAATCAAGGGCAGAGGAATGGATTCCAGTGCACCCTATATTTCTGTCATTCTCCTTGATATTCCATGACAATTCCTAACAAGCTTGACTGCTCTTACATTTATACCATTTTTCTGCCACTTGGGTGACTTCACACCCATGTGAAACTTTTTCAGATATCTTTTCACACAGGCAGTCTAAAAGCTTCTCGGAAAAGAGTTCCCAGATACCAACAGTTAATGGTGTGAAGATGACCCTTTGAGTACACAAACCTTCCAACTATTGATGTGTTAAGTGATAGTATCAATTTGGTCCTTACACTGAATAACTTAGTCAGCATTGTCTGATAAAAAACAATTAACACTGTTGTCTTGTACTGCATTTCATGAGTAGCCAGCCTGGTCCTGTGAGCCAGTGATCTGTGCTCTATAAACAGTGCTGCTTGATCGCAATGCTGCCTTTTTAACTTCAGAGCAATTATTGTTTGTAATTTACATTACGAACTGAACACTTGCTTTTGAAGGTGAATAAGAAACTGAACAAAGAATATTGGTTGGAAGCTTAACTTACTGAAAACAATTGCTTAATATTTGGAAGTCACAGATGCTGTGTTTACCAGTCTCAGATCCTGAGTTTACCACTCTCAGATGCTGTGTTTACAAATCTCGGATGCTGTGTTTACCTGTCTCAGATGCTGTTTACAATTCTCAGATGCAGTTTATCAGTGTCAGATGCTATGTTTGCAAGTCTCAGACGCTGTGTTTACCAGTCTCAGACGCTGTGTTTTCAAGTCTCAGGTGCTGTGTTTTCAAGTCTCAGATGCTGTGTTTACCAGTCTCAGATCCTGTGTTTACCAGTCTCAGATCCTGTGTTTACAAGTCTCAGATGCTGTGTTTACAAGTCTCAGCTGTTGTGTATACAAGTCTCAGATGTTATGTATACAAGTATCAGATACTGTGTTTACCAGTCTCAGATACTGTGTTTACAAGTCTCAGGTGCCGTGTTTACCAGGGCCAGGTGCCGTGTTTACCAGACTCAGATGCCGTGTTTACCAGTCTCAGGTGCTGCATTTAACAGTCTCTGATGCTGCATTTACAAGTCTCAGGTGCTGCGTTTACATGTCTCAGATGCTGTGTTTAACAGACTAAGACGCTGTGTTTACAAGTCTCAGATGCTATGTTTACAAGTCTCAGAGGCTGTGTTTACAAGTCTCAGACGCTGTGTTTACCAGTCTCAGATGCAGTGTTTTCAAGTCTCAGACGCTGTGTTTACCAGTCTCAGAGGCTGTGTTTACCAGTCTCAGACGCTGTGTTTAACAGTTTCAGATGCTGTGTTCACCAGTCTCAGGCACTGTGTTTACCAAACTGAGATGCTGTGTTTACCAAACTGAGATGCTGTGTTTTCAAGTCTCGGATGCTGTGTTTTCAAGTCTCGGATGCTGTGTTTTCCAGTCTCGGATGCTGTGTTTACCAGTCTCGGATACGTGTTTAGAAGTCTCGGATGCTGTGTTTACCAGTCTCAGGTGATGTGTTTACCAGTCTCAGGTGCTGTGTTTACCAAACTGTGATGCTGTGTTTACCAAACTGAGATCCTGCGTTTTCAAGTCTCGGACGCTGTGTTTTCAAGTCTCGGATGCTGTGTTTAACAGGCTCGGATTATGTGTTTACCAGTCTCGAATGCTGTGTTTACAGGTCGCGGATGCTGTGTTTACAGGTCGCGGATGCTGTGTTTACCAGTCTCAGGTGCTGTGTTTACCAGTCTCAGGTGCTGTGTTTACCAAACTGTGATGCTGTGTTTACCAAACTGAGATCCTGCGTTTTCAAGTCTTGGATGCTGTGTTTAACAGGCTCGGATTATGTGTTTACCAGTCTCAGGTGATGTGTTTACCAGTCTCAGGTGCTGTGTTTACCAAACTGTGATGCTGTGTTTACCAAACTGAGATACTGCGTTTCCAAGTCTCGGATGCTGTGTTTTCAAGTCTCAGATGCTGTGTTTAACAGGCTCGGATTATGTGTTTACCAGTCTCGAATGCTGTGTTTACAGGTCTCGGATGCTGTGTTTACAATTCTCGGATGCTGTGTTTACCAGTCTCGGATGCTGTGTTTACCTGTCTCGGATGCTGTGTTTACTAGTCTCTGATGCTGCGTTTAACAGAGTCAGGTGCTGCATTTACCAGACTCTGATGCTGCGTTTACCAGTCTCAGATGCTGCGTTTACCAGTCACAGATGCTGCGTATAACAGTCAGATGCTGCGTTTAACAGAGTCAGATGCTGTGTTTACCCGACTCAGATGTTGTGTTTACAAGACTCAGATGCTGTGATTACCAGTCTCAGATGTAGTGTTTACCAGTCTCAGTTGCTGTGTTTGCCACTCTCAGATGCTGTGTTTATCAGTCTCTGATGCTGTGGTTACAAGTCTCAGATGCTGTGTTTACAAGTCTCAGATGCTGTGTTTACCCGACTCAGATGCTGTGTTTACCCGACTCAGATGTTGTGTTTACAAGACTCAGATGCTGTGATTACCAGTCTCAGATGTAGTGTTTACCAGTCTCAGTTGCTGTGTTTGCCACTCTCAGATGCTGTGTTTACGTCTGAGATGCTGTGTTTACAAGTCTCTGATGCTGTGTTTATCAGTCTCTGATGCTGTGGTTACAAGTCTCAGATGCTGTGTTTACAAGTCTCAGATGCTGTGTTTACCAGTCACAGATGCTGCGTATAACAGTCAGATGCTGCGTTTAACAGAGTCAGATGCTGTGTTTACCCGACTCAGATGTTGTGTTTACAAGACTCAGATGCTGTGATTACCAGTCTCAGATGTAGTGTTTACCAGTCTCAGTTGCTGTGTTTGCCACTCTCAGATGCTGTGTTTATCAGTCTCTGATGCTGTGGTTACAAGTCTCAGATGCTGTGTTTACAAGTCTCAGATGCTGTGTTTACCCGACTCAGATGCTGTGTTTACCCGACTCAGATGTTGTGTTCACAAGACTCAGATGCTGTGATTACCAGTCTCAGATGTAGTGTTTACCAGTCTCAGTTGCTGTGTTTGCCACTCTCAGATGCTGTGTTTATCAGTCTCTGATGCTGTGGTTACAAGTCTCAGATGCTGTGTTTACAAGTCTCAGATGCTGTGTTTACCCGACTCAGATGCTGTGTTTACCCGACTCAGATGTTGTGTTTACAAGACTCAGATGCTGTGATTACCAGTCTCAGATGTAGTGTTTACCAGTCTCAGTTGCTGTGTTTGCCACTCTCAGATGCTGTGTTTACATCTGAGATGCTGTGTTTACAAGTCTCTGATGCTGTGTTTATCAGTCTCTGATGCTGTGGTTACAAGTCTCAGATGCTGTGTTTACAAGTCTCAGATGCTGTGTTTACCCGACTCAGATGTTGTGTTTACAAGACTCAGATGCTGTGATTAACAGTCTCAGATGTAGTGTTTACCAGTCTCAGTTGCTGTGTTTGCCACTCTCAGATGCTGTGTTTACGTCTCAGATGCTGTGTTTACCTGTCTCAGTTCCCGTGTTTACCAGTGTCAGATGCTGTGTTTACCAGTCTCATATGCTGCGTTTCCCAGTCTCAGATGCTGTGTTTTACTGTCTCAGATGCTGTGTTTAGAAATATCAGATGCTGTGTTACATGTTTCAGTCTCTGTGTTTACCAGTTCAGATGCTTTGTTTACCAGTCTCAGATCCTGTGTTTACAAGTCTCTGATCCTGTGTTTACAAGTCTCAGATGCTGTATTTTCAAGTCTCAGATTGTGTGTTTACCAGTCTCAGATGCTGTTTTTACTAGTCTCCGTTCCTGTGTTTAAAAGTCTCAGATGCTGTGGTTACGTGTCAGATGCTGTGTTTACCAGATCAAATCCTGTGTTTACAAGTCTCTGATCCTGTGTTTACCAGATCAAATCCTGTGTTTACCAGTCTCAGATGCTGTTTTTACCAGTCTCCGTTCCTGTGTTTAACAGTCTCAGATGCTGTGGTTACAAGTGTCAGATGCTGTGTTTACCAGTCTCAGATGTTGTGTTTACCAGTCCCAGATGCTGTGTTTACCAATCTCAGATGCTGTGTTTACATGTCAGATGCTGTCTTTCCCAGATTAGATGCTGT
The DNA here is from genome assembly GCF_030028105.1 of Mobula birostris. Classification (NCBI taxonomy): domain Eukaryota; kingdom Metazoa; phylum Chordata; class Chondrichthyes; order Myliobatiformes; family Myliobatidae; genus Mobula; species Mobula birostris. The sequence goes on from NC_092379.1 coordinate 57,937,086, forward strand.
GTTTACAAGTCTCAGATGCTGTATTTTCAAGTCTCAGATTGTGTGTTTACCAGTCTCAGATGCTGTTTTTACTAGTCTCCGTTCCTGTGTTTAAAAGTCTCAGATGCTGTGGTTACGTGTCAGATGCTGTGTTTACCAGATCAAATCCTGTGTTTACCAGTCTCAGATGCTGTTTTTACCAGTCTCCGTTCCTGTGTTTAACAGTCTCAGATGCTGTGGTTACAAGTGTCAGATGCTGTGTTTACGTCTCAGATGTTGTGTTTACCAGTCCCAGATGCTGTGTTTACCAATCTCAGATGCTGTGTTTACATGTCAGATGCTGTCTTTCCCAGATTAGATGCTGTGTTTACAAGTCTCAGAAGCTGTGTTTACAAGTCTCAAATGCTGTGTTTCCCAGTCTCAGATGCTTTGTTTCACAGTCTCAGATGATGTATTTACCCGACTCAGATGCTGTGTTTACAAGTCTCAGATGTAGTGTTTACCAGTCTCAGTTTCTGTGAACACCACTCTCAGATACTGTGTTTACGTCTCAGATGCTGTGTTCACCAGTCTCAGATGCTGTGTTTACCAATCTCAGATGCTGTGTTTAACAGACTCAGATGCTGTGTTTCCCAGTCTCAGAAGCTGTGTTTCCAAGTCTCAGAAGCTGTGTTTCCCAGTCTCATATGCTGCGTTTCCAGGACTCAGATTCTGCGTTTACCAGTGTCAGAAGCTGCGTTTACAAGTCTCGGATGCTGTGTTTCCCAGTCTCAGATGCATTGTTTCACAGACTCAGATGCTGAGCTTACCCGACTCAGATGCTGTGTTTACATGTCTCAGATGTAGTGTTTACCAGACTCAGATGCTGAGCTTACCCGACTCAGATGCTGTGTTTACATGTCTCAGATGTAGTGTTTACCAGTCTCAGTGTCTGTGTTTACCACTCTCAGATGCTGTGTTTACGTCCGAGTTGCCGTGTTTACCAGTCTCAGGTGCTGTGTATAACAGACTCAGATGCTGTGTTTACCAGTCTGAGATGCTGCGTTTACCAGTCGCAGATGCTGCATTTACCCGATTCAGATGCTGTTTACCAGTCTCAGGTGCTGTGTTTAACAGACTCAGCTGCTGTGTTGACCATCCTCAGCTCCTGTGTTTACCATTCTCAGCTGCTGCGTTTACCAGAGTCAGATGCTGTGTTTACCAGTGTCAGATGCTGCGTTTACCAGTCTCAGTTGCTTTGTTTACCAGACCCAGATGCTATGTTTACAAGTCTCAGATGCTGTGTTTACCTGACTCAGATGCTGTGGTTACCCGACTCAGATGTTGTGTTTACAAGACTCAGATGCTGTGATTAACAGTCTCAGATGTAGTGTTTACCACTCTCAGTTCCTGTTTACCACACTCAGATGCTGTGTTTACGTCTCAGATGCTGTGCTTACATCTCAGATGCTGTGTTTACCAGTCTCAGATGCTTTGTTTACCAGACCCAGATGCTGTGTTTACAAGTCACAGAAGCTGTTTACAAGTCTCAGATGCTGTGTTTACCCAACTCAGATGCTGTGTTTACCCGACTCAGATGTTGTGTTTACAAGACTCAGATGCTGTGATTAACAGTCTCAGATGTAGTCTTTCCCACTCTCAGTTGCTGTGTTTACCTCTCTCAGATGCTGTGTTTACATCTCAGCTGCTGTGTTTACCAGTCTCAGATGCTCTTTTTAACAGACTCAGATGCTGTGTTTACAGGTCTCAGGTGCTTTGTTTACCAGACCCAGACGCTGTGTTTACAAGTCTCAGAAGCTGTGTTTACAAGTCTCAGATGCTGTGTTTACCCGACTCAGATGCTGTGTTTACCCGACTCAGATGTTGTGTTTACAAGACTCAGATGCTGTGATTAACAGTCTCAGATGTAGTCTTTCCCACTCTCAGTTGCTGTGTTTACCTCTCTCAGATGCTGTGTTTACATCTCAGCTGCTGTGTTTACCAGTCTCAGATGCTCTTTTTAACAGACTCAGATGCTGTGTTTACAGGTCTCAGGTGCTTTGTTTACCAGACCCAGACGCTGTGTTTACAAGTCTCAGAAGCTGTGTTTACAAGTCTCAGATGCTGTGTTTACCCGACTCAGATGTTGTGTTTACCCGACTCAGATGCTGTGTTTACAAGACTTAGACGCTGTGATTACCAGTCTCAGATGCTGTGTTTACCATTTTCTGATGCTGTGTTTATCAGTCCCTGATGCTGTGATTACAAGTCTCAGATGCTGTGCTTACCAGTCTCAGATGCTGTGGTTATGCGTCAGATGCTGTGTTTACAAGTCTCAGAAGCTGTGTTTACAAGTCTCAGATGCTGTGTTTACCCGACTCAGATGTTGTGTTTACCCGACTCAGATGTTGTGTTTACCCGACTCAGATGCTGTGTTTACAAGACTTAGACGCTGTGATTACCACTCTCAGATGCTGTGTTTCCCTAACTCAGATGCTGTGTTACAAGTCTCAGATACTGCGTTTACCAGTCTCAGCTGCTTTGTTTACCACACTCAGATGCTGTGTTTAACAGTCTCAGATGCTGCGATTACCAGACTCAGATGCTGCGTTTACCAGTCGCAGATGCTGCATTTACCCAACTCAGATGCTGTTTACCATTCTCAGCTGCTGTATTTTCCATTCTCAGCTGCTGCATTTACCAGAGTCAGATGCTGTGTTTACCAGTGTCAGATGCTGTGTTTACCCGACTCAGATGTTGTGTTTACAAGACTCAGATGCTGTGATTAACAGTCTCAGATGTAGTGTTTACCACTCTCAGTTGCTGTGTTTACCAGTCTCAGTTGCTGTGTTTACGTCTCAGATGCTGTGTTTACATCTCAGATGCTGTGTTTACCAGTCTCAGAAGCTGTGTTCACAAGTCTCAGATGCGGTGTTTACCCGACTCCGATGTTGTGTTTACCCGACTCAGATGCTGTGTTTACAAGACTCAAATGCTGTGATTACCAGTCTCAGATGCTGTGTTTCCCTGACTCAGATGCTGTGTTTACCAGTCTCAGTTGCTGTGTTTATGTCTCAGATGCTGTGTTTACATCTCAGATGCTGTGTTCACCAGACCCAGATGCTGTGTTTACAAGTCTCAGAAGCTGTGTTTACAAGTCTCAGATGCAGTGTTTACCCGACTCCGATGTTGTGTTTACCCGACTCAGATGCTGTGTTTACAAGACTCAAATGCTGTGATTACTAGTCTCAGATGCTGTGTTTACAAGTCTCAGATGTAGTGTTTACCAATCTCAGGTAGTGTGTTTAACAGACTCAGATGCTGTGTTTACAAGTCTCAGATGCTTTGTTTACCAATCTCAGGTAGTGTGTTTAACAGACTCAGATGCTGTGTTTACAAGTCTCAGATGCTTTGTTTACCAATCTCAGGTAGTGTGTTTAACAGACTCAGATGCTGTGTTTATAGGTCTTAGATGCTTTTTTTTACTAGACTCAGATGCTGTGTTTACAAGTCTCTGATGCTGTGATTACAAGTCTCAGATACTGTGCTTACCAGTCTCAGATGCTGTGTTTCCCTGACTCAGATGCTGTGTTTACAAATCTCAGATGTAGTGTTTACCAGTCTCAGGTGCTGTGTATACCACTCACAGATGCTGTGTTTACGTCTCAGATGCAGTTTTCACCAGTCTCAGATATTGCGTTTACCAGTCTCAGTTTCTGTGTTTACCACTCTCAGATGCTGTGTTTACATCTGAGATACTGTGTTTAACAGTCTCAGGTGCTGTGTTTAACAGAGTCAGATGCTGCGTTTCCCTGTCTCAGATGCTGGGTTTCCCTGTATCAGATGCTGTGTTTACATGTCTCAGTTCCTGTGTTTGCCAGTCTCATATGCTTTGTTTACCAGTCTCAGATCCTGCGTTTACAAGTCACAGATCCTGTGTTTACAAGTCACAGATCCTGTGTTTACAAGTCTCAGATATTGTGTTTTCCAGTCCCAGATGCTGTGTTTACCAGTCCCAGATGCTGTATGTACCAGTCCCAGATGCTGTGTTTACCAATCTCAGATGCTGTGTTTACGTGTCAGATGCTGTCTTTCCCAGATCAAATGCTGTATTTACAAGTCTCAGAAGCTGTGTTTACAAGTCTCAAATGCTGCGTTTCCCAGTCTCAGATGCTTTGTTTCACAGTCTCAGATACTGTGTTTACCAGTCTCACATGCTGTGTTTAACAGACTCAGATGCTGTGTTTACAGGTCTCATTTGCTTTGTTTACTAGACCCAGATGCTGTGTTTGCCAGTGTCAGTTGCTGTGTTTACAAGTCTCAGATGCTGTGATTATCAGTCTGTGATGCTGTGTTTGCAAGTCTCTGATGCTGTGCTTACCAGCCTCAGTTGCTGTATTTACCAGTCTCAGTTCCCGTGTTTACCAGTCTCAGGTGCTGTGGTTACAAATGTCAGATGCTGTGTTTACCAAACTCAGATGCTGTGTTTACGTGTCAGATGCTGTCTTTCCCAGATAAGATGCTGTGTTTACAAGTCTCAGAAGCTGTGTTTCCCAGTCTCAGATACTTTGTTTCACAGTCTCAGATACTGTGTTTACCGGACTCAGATGCTGTGTTTACATCTCAGATGCTGTGTTTACCAGTCGCAGATGCTGTATTTAACAGACTCAGATGCTCTGTTCACCAGTCTCAGATGCTGTTTTTACCAGTCTCCGTTCCTGTGTTTAAAAGTCTCAGATGCATTGTTTCACAGTCTCAGATGCTGTGCTTACACGATTCAGATGCTGTGTTTACATGCCTCAGATGTAGTGTTTACCAGTCTCAGTTTCTGTGTTTACCACTCTCCGATGCTGTGTTTACGTCTCAGATGCTGTGTTTACCAGTCTCAGGTGTTGTGTTTAACAGACTCAGATGCTGTGTTTCCCTGTATCAGATGCTGTGTTTACATGTCTCAGGTGTTGTGTTTACCAGTCTCACATGCTGTGTTTAACAGACTCAGATGCTGTGTTTACATGTCTCAGTTCCTGTGTTTGCCAGTCTCAGATGCTTTGTTTACCAGTCTCAGATCCTGCGTTTACAAGTCACAGATGCTGTATTTACAAGTCTCAGATGCTCTGTTCACCAGTCTCAGATGCTGTGTTTAACAGACTCAGATGCTCTGTTCACCAGTCTCAGATGCTTTGTTTACCAATCTCAGATGCTGTGTTTAACAGACTCAGATGCTGTGTTTACCAGTCTCAGATGCTTTGTTTACTAATCTCAGATGCTGTGTTTAACAGACTCAGATGCTGTGTTTACGTGTCAGATGCTGTCTTTCCCAGATCAAATGCTGTATTTACAAGTCTCAGAAGCTGTGTTTACAAGTCTCAAATGCTGCGTTTCCCAGTCTCAGATGCTTTGTTTCACAGTCTCAGATACTGTGTTTACCAGTCTCACATGCTGTGTTTAACAGACTCAGATGCTGTGTTTACATGTCTCAGTTCCTGTGTTTGCCAGTCTCATATGCTTTGTTTACCAGTCTCAGATCCTGCGTTTACAAGTCACAGATGCTGTATTTACAAGTCTCAGATGCTCTGTTCACCAGTCTCAGATGCTGTGTTTAACAGACTCAGATGCTGTGTTTACCAGTCTCAGATGCTTTGTTTACCAATCTCAGATGCTGTGTTTACCAGTCTCAGATGCTGTGTTCACCAGTCTCAGATTCTTTGTTTACCAATCTCAGATGCTGTGTTTAACAGACTCAGATGCTGTGTTTACCAGTCTCAGATGCTTTGTTTACCAATCTCAGATGCTGTGTTTACCAGTCTCAGATGCTGTGTTCACCAGTCTCAGATGCTGTGTTTACCAGTCTCAGATGCTGTGTTTAACAGACTCAGATGCTGTGTTTACCAGTCTCAGTTCCGTGTTTACCAGTGTCAGATGCTGTGTTTACAAATGTCAGTATGCTGTGTTTACAAGTGTCAGATGCTGTGTTTCCCAGTCTCTGATGCTGTGTTTCCCAGTCTCAGAAGCTGTGTTTCCTAGTCTCAGAAGCTGTTTTTCCCAGTCTCATATGCTGCGTTTCCAGGCTCAGAGTCTGCGTTTACCAGTGTCTGAAGCTGCGTTTACAAGTCTCGGATGCTGTGTTTCCCAGTGTCAGATGCATTGTTTCACAGTCTCAGATGCTGTGCTTACCCGACTCAGATGCTGTGTTTACATGTCTCAGATGTAGTGTTTACCAGTCTCAGTTCCCGTGTTTACCAGTCTCAGATGCTGTGGTTACAAGTGTCAGATGCTGTGTTTACCAGTCTCAGATGTTGTGCTTAGCAGTCTCAGATGTTGTGTTTACCAGTCTCAGATGCTGTGTTTACCAGTCTCAGATGTTGTGTTTACCAGTCCCAGATGCTGTGTTTACCAGTCCCAGATGCTGTGTTTACCAATCTCAGATGCTGTGTTTACGTCTCAGATGCTGTGTTTACCAGTCTCAAATGCTGTGTTTAACGGACTCAGATGCTGTGTTTCCCAGTCTCAGAAGCTGTGTTTCCCAGTCTCAGAAGCTATGTTTCCCAGTCTCACATGCTGCGTTTCCAGGACTGAGATTCTGCATTTACCAGTGTCAGATGCTGCATTTACAAGTCTCGGATGCTGTGTTTCTCAGTCTCAGATGCATTGTTTCACAGTCTCAGATGCTGAGCTTAACCGGCTCAGATGCTGTGTTTACATGTCTCAGATGTAGTGTTTACGAGTCTCAGTTTCTGTGTTTACCACTCTCAGATGCTGTGTTTACGTCCGAGTTGCCGTGTTTACCAGTCTCAGGTGCTGTGTATAACAGACTCAGATGCTGTGTTTACCAGTCTGAGATGCTGCGTTTACCAGTCGCAGATGCTGCATTTACCCGATTCAGATGCTGTTTACCAGTCTCAGGTGCTGTGTTTAACAGACTCAGCTGCTGTGTTGACCATCCTCAGCTCCTGTGTTTACCATTCTCAGCTGCTGCGTTTACCAGAGTCAGATGCTGTGTTTACCAGTGTCAGATGCTGCGTTTACCAGTCTCAGTTGCTTTGTTTACCAGACCCAGATGCTATGTTTACAAGTCTCAGATGCTGTGTTTACCTGACTCAGATGCTGTGGTTACCCGACTCAGATGTTGTGTTTACAAGACTCAGATGCTGTGATTAACAGTCTCAGATGTAGTGTTTACCACTCTCAGTTCCTGTTTACCACACTCAGATGCTGTGTTTACGTCTCAGATGCTGTGCTTACATCTCAGATGCTGTGTTTACCAGTCTCAGATGCTTTGTTTACCAGACCCAGATGCTGTGTTTACAAGTCACAGAAGCTGTTTACAAGTCTCAGATGCTGTGTTTACCCGACTCAGATGCTGTGTTTACCCGACTCAGATGTTGTGTTTACAAGACTCAGATGCTGTGATTAACAGTCTCAGATGTAGTCTTTCCCACTCTCAGTTGCTGTGTTTACCTCTCTCAGATGCTGTGTTTACATCTCAGCTGCTGTGTTTACCAGTCTCAGATGCTCTTTTTAACAGACTCAGATGCTGTGTTTACAGGTCTCAGGTGCTTTGTTTACCAGACCCAGACGCTGTGTTTACAAGTCTCAGAAGCTGTGTTTACAAGTCTCAGATGCTGTGTTTACCCGACTCAGATGTTGTGTTTACCCGACTCAGATGCTGTGTTTACAAGACTTAGACGCTGTGATTACCAGTCTCAGATGCTGTGTTTACCATTTTCTGATGCTGTGTTTATCAGTCCCTGATGCTGTGATTACAAGTCTCAGATGCTGTGCTTACCAGTCTCAGATGCTGTGGTTATGCGTCAGATGCTGTGTTTACAAGTCTCAGAAGCTGTGTTTACAAGTCTCAGATGCTGTGTTTACCCGACTCAGATGTTGTGTTTACCCGACTCAGATGCTGTGTTTACAAGACTTAGACGCTGTGATTACCACTCTCAGATGCTGTGTTTCCCTAACTCAGATGCTGTGTTACAAGTCTCAGATACTGCGTTTACCAGTCTCAGCTGCTTTGTTTACCACACTCAGCTGCTTTGTTTAACAGTCTCAGATGCTGCGATTACCAGACTCAGATGCTGCGTTTACCAGTCGCAGATGCTGCATTTACCCAACTCAGATGCTGTTTACCATTCTCAGCTGCTGTATTTTCCATTCTCAGCTGCTGCATTTACCAGAGTCAGATGCTGTGTTTACCAGTGTCAGATGCTGTGTTTACCCGACTCAGATGTTGTGTTTACAAGACTCAGATGCTGTGATTAACAGTCTCAGATGTAGTGTTTACCACTCTCAGTTGCTGTGTTTACCAGTCTCAGTTGCTGTGTTTACGTCTCAGATGCTGTGTTTACATCTCAGATGCTGTGTTTACCAGTCTCAGAAGCTGTGTTCACAAGTCTCAGATGCGGTGTTTACCCGACTCCGATGTTGTGTTTACCCGACTCAGATGCTGTGTTTACAAGACTCAAATGCTGTGATTACCAGTCTCAGATGCTGTGTTTCCCTGACTCAGATGCTGTGTTTACCAGTCTCAGTTGCTGTGTTTATGTCTCAGATGCTGTGTTTACATCTCAGATGCTGTGTTCACCAGACCCAGATGCTGTGTTTACAAGTCTCAGAAGCTGTGTTTACAAGTCTCAGATGCAGTGTTTACCCGACTCCGATGTTGTGTTTACCCGACTCAGATGCTGTGTTTACAAGACTCAAATGCTGTGATTACTAGTCTCAGATGCTGTGTTTACAAGTCTCAGATGTAGTGTTTACCAATCTCAGGTAGTGTGTTTAACAGACTCAGATGCTGTGTTTACAAGTCTCAGATGCTTTGTTTACCAATCTCAGGTAGTGTGTTTAACAGACTCAGATGCTGTGTTTATAGGTCTTAGATGCTTTTTTTTACTAGACTCAGATGCTGTGTTTACAAGTCTCTGATGCTGTGATTACAAGTCTCAGATACTGTGCTTACCAGTCTCAGATGCTGTGTTTCCCTGACTCAGATGCTGTGTTTACAAATCTCAGATGTAGTGTTTACCAGTCTCAGGTGCTGTGTATACCACTCACAGATGCTGTGTTTACGTCTCAGATGCAGTTTTCACCAGTCTCAGATATTGCGTTTACCAGTCTCAGTTTCTGTGTTTACCACTCTCAGATGCTGTGTTTACATCTGAGATACTGTGTTTAACAGTCTCAGGTGCTGTGTTTAACAGAGTCAGATGCTGCGTTTCCCTGTCTCAGATGCTGGGTTTCCCTGTATCAGATGCTGTATTTACATGTCTCAGTTCCTGTGTTTGCCAGTCTCATATGCTTTGTTTACCAGTCTCAGATCCTGCGTTTACAAGTCACAGATGCTGTATTTACAAGTCTCAGATGCTCTGTTCACCAGTCTCAGATGCTGTGTTTAACAGACTCAGATGCTGTGTTTACCAGTCTCAGATGCTTTGTTTACCAGTCTCAGATGCTGTGTTTAACAGACTCAGATGCTGTGTTTACCAGTCTCAGATGCTTTGTTTACCAATCTCAGATGCTGTGTTTACCAGTCTCAGCTGCTGTGTTTACCAGTCTCAGATGCTTTGTTTACTAATCTCAGATGCTGTGTTTAACAGACTCAGATGCTGTGTTTACCAGTCTCAGTTCCGTGTTTACCAGTGTCAGATGCTGTGTTTACAAATGTCAGTATGCTGTGTTTACAAGTGTCAGATGCTGTGTTTCCCAGTCTCTGATGCTGTGTTTCCCAGTTTCAGAAGCTGTGTTTCCTAGTCTCAGAAGCTGTTTTTCCCAGTCTCATATGCTGCGTTTCCAGGCTCAGAGTCTGCGTTTACCAGTGTCCGAAGCTGCGTTTACAAGTCTCGGATGCTGTGTTTCCCAGTGTCAGATGCATTGTTTCACAGTCTCAGATGCTGTGCTTACCCGACTCAGATGCTGTGTTTACATGTCTCAGATGTAGTGTTTACCAGTCTCAGTTCCCGTGTTTACCAGTCTCAGATGCTGTGGTTACAAGTGTCAGATGCTGTGTTTACCAGTCTCAGATGTTGTGCTTAGCAGTCTCAGATGTTGTGTTTACCAGTCCCAGATGCTGTGTTTACCAGTCCCAGATGCTGTGTTTACCAATCTCAGATGCTGTGTTTACGTCTCAGATGCTGTGTTTACCAGTCTCAAATGCTGTGTTTAACAGACTCAGATGCTGTGTTTCCCAGTCTCAGAAGCTGTGTTTCCCAGTCTCAGAAGCTGTGTTTCCCAGTCTCACATGCTGCGTTTCCAGGACTGAGATTCTGCATTTACCAGTGTCAGATGCTGCATTTACAAGTCTCGGATGCTGTGTTTCTCAGTCTCAGATGCATTGTTTCACAGTCTCAGATGCTGAGCTTAACCGGCTCAGATGCTGTGTTTACATGTCTCAGATGTAGTGTTTACGAGTCTCAGTTTCAGTGTTTACCACTCTCAGATGCTGTGTTTACGTCCGAGTTGTTGTGTTTACCAGTCTCAGATGCTGTGTTTAACAGACTCAGATGCTGTGTTTACCAGTCTCAGATACTGTGTTTACCAATCTCACATGCTGTGTTTAACAGACTCAGATGCTGTGTTTACAGGTCTCATTTGCTTTGTTTACTAGACCCAGATGCTGTGTTTGCCAGTGTCAGATGCTGTGTTTACAAGTCTCAGATGCTGTGATTATCAGTCTGTGATGCTGTGTTTGCAAGTCTCTGATGCTGTGTTTACCAGTCTCAGATGCTATGTTTACAAGTCACAGATCCTGTGTTTACAAGTTTCAGATGCTGTACTTACAAGTCTCAGATGTTGTGTTTTCCAGTCTAAGATGCTGTTTTTACCAGTCTCAGTTCCCGTGTTTACCAGTCTCAGATGCTGTGGTTACAAGTGTCAGATGCTGTGTTTACCAGTCTCAGATGTTGTGCTTAGCAGTCTCAGGTGTTGTGTTTACCAGTCCCAGATGCTGTGTTTACCAGTCCCAGATGCTGTGTTTACCAATCTCAGATGCTGTGTTTACGTGTCAGATGCTGTCTTTCCCAAATCAGATGCTGTGTTTACAAGTCTCAGAAGCTGTGTTTACAAGTCTCAAATGCTGTGTTTCCCAGTCTCAGATGCTTTGTTTCACAGTCTCAGATGCTGTGTTTACCTGACTCAGATGCTGTGTTTACAAGTCTCAGATGCTGTGTTTACGTCACAGATGCTGTGTTTACTAGTCTCAGATGCTGTGTTTACCAATCTCAGATGCTGTGTTTAACAGACTCAGATGCTGTGTTTCCCAGTCTCAGAAGCTGTGTTTCCAAGTCTCAGAAGCTGTGTTTCCCAGTTTCACATGCTGCGTTTCCAGGACTCAGATTCTTCATTTACCAGTGTCAGATGCTGCATTTACAAGTCTTGGATGCTGTGTTTCCCAGTCTCAGATGCATTGTTTCACAGTCTCAGATGCTAAGTTTAACCAACTCAGATGCTGTGTTCACATGTCTCAGATGTAGTGTTTACGAGTCTCAGTTTCTGTGTTTACCACTCTCAGATGCTGTGTTTACGTCCGAGTTGTTGTGTTTACCAGTCTCAGATGCTGTGTTTAACAGAATTAGATGCTGTGTTTACCAGTCTCAGATACTGTGTTTACCAATCTCACATGCTGTGTTTACCAGTCTCAGATACTGTGTTTACCAATCTCACATGCTGTGTTTAACAGACTCAGATGCTGTGTTTACAGCTCTCATTTGCTTTGTTTACTAGACCCAGATGCTGTGTTTACAAGTCTCAGATGCTGTGATTATCAGTCTGTGATGGTGTGTTTGCAAGTCTCTGATGCTGTGCTTACCAGCCTCAGATGCTGTATTTACCAGTCTCAGTTCCCGTGTTTACCAGTCTCAGGTGCTGTGGTTACAAATGTCAGATGCTGTGTTTACCAAACTCAGATGCTGTGTTTACGTGTCAGATGCTGTCTTTCCCAGATAAGATGCTGTGTTTACAAGTCTCAGAAGCTGTGTTTCCCAGTCTCAGATACTTTGTTTCACAGTCTCAGATACTGTGTTTACCGGACTCAGATGCTGTGTTTACAAGTCTCAGATGTAGTGTTTAACAGTCTCAGTTTCTGTGAATACCAGTCTCAGATGCTGTGTTTACATCTCAGATGCTGTGTTTACCAGTCTCAGATGCTGTATTTAACAGACTCAGATGCTCTGTTCACCAGTCTCAGATGCTGTGTTTACCAGTCTCCGTTCCTGTGTTTAAAAGTCTCAGATGCATTGTTTCACAGTCTCAGATGCTGTGTTTCACAGTCTCAGATGCTGTGCTTACACGATTCAGATGCTGTGTTTACATGTCTCAGATGCTGTATTTAACAGACTCAGATGCTCTGTTCACCAGTCTCAGATGCTGTTTTTACCACTCTCCGATGCTGTGTTTACGTCTCAGATGCTGTGTTTACCAGTCTCAGGTGTTGTGTTTAACAGACTCAGATGCTGTGTTTCCCTGTATCAGATGCTGTGTTTACATGTCTCAGTTCCTGCTTTTGCCAGTCTCATATGCTTTGTTTACCAGTCTCAGATCCTGCGTTTACAAGTCACAGATGCTGTATTTACAAGTCTCAGATGCTGTGTTTTCCAGTCTCAGATGCTGTGTTTAACAGACTCAGATGCTTTGTTTACCAGTCTCAGATGCTGTGTTTAACAGACTCAGATGCTGTGTTTAACAGTCTCAGTTCCGTGTTTACCAGTGACAGATGCTGTGTTTCCCAGTCTCTGATGCTGTGTTTCCCAGTCTCAGAAGCTGTGATTCCCAGTCTCAGAAGCTGTGTTTCCCAGTCTCATATGCTGCGTTTCCAGGCTCAGAGTCTGCGTTTACCAGTGTCAGAAGCTGCGTTTACAAGTCTCGGAATCTGTGTTTCCCAGTCTCAGATGCATTGTTTCACAGTCTCAGATGCTGTGCTTACCCGACTCAGATGCTGTGTTTACATGTCTCAGATGTAGTGTTTACCAGTCTCAGATGCTGTGGTTACAAGTGTCAGATGCTGTGTTTACCAGTCTCAGATGTTGTGCTTAGCAGTCTCAGATGTTGTGTTTACCAGTCCCAGATGCTGTGTTTACCAGTCCCAGATGCTGTGTTTACCAATCTCAGATGCTGTGTTTACGTCTCAGATGCTGTGTTTACCAGTCTCAAATGCTGTGTTTAACAGACTCAGATGCTGTGTTTCCCAGTCTCAGAAGCTGTGTTTCCCAGTCTCAGATACTTTGTTTCACAGTCTCAGATGCTGTGTTTGCCGGACTCAGATGCTGTGTTTACAAGTCTCAGATGTAGTGTTTAACAGTCTCAGTTTCTGTGAATACCAGTCTCAGATGCTGTGTTTACATCACAGATACTGTATTTAACAGACTCAGATGCTCTGTTCACCAGTCTCAGATGCTGTGTTTACCAGTCTCAGATGCTGTGTTTACCAATCTCAGAAGACGTGTTTTACAGACTCAGATGCTGTGTTTGCAAGTCTCAGATGCTGTGTTTACCAGTCTCAGATGCTGTGTTTACCAGTGTCAGATGCCGCGTTTACAAGTGTCAGTATGCTGTGTTTACAGGTGTCAGAAGCTGTGTTTCCCAGTCTCATATGTTGCGTTTCCCAGTCTCCGATGCTTTGTTTCCCAGTCTCAGATGCTGTGTTTCCCAGTCTCAGATGCTGTGTTTTCCTGTCTCAGATGCTGTGTTTACAAATATCAGATGCTGTGTTTACAAATATCAGATACTGTGTTTACATGTCTCAGTTCCTGTGTTTACCAGTCTCAGGTGCTTTGTTTACCAGTCTCAGATCCTGTGTTTACAAGTCTCTGATCCTGTGTTTACAATTTCAGATGCGGTATTTTCAAGTCTCAGATGCTGTGTTTACCAGTCTCAGATGCTGTTTTTACCAGTCTCCGTTCCTGTGTTTAAAAGTCTCAGATGCATTGTTTCACAGTCTCAGATGCTGTGTTTCACTGTCTCAGATGCTGTGCTTACACGATTCAGATTCTGTGTTTACATGTCTCAGATGTAGTGTTTACCAGTCTCAGTTTCTGTGTTTACCACTCTCCGATGCTGTGTTTACGTCTGAGATGCTGTGTTTACCAGTCTCAGGTGTTGTGTTTAACAGACTCAGATACTGTGTTTCCCTGTATCAGATGCTGTGTTTACATGTCTCAGTTCCTGCTTTTGCCCGTCTCATATGCTTTGTTTACCAGTCTCAGATCCTGCGTTTACAAGTCACAGATGCTGTATTTACAAGTCTCAGATGCTGTGTTTAACAGACTGAGATGCTCTGTTCACCAGTCTCAGATACTGTGTTTACCAGTGTCAGATGCTGTGTTTACCAATCTCAGATGCTGTGTTTTACAGACTCAGATGCTGTGTTTCCCAGTCTCAGTTCCGTGTTTACCAGTGTCAGATGCTGTGTTTACAAGTGTCAGTATGCTGTGTTTACAAGTGTCAGATGCTGTGTTTCCCAGTCTCTGATGCTGTGTTTCCCTGTCTCAGAAGCTGTGTTTCCCAGTCTCAGAAGCTGTGTTTCCCAGTCTCATATGCTGCGTTTCCAGGCTCAGAGTCTGCGTTTACCAGTGTCAGAAGCTGCGTTTACAAGTCTCGGATGCTGTGTTTCTCAGTCTCAGATGCATTGCTTCACAGTCTCAGATGCTGAGCTTACCTGACTCAGATGCTGTGTTTACATGCCTCAGATGTAGTGTTTACCAGTCTCAGTTCCCGTGTTTACCACTCTCAGATGCTGTGTTTACATGTCTCAGTTCCTGTGTTTACCAGTCTCAGATGCTTTGTTTACCAGTCTTAGATCCTGTGTTTACAAGTCTCTGATCCTGTGTTTACATTTCAGATGCGGTATTTTCAAGTCTCAGATGCTGTGTTTATCAGTCTCTGATGCTGTTTTTACCAGTCTCAGTTCCTGTGTTTAAAAGTCTCAGATGCTGTGGTTACGTGTCAGATGCTGTCTTTCCCAGATCAAATCTTGTGTTTCCCAGACTCAGATTCTGCATTTACCAGTGTCAGATGCTGCATTTACAAGTCTCGGATGCTGTGTTTCCCAGTCTCAGATGCATTGTTTCACAGTCTCAGATGCATTGTTTCACAGTCTCAGGTGCTGAGCTTACACGATTCAGATGCTGTGTTTACATGTCTCAGATGTAGTGTTTAGGAGTCTCAGTTTCTGTGTTTACCACTCTCCGATGCTGTGTTTACGTCTCAGATGCTGTGTTTACCAGTCTCAGGTGTTGTGTTTAACAGACTCAGATGCTGTGTTTCCCTGTATCAGATGCTGTGTTTACCAGTCTCAGGTGTTGTGTTTAACAGACTCAGATACTGTGTTTCCCTGTATCAGATGCTGTGTTTACATGTCTCAGTTCCTGCGTTTGCCAGTCTCATATGCTTTGTTTACCAGTCTCAGATCCTGCGTTTACAAGTCACAGATCCTCTGTTTACAAGTCCAGATGCTGTATTTACAAGTCTCAGATGCTGTGTTTTCCAGTCTCAGATGCTGTGTTTAACAGGCTCAGATGCTGTGTTTACCAGTCTCAGTTCCGTGTTTACCAGTGTCAGATGCTGTGTTTACAAGTGTCAGTATGCTGTGTTTACAAGTTTCAGATGCTGTGTTTCCCAGTCTCAGATACTTTGTTTCACAGTCTCATATGCTGTGTTTACCCGACTCAGATGCTGTGTTTACAAGTCTCAGATGTAGTGCTTAACAGTCTCAGTTTCTGTAAATACCAGTCTCAGATGCTGTGCTTATATCTCAGATGCTGTGTTTACCAGTCTCAGATGCTGTGTTTACCAGTCTCAGATGCTGTGTTTAACAGACTCAGATGCTCTGTTCACCAGTCTCAGATGCTGTGTTTACCAGTCTCAGATGCTGTGTTTACCAATCTCAGATGATGTGATTTACAGACTCAGATGCTGTGTTTGCAATTCTCAGATGCTTTGTTTACTAGACCCAGATGCTGTGTTTGCAAGTCTCAGATGCTGTGTTTACGTCTCAGATGCTGTGTTTACCAGTCTCAGATGCTGTGTTTACCAATCTCAGTTCCCGTGTTTACCAGTGTCAGATGCCGCGTTTACAAGTGTCAGTATGCTGTGTTTACAAGTGTTAGATGCTGTGTTTCCCAGTCTCAGAAGCTGTGTTTCCCAGTCTCATATGTTGCGTTTCCCAGTCTCCGATGCTGTGTTTTCCTGTCTCAGATGCTGTGTTTACAAATATCAGATGCTGTGTTTACATGTCTCAGTTCCTGTGTTTACCAGTCTCAGATACTTTGTTTACCAGTCTCAGATCCTGTGTTTACAAGTCTCTGATCCTGTGTTTACAATTTCAGATGCGGTATTTTCAAGTCTCAGATGCTGTGTTTATCAGTCTCTGATGCTGTTTTTACCAGTCTCCGTTCCTGTGTTTAAAAGTCTCAGATGCTGTGGTTACGTATCAGATGCTGTGTTTACCAGATCAAATCCTGTGTTTCCCAGACTCAGATTCTGCACTTACCAGTGTCAGATGCTGCATTTACAAGTCTCGGATGCTGTGTTTCCCAGTCTAAGATGCATTGTTTCACAGTCTCAGATGCTGTGCTTACACGATTCAGATGCTGTGTTTACATGTCTCAGATGTAGTGTTTAGGAGTCTCAGTTTCTGTGTTTACCACTCTCCGATGCTGTGTTTACGTCTCAGATGCTGTGTTTACCAGTCTCAGGTGTTGTGTTTAACAGACTCAGATGCTGTGTTTCCCTGTATCAGATGCTGTGTTTACATGTCTCAGTTCCTGCGTTTGCCAGTCTCATATGCTTTGTTTACCAGTCTCAGATCCTGCGTTTACAAGTCACAGATCCTCTGTTTACAAGTCTCAGATGCTGTATTTACAAGTCTCAGATGCTGTGTTTTCCAGTCTCAGATGCTGTGTTTAACAGACTCAGATGCTCTGTTCACCAGTCTCAGTTCCGTGTTTACCAGTGTCAGATGCTGTGTTAACAAGTGTCAGATGCTGTGTTTCCCAGTCTCTGATGCTGTGTTTACCAAACTCAGATGCTGTGTTTACGTGTCAGATGCTGTCTTTCCCAGAGCAGATGCTGTGTTTAAAAGTCTCAGAGGCTGTGTTTCCCAGACTCAGATGCTGCATTTACTAGCTTCAGATGCTGCGTTTGCAAGTCTCGGAAGCTGTGCTTCCCAGTCCCAGATGCTGTGTTTACAACTCTCAGATGTAGTGTTTACCAGTTTGAGTTTCTGTGAATACCACTCTCAGATGCTGTGTTTATGTCTCAGATGCTGTGTTTTCCAGTCTCAGATGCTGTGTTTAACAGGCTCAGATGCTGTGTTTACCAGTCTCAGTTCCGTGTTTACCAGTGTCAGATGCTGTGTTTACAAGTGTCAGTATGCTGTGTTTACAAGTTTCAGATGCTGTGTTTCCCAGTCTCAGATACTTTGTTTCACAGTCTCAGATGCTGTGTTTACCCGACTCAGATGCCGTGTTTACAAGTCTCAGATGTAGTGTTTAACAGTCTCAGTTTCTGTGAATACCAGTCTCAGATGCTGTGCTTATATCTCAGATGCTGTGTTTACCAGTCTCAGATGCTGTGTTTACCAGTCTCAGATGCTGTGTTTAACAGACTCAGATGCTCTGTTCACCAGTCTCAGATGCTGTGTTTACGTCTCAGATGCTGTGTTTACCAATCTCAGATGATGTGATTTACAGACTCAGATGCTGTGTTTGCAATTCTCATATGCTTTGTTTACTAGACCCAGATGCTGTGTTTGCAAGTCTCAGATGCTGTGTTTACGTCTCAGATGCTGTGTTTACCAGTCTCAGATGCTGTGTTTACCAATCTCAGTTCCCGTGTTTACCAGTGTCAGATGCCGCGTTTACAAGTGTCAGTATGCTGTGTTTACAAGTGTCAGATGCTGTGTTTCCCAGTCTCAGAAGCTGTGTTTCCCAGTCTCATATGTTGCGTTTCCCAGTCTCCGATGCTGTGTTTTCCTGTCTCAGATGCTGTGTTTACAAATATCAGATGCTGTGTTTACATGTCTCAGTTCCTGTGTTTACCAGTCTCAGATACTTTGTTTACCAGTCTCAGATCCTGTGTTTACAAGTCTCTGATCCTGTGTTTACATTTCAGATGTGGTATTTTCAAGTCTCAGATGCTGTGTTTATCAGTCTCTGATGCTGTTTTTACCAGTCTCCGTTCCTGTGTTTAAAAGTCTCAGATGCTGTGGTTACGTATCAGATGCTGTGTTTACCAGATCAAATCCTGTGTTTCCCAGACTCAGATTCTGCACTTACCAGTGTCAGATGCTGCATTTACAAGTCTCGGATGCTGTGTTTCCCAGTCTAAGATGCATTGTTTCACAGTCTCAGATGCTGTGCTTACACGATTCAGATGCTGTGTTTACATGTCTCAGATGTAGTGTTTAGGAGTCTCAGTTTCTGTGTTTACCACTCTCCGATGCTGTGTTTACGTCTCAGATGCTGTGTTTACCAGTGTCAGATGCTGTGTTAACAAGTGTCAGATGCTGTGTTTCCCAGTCTCTGATGCTGTGTTTACCAAACTCAGATGCTGTGTTTACGTGTCAGATGCTGTCTTTCCCAGAGCAGATGCTGTGTTTAAAAGTCTCAGAGGCTGTGTTTCCCAGACTCAGATGCTGCATTTACTAGCTTCAGATGCTGTGTTTGCAAGTCTCGGAAGCTGTGCTTCCCAGTCTCAGATGCTGTGTTTACAACTCTCAGATGTAGTGTTTACCAGTTTGAGTTTCTGTGAATACCACTCTCAGATGCTGTGTTTATGTCTCAGATGCTGTGTTTTCCAGTCTCAGATGCTGTGTTTAACAGGCTCAGATGCTGTGTTTACCAGTCTCAGTTCCGTGTTTACCAGTGTCAGATGCTGTGTTTACAAGTGTCAGTATGCTGTGTTTACAAGTTTCAGATGCTGTGTTTCCCAGTCTCAGATACTTTGTTTCACAGTCTCAGATGCTGTGTTTACCCGACTCAGATGCTGTGTTTACAAGTCTCAGATGTAGTGTTTAACAGTCTCAGTTTCTGTGAATACCAGTCTCAGATGCTGTGCTTATATCTCAGATGCTGTGTTTACCAGTCTCAGATGCTGTGTTTACCAGTCTCAGATGCTGTGTTTAACAGACTCAGATGCTCTGTTCACCAGTCTCAGATGCTGTGTTTACCAGTCTCAGATGCTGTGTTTACCAATCTCAGATGATGTGATTTACAGACTCAGATGCTGTGTTTGCAATTCTCAGATGCTTTGTTTACTAGACCCAGATGCTGTGTTTGCAAGTCTCAGATGCTGTGTTTACGTCTCAGATGCTGTGTTTACCAGTCTCAGATGCTGTGTTTACCAATCTCAGTTCCCGTGTTTACCAGTGTCAGATGCCGCGTTTACAAGTGTCAGTATGCTGTGTTTACAAGTGTCAGATGCTGTGTTTCCCAGTCTCAGAAGCTGTGTTTTCCTGTCTCAGATGCTGTGTTTACAAATATCAGATGCTGTGTTTACATGTCTCAGTTCCTGTGTTTACCAGTCTCAGATGCTTTGTTTACCAGTCTCAGATCCTGTGTTTACAAGTCTCTGATCCTGTGTTTACATTTCAGATGTGGTATTTTCAAGTCTCAGATGCTGTGTTTATCAGTCTCTGATGCTGTTTTTACCAGTCTCCGTTCCTGTGTTTAAAAGTCTCAGATGCTGTGGTTACGTATCAGATGCTGTGTTTACCAGATCAAATCCTGTGTTTCCCAGACTCAGATTCTGCACTTACCAGTGTCAGATGCTGCATTTACAAGTCTCGGATGCTGTGTTTCCCAGTCTAAGATGCATTGTTTCACAGTCTCAGATGCTGTGCTTACACGATTCAGATGCTGTGTTTACTTGTCTCAGATGTAGTGTTTAGGAGTCTCAGTTTCTGTGTTTACCACTCTCCGATGCTGTGTTTACGTCTCAGATGCTGTGTTTACCAGTCTCAGGTGTTGTGTTTAACAGACTCAGATGCTGTGTTTCCCTGTATCAGATGCTGTGTTTACATGTCTCAGTTCCTGCGTTTGCCAGTCTCATATGCTTTGTTTACCAGTCTCAGATCCTGCGTTTACAAGTCACAGATCCTCTGTTTACAAGTCTCAGATGCTGTATTTACAAGTCTCAGATGCTGTTTTCTCCAGTCTCAGATGCTGTGTTTAACAGACTCAGATGCTCTGTTCACCAGTCTCAGTTCCGTGTTTACCAGTGTCAGATGCTGTGTTAACAAGTGTCAGATGCTGTGTTTCCCAGTCTCTGATGCTGTGTTTACCAAACTCAGATGCTGTGTTTAAAAGTCTCAGAGGCTGTGTTTCCCAGACTCAGATGCTGCATTTACCAGCTTCAGATGCTGCGTTTGCAAGTCTCGGAAGCTGTGCTTCCCAGTCTCAGATGCTGTGTTTACAACTCTCAGATGTAGTGTTTACCAGTTTGAGTTTCTGTGAATACCACTCTCAGATGCTGTGTTTATGTCTCAGATGCTGTGTTCACCAGTCTCAGATGCTGTGTTTACCAGTCTCAGTTCCCGTGTTTACCAGTCTCAGATGCTGTGTTACAAGTTTCAGATGCTGTGTTTACCAAACTCAGATGCTGTGTTTATGTCTCAGATGCTGTGTTTACCAGTCTCAGATGCTGTGTTTACCAGTCTGAAATGCTGTGTTTACCAGTCTCAGATGCTGTGTTATACAGACTCAGATGCTGTGTTTACCAGTCTCAGATGCTTTGTTTACCAGTCTCAGATCCTGTGTTTCGAAGTCTCTGATCCTGTGTTTTCAAGTTTCAGATGCTGTATTTTCAAGTCTCAGATGCTGTGTTTATCAGTCTCAGATGCTGTTTATACCAGTCTCCGTTCCTGTGTTTAAAAGTCTCAGATGCTGTGGTTACATGTCAGATGCTGTTTTTCCCAGATCAAATCCTGTGTTTACAAGTCTCGGATGCTGTGTTTCACAGTCTCAGATGCTGTGCTTACACGATTCAGATGCTGTGTTTACATGTCTCAGATGTAGTGTTTAGGAGTCTCAGTTTCTTTGTTTACCACTCTCCGATGCTGTGTTTACATCTCAGATGCTGTGTTTACCAGTCTCAGGTGTTGTGTTTAACAGACTCAGATGCTGTGTTTACAAATATCAGATGCTGCGTTTACATGTCTCATTTTTGCTTTTGCCAGTCTCATATGCTTTGTTTACCAGTCTCAGATCCTGCGTTTACAAGTCACAGATCCTGTGTTTACAAGTCTCAGATGCTGTGTTTTCCAGTCTCAGATGCTGTGTTTAACAGACTCAGATGCTCTGTTCACCAGTCTCAGATGCTATGTTTACCAATCTCAGATGCTGTGTTTAACAGACTCAGATGCTGTGTTTAACAGTCTCAGTTCCCGTGTTTACCAGTGTCAGATGCTGTGTTTACCAGTCTCAGATGCTGTGTTTAACAGACTCAGATGCTGTGTTTACGAGTCTCAGATGATGTGTTTACCAATCTCAGGTGCTGTGTTTAATAGACGCAGGTGCTGTGTTTAATAGACGCAGATGCTGTGTTTACAGGTCTCAGATGCTTTGTTTACTAGACCCAGATGCTGTGTTCGCAAGTCTCAGATGCTGTGTTTACAAGTTTCAGATGCTGTTTTTACCAGTCTCAGTTCCCCTGTTTACCAGTCTCAGCTGCTGTGGTTTCAAGTGTCAGATGCTGTGTTTACCAAACTCAGATGCTGTGTTTACGTGTCAGATACTGTCTTTCCCAGATCAGATGCTATGTTTACAAGTGTCAGAAGCTGTGTTTACAAGTCTCAGACACTGTTTCCCAGACTCAGACGCTGCATTTACCAGTGTCAGATGCTGCGTTTGCAAGTCTCGTAAGCTGTGCTTCCAAGTCTCAGATGCTGTGTTTACCCGACTCAGATGCTGTGTTTAGAAGTCTCAGATGATCTGTTTACTAATCTCAGATGCTGTGTTTATTAGACGCAGATGCTGTGTTTACAGGTCTCAGATGCTTTGTTTACTAGACCCAGATGCTGTGTTCGCAAGTCTCTGATGCTGTGTTTACCAGTCTCAGATGCTGTGTTTAGCAGTCTCAGTTCCCGTGTTTTCCAGTCTCAGATGCTGTGGTTACAAGTGTCAGATACTGTGTTTACCAAACTCAGATGCTGTGTTTACGTGTCAGATACTGTCTTTCCCAGATCAGATGCTGTGTTTACAAGTGTCAGAAGCTGTGTTTACAAGTCTCAGACGTTGTGTTTCCCAGACTCAGCTGTATTGTTTCACAGTCTCAGATGCTCTGCTTAACCGACTCAGATGCTGTGTTTACCAAACTCAGTTGCTGTGTTTACAGGTCTCATATGCTTTGTTTACTAGACCCATATGCTGTGTTTACAAGTCTCAGATGCTGTGTTTGCAAGTCTCTGATGCTGTGTTTACCAGTCTCAGATGCTGTGTTTACCAGTCTCAGTTCCCGTGTTTACCAGCCTCAGTTGCTGTGTTTACAGGTCTCAGATGCTGTGTTTACCAAACTCAGATGCTGTGTTCACGTGTCAGATGCTGTCTTCCCCACATCAGATGCTGTGTTTACAAGTCCCAGAAGCTGTGTTTACAAGTCTCAGACGCTGTGTTTCCCAGACTCAGATGCTGCATTTACCAGTGTCAAATGCTGCATTTGCAAGTCTCGGAGGCTGTGCTTCCAAGTCTCAGATGCTGTGTTTACCAGTCTCAGATGCTGTGTTTACCAGTCTCAGATGCTGTGTTTAACAGACGCAGATGCTCTGTTCACCAGTCTCAGATGCTTTGTTTACCAATCTCAGATGCTGTGTTTAACAGACTCAGATGCTGTGTTTACAGGTCTCATATGCTTTGTTTACTAGACCCAGATGCTGTGGTTGCAAGTCTCAGATGGTGTGTTTACCAGTCTCAGATGCTGTTTTTACCAGTCTCCGTTCCTGTGTTTACCAGTCTAAGATGCTGTGGTTACAAGTGTCAGATGCTGTGTTTACGTGTCAGATGCTGTCTTTCCCAGATAAGATGCTGTGTTTACAAGTCTCAGAAGCTGTGTTTACCCGACTCAGATGCTGTGTTTACAAGTCTCAGATACTTTCTTTACCAATCTCAGATGCTGTGTTTAACCGACTCTGATGCTGTGCTTACAGGTCTCAGATATAGTGTTTACCAGTCTCAGTTTCTGTGTTTACCACTCTCAGATGCTGTGTTTACGTCTCAGATGCTGTGTTTACCAGTCTCAGATGCTGTGTTTAACAGACTCAGATGCTGTGTTTACCAGTCTCAGATGCTGTGTTTACCAATCTCAGATGATGTGATTTACAGACTCAGATGCTGTGTTTGCAATTCTCATATGCTTTGTTTACTAGACCCAGATGCTGTGTTTGCAAGTCTCAGATGCTGTGTTTACGTCTCAGATGCTGTGTTTACCAGTCTCAGATGCTGTGTTTACCAATCTCAGTTCCCGTGTTTACCAGTGTCAGATGCCGAGTTTACAAGTGTCAGTATGCTGTGTTTACAAGTGTCAGATGCTGTGTTTCCCAGTCTCAGAAGCTGTGTTTCCCAGTCTCATATGTTGCGTTTCCCAGTCTCCGATGCTGTGTTTTCCTGTTTCAGATGCTGTGTTTACAAATATCAGATGCTGTGTTTACATGTCTCAGTTCCTGTGTTTACCAGTCTCAGATACTTTGTTTACCAGTCTCAGATCCTGTGTTTACAAGTCTCTGATCCTGTGTTTACATTTCAGATGTGGTATTTTCAAGTCTCAGATGCTGTGTTTATCAGTCTCTGATGCTGTTTTTACCAGTCTCCGTTCCTGTGTTTAAAAGTCTCAGATGCTGTGGTTACGTATCAGATGCTGTGTTTACCAGATCAAATCCTGTGTTTCCCAGACTCAGATTCTGCACTTACCAGTGTCAGATGCTGCATTTACAAGTCTCGGATGCTGTGTTTCCCAGTCTAAGATGCATTGTTTCACAGTCTCAGATGCTGTGCTTACACGATTCAGATGCTGTGTTTACTTGTCTCAGATGTAGTGTTTAGGAGTCTCAGTTTCTGTGTTTACCACTCTCCGATGCTGTGTTTACGTCTCAGATGCTGTGTTTACCAGTCTCAGATGCTGTGTTACAAGTTTCAGATGCTGTTTTTACCAGTCTCAGTTCCCGTGTTTACCAGTCTCAGCTGCTGTGGTTTCAAGTGTCAGATGCTGTGTTTACCAAACTCAGATGCTGTGTTTACGTGTCAGATACTGTCTTTCCCAGATCAGATGCTGTGTTTACAAGTGTCAGAAGCTGTGTTTACAAGTCTCAGACACTGTGTTTCCCAGACTCAGATGCTGCATTTACCAGTGTCAGATGCTGCGTTTGCAAGTCTCGTAAGCTGAGCTTCCAAGTCTCAGATGCTGTGTTTACCCGACTCAGATGCTGTGTTTAGAGGTCTCAGATGATCTGTTTACCAATCTCAGATGCTGTGTTTATTAGACGCAGATGCTGTGTTTACAGGTCTCAGATGCTTTGTTTACTAGACCCAGATGCTGTGTTTGCAAGTCTCTGATGCTGTGTTTACCAGTCTCAGATGCTGTGTTTAGCAGTCTCAGTTCCCGTGTTTACCAATCTCAGATGCTGTGGTTACAAGTGTCAGATGCTGTGTTTACCAAACTCAGATGCTGTGTTCACGTGTCAGATGCTGTCTTCCCCACATCAGATGCTGTGTTTACAAGTCTCAGAAGCTGTGTTTACAAGTCTCAGACGCTGTGTTTCCCAGACTCAGATGCTGCATTTACCAGTGTCAAATGATGCATTTGCAAGTCTCGGAGGCTGTGCTTCCAAGTCTCAGATGCTGTGTTTACCCGACTCAGATGCTGTGTTTACAAGTCTCAGATGCTGTGTTTACCCGACTCAGATGCTGTGTTTACAAGTCTCAGATGTAGTGTTTACCAGCCTCAGTTTCTGTGAATACCACTTCAGATGCTGTGTTTACGTCTCAGATGCTGTGTTTACCAGTCTCAGGTGTTGTGTTTACCAGTCTCAGATGCTGTGTTTACCAGTCTCAGATGCTTTGTTTACCAATCTCAAATGCTGTGTTTACCAGTCTCAGATGCTGTGTTTACCAGTCTCAGATGCTTTGTTTACCAATCTCAGATGCTGTGTTTACCAGTCTCAGATGCTGTGTTTAACAGACGCAGATGCTCTGTTCACCAGTCTCAGATGCTTTGTTTACCAATCTCAGATGCTGTGTTTAACAGACTCAGATGCTGTGTTTACAGGTCTCATATGCTTTGTTTACTAGACCCAGATGCTGTGGTTGCAAGTCTCAGATGGTGTGTTTACCAGTCTCAGATGCTGTGTTTACCAGTCTCAGATGCTGTGTTTACCAGTCTCAGATGCTGTTTTTACCAGTCTCCGTTCCTGTGTTTACCAGTCTAAGATGCTGTGGTTACAAGTGTCAGATGCTGTGTTTACGTGTCAGATGCTGTCTTTCCCAGATAAGATGCTGTGTTTACAAGTCTCAGAAGCTGTGTTTACCCGACTCAGATGCTGTGTTTAGAAGTCTCAGATGATCTGTTTACCAATCTCAGATGCTGTGTTTAACCGACTCTGATGCTGTGTTTACATGTCTCAGATGTAGTGTTTCCCAGTCTCAGTTTCTGTGTTTACCACTCTCAGATGCTGTGTTTACGTCTCAGATGCTGTGTTTACCAATCTCAGATGATGTGATTTACAGACTCAGATGCTGTGTTTGCAATTCTCATATGCTTTGTTTACTAGACCCAGATGCTGTGTTTGCAAGTCTCAGATGCTGTGTTTACGTCTCAGATGCTGTGTTTACCAGTCTCAGATGCTGTGTTTACCAATCTCAGTTCCCGTGTTTACCAGTGTCAGATGCCGCGTTTACAAGTGTCAGTATGCTGTGTTTACAAGTGTCAGATGCTGTGTTTCCCAGTCTCAGAAGCTGTGTTTCCCAGTCTCATATGTTGCGTTTCCCAGTCTCCGATGCTGTGTTTTCCTGTCTCAGATGCTGTGTTTACAAATATCAGATGCTGTGTTTACATGTCTCAGTTCCTGTGTTTACCAGTCTCAGATGCTTTGTTTACCAGTCTCAGATCCTGTGTTTACAAGTCTCTGATCCTGTGTTTACATTTCAGATGTGGTATTTTCAAGTCTCAGATGCTGTGTTTATCAGTCTCTGATGCTGTTTTTACCAGTCTCAGTTCCTGTGTTTAAAAGTCTCAGATGCTGTGGTTACGTATCAGATGCTGTGTTTACCAGATCAAATCCTGTGTTTCCCAGACTCAGATTCTGCACTTACCAGTGTCAGATGCTGCATTTACAAGTCTCGGATGCTGTGTTTCCCAGTCTAAGATGCATTGTTTCCCAGTCTCAGATGCTGTGCTTACACGATTCAGATGCTGTGTTTACATGTCTCAGATGTAGTGTTTAGGAGTCTCAGTTTCTGTGTTTACCACTCTCCGATGCTGTGTTTACGTCTCAGATGCTGTGTTTACCAGTCTCAGGTGTTGTGTTTAACAGACTCAGATGCTGTGTTTCCCTGTATCAGATGCTGTGTTTACCAGTCTCAGGTGTTGTGTTTAACAGACTCAGATGCTCTGTTCACCAGTCTCAGATGCTATGTTTACCAATCTCAGATGCTGTGTTTAACAGACTCAGATGCTGTGTTTAACAGTCTCAGTTCCCGTGTTTACCAGTGTCAGATGCTGTGTTTACCAGTCTCAGATGCTGTGTTTAACAGACTCAGATGCTGTGTTTACGAGTCTCAGATGATGTGTTTACCAATCTCAGGTGCTGTGTTTAATAGACGCAGGTGCTGTGTTTAATAGACGCAGATGCTGTGTTTACAGGTCTCAGATGCTTTGTTTACTAGACCCAGATGCTGTGTTCGCAAGTCTCAGATGCTGTGTTTACAAGTTTCAGATGCTGTTTTTACCAGTCTCAGTTCCCCTGTTTACCAGTCTCAGCTGCTGTGGTTTCAAGTGTCAGATGCTGTGTTTACCAAACTCAGATGCTGTGTTTACGTGTCAGATACTGTCTTTCCCAGATCAGATGCTATGTTTACAAGTGTCAGAAGCTGTGTTTACAAGTCTCAGACACTGTTTCCCAGACTCAGACGCTGCATTTACCAGTGTCAGATGCTGCGTTTGCAAGTCTCGTAAGCTGTGCTTCCAAGTCTCAGATGCTGTGTTTACCCGACTCAGATGCTGTGTTTAGAAGTCTCAGATGATCTGTTTACTAATCTCAGATGCTGTGTTTATTAGACGCAGATGCTGTGTTTACAGGTCTCAGATGCTTTGTTTACTAGACCCAGATGCTGTGTTCGCAAGTCTCTGATGCTGTGTTTACCAGTCTCAGATGCTGTGTTTAGCAGTCTCAGTTCCCGTGTTTTCCAGTCTCAGATGCTGTGGTTACAAGTGTCAGATACTGTGTTTACCAAACTCAGATGCTGTGTTTACGTGTCAGATACTGTCTTTCCCAGATCAGATGCTGTGTTTACAAGTGTCAGAAGCTGTGTTTACAAGTCTCAGACGTTGTGTTTCCCAGACTCAGCTGTATTGTTTCACAGTCTCAGATGCTCTGCTTAACCGACTCAGATGCTGTGTTTACCAAACTCAGTTGCTGTGTTTACAGGTCTCATATGCTTTGTTTACTAGACCCATATGCTGTGTTTACAAGTCTCAGATGCTGTGTTTGCAAGTCTCTGATGCTGTGTTTCCCAGTCTCAGAAGCTGTGTTTCCCAGTCTCATATGTTGCGTTTCCCAGTCTCCGATGCTGTGTTTTCCTGTTTCAGATGCTGTGTTTACAAATATCAGATGCTGTGTTTACATGTCTCAGTTCCTGTGTTTACCAGTCTCAGATACTTTGTTTACCAGTCTCAGATCCTGTGTTTACAAGTCTCTGATCCTGTGTTTACATTTCAGATGTGGTATTTTCAAGTCTCAGATGCTGTGTTTATCAGTCTCTGATGCTGTTTTTACCAGTCTCCGTTCCTGTGTTTAAAAGTCTCAGATGCTGTGGTTACGTATCAGATGCTGTGTTTACCAGATCAAATCCTGTGTTTCCCAGACTCAGATTCTGCACTTACCAGTGTCAGATGCTGCATTTACAAGTCTCGGATGCTGTGTTTCCCAGTCTAAGATGCATTGTTTCACAGTCTCAGATGCTGTGCTTACACGATTCAGATGCTGTGTTTACTTGTCTCAGATGTAGTGTTTAGGAGTCTCAGTTTCTGTGTTTACCACTCTCCGATGCTGTGTTTACGTCTCAGATGCTGTGTTTACCAGTCTCAGATGCTGTGTTACAAGTTTCAGATGCTGTTTTTACCAGTCTCAGTTCCCGTGTTTACCAGTCTCAGCTGCTGTGGTTTCAAGTGTCAGATGCTGTGTTTACCAAACTCAGATGCTGTGTTTACGTGTCAGATACTGTCTTTCCCAGATCAGATGCTGTGTTTACAAGTGTCAGAAGCTGTGTTTACAAGTCTCAGACACTGTGTTTCCCAGACTCAGATGCTGCATTTACCAGTGTCAGATGCTGCGTTTGCAAGTCTCGTAAGCTGAGCTTCCAAGTCTCAGATGCTGTGTTTACCCGACTCAGATGCTGTGTTTAGAGGTCTCAGATGATCTGTTTACCAATCTCAGATGCTGTGTTTATTAGACGCAGATGCTGTGTTTACAGGTCTCAGATGCTTTGTTTACTAGACCCAGATGCTGTGTTTGCAAGTCTCTGATGCTGTGTTTACCAGTCTCAGATGCTGTGTTTAGCAGTCTCAGTTCCCGTGTTTACCAGTCTCAGATGCTGTGGTTACAAGTGTCAGATGCTGTGTTTACCAAACTCAGATGCTGTGTTCACGTGTCAGATGCTGTCTTCCCCACATCAGATGCTGTGTTTACAAGTCTCAGAAGCTGTGTTTACAAGTCTCAGACGCTGTGTTTCCCAGACTCAGATGCTGCATTTACCAGTGTCAAATGATGCATTTGCAAGTCTCGGAGGCTGTGCTTCCAAGTCTCAGATGCTGTGTTTACCCGACTCAGATGCTGTGTTTACAAGTCTCAGATGCTGTGTTTACCCGACTCAGATGCTGTGTTTACAAGTCTCAGATGTAGTGTTTACCAGCCTCAGTTTCTGTGAATACCACTTCAGATGCTGTGTTTACGTCTCAGATGCTGTGTTTACCAGTCTCAGGTGTTGTGTTTACCAGTCTCAGATGCTGTGTTTACCAGTCTCAGATGCTTTGTTTACCAATCTCAAATGCTGTGTTTACCAGTCTCAGATGCTGTGTTTACCAGTCTCAGATGCTTTGTTTACCAATCTCAGATGCTGTGTTTACCAGTCTCAGATGCTGTGTTTAACAGACGCAGATGCTCTGTTCACCAGTCTCAGATGCTTTGTTTACCAATCTCAGATGCTGTGTTTAACAGACTCAGATGCTGTGTTTACAGGTCTCATATGCTTTGTTTACTAGACCCAGATGCTGTGGTTGCAAGTCTCAGATGGTGTGTTTACCAGTCTCAGATGCTGTATTTACCAGTCTCAGATGCTGTGTTTACCAGTCTCAGATGCTGTTTTTACCAGTCTCCGTTCCTGTGTTTACCAGTCTAAGATGCTGTGGTTACAAGTGTCAGATGCTGTGTTTACGTGTCAGATGCTGTCTTTCCCAGATAAGATGCTGTGTTTACAAGTCTCAGAAGCTGTGTTTACCCGACTCAGATGCTGTGTTTAGAAGTCTCAGATGATCTGTTTACCAATCTCAGATGCTGTGTTTAACCGACTCTGATGCTGTGTTTACATGTCTCAGATGTAGTGTTTCCCAGTCTCAGTTTCTGTGTTTACCACTCTCAGATGCTGTGTTTACGTCTCAGATGCTGTGTTTACCAATCTCAGATGATGTGATTTACAGACTCAGATGCTGTGTTTGCAATTCTCATATGCTTTGTTTACTAGACCCAGATGCTGTGTTTGCAAGTCTCAGATGCTGTATTTACGTCTCAGATGCTGTGTTTACCAGTCTCAGATGCTGTGTTTACCAATCTCAGTTCCCGTGTTTACCAGTGTCAGATGCCGCGTTTACAAGTGTCAGTATGCTGTGTTTACAAGTGTCAGATGCTGTGTTTCCCAGTCTCAGAAGCTGTGTTTCCCAGTCTCATATGTTGCGTTTCCCAGTCTCCGATGCTGTGTTTTCCTGTCTCAGATGCTGTGTTTACAAATATCAGATGCTGTGTTTACATGTCTCAGTTCCTGTGTTTACCAGTCTCAGATGCTTTGTTTACCAGTCTCAGATCCTGTGTTTACAAGTCTCTGATCCTGTGTTTACATTTCAGATGTGGTATTTTCAAGTCTCAGATGCTGTGTTTATCAGTCTCTGATGCTGTTTTTACCAGTCTCAGTTCCTGTGTTTAAAAGTCTCAGATGCTGTGGTTACGTATCAGATGCTGTGTTTACCAGATCAAATCCTGTGTTTCCCAGACTCAGATTCTGCACTTACCAGTGTCAGATGCTGCATTTACAAGTCTCGGATGCTGTGTTTCCCAGTCTAAGATGCATTGTTTCCCAGTCTCAGATGCTGTGCTTACACGATTCAGATGCTGTGTTTACATGTCTCAGATGTAGTGTTTAGGAGTCTCAGTTTCTGTGTTTACCACTCTCCGATGCTGTGTTTACGTCTCAGATGCTGTGTTTACCAGTCTCAGGTGTTGTGTTTAACAGACTCAGATGCTGTGTTTCCCTGTATCAGATGCTGTGTTTACCAGTCTCAGGTGTTGTGTTTAACAGACTCAGATGCTCTGTTCACCAGTCTCAGATGCTATGTTTACCAATCTCAGATGCTGTGTTTAACAGACTCAGATGCTGTGTTTAACAGTCTCAGTTCCCGTGTTTACCAGTGTCAGATGCTGTGTTTACCAGTCTCAGATGCTGTGTTTAACAGACTCAGATGCTGTGTTTACGAGTCTCAGATGATGTGTTTACCAATCTCAGGTGCTGTGTTTAATAGACGCAGGTGCTGTGTTTAATAGACGCAGATGCTGTGTTTACAGGTCTCAGATGCTTTGTTTACTAGACCCAGATGCTGTGTTCGCAAGTCTCTGATGCTGTGTTTACCAGTCTCAGATGCTGTGTTTAGCAGTCTCAGTTCCCGTGTTTTCCAGTCTCAGATGCTGTGGTTACAAGTGTCAGATACTGTGTTTACCAAACTCAGATGCTGTGTTTACGTGTCAGATACTGTCTTTCCCAGATCAGATGCTGTGTTTACAAGTGTCAGAAGCTGTGTTTACAAGTCTCAGACGTTGTGTTTCCCAGACTCAGCTGTATTGTTTCACAGTCTCAGATGCTCTGCTTAACCGACTCAGATGCTGTGTTTACCAAACTCAGTTGCTGTGTTTACAGGTCTCATATGCTTTGTTTACTAGACCCATATGCTGTGTTTACAAGTCTCAGATGCTGTGTTTGCAAGTCTCTGATGCTGTGTTTCCCAGTCTCAGAAGCTGTGTTTCCCAGTCTCATATGTTGCGTTTCCCAGTCTCCGATGCTGTGTTTTCCTGTTTCAGATGCTGTGTTTACAAATATCAGATGCTGTGTTTACATGTCTCAGTTCCTGTGTTTACCAGTCTCAGATACTTTGTTTACCAGTCTCAGATCCTGTGTTTACAAGTCTCTGATCCTGTGTTTACATTTCAGATGTGGTATTTTCAAGTCTCAGATGCTGTGTTTATCAGTCTCTGATGCTGTTTTTACCAGTCTCCGTTCCTGTGTTTAAAAGTCTCAGATGCTGTGGTTACGTATCAGATGCTGTGTTTACCAGATCAAATCCTGTGTTTCCCAGACTCAGATTCTGCACTTACCAGTGTCAGATGCTGCATTTACAAGTCTCGGATGCTGTGTTTCCCAGTCTAAGATGCATTGTTTCACAGTCTCAGATGCTGTGCTTACACGATTCAGATGCTGTGTTTACTTGTCTCAGATGTAGTGTTTAGGAGTCTCAGTTTCTGTGTTTACCACTCTCCGATGCTGTGTTTACGTCTCAGATGCTGTGTTTACCAGTCTCAGATGCTGTGTTACAAGTTTCAGATGCTGTTTTTACCAGTCTCAGTTCCCGTGTTTACCAGTCTCAGCTGCTGTGGTTTCAAGTGTCAGATGCTGTGTTTACCAAACTCAGATGCTGTGTTTACGTGTCAGATACTGTCTTTCCCAGATCAGATGCTGTGTTTACAAGTGTCAGAAGCTGTGTTTACAAGTCTCAGACACTGTGTTTCCCAGACTCAGATGCTGCATTTACCAGTGTCAGATGCTGCGTTTGCAAGTCTCGTAAGCTGAGCTTCCAAGTCTCAGATGCTGTGTTTACCCGACTCAGATGCTGTGTTTAGAGGTCTCAGATGATCTGTTTACCAATCTCAGATGCTGTGTTTATTAGACGCAGATGCTGTGTTTACAGGTCTCAGATGCTTTGTTTACTAGACCCAGATGCTGTGTTTGCAAGTCTCTGATGCTGTGTTTACCAGTCTCAGATGCTGTGTTTAGCAGTCTCAGTTCCCGTGTTTACCAGTCTCAGATGCTGTGGTTACAAGTGTCAGATGCTGTGTTTACCAAACTCAGATGCTGTGTTCACGTGTCAGATGCTGTCTTCCCCACATCAGATGCTGTGTTTACAAGTCTCAGAAGCTGTGTTTACAAGTCTCAGACGCTGTGTTTCCCAGACTCAGATGCTGCATTTACCAGTGTCAAATGATGCATTTGCAAGTCTCGGAGGCTGTGCTTCCAAGTCTCAGATGCTGTGTTTACCCGACTCAGATGCTGTGTTTACAAGTCTCAGATGCTGTGTTTACCCGACTCAGATGCTGTGTTTACAAGTCTCAGATGTAGTGTTTACCAGCCTCAGTTTCTGTGAATACCACTTCAGATGCTGTGTTTACGTCTCAGATGCTGTGTTTACCAGTCTCAGGTGTTGTGTTTACCAGTCTCAGATGCTGTGTTTACCAGTCTCAGATGCTTTGTTTACCAATCTCAAATGCTGTGTTTACCAGTCTCAGATGCTGTGTTTACCAGTCTCAGATGCTTTGTTTACCAATCTCAGATGCTGTGTTTACCAGTCTCAGATGCTGTGTTTAACAGACGCAGATGCTCTGTTCACCAGTCTCAGATGCTTTGTTTACCAATCTCAGATGCTGTGTTTAACAGACTCAGATGCTGTGTTTACAGGTCTCATATGCTTTGTTTACTAGACCCAGATGCTGTGGTTGCAAGTCTCAGATGGTGTGTTTACCAGTCTCAGATGCTGTATTTACCAGTCTCAGATGCTGTGTTTACCAGTCTCAGATGCTGTTTTTACCAGTCTCCGTTCCTGTGTTTACCAGTCTAAGATGCTGTGGTTACAAGTGTCAGATGCTGTGTTTACGTGTCAGATGCTGTCTTTCCCAGATAAGATGCTGTGTTTACAAGTCTCAGAAGCTGTGTTTACCCGACTCAGATGCTGTGTTTAGAAGTCTCAGATGATCTGTTTACCAATCTCAGATGCTGTGTTTAACCGACTCTGATGCTGTGTTTACATGTCTCAGATGTAGTGTTTCCCAGTCTCAGTTTCTGTGTTTACCACTCTCAGATGCTGTGTTTACGTCTCAGATGCTGTGTTTACCAATCTCAGATGATGTGATTTACAGACTCAGATGCTGTGTTTGCAATTCTCATATGCTTTGTTTACTAGACCCAGATGCTGTGTTTGCAAGTCTCAGATGCTGTATTTACGTCTCAGATGCTGTGTTTACCAGTCTCAGATGCTGTGTTTACCAATCTCAGTTCCCGTGTTTACCAGTGTCAGATGCCGCGTTTACAAGTGTCAGTATGCTGTGTTTACAAGTGTCAGATGCTGTGTTTCCCAGTCTCAGAAGCTGTGTTTCCCAGTCTCATATGTTGCGTTTCCCAGTCTCCGATGCTGTGTTTTCCTGTCTCAGATGCTGTGTTTACAAATATCAGATGCTGTGTTTACATGTCTCAGTTCCTGTGTTTACCAGTCTCAGATGCTTTGTTTACCAGTCTCAGATCCTGTGTTTACAAGTCTCTGATCCTGTGTTTACATTTCAGATGTGGTATTTTCAAGTCTCAGATGCTGTGTTTATCAGTCTCTGATGCTGTTTTTACCAGTCTCAGTTCCTGTGTTTAAAAGTCTCAGATGCTGTGGTTACGTATCAGATGCTGTGTTTACCAGATCAAATCCTGTGTTTCCCAGACTCAGATTCTGCACTTACCAGTGTCAGATGCTGCATTTACAAGTCTCGGATGCTGTGTTTCCCAGTCTAAGATGCATTGTTTCCCAGTCTCAGATGCTGTGCTTACACGATTCAGATGCTGTGTTTACATGTCTCAGATGTAGTGTTTAGGAGTCTCAGTTTCTGTGTTTACCACTCTCCGATGCTGTGTTTACGTCTCAGATGCTGTGTTTACCAGTCTCAGGTGTTGTGTTTAACAGACTCAGATGCTGTGTTTCCCTGTATCAGATGCTGTGTTTACCAGTCTCAGGTGTTGTGTTTAACAGACTCAGATGCTCTGTTCACCAGTCTCAGATGCTATGTTTACCAATCTCAGATGCTGTGTTTAACAGACTCAGATGCTGTGTTTAACAGTCTCAGTTCCCGTGTTTACCAGTGTCAGATGCTGTGTTTACCAGTCTCAGATGCTGTGTTTAACAGACTCAGATGCTGTGTTTACGAGTCTCAGATGATGTGTTTACCAATCTCAGGTGCTGTGTTTAATAGACGCAGGTGCTGTGTTTAATAGACGCAGATGCTGTGTTTACAGGTCTCAGATGCTTTGTTTACTAGACCCAGATGCTGTGTTCGCAAGTCTCAGATGCTGTGTTTACAAGTTTCAGATGCTGTTTTTACCAGTCTCAGTTCCCCTGTTTACCAGTCTCAGCTGCTGTGGTTTCAAGTGTCAGATGCTGTGTTTACCAAACTCAGATGCTGTGTTTACGTGTCAGATACTGTCTTTCCCAGATCAGATGCTATGTTTACAAGTGTCAGAAGCTGTGTTTACAAGTCTCAGACACTGTTTCCCAGACTCAGACGCTGCATTTACCAGTGTCAGATGCTGCGTTTGCAAGTCTCGTAAGCTGTGCTTCCAAGTCTCAGATGCTGTGTTTACCCGACTCAGATGCTGTGTTTAGAAGTCTCAGATGATCTGTTTACTAATCTCAGATGCTGTGTTTATTAGACGCAGATGCTGTGTTTACAGGTCTCAGATGCTTTGTTTACTAGACCCAGATGCTGTGTTCGCAAGTCTCTGATGCTGTGTTTACCAGTCTCAGATGCTGTGTTTAGCAGTCTCAGTTCCCGTGTTTTCCAGTCTCAGATGCTGTGGTTACAAGTGTCAGATACTGTGTTTACCAAACTCAGATGCTGTGTTTACGTGTCAGATACTGTCTTTCCCAGATCAGATGCTGTGTTTACAAGTGTCAGAAGCTGTGTTTACAAGTCTCAGACGTTGTGTTTCCCAGACTCAGCTGTATTGTTTCACAGTCTCAGATGCTCTGCTTAACCGACTCAGATGCTGTGTTTACCAAACTCAGTTGCTGTGTTTACAGGTCTCATATGCTTTGTTTACTAGACCCATATGCTGTGTTTACAAGTCTCAGATGCTGTGTTTGCAAGTCTCTGATGCTGTGTTTACCAGTCTCAGATGCTGTGTTTACCAGTCTCAGTTCCCGTGTTTACCAGCCTCAGTTGCTGTGTTTACAGGTCTCAGATGCTGTGTTTACCAAACTCAGATGCTGTGTTCACGTGTCAGATGCTGTCTTCCCCACATCAGATGCTGTGTTTACAAGTCCCAGAAGCTGTGTTTACAAGTCTCAGACGCTGTGTTTCCCAGACTCAGATGCTGCATTTACCAGTGTCAAATGCTGCATTTGCAAGTCTCGGAGGCTGTGCTTCCAAGTCTCAGATGCTGTGTTTACCAGTCTCAGATGCTGTGTTTACCAGTCTCAGATGCTGTGTTTAACAGACGCAGATGCTCTGTTCACCAGTCTCAGATGCTTTGTTTACCAATCTCAGATGCTGTGTTTAACAGACTCAGATGCTGTGTTTACAGGTCTCATATGCTTTGTTTACTAGACCCAGATGCTGTGGTTGCAAGTCTCAGATGGTGTGTTTACCAGTCTCAGATGCTGTTTTTACCAGTCTCCGTTCCTGTGTTTACCAGTCTAAGATGCTGTGGTTACAAGTGTCAGATGCTGTGTTTACGTGTCAGATGCTGTCTTTCCCAGATAAGATGCTGTGTTTACAAGTCTCAGAAGCTGTGTTTACCCGACTCAGATGCTGTGTTTACAAGTCTCAGATACTTTCTTTACCAATCTCAGATGCTGTGTTTAACCGACTCTGATGCTGTGCTTACAGGTCTCAGATATAGTGTTTACCAGTCTCAGTTTCTGTGTTTACCACTCTCAGATGCTGTGTTTACGTCTCAGATGCTGTGTTTACCAGTCTCAGATGCTGTGTTTAACAGACTCAGATGCTGTGTTTACCAGTCTCAGATGCTGTGTTTACCAATCTCAGATGATGTGATTTACAGACTCAGATGCTGTGTTTGCAATTCTCATATGCTTTGTTTACTAGACCCAGATGCTGTGTTTGCAAGTCTCAGATGCTGTGTTTACGTCTCAGATGCTGTGTTTACCAGTCTCAGATGCTGTGTTTACCAATCTCAGTTCCCGTGTTTACCAGTGTCAGATGCCGAGTTTACAAGTGTCAGTATGCTGTGTTTACAAGTGTCAGATGCTGTGTTTCCCAGTCTCAGAAGCTGTGTTTCCCAGTCTCATATGTTGCGTTTCCCAGTCTCCGATGCTGTGTTTTCCTGTTTCAGATGCTGTGTTTACAAATATCAGATGCTGTGTTTACATGTCTCAGTTCCTGTGTTTACCAGTCTCAGATACTTTGTTTACCAGTCTCAGATCCTGTGTTTACAAGTCTCTGATCCTGTGTTTACATTTCAGATGTGGTATTTTCAAGTCTCAGATGCTGTGTTTATCAGTCTCTGATGCTGTTTTTACCAGTCTCCGTTCCTGTGTTTAAAAGTCTCAGATGCTGTGGTTACGTATCAGATGCTGTGTTTACCAGATCAAATCCTGTGTTTCCCAGACTCAGATTCTGCACTTACCAGTGTCAGATGCTGCATTTACAAGTCTCGGATGCTGTGTTTCCCAGTCTAAGATGCATTGTTTCACAGTCTCAGATGCTGTGCTTACACGATTCAGATGCTGTGTTTACTTGTCTCAGATGTAGTGTTTAGGAGTCTCAGTTTCTGTGTTTACCACTCTCCGATGCTGTGTTTACGTCTCAGATGCTGTGTTTACCAGTCTCAGATGCTGTGTTACAAGTTTCAGATGCTGTTTTTACCAGTCTCAGTTCCCGTGTTTACCAGTCTCAGCTGCTGTGGTTTCAAGTGTCAGATGCTGTGTTTACCAAACTCAGATGCTGTGTTTACGTGTCAGATACTGTCTTTCCCAGATCAGATGCTGTGTTTACAAGTGTCAGAAGCTGTGTTTACA
This sequence comes from Mobula birostris, assembly GCF_030028105.1. Lineage (NCBI taxonomy): Eukaryota > Metazoa > Chordata > Chondrichthyes > Myliobatiformes > Myliobatidae > Mobula > Mobula birostris. The sequence goes on from NC_092379.1 coordinate 57,974,565, forward strand.
AGTCTCAGACACTGTGTTTCCCAGACTCAGATGCTGCATTTACCAGTGTCAGATGCTGCGTTTGCAAGTCTCGTAAGCTGAGCTTCCAAGTCTCAGATGCTGTGTTTACCCGACTCAGATGCTGTGTTTAGAGGTCTCAGATGCTTTGTTTACTAGACCCAGATGCTGTGTTCGCAAGTCTCTGATGCTGTGTTTACCAGTCTCAGATGCTGTGTTTAGCAGTCTCAGTTCCCGTGTTTTCCAGTCTCAGATGCTGTGGTTACAAGTGTCAGATACTGTGTTTACCAAACTCAGATGCTGTGTTTACGTGTCAGATACTGTCTTTCCCAGATCAGATGCTGTGTTTACAAGTGTCAGAAGCTGTGTTTACAAGTCTCAGACGCTGTGTTTCCCAGACTCAGATGCTGCATTTACCAGTGTCAAATGATGCATTTGCAAGTCTCGGAGGCTGTGCTTCCAAGTCTCAGATGCTGTGTTTACCCGACTCAGATGCTGTGTTTACAAGTCTCAGATGCTGTGTTTACCCGACTCAGATGCTGTGTTTACAAGTCTCAGATGTAGTGTTTACCAGCCTCAGTTTCTGTGAATACCACTTCAGATGCTGTGTTTACGTCTCAGATGCTGTGTTTACCAGTCTCAGGTGTTGTGTTTACCAGTCTCAGATGCTGTGTTTACCAGTCTCAGATGCTTTGTTTACCAATCTCAAATGCTGTGTTTACCAGTCTCAGATGCTGTGTTTACCAGTCTCAGATGCTTTGTTTACCAATCTCAGATGCTGTGTTTACCAGTCTCAGATGCTGTGTTTAACAGACGCAGATGCTCTGTTCACCAGTCTCAGATGCTTTGTTTACCAATCTCAGATGCTGTGTTTAACAGACTCAGATGCTGTGTTTACAGGTCTCATATGCTTTGTTTACTAGACCCAGATGCTGTGGTTGCAAGTCTCAGATGGTGTGTTTACCAGTCTCAGATGCTGTGTTTACCAGTCTCAGATGCTGTGTTTACCAGTCTCAGATGCTGTTTTTACCAGTCTCCGTTCCTGTGTTTACCAGTCTAAGATGCTGTGGTTACAAGTGTCAGATGCTGTGTTTACGTGTCAGATGCTGTCTTTCCCAGATAAGATGCTGTGTTTACAAGTCTCAGAAGCTGTGTTTACCCGACTCAGATGCTGTGTTTAGAAGTCTCAGATGATCTGTTTACCAATCTCAGATGCTGTGTTTAACCGACTCTGATGCTGTGTTTACATGTCTCAGATGTAGTGTTTCCCAGTCTCAGTTTCTGTGTTTACCACTCTCAGATGCTGTGTTTACGTCTCAGATGCTGTGTTTACCAATCTCAGATGATGTGATTTACAGACTCAGATGCTGTGTTTGCAATTCTCATATGCTTTGTTTACTAGACCCAGATGCTGTGTTTGCAAGTCTCAGATGCTGTATTTACGTCTCAGATGCTGTGTTTACCAGTCTCAGATGCTGTGTTTACCAATCTCAGTTCCCGTGTTTACCAGTGTCAGATGCCGCGTTTACAAGTGTCAGTATGCTGTGTTTACAAGTGTCAGATGCTGTGTTTCCCAGTCTCAGAAGCTGTGTTTCCCAGTCTCATATGTTGCGTTTCCCAGTCTCCGATGCTGTGTTTTCCTGTCTCAGATGCTGTGTTTACAAATATCAGATGCTGTGTTTACATGTCTCAGTTCCTGTGTTTACCAGTCTCAGATGCTTTGTTTACCAGTCTCAGATCCTGTGTTTACAAGTCTCTGATCCTGTGTTTACATTTCAGATGTGGTATTTTCAAGTCTCAGATGCTGTGTTTATCAGTCTCTGATGCTGTTTTTACCAGTCTCAGTTCCTGTGTTTAAAAGTCTCAGATGCTGTGGTTACGTATCAGATGCTGTGTTTACCAGATCAAATCCTGTGTTTCCCAGACTCAGATTCTGCACTTACCAGTGTCAGATGCTGCATTTACAAGTCTCGGATGCTGTGTTTCCCAGTCTAAGATGCATTGTTTCCCAGTCTCAGATGCTGTGCTTACACGATTCAGATGCTGTGTTTACATGTCTCAGATGTAGTGTTTAGGAGTCTCAGTTTCTGTGTTTACCACTCTCCGATGCTGTGTTTACGTCTCAGATGCTGTGTTTACCAGTCTCAGGTGTTGTGTTTAACAGACTCAGATGCTGTGTTTCCCTGTATCAGATGCTGTGTTTACCAGTCTCAGGTGTTGTGTTTAACAGACTCAGATACTGTGTTTCCCTGTCTCAGATGCTGTGTTTCCCTGTATCAGATGCTGTGTTTACATGTCTCAGTTCCTGCGTTTGCCAGTCTCATATGCTTTGTTTACCAGTCTCAGATCCTGCGTTTACAAGTCACAGATCCTCTGTTTACAAGTCTCAGATGCTGTATTTACAAGTCTCAGATGCTGTGTTTTCCAGTCTCAGATGCTGTGTTTAACAGACTCAGATGCTCTGTTCACCAGTCTCAGTTCCGTGTTTACCAGTGTCAGATGCTGTGTTTACAAGTTTCAGATGCTGTTTTTACCAGTCTCAGTTCCCGTGTTTACCAGTCTCAGCTGCTGTGGTTTCAAGTGTCAGATGCTGTGTTTACCAAACTCAGATGCTGTGTTTACGTCTCAGATGCTGTGTTTACCAGTCTCAGATGCTGTGTTATAAGTTTCAGATGCTGTTTTTACCAGTCTCAGTTCCCGTGTTTACCAGTCTCAGCTGCTGTGGTTTCAAGTGTCAGAATCTGTGTTTACCAAACTCAGATGCTGTGTTTACGTGTCAGATACTGTCTTTCCCAGATCAGATGCTGTGTTTACAGTGTCAGAAGCTGTGTTTACAAGTCTCAGACGCTGTGTTTCCCAGACTCAGATGCTGTGTTTACAAGTCTCAGCTGATCTGTTTACCAATCTCAGATGCTGTGTTTATTAGACGCAGATGCTGTGTTTACAGGTCTCAGATGCTTTGTTTACTAGACCCAGATGCTGTGTTTGCAAGTCTCTGATGCTGTGTTTACCAGTCTCAGATGCTGTGTTTACCAGTCTCAGTTCCCGTGTTTACCAGCCTCAGATGCTGTGGTTACAAGTGTCAGATGCTGTGTTTACCAAACTCAGATGCTGTGTTTACCAAACTCAGATGCTGTGTTTACGTGTCAGATACTGTCTTTCCCAGATCAGATGCTGTGTTTACAAGTGTCAGAAGCTGTGTTTACAAGTCTCAGACGTTGTGTTTCCCAGACTCAGCTGCATTGTTTCACAGTCTCAGATGCTCTGCTTAACCGACTCAGATGCTGTGTTTACCAAACTCAGTTGCTGTGTTAACAGGTCTCATATGCTTTGTTTACTAGACCCATATGCTGTGTTTACCAGTCTCAGATGCTGTGTTTACCAGTCTCAGTTCCTGTGTTTACCAGTCTCAGATGCTGTGGTTACAAGTGTCAGATGCTGTGTTTACGTGTCAGATGCTGTCTTTCCCACATCAGATGCTGTGTTTACAAGTCTCAGACGCTGTGTTTCCCAGACTCAGATGCTGCATTTACCAGTGTCAGATGCTGCGTTTGCAAGTCTCGTAAGCTGTGCTTCCAAGTCTCAGATGCTGTGTTTACCCGACTCATATGCTGTGTTTACAAGTCTCAGTTGATCTGTTTACCAATCTCAGATGCTGTGTTTATTAGACGCAGATGCTGTGTTTACAGGTCTCAGATGCTTTGTTTACTAGACCCAGATGCTGTGTTTGCAAGTCTCTGATGCTGTGTTTACCAGTCTCAGATGCTGTGTTTAGCAGTCTCAGTTCCCGTGTTTACCAGTCTCAGATGCTGTGGTTACAAGTGTCAGATGCTGTGTTTACCAAACTCAGATGCTGTGTTTACGTGTCAGATACTGTCTTTCCCAGATCAGATGCTGTGTTTACAAGTGTCAGAAGCTGTGTTTACAAGTCTCAGACACTGTGTTTCCCAGACTCAGATGCTGCATTTACCAGTGTCAGATGCTGCGTTTGCAAGTCTCGTAAACTGTGCTTCCAAGTCTCAGATGCTGTGTTTACCCGACTCAGATGCTGTGTTTACAAGTCTCAGATGATCTGTTTACCAATCTCAGATGCTGTGTTTATTAGACGCAGATGCTGTGTTTACAGGTCTCAGATGCTTTGTTTACTAGACCCAGATGCTGTGTTCGCAAGTCTCTGATGCTGTGTTTACCAGTCTCAGATGCTGTGTTTAGCAGTCTCAGTTCCCGTGTTTACCAGTCTCAGATGCTGTGATTACAAGTGTCGGATGCTGTGTTTACCAAACTCAGATGCTGTGTTTACGTGTCAGATACTGTCTTTCCCAGATCAGATGCTGTGTTTACAAGTGTCAGAAGCTGTGTTTACAAGTCTTAGACACTGTGTTTCCCAGACTCAGATGCTGCATTTACCAGTGTCAGATGCTGCGTTTGCAAGTCTCGTAAGCTGAGCTTCCAAGTCTCAGATGCTGTGTTTACCCGACTCAGATGCTGTGTTTAGAGGTCTCAGATGATCTGTTTACCAATCTCAGATGCTGTGTTTATTAGACGCAGATGCTGTGTTTACAGGTCTCAGATGCTTTGTTTACTAGACCCAGATGCTGTGTTTGCAAGTCTCTGATGCTGTGTTTACCAGTCTCAGATGCTGTGTTTAGCAGTCTCAGTTCCCGTGTTTACCAGTCTCAGATGCTGTGGTTACAAGTGTCAGATGCTGTGTTTACCAAACTCAGATGCTGTGTTCACGTGTCAGATGCTGTCTTCCCCACATCAGATGCTGTGTTTACAAGTCTCAGAAGCTGTGTTTACAAGTCTCAGACGCTGTGTTTCCCAGACTCAGATGCTGCATTTACCAGTGTCAAATGATGCATTTGCAAGTCTCGGAGGCTGTGCTTCCAAGTCTCAGATGCTGTGTTTACCCGACTCAGATGCTGTGTTTACAAGTCTCAGATGCTGTGTTTACCCGACTCAGATGCTGTGTTTACAAGTCTCAGATGTAGTGTTTACCAGCCTCAGTTTCTGTGAATACCACTTCAGATGCTGTGTTTACGTCTCAGATGCTGTGTTTACCAGTCTCAGGTGTTGTGTTTACCAGTCTCAGATGCTGTGTTTACCAGTCTCAGATGCTGTGTTTACCAGTCTCCGTTCCTGTGTTTACCAGTCTAAGATGCTGTGGTTACAAGTCTCAGATGCTGTGTTTACCCGACTCAGATGCTGTGTTTACAAGTCTCAGATGTAGTGTTTACCAGCCTCAGTTTCTGTGAATACCACTTCAGATGCTGTGTTTACGTCTCAGATGCTGTGTTTACCAGTCTCAGGTGTTGTGTTTACCAGTCTCAGATGCTGTGTTTACCAGTCTCAGATGCTGTGTTTACCAGTCTCCGTTCCTGTGTTTACCAGTCTCAGATGCTGTGTTTACCAGTCTCAGATGCTTTGTTTACCAATCTCAAATGCTGTGTTTACCAGTCTCAGATGCTGTGTTTACCAGTCTCAGATGCTTTGTTTACCAATCTCAGATGCTGTGTTTACCAGTCTCAGATGCTGTGTTTAACAGACGCAGATGCTCTGTTCACCAGTCTCAGATGCTTTGTTTACCAATCTCAGATGCTGTGTTTAACAGACTCAGATGCTGTGTTTACAGGTCTCATATGCTTTGTTTACTAGACCCAGATGCTGTGGTTGCAAGTCTCAGATGGTGTGTTTACCAGTCTCAGATGCTGTGTTTACCAGTCTCAGATGCTGTGTTTACCAGTCTCAGATGCTGTTTTTACCAGTCTCCGTTCCTGTGTTTACCAGTCTAAGATGCTGTGGTTACAAGTGTCAGATGCTGTGTTTACGTGTCAGATGCTGTCTTTCCCAGATAAGATGCTGTGTTTACAAGTCTCAGAAGCTGTGTTTACCCGACTCAGATGCTGTGTTTAGAAGTCTCAGATGATCTGTTTACCAATCTCAGATGCTGTGTTTAACCGACTCTGATGCTGTGTTTACATGTCTCAGATGTAGTGTTTCCCAGTCTCAGTTTCTGTGTTTACCACTCTCAGATGCTGTGTTTACGTCTCAGATGCTGTGTTTACCAATCTCAGATGATGTGATTTACAGACTCAGATGCTGTGTTTGCAATTCTCATATGCTTTGTTTACTAGACCCAGATGCTGTGTTTGCAAGTCTCAGATGCTGTATTTACGTCTCAGATGCTGTGTTTACCAGTCTCAGATGCTGTGTTTACCAATCTCAGTTCCCGTGTTTACCAGTGTCAGATGCCGCGTTTACAAGTGTCAGTATGCTGTGTTTACAAGTGTCAGATGCTGTGTTTCCCAGTCTCAGAAGCTGTGTTTCCCAGTCTCATATGTTGCGTTTCCCAGTCTCCGATGCTGTGTTTTCCTGTCTCAGATGCTGTGTTTACAAATATCAGATGCTGTGTTTACATGTCTCAGTTCCTGTGTTTACCAGTCTCAGATGCTTTGTTTACCAGTCTCAGATCCTGTGTTTACAAGTCTCTGATCCTGTGTTTACATTTCAGATGTGGTATTTTCAAGTCTCAGATGCTGTGTTTATCAGTCTCTGATGCTGTTTTTACCAGTCTCCGTTCCTGTGTTTAAAAGTCTCAGATGCTGTGGTTACGTATCAGATGCTGTGTTTACCAGATCAAATCCTGTGTTTCCCAGACTCAGATTCTGCACTTACCAGTGTCAGATGCTGCATTTACAAGTCTCGGATGCTGTGTTTCCCAGTCTAAGATGCATTGTTTCCCAGTCTCAGATGCTGTGCTTACACGATTCAGATGCTGTGTTTACATGTCTCAGATATAGTGTTTAGGAGTCTCAGTTTCTGTGTTTACCACTCTCCGATGCTGTGTTTACGTCTCAGATGCTGTGTTTACCAGTCTCAGGTGTTGTGTTTAACAGACTCAGATGCTGTGTTTCCCTGTATCAGATGCTGTGTTTACCAGTCTCAGGTGTTGTGTTTAACAGACTCAGATACTGTGTTTCCCTGTCTCAGATGCTGTGTTTCCCTGTATCAGATGCTGTGTTTACATGTCTCAGTTCCTGCGTTTGCCAGTCTCATATGCTTTGTTTACCAGTCTCAGATCCTGCGTTTACAAGTCACAGATCCTCTGTTTACAAGTCTCAGATGCTGTATTTACAAGTCTCAGATGCTGTGTTTTCCAGTCTCAGATGCTGTGTTTAACAGACTCAGATGCTCTGTTCACCAGTCTCAGTTCCGTGTTTACCAGTGTCAGATGCTGTGTTTACAAGTGTCAGATGCTGTTTTTACCAGTCTCAGTTCCCGTGTTTACCAGTCTCAGCTGCTGTGGTTTCAAGTGTCAGATGCTGTGTTTACCAAACTCAGATGCTGTGTTTACGTCTCAGATGCTGTGTTTACCAGTCTCAGATGCTGTGTTATAAGTTTCAGATGCTGTTTTTACCAGTCTCAGTTCCCGTGTTTACCAGTCTCAGCTGCTGTGGTTTCAAGTGTCAGAATCTGTGTTTACCAAACTCAGATGCTGTGTTTACGTGTCAGATACTGTCTTTCCCAGATCAGATGCTGTGTTTACAGTGTCAGAAGCTGTGTTTACAAGTCTCAGACGCTGTGTTTCCCAGACTCAGATGCTGTGTTTACAAGTCTCAGCTGATCTGTTTACCAATCTCAGATGCTGTGTTTATTAGACGCAGATGCTGTGTTTACAGGTCTCAGATGCTTTGTTTACTAGACCCAGATGCTGTGTTTGCAAGTCTCTGATGCTGTGTTTACCAGTCTCAGATGCTGTGTTTACCAGTCTCAGTTCCCGTGTTTACCAGCCTCAGATGCTGTGGTTACAAGTGTCAGATGCTGTGTTTACCAAACTCAGATGCTGTGTTTACCAAACTCAGATGCTGTGTTTACGTGTCAGATACTGTCTTTCCCAGATCAGATGCTGTGTTTACAAGTGTCAGAAGCTGTGTTTACAAGTCTCAGACGTTGTGTTTCCCAGACTCAGCTGCATTGTTTCACAGTCTCAGATGCTCTGCTTAACCGACTCAGATGCTGTGTTTACCAAACTCAGTTGCTGTGTTAACAGGTCTCATATGCTTTGTTTACTAGACCCATATGCTGTGTTTACCAGTCTCAGATGCTGTGTTTACCAGTCTCAGTTCCTGTGTTTACCAGTCTCAGATGCTGTGGTTACAAGTGTCAGATGCTGTGTTTACGTGTCAGATGCTGTCTTTCCCACATCAGATGCTGTGTTTACAAGTCTCAGACGCTGTGTTTCCCAGACTCAGATGCTGCATTTACCAGTGTCAGATGCTGCGTTTGCAAGTCTCGTAAGCTGTGCTTCCAAGTCTCAGATGCTGTGTTTACCCGACTCATATGCTGTGTTTACAAGTCTCAGTTGATCTGTTTACCAATCTCAGATGCTGTGTTTATTAGACGCAGATGCTGTGTTTACAGGTCTCAGATGCTTTGTTTACTAGACCCAGATGCTGTGTTTGCAAGTCTCTGATGCTGTGTTTACCAGTCTCAGATGCTGTGTTTAGCAGTCTCAGTTCCCGTGTTTACCAGTCTCAGATGCTGTGGTTACAAGTGTCAGATGCTGTGTTTACCAAACTCAGATGCTGTGTTTACGTGTCAGATACTGTCTTTCCCAGATCAGATGCTGTGTTTACAAGTGTCAGAAGCTGTGTTTACAAGTCTCAGACACTGTGTTTCCCAGACTCAGATGCTGCATTTACCAGTGTCAGATGCTGCGTTTGCAAGTCTCGTAAGCTGAGCTTCCAAGTCTCAGATGCTGTGTTTACCCGACTCAGATGCTGTGTTTAGAGGTCTCAGATGATCTGTTTACCAATCTCAGATGCTGTGTTTATTAGACGCAGATGCTGTGTTTACAGGTCTCAGATGCTTTGTTTACTAGACCCAGATGCTGTGTTTGCAAGTCTCTGATGCTGTGTTTACCAGTCTCAGATGCTGTGTTTAGCAGTCTCAGTTCCCGTGTTTACCAGTCTCAGATGCTGTGATTACAAGTGTCAGATGCTGTGTTTACCAAACTCAGATGCTGTGTTCACGTGTCAGATGCTGTCTTCCCCACATCAGATGCTGTGTTTACAAGTCTCAGAAGCTGTGTTTACAAGTCTCAGACGCTGTGTTTCCCAGACTCAGATGCTGCATTTACCAGTGTCAAATGATGCATTTGCAAGTCTCGGAGGCTGTGCTTCCAAGTCTCAGATGCTGTGTTTACCCGACTCAGATGCTGTGTTTACAAGTCTCAGATGCTGTGTTTACCCGACTCAGATGCTGTGTTTACAAGTCTCAGATGTAGTGTTTACCAGCCTCAGTTTCTGTGAATACCACTTCAGATGCTGTGTTTACGTCTCAGATGCTGTGTTTACCAGTCTCAGGTGTTGTGTTTACCAGTCTCAGATGCTGTGTTTACCAGTCTCAGATGCTTTGTTTACCAATCTCAAATGCTGTGTTTACCAGTCTCAGATGCTGTGTTTACCAGTCTCAGATGCTTTGTTTACCAATCTCAGATACTGTGTTTACCAGTCTCAGATACTGTGTTTAACAGACGCAGATGCTCTGTTCACCAGTCTCAGATGCTTTGTTTACCAATCTCAGATGCTGTGTTTAACAGACTCAGATGCTGTGTTTACAGGTCTCATATGCTTTGTTTACTAGACCCAGATGCTGTGGTTGCAAGTCTCAGATGGTGTGTTTACCAGTCTCAGATGCTGTGTTTACCAGTCTCAGATGCTGTGTTTACCAGTCTCAGATGCTGTTTTTACCAGTCTCCGTTCCTGTGTTTACCAGTCTAAGATGCTGTGGTTACAAGTGTCAGATGCTGTGTTTACGTGTCAGATGCTGTCTTTCCCAGATAAGATGCTGTGTTTACAAGTCTCAGAAGCTGTGTTTACCCGACTCAGATGCTGTGTTTAGAAGTCTCAGATGATCTGTTTACCAATCTCAGATGCTGTGTTTAACCGACTCTGATGCTGTGTTTACATGTCTCAGATGTAGTGTTTCCCAGTCTCAGTTTCTGTGTTTACCACTCTCAGATGCTGTGTTTACGTCTCAGATGCTGTGTTTACCAATCTCAGATGATGTGATTTACAGACTCAGATGCTGTGTTTGCAATTCTCATATGCTTTGTTTACTAGACCCAGATGCTGTGTTTGCAAGTCTCAGATGCTGTATTTACGTCTCAGATGCTGTGTTTACCAGTCTCAGATGCTGTGTTTACCAATCTCAGTTCCCGTGTTTACCAGTGTCAGATGCCGCGTTTACAAGTGTCAGTATGCTGTGTTTACAAGTGTCAGATGCTGTGTTTCCCAGTCTCAGAAGCTGTGTTTCCCAGTCTCATATGTTGCGTTTCCCAGTCTCCGATGCTGTGTTTTCCTGTCTCAGATGCTGTGTTTACAAATATTAGATGCTGTGTTTACATGTCTCAGTTCCTGTGTTTACAAGTCTCTGATCCTGTGTTTACATTTCAGATGTGGTATTTTCAAGTCTCAGATGCTGTGTTTATCAGTCTCTGATGCTGTTTTTACCAGTCTCCGTTCCTGTGTTTAAAAGTCTCAGATGCTGTGGTTACGTATCAGATGCTGTGTTTACCAGATCAAATCCTGTGTTTCCCAGACTCAGATTCTGCACTTACCAGTGTCAGATGCTGCATTTACAAGTCTCGGATGCTGTGTTTCCCAGTCTAAGATGCATTGTTTCCCAGTCTCAGATGCTGTGCTTACACGATTCAGATGCTGTGTTTACATGTCTCAGATGTAGTGTTTAGGAGTCTCAGTTTCTGTGTTTACCACTCTCCGATGCTGTGTTTACGTCTCAGATGCTGTGTTTACCAGTCTCAGGTGTTGTGTTTAACAGACTCAGATGCTGTGTTTCCCTGTATCAGATGCTGTGTTTACCAGTCTCAGGTGTTGTGTTTAACAGACTCAGATACTGTGTTTCCCTGTCTCAGATGCTGTGTTTCCCTGTATCAGATGCTGTGTTTACATGTCTCAGTTCCTGCGTTTGCCAGTCTCATATGCTTTGTTTACCAGTCTCAGATCCTGCGTTTACAAGTCACAGATCCTCTGTTTACAAGTCTCAGATGCTGTATTTACAAGTCTCAGATGCTGTGTTTTCCAGTCTCAGATGCTGTGTTTAACAGACTCAGATGCTCTGTTCACCAGTCTCAGTTCCGTGTTTACCAGTGTCAGATGCTGTGTTTACAAGTGTCAGATGCTGTTTTTACCAGTCTCAGTTCCCGTGTTTACCAGTCTCAGCTGCTGTGGTTTCAAGTGTCAGATGCTGTGTTTACCAAACTCAGATGCTGTGTTTACGTCTCAGATGCTGTGTTTACCAGTCTCAGATGCTGTGTTATAAGTTTCAGATGCTGTTTTTACCAGTCTCAGTTCCCGTGTTTACCAGTCTCAGCTGCTGTGGTTTCAAGTGTCAGAATCTGTGTTTACCAAACTCAGATGCTGTGTTTACGTGTCAGATACTGTCTTTCCCAGATCAGATGCTGTGTTTACAAGTGTCAGAAGCTGTGTTTACAAGTCTCAGACGCTGTGTTTCCCAGACTCAGATGCTGTGTTTACAAGTCTCAGCTGATCTGTTTACCAATCTCAGATGCTGTGTTTATTAGACGCAGATGCTGTGTTTACAGGTCTCAGATGCTTTGTTTACTAGACCCAGATGCTGTGTTTGCAAGTCTCTGATGCTGTGTTTACCAGTCTCAGATGCTGTGTTTACCAGTCTCAGTTCCCGTGTTTACCAGCCTCAGATGCTGTGGTTACAAGTGTCAGATGCTGTGTTTACCAAACTCAGATGCTGTGTTTACCAAACTCAGATGCTGTGTTTACGTGTCAGATACTGTCTTTCCCAGATCAGATGCTGTGTTTACAAGTGTCAGAAGCTGTGTTTACAAGTCTCAGACGTTGTGTTTCCCAGACTCAGCTGCATTGTTTCACAGTCTCAGATGCTCTGCTTAACCGACTCAGATGCTGTGTTTACCAAACTCAGTTGCTGTGTTAACAGGTCTCATATGCTTTGTTTACTAGACCCATATGCTGTGTTTACCAGTCTCAGATGCTGTGTTTACCAGTCTCAGTTCCTGTGTTTACCAGTCTCAGATGCTGTGGTTACAAGTGTCAGATGCTGTGTTTACGTGTCAGATGCTGTCTTTCCCACATCAGATGCTGTGTTTACAAGTCTCAGACGCTGTGTTTCCCAGACTCAGATGCTGCATTTACCAGTGTCAGATGCTGCGTTTGCAAGTCTCGTAAGCTGTGCTTCCAAGTCTCAGATGCTGTGTTTACCCGACTCATATGCTGTGTTTACAAGTCTCAGTTGATCTGTTTACCAATCTCAGATGCTGTGTTTATTAGACGCAGATGCTGTGTTTACAGGTCTCAGATGCTTTGTTTACTAGACCCAGATGCTGTGTTTGCAAGTCTCTGATGCTGTGTTTACCAGTCTCAGATGCTGTGTTTAGCAGTCTCAGTTCCCGTGTTTACCAGTCTCAGATGCTGTGGTTACAAGTGTCAGATGCTGTGTTTACCAAACTCAGATGCTGTGTTTACGTGTCAGATACTGTCTTTCCCAGATCAGATGCTGTGTTTACAAGTGTCAGAAGCTGTGTTTACAAGTCTCAGACACTGTGTTTCCCAGACTCAGATGCTGCATTTACCAGTGTCAGATGCTGCGTTTGCAAGTCTCGTAAACTGTGCTTCCAAGTCTCAGATGCTGTGTTTACCCGACTCAGATGCTGTGTTTACAAGTCTCAGATGATCTGTTTACCAATCTCAGATGCTGTGTTTATTAGACGCAGATGCTGTGTTTACAGGTCTCAGATGCTTTGTTTACTAGACCCAGATGCTGTGTTCGCAAGTCTCTGATGCTGTGTTTACCAGTCTCAGATGCTGTGTTTAGCAGTCTCAGTTCCCGTGTTTACCAGTCTCAGATGCTGTGATTACAAGTGTCGGATGCTGTGTTTACCAAACTCAGATGCTGTGTTTACGTGTCAGATACTGTCTTTCCCAGATCAGATGCTGTGTTTACAAGTGTCAGAAGCTGTGTTTACAAGTCTTAGACACTGTGTTTCCCAGACTCAGATGCTGCATTTACCAGTGTCAGATGCTGCGTTTGCAAGTCTCGTAAGCTGAGCTTCCAAGTCTCAGATGCTGTGTTTACCCGACTCAGATGCTGTGTTTAGAGGTCTCAGATGATCTGTTTACCAATCTCAGATGCTGTGTTTATTAGACGCAGATGCTGTGTTTACAGGTCTCAGATGCTTTGTTTACTAGACCCAGATGCTGTGTTTGCAAGTCTCTGATGCTGTGTTTACCAGTCTCAGATGCTGTGTTTAGCAGTCTCAGTTCCCGTGTTTACCAGTCTCAGATGCTGTGGTTACAAGTGTCAGATGCTGTGTTTACCAAACTCAGATGCTGTGTTCACGTGTCAGATGCTGTCTTCCCCACATCAGATGCTGTGTTTACAAGTCTCAGAAGCTGTGTTTACAAGTCTCAGACGCTGTGTTTCCCAGACTCAGATGCTGCATTTACCAGTGTCAAATGATGCATTTGCAAGTCTCGGAGGCTGTGCTTCCAAGTCTCAGATGCTGTGTTTACCCGACTCAGATGCTGTGTTTACAAGTCTCAGATGCTGTGTTTACCCGACTCAGATGCTGTGTTTACAAGTCTCAGATGTAGTGTTTACCAGCCTCAGTTTCTGTGAATACCACTTCAGATGCTGTGTTTACGTCTCAGATGCTGTGTTTACCAGTCTCAGGTGTTGTGTTTACCAGTCTCAGATGCTGTGTTTACCAGTCTCAGATGCTTTGTTTACCAATCTCAAATGCTGTGTTTACCAGTCTCAGATGCTGTGTTTACCAGTCTCAGATGCTTTGTTTACCAATCTCAGATACTGTGTTTACCAGTCTCAGATACTGTGTTTAACAGACGCAGATGCTCTGTTCACCAGTCTCAGATGCTTTGTTTACCAATCTCAGATGCTGTGTTTAACAGACTCAGATGCTGTGTTTACAGGTCTCATATGCTTTGTTTACTAGACCCAGATGCTGTGGTTGCAAGTCTCAGATGGTGTGTTTACCAGTCTCAGATGCTGTGTTTACCAGTCTCAGATGCTGTGTTTACCAGTCTCCGTTCCTGTGTTTACCAGTCTAAGATGCTGTGGTTACAAGTGTCAGATGCTGTGTTTACGTGTCAGATGCTGTCTTTCCCAGATAAGATGCTGTGTTTACAAGTCTCAGAAGCTGTGTTTACCCGACTCAGATGCTGTGTTTAGAAGTCTCAGATGATCTGTTTACCAATCTCAGATGCTGTGTTTAACCGACTCTGATGCTGTGTTTACATGTCTCAGATGTAGTGTTTCCCAGTCTCAGTTTCTGTGTTTACCACTCTCAGATGCTGTGTTTACGTCTCAGATGCTGTGTTTACCAATCTCAGATGATGTGATTTACAGACTCAGATGCTGTGTTTGCAATTCTCATATGCTTTGTTTACTAGACCCAGATGCTGTGTTTGCAAGTCTCAGATGCTGTATTTACGTCTCAGATGCTGTGTTTACCAGTCTCAGATGCTGTGTTTACCAATCTCAGTTCCCGTGTTTACCAGTGTCAGATGCCGCGTTTACAAGTGTCAGTATGCTGTGTTTACAAGTGTCAGATGCTGTGTTTCCCAGTCTCAGAAGCTGTGTTTCCCAGTCTCATATGTTGCGTTTCCCAGTCTCCGATGCTGTGTTTTCCTGTCTCAGATGCTGTGTTTACAAATATTAGATGCTGTGTTTACATGTCTCAGTTCCTGTGTTTACAAGTCTCTGATCCTGTGTTTACATTTCAGATGTGGTATTTTCAAGTCTCAGATGCTGTGTTTATCAGTCTCTGATGCTGTTTTTACCAGTCTCCGTTCCTGTGTTTAAAAGTCTCAGATGCTGTGGTTACGTATCAGATGCTGTGTTTACCAGATCAAATCCTGTGTTTCCCAGACTCAGATTCTGCACTTACCAGTGTCAGATGCTGCATTTACAAGTCTCGGATGCTGTGTTTCCCAGTCTAAGATGCATTGTTTCCCAGTCTCAGATGCTGTGCTTACACGATTCAGATGCTGTGTTTACATGTCTCAGATGTAGTGTTTAGGAGTCTCAGTTTCTGTGTTTACCACTCTCCGATGCTGTGTTTACGTCTCAGATGCTGTGTTTACCAGTCTCAGGTGTTGTGTTTAACAGACTCAGATGCTGTGTTTCCCTGTATCAGATGCTGTGTTTACCAGTCTCAGGTGTTGTGTTTAACAGACTCAGATACTGTGTTTCCCTGTCTCAGATGCTGTGTTTCCCTGTATCAGATGCTGTGTTTACATGTCTCAGTTCCTGCGTTTGCCAGTCTCATATGCCTTGTTTACCAGTCTCAGATCCTGCGTTTACAAGTCACAGATCCTCTGTTTACAAGTCTCAGATGCTGTATTTACAAGTCTCAGATGCTGTGTTTTCCAGTCTCAGATGCTGTGTTTAACAGACTCAGATGCTCTGTTCACCAGTCTCAGTTCCGTGTTTACCAGTGTCAGATGCTGTGTTTACAAGTGTCAGATGCTGTTTTTACCAGTCTCAGTTCCCGTGTTTACCAGTCTCAGCTGCTGTGGTTTCAAGTGTCAGATGCTGTGTTTACCAAACTCAGATGCTGTGTTTACGTCTCAGATGCTGTGTTTACCAGTCTCAGATGCTGTGTTACAAGTTTCAGATGCTGTTTTTACCAGTCTCAGTTCCCGTGTTTACCAGTCTCAGCTGCTGTGGTTTCAAGTGTCAGAAGCTGTGTTTACCAAACTCAGATGCTGTGTTTACGTGTCAGATACTGTCTTTCCCAGATCAGATGCTGTGTTTACAAGTGTCAGAAGCTGTGTTTACAAGTCTCAGACGCTGTGTTTCCCAGACTCAGATGCTGCATTTACCAGTGTCAGATGCTGCGTTTGCAAGTCTCGTAAGCTGTGCTTCCAAGTCTCAGATGCTGTGTTTACCCGACTCAGATGCTGTGTTTACAAGTCTCAGCTGATCTGTTTACCAATCTCAGATGCTGTGTTTATTAGACGCAGATGCTGTGTTTACAGGTCTCAGATGCTTTGTTTACTAGACCCAGATGCTGTGTTCGCAAGTCTCAGATGCTGTGTTTACCAGTCTCAGATGCTGTGTTTACCAGTCTCAGTTCCCGTGTTTACCAGCCTCAGATGCTGTGGTTACAAGTGTCAGATGCTGTGTTTACCAAACTCAGATGCTGTGTTTACCAAACTCAGATGCTGTGTTTACGTGTCAGATACTGTCTTTCCCAGATCAGATGCTGTGTTTACAAGTGTCAGAAGCTGTGTTTACAAGTCTCAGACGTTGTGTTTCCCAGACTCAGCTGCATTGTTTCACAGTCTCAGATGCTCTGCTTAACCGACTCAGATGCTGTGTTTACCAAACTCAGTTGCTGTGTTAACAGGTCTCATATGCTTTGTTTACTAGACCCATATGCTGTGTTTACCAGTCTCAGATGCTGTGTTTACCAGTCTCAGTTCCTGTGTTTACCAGTCTCAGATGCTGTGGTTACAAGTGTCAGATGCTGTGTTTACGTGTCAGATGCTGTCTTTCCCACATCAGATGCTGTGTTTACAAGTCTCAGACGCTGTGTTTCCCAGACTCAGATGCTGCATTTACCAGTGTCAGATGCTGCGTTTGCAAGTCTCGTAAGCTGAGCTTCCAAGTCTCAGATGCTGTGTTTACCCGACTCAGATGCTGTGTTTACAAGTCTCAGATGATCTGTTTACCAATCTCAGATGCTGTGTTTATTAGACGCAGATGCTGTGTTTACAGGTCTCAGATGCTTTGTTTACTAGACCCAGATGCTGTGTTCGCAAGTCTCTGATGCTGTGTTTACCAGTCTCAGATGCTGTGTTTAGCAGTCTCAGTTCCCGTGTTTACCAGTCTCAGATGCTGTGATTACAAGTGTCGGATGCTGTGTTTACCAAACTCAGATGCTGTGTTTACGTGTCAGATACTGTCTTTCCCAGATCAGATGCTGTGTTTACAAGTGTCAGAAGCTGTGTTTACAAGTCTTAGACACTGTGTTTCCCAGACTCAGATGCTGCATTTACCAGTGTCAGATGCTGTGTTTGCAAGTCTCGTAAACTGTGCTTCCAAGTCTCAGATGCTGTGTTTACCCGACTCAGATGCTGTGTTTACAAGTCTCAGATGATCTGTTTACCAATCTCAGATGCTGTGTTTATTAGACGCAGATGCTGTGTTTACAGGTCTCATATGCTTTGTTTACTAGACCCAGATGCTGTGGTTGCAAGTCTCAGATGGTGTGTTTACCAGTCTCAGATGCTGTGTTTACCAGTCTCAGATGCTGTGTTTACCAGTCTCAGATGCTGTTTTTACCAGTCTCCGTTCCTGTGTTTACCAGTCTAAGATGCTGTGGTTACAAGTGTCAGATGCTGTGTTTACGTGTCAGATGCTGTCTTTCCCAGATAAGATGCTGTGTTTACAAGTCTCAGAAGCTGTGTTTACCCGACTCAGATGCTGTGTTTAGAAGTCTCAGATGATCTGTTTACCAATCTCAGATGCTGTGTTTAACCGACTCTGATGCTGTGTTTACATGTCTCAGATGTAGTGTTTCCCAGTCTCAGTTTCTGTGTTTACCACTCTCAGATGCTGTGTTTACGTCTCAGATGCTGTGTTTACCAATCTCAGATGATGTGATTTACAGACTCAGATGCTGTGTTTGCAATTCTCATATGCTTTGTTTACTAGACCCAGATGCTGTGTTTGCAAGTCTCAGATGCTGTATTTACGTCTCAGATGCTGTGTTTACCAGTCTCAGATGCTGTGTTTACCAATCTCAGTTCCCGTGTTTACCAGTGTCAGATGCCGCGTTTACAAGTGTCAGTATGCTGTGTTTACAAGTGTCAGATGCTGTGTTTCCCAGTCTCAGAAGCTGTGTTTCCCAGTCTCATATGTTGCGTTTCCCAGTCTCCGATGCTGTGTTTTCCTGTCTCAGATGCTGTGTTTACAAATATTAGATGCTGTGTTTACATGTCTCAGTTCCTGTGTTTACAAGTCTCTGATCCTGTGTTTACATTTCAGATGTGGTATTTTCAAGTCTCAGATGCTGTGTTTATCAGTCTCTGATGCTGTTTTTACCAGTCTCCGTTCCTGTGTTTAAAAGTCTCAGATGCTGTGGTTACGTATCAGATGCTGTGTTTACCAGATCAAATCCTGTGTTTCCCAGACTCAGATTCTGCACTTACCAGTGTCAGATGCTGCATTTACAAGTCTCGGATGCTGTGTTTCCCAGTCTAAGATGCATTGTTTCCCAGTCTCAGATGCTGTGCTTACACGATTCAGATGCTGTGTTTACATGTCTCAGATGTAGTGTTTAGGAGTCTCAGTTTCTGTGTTTACCACTCTCCGATGCTGTGTTTACGTCTCAGATGCTGTGTTTACCAGTCTCAGGTGTTGTGTTTAACAGACTCAGATGCTGTGTTTCCCTGTATCAGATGCTGTGTTTACCAGTCTCAGGTGTTGTGTTTAACAGACTCAGATACTGTGTTTCCCTGTCTCAGATGCTGTGTTTCCCTGTATCAGATGCTGTGTTTACATGTCTCAGTTCCTGCGTTTGCCAGTCTCATATGCTTTGTTTACCAGTCTCAGATCCTGCGTTTACAAGTCACAGATCCTCTGTTTACAAGTCTCAGATGCTGTATTTACAAGTCTCAGATGCTGTGTTTTCCAGTCTCAGATGCTGTGTTTAACAGACTCAGATGCTCTGTTCACCAGTCTCAGTTCCGTGTTTACCAGTGTCAGATGCTGTGTTTACAAGTGTCAGATGCTGTTTTTACCAGTCTCAGTTCCCGTGTTTACCAGTCTCAGCTGCTGTGGTTTCAAGTGTCAGATGCTGTGTTTACCAAACTCAGATGCTGTGTTTACGTCTCAGATGCTGTGTTTACCAGTCTCAGATGCTGTGTTATAAGTTTCAGATGCTGTTTTTACCAGTCTCAGTTCCCGTGTTTACCAGTCTCAGCTGCTGTGGTTTCAAGTGTCAGAATCTGTGTTTACCAAACTCAGATGCTGTGTTTACGTGTCAGATACTGTCTTTCCCAGATCAGATGCTGTGTTTACAAGTGTCAGAAGCTGTGTTTACAAGTCTCAGACGCTGTGTTTCCCAGACTCAGATGCTGTGTTTACAAGTCTCAGCTGATCTGTTTACCAATCTCAGATGCTGTGTTTATTAGACGCAGATGCTGTGTTTACAGGTCTCAGATGCTTTGTTTACTAGACCCAGATGCTGTGTTTGCAAGTCTCTGATGCTGTGTTTACCAGTCTCAGATGCTGTGTTTACCAGTCTCAGTTCCCGTGTTTACCAGCCTCAGATGCTGTGGTTACAAGTGTCAGATGCTGTGTTTACCAAACTCAGATGCTGTGTTTACCAAACTCAGATGCTGTGTTTACGTGTCAGATACTGTCTTTCCCAGATCAGATGCTGTGTTTACAAGTGTCAGAAGCTGTGTTTACAAGTCTCAGACGTTGTGTTTCCCAGACTCAGCTGCATTGTTTCACAGTCTCAGATGCTCTGCTTAACCGACTCAGATGCTGTGTTTACCAAACTCAGTTGCTGTGTTAACAGGTCTCATATGCTTTGTTTACTAGACCCATATGCTGTGTTTACCAGTCTCAGATGCTGTGTTTACCAGTCTCAGTTCCTGTGTTTACCAGTCTCAGATGCTGTGGTTACAAGTGTCAGATGCTGTGTTTACGTGTCAGATGCTGTCTTTCCCACATCAGATGCTGTGTTTACAAGTCTCAGACGCTGTGTTTCCCAGACTCAGATGCTGCATTTACCAGTGTCAGATGCTGCGTTTGCAAGTCTCGTAAGCTGTGCTTCCAAGTCTCAGATGCTGTGTTTACCCGACTCATATGCTGTGTTTACAAGTCTCAGTTGATCTGTTTACCAATCTCAGATGCTGTGTTTATTAGACGCAGATGCTGTGTTTACAGGTCTCAGATGCTTTGTTTACTAGACCCAGATGCTGTGTTTGCAAGTCTCTGATGCTGTGTTTACCAGTCTCAGATGCTGTGTTTAGCAGTCTCAGTTCCCGTGTTTACCAGTCTCAGATGCTGTGGTTACAAGTGTCAGATGCTGTGTTTACCAAACTCAGATGCTGTGTTTACGTGTCAGATACTGTCTTTCCCAGATCAGATGCTGTGTTTACAAGTGTCAGAAGCTGTGTTTACAAGTCTCAGACACTGTGTTTCCCAGACTCAGATGCTGCATTTACCAGTGTCAGATGCTGCGTTTGCAAGTCTCGTAAACTGTGCTTCCAAGTCTCAGATGCTGTGTTTACCCGACTCAGATGCTGTGTTTACAAGTCTCAGATGATCTGTTTACCAATCTCAGATGCTGTGTTTATTAGACGCAGATGCTGTGTTTACAGGTCTCAGATGCTTTGTTTACTAGACCCAGATGCTGTGTTCGCAAGTCTCTGATGCTGTGTTTACCAGTCTCAGATGCTGTGTTTAGCAGTCTCAGTTCCCGTGTTTACCAGTCTCAGATGCTGTGATTACAAGTCTCAGAAGCTGTGTTTACAAGTCTCAGACGCTGTGTTTCCCAGACTCAGATGCTGCATTTACCAGTGTCAAATGATGCATTTGCAAGTCTCGGAGGCTGTGCTTCCAAGTCTCAGATGCTGTGTTTACCCGACTCAGATGCTGTGTTTACAAGTCTCAGATGCTGTGTTTACCCGACTCAGATGCTGTGTTTACAAGTCTCAGATGCTTTGTTTACTAGACCCAGATGCTGTGTTCGCAAGTCTCTGATGCTGTGTTTACCAGTCTCAGATGCTGTGTTTAGCAGTCTCAGTTCCCGTGTTTACCAGTCTCAGATGCTGTGGTTACAAGTGTCAGTTGCTGTGTTTACCAAATTCAGATGCTGTGTTTACGTGTCAGATACTGTCTTTCCCAGATCAGATGCTGTGTTTACAAGTGTCAGAAGCTGTGTTTACAAGTCTCAGACATTGTGTTTCCCAGACTCAGCTGTATTGTTTCACAGTCTCAGATGCTCTGCTTAACCGACTCAGATGTTGTGTTTACCAAACTCAGTTGCTGTGTTTACCAGTCTCAGATGCTGTGTTTACCAGTCTCAGTTCCTGTGTTTACCAGTCTCAGATGCTGTGGTTACAAGTGTCAAATGCTGTGTTTACGTGTCAGATGCTGTGTTTACAAGTCTCAGACGCTGTGTTTCCCAGACTCAGATGCTGCATTTACCGGTGTCAGATGCTGCGTTTGCAAGTCTCGTAAGCTGTGCTTCCAAGTCTCAGATGCTGTGTTTACCCGACTCAGATGCTGTGTTTACAAGTCTCAGTTGATCTGTTTACCAATCTCAGATGCTGTGTTTATTAGACGCAGATGCTGTGTTTACAGGTCTCAGATGCTTTGTTTACTAGACCCAGATGCTGTGTTTGCAAGTCTCTGATGCTGTGTTTACCAGTCTCAGATGCTGTGTTTACCTGTCTCAGTTCCCGTGTTTACCAGTCTCAGATGCTGTGGTTACAAGTGTCAGATGCTGTGTTTACCAAACTCAGATGCTGTGTTTACGTGTCAGATACTGTCTTTCCCAGATCAGATGCTGTGTTTACAAGTGTCAGAAGCTGTGTTTACAAGTCTCAGACGTTGTGTTTCCCAGACTCAGATGCTGCATTTACCAGTGTCAAATGATGCATTTGCAAGTCTCGGAGGCTGTGCTTCCAAGTCTCAGATGCTGTGTTTACAAGTCTCAGATGTAGTGTTTACCCGACTCAGATGCTGTGTTTACAAGTCTCAGATGTAGTGTTTACCAGCCTCAGTTTCTGTGAATACCACTTCAGATGCTGTGTTTACGTCTCAGATGCTGTGTTTACCAGTCTCAGATGCTTTGTTTACCAATCTCAGATACTGTGTTTACCAGTCTCAGATGCTGTGTTTAACAGACGCAGATGCTCTGTTCACCAGTCTCAGATGCTTTGTTTACCAATCTCAGATGCTGTGTTTAACAGACTCAGATGCTGTGTTTACAGGTCTCATATGCTTTGTTTACTAGACCCAGATGCTGTGGTTGCAAGTCTCAGATGGTGTGTTTACCAGTCTCAGATGCTGTGTTTACCAGTCTCAGATGCTGTGTTTACCAGTCTCCGTTCCTGTGTTTACCAGTCTAAGATGCTGTGGTTACAAGTGTCAGATGCTGTGTTTACGTGTCAGATGCTGTCTTTCCCAGATAAGATGCTGTGCTTCCAAGTCTCAGATGCTGTGTTTACCCGACTCAGATGCTGTGTTTAGAAGTCTCAGATGATCTGTTTACCAATCTCAGATGCTGTGTTTAACCGACTCTGATGCTGTGTTTACATGTCTCAGATGTAGTGTTTCCCAGTCTCAGTTTCTGTGTTTACCACTCTCAGATGCTGTGTTTACGTCTCAGATGCTGTGTTTACCAGTCTCAGATGCTGTGTTTAACAGACTCAGATGCTGTGTTTACCAATCTCAGATGATGATTTGTTACCAAACTCAGATGCTGTGTTTACAGGTCTCAGATGCTGTGATTATCAGTCTGTGATGCTGTGTTTGCAAGTCTCTGATGCTGTGTTTACCAGTCTCAGATGCTGTGTTTACCAGTCTCAGTTCCCGTGTTTACCAGTCTCAGATGCTGTGGTTACAAGTGTGAGGTGCTGTGTTTACCAAACTCAGATGCTGTGCTTGCGTGTCAGATGCTGTCCTTCCCAGATCAGATGTTGTGTTTACCAGTCTCAGAATCTGTGTTTACAAGTCTCTGACGTTGTGTTTCCCAGACTC
Source organism: Mobula birostris (assembly GCF_030028105.1). NCBI lineage: Eukaryota > Metazoa > Chordata > Chondrichthyes > Myliobatiformes > Myliobatidae > Mobula > Mobula birostris. The sequence goes on from NC_092379.1 coordinate 57,997,386, forward strand.
AGATGCTGCATTTACCAGTGTCAGAAGCTGTGTTTGCAAGTCTCAGAATCTGTGTTTCCCACTCTCATATGCTGCCTTTCCAGGACTTAGATTCTGTGTTTCCAGTGTCAGAAGCTGCATTTACAAGTCTCAGATGCTGTGTTTCCCAGTGTCAGATGCATTGTTTCACAGTCTCAGATGCTGAGCTTACACGACTCAGATGCTGTGTTTACATGTCTCATATGTAGTGTTTACCAGTTTCAGTTTCTGTGTTTACCACTCTCAGATGCTGTGTTTACGTCTGAGATGCTGTGTTTACCAGTCTCAGATGCTCTGTTTAACAGACTCAGAAGCTGTGTTTACCAATCCCAGATGCTGTGTTTCCCAGTCTCAGATGCTGTGTTTTCCTGTCTCAGATGCTGTGTTTACAAATATCAGATGCTGTGTTTACAAATATCAGATACTGTGTTTACATGTCTCAGTTCCTGTGTTTACCAGTCTCAGGTGCTTTGTTTACCAGTCTTAGATCCTGTGTTTACAATTTCAGATGCGGTATTTTCAAGTCTCAGATGCTGTGTTTACCAGTCTCAGATGCTGTGGTTACATGTCAGATACTGTCTTTCCCAGATCAAATCCTGTGTTTCCCAGACTCAGATTCTGTATTTACCAGTGTCAGATGCTGCATTTACAAGTCTCGGATGCTGTGTTTCCCAGTCTCAGATGCATTGTTTCACAGTCTCAGATGCTGTGCTTACACGACTCAGATGCTGTGTTTACATGTCTCAGATGGTGTGTTTACCAGTCTCAGTTTCTGTGTTTACCACTCTCCGATGCTGTGTTTCCCAGTCTCAGAAGCTATGTTTCTCAGTCTCAGAAGCTGTGTTTCCCAGTCTCATATGCTACATTTCCAGGACTCAGAGTCTGCGTTTACCAGTGTCAGAAGCTGCGTTTGCAAGTCTCGGATGCTGTGTTTCCCAGTCTCAGATGCATTGTTTCACAGCCTTGGATGCTGTGCTTATCCGACTCAGATGCTGTGTTTACTAGTCTCAATGTAGTGTTTACCAGTCTCAGTTTCTGTGTTTACCACTCTCAGATGCTGTGTTTACGTCTGAGATGCTGTGTTTACCAGTCTCAGATGCTCTGTTTAACAGTCTCAGTTGATGTGTTTACCAATCCCAGAAGCTGTGTTTAATAGACGGAGATGCTGTGTTTACAGGTCTCAGATGCTTTATTTACTAGACCCAGATGCTGTGTTCACAAATCTCAGATGCTGTGTTTACCAGTCTCAGTTCCGCTGTTTACCAGTGTCAGATGCTGTGTTTACAAGTGTCTGTATGCTAAGTTTAGAAGTGTCAGATGCTGTGTTTCCCAGTCTCTGATGTTGTGTTTCCCACTCTCAGAAGCTGTGTTTCCCAGTCTCATATGCTGCATTTCCAGGACTCAGAGTCTGCGTTTACCAGCGTCAGAAACTGCGTTTACAAGTCTCGGATGCTGTGTTTCCCAGCCTCAGATGCATTGTTTCACAGCTTCGGATGCTGTGCTTACCCGACTGAGATGTAGTGTTTACCAGTCTCAGTTTCTGTGCTTACCACTCTCAGATGCTGCGTTTACGTCTGAGATGCTGTATTTACCAGTCTCAGATGCTCTGTTTAACAGACTCAGATGCTGTGTTTACCAATCTCAGATGCTGTGTTTAATAGACGCAGATGCTGTGTTTACAGGTCTCAGATGCTTTGTTTACTAGACCCAGATGCTGTGTTCGCAAGTCTCAGATGCTGTGTTTACCAGTCTCAGATGCTGTGTTTACCAGTCTCAGTTCCCGTGTTTACCAGTCTCAGATGCTGTGGTTACAAGTGTCAGAAACTCTGTTTACAAGTCTCAGACGCTGTGTTTCCCAGACTCAGATGCAGAATTTACCAGTGTCAGATGCTGCGTTTGCAAGTCTCGGAGGCTGTGCTTCCAAGTCTCAGATGCTGTGTTTACAAGTCTCAGATGTAGTGTTTACCCGACTCAGATGCTGTGTTTACAAGTCTCAGATGTAGTGTTTACCAGCCTCAGTTTCTGTGAATACCACTTCAGATGCTGTGTTTACGTCTCAGATGCTTTGTTTACCAATCTCAGATACTGTGTTTACCAGTCTCAGATGCTGTGTTTAACAGACGCAGATGCTCTGTTCACCAGTCTCAGATGCTTTGTTTACCAATCTCAGATGCTGTGTTTAACAGACTCAGATGCTGTGTTTACCAGTCTCAGATGCTTTGTTTACCAATCTCAGATGCTGTGTTTAACAGACTCAGATGCTGTGTTTACAGGTCTCATATGCTTTGTTTACTAGACCCAGATGCTGTGGTTGCAAGTCTCAGATGGTGTGTTTACCAGTCTCAGATGCTGTGTTTACCAGTCTCAGATGCTGTGTTTACCAGTCTCCGTTCCTGTGTTTACCAGTCTAAGATGCTGTGGTTACAAGTGTCAGATGCTGTGTTTACGTGTCAGATGCTGTCTTTCCCAGATAAGATGCTGTGCTTCCAAGTCTCAGATGCTGTGTTTACCCGACTCAGATGCTGTGTTTAGAAGTCTCAGATGATCTGTTTACCAATCTCAGATGCTGTGTTTAACCGACTCTGATGCTGTGTTTACATGTCTCAGATGTAGTGTTTCCCAGTCTCAGTTTCTGTGTTTACCACTCTCAGATGCTGTGTTTACGTCTCAGATGCTGTGTTTACCAGTCTCAGATGCTGTGTTTAACAGACTCAGATGCTGTGTTTACCAATCTCAGATGATGATTTGTTACCAAACTCAGATGCTGTGTTTACAGGTCTCAGATGCTGTGATTATCAGTCTGTGATGCTGTGTTTGCAAGTCTCTGATGCTGTGTTTACCAGTCTCAGATGCTGTGTTTACCAGTCTCAGTTCCCGTGTTTACCAGTCTCAGATGCTGTGGTTACAAGTGTGAGGTGCTGTGTTTACCAAACTCAGATGCTGTGCTTGCGTGTCAGATGCTGTCCTTCCCAGATCAGATGTTGTGTTTACCAGTCTCAGAATCTGTGTTTACAAGTCTCTGACGTTGTGTTTCCCAGACTCAGATGCTGCATTTACCAGTGTCAGAAGCTGTGTTTGCAAGTCTCAGAATCTGTGTTTCCCACTCTCATATGCTGCCTTTCCAGGACTTAGATTCTGTGTTTCCAGTGTCAGAAGCTGCATTTACAAGTCTCAGATGCTGTGTTTCCCAGTGTCAGATGCATTGTTTCACAGTCTCAGATGCTGAGCTTACACGACTCAGATGCTGTGTTTACATGTCTCATATGTAGTGTTTACCAGTTTCAGTTTCTGTGTTTACCACTCTCAGATGCTGTGTTTACGTCTGAGATGCTGTGTTTACCAGTCTCAGATGCTCTGTTTAACAGACTCAGAAGCTGTGTTTACCAATCCCAGATGCTGTGTTTCCCAGTCTCAGATGCTGTGTTTTCCTGTCTCAGATGCTGTGTTTACAAATATCAGATGCTGTGTTTACAAATATCAGATACTGTGTTTACATGTCTCAGTTCCTGTGTTTACCAGTCTCAGGTGCTTTGTTTACCAGTCTTAGATCCTGTGTTTACAATTTCAGATGCGGTATTTTCAAGTCTCAGATGCTGTGTTTACCAGTCTCAGATGCTGTGGTTACATGTCAGATACTGTCTTTCCCAGATCAAATCCTGTGTTTCCCAGACTCAGATTCTGTATTTACCAGTGTCAGATGCTGCATTTACAAGTCTCGGATGCTGTGTTTCCCAGTCTCAGATGCATTGTTTCACAGTCTCAGATGCTGTGCTTACACGACTCAGATGCTGTGTTTACATGTCTCAGATGGTGTGTTTACCAGTCTCAGTTTCTGTGTTTACCACTCTCCGATGCTGTGTTTCCCAGTCTCAGAAGCTATGTTTCTCAGTCTCAGAAGCTGTGTTTCCCAGTCTCATATGCTACATTTCCAGGACTCAGAGTCTGCGTTTACCAGTGTCAGAAGCTGCGTTTGCAAGTCTCGGATGCTGTGTTTCCCAGTCTCAGATGCATTGTTTCACAGCCTTGGATGCTGTGCTTATCCGACTCAGATGCTGTGTTTACTAGTCTCAATGTAGTGTTTACCAGTCTCAGTTTCTGTGTTTACCACTCTCAGATGCTGTGTTTACGTCTGAGATGCTGTGTTTACCAGTCTCAGATGCTCTGTTTAACAGTCTCAGTTGATGTGTTTACCAATCCCAGAAGCTGTGTTTAATAGACGGAGATGCTGTGTTTACAGGTCTCAGATGCTTTATTTACTAGACCCAGATGCTGTGTTCACAAATCTCAGATGCTGTGTTTACCAGTCTCAGTTCCGCTGTTTACCAGTGTCAGATGCTGTGTTTACAAGTGTCTGTATGCTAAGTTTAGAAGTGTCAGATGCTGTGTTTCCCAGTCTCTGATGTTGTGTTTCCCACTCTCAGAAGCTGTGTTTCCCAGTCTCATATGCTGCATTTCCAGGACTCAGAGTCTGCGTTTACCAGCGTCAGAAACTGCGTTTACAAGTCTCGGATGCTGTGTTTCCCAGCCTCAGATGCATTGTTTCACAGCTTCGGATGCTGTGCTTACCCGACTGAGATGTAGTGTTTACCAGTCTCAGTTTCTGTGCTTACCACTCTCAGATGCTGCGTTTACATCTGAGATGCTGTATTTACCAGTCTCAGATGCTCTGTTTAACAGACTCAGATGCTGTGTTTACCAATCTCAGATGCTGTGTTTAATAGACGCAGATGCTGTGTTTACAGGTCTCAGATGCTTTGTTTACTAGACCCAGATGCTGTGTTCGCAAGTCTCAGATGCTGTGTTTACCAGTCTCTGATGCTGTGTTTACCAGTCTCAGTTCCCGTGTTTACCAGTCTCAGATGCTGTGGTTACAAGTGTCAGATACTGTGTTTACCAAACTCAGATGCTGATTTACGTGTCAGATGCTGTCTTTCCCAGATCAGATGCTGTGTTTACAAGTGTCAGAAACTCTGTTTACAAGTCTCAGACGCTGTGTTTCCCAGACTCAGATGCAGAATTTACCAGTGTCAGATGCTGCGTTTGCAAGTCTCGGAAGCTGTGCTTCCCAGTCTCAAATGCTGTGTTTACCCGACTCAGATGCTGTGTTTACGTCACAGATGCCGTATTTACCAGTCTCAGATGCTGTGTTTACCAGTCTCAGTTCCCGTGTTTACCAGTCTCAGATGCTGTGGTTACAAGTGTCAGATGCTGTGTTTACCAAACTCAGATGCTGTGTTTACGTGTCAGATACTGTCTTTCCCAGATCAGATGCTGTGTTTACAAGTGTCAGAAGCTGTGTTTACAAGTCTCAGACGTTGTGTTTCCCAGACTCAGCTGCATTGTTTCCCAGTCTCAGATGCTCTGCTTAACCGACTCAGATGCTGTGTTTACCAAACTCAGTTGCTGTGTTTACAGGTCTCAGATGCTGTGGTTACAAGTGTCAGATGCTGTGTTCACGTGTCAGATGCTGTCTTCCCCACATCAGATGCTGTGTTTACAAGTCTCAGACGCTGTGTTTACCAGTCTCAGATGCTGTGTTTACCAGTCTCAGTTCCCGTGTTTACCAGTCTCAGATGCTGTGGTTACAAGTGTCGGATACTGTGTTCACGTGTCAGATGCTGTCTTCCCCACATCAGATGCTGTGTTTACAAGTCTCAGAAGCTGGGTTTACAAGTTTCAGACGCTGTGTTTCCCAGACTCAGATGCTGCATTTACCAGTGTCAAATGCTGCATTTGCAAGTCTCGGAGGCTGTGCTTCCAAGTCTCAGATGCTGTGTTTACCCGACTCAGATGCTGTGTTTACAAGTCTCAGATGTAGTGTTTACCCGACTCAGATGCTGTGTTTACGTCTCAGATACTGTGTTTACCAGTCTCAGATGCTGTGTTTAACAGACTCAGATGCTGTGTTTACAGGTCTCAGATGCTTTGTTTACTAGACCCAGATGCTGTGTTTGCCAGTCTCAGTTCCCGTGTTTACCAGTCTCAGGTGCTGTGATTACAAATGTCAGATGCTGTGTTTACCAAACTCAGATGCTGTGTTTACGTGTCAGATGCTGTGGTTACAAGTGTCAGATGCTGTGTTTACGTGTCAGATGCTGTCTTTCCCAGATAAGATGCTGTGTTTACAAGTCTCAGAAGCTGTGTTTACCCGACTCAGATGCTGTGTTTACAAGTCTCAGATACTTTCTTTACCAATCTCAGATGCTGTGTTTAACCGACTCTGATGCTGTGTTTACAGGTCTCAGGTATAGTGTTTCCCAGTCTCAGTTTCTGTGTTTACCACTCTCAGATGCTGTGTTTACGTCTCAGATGCTGTGTTTAACAGACTCAGATACTGTGTTTACCAATCTCAGATGATGTGTTTACCAAACTCAGATGTTGTGTTTACAGGTCTCAGATGCTGTGATTATCAGTCTGTGATGCTGTGTTTCCCAGTCTCAGATGCTGTGTTTCCAGTCTCAGTTCCCGTGTTTACCAGTCTCAGTTCCCGTGTTTACCAGTCTCAGATGCTGTGGTTACAAGTGTCAGGTGCTGTGTTTAGCAAACTCAGATGCTGTGCTTGCGTGTCAGATGCTGTCCTTCCCAGATCAGATGTTGTGTTTACCAGTCTCAGAATCTGTGTTTACAAGTCTCTGACGCTGTGTTTCCCAGACTCAGATGCTACATTTACCAGTGTCAGATGCTGTGTTTGCAAGTCTCAGAATCTGTGTTTCCCACTCTCATATGCTGCCTTTCCAGGACTTAGATTCTGCGTTTACCAGTGTCAGATGCTGCATTTGCAAGTCTCAGATGCTGTGTTTCCCAGTGTCAGATGCATTGTTTCACAGTCTCAGATGCTGAGCTTACACGACTCAGATGCTGTGTTTACATGTCTCATATGTATTGTTTACCAGTTTCAGTTTCTGTGTTTACCACTCTCAGATGCTGTGTTTACGTCTGAGATGCTGTGTTTACCAGTCTCAGATGCTCTGTTTAACAGACTCAGAAGCTGTGTTTACCAATCCCAGATGCTGTGTTTCCCAGTCTCAGATGCTGTGTTTTCCTGTCTCAGATGCTGTGTTTACAAATATCAGATGCTGTGTTTACAAATATCAGATACTGTGTTTACATGTCTCAGTTCCTGTGTTTACCAGTCTCAGGTGCTTTGTTTACCAGTCTCAGATCCTGTGTTTACAATTTCAGATGCGGTATTTTCAAGTCTCAGATGCTGTGTTTACCAGTCTCAGATGCTGTTTTTACCAGTCTCCGTTTCTGTGTTTAAAAGTCTCAGATGCTGTGGTTACATGTCAGATACTGTCTTTCCCAGATCAAATCCTGTGTTTCCCAGACTCAGATTCTGTATTTACCAGTGTCAGATGCTGCATTTACAAGTCTCGGATGCTGTGTTTCCCAGTCTCAGATGCATTGTTTCACAGTCTCAGATGCTGTGCTTACACGACTCAGATGCTGTGTTTACATGTCTCAGATGGTGTGTTTACCAGTCTCAGTTTCTGTGTTTACCACTCTCCGATGCTGTGTTTCCCAGTCTCAGAAGCTATGTTTCTCAGTCTCAGAAGCTGTGTTTCCCAGTCTCATATGCTACATTTCCAGGACTCAGAGTCTGCATTTACCAGTGTCAGAAGCTGCGTTTGCAAGTCTTGGATGCTGTGTTTCCCAGTCTCAGATGCATTGTTTCACAGCCTTGGATGCTGTGCTTATCCGACTCAGATGCTGTGTTTACAAATCTCAGATGTAGTGTTTACCAGTCTCAGTTTCTGTGTTTACCACTCTCAGATGCTGTGTTTACATCTGAGATGCTGTGTTTACCAGTCTCAGATGCTCTGTTTAACAGTCTCAGTTGATGTGTTTACCAATCCCAGATGGTGTGTTTAATAGACGCAGATGCTGTGTTTACAGGTCTCAGATGCTTTGTTTACTAGACCCAGATGCTGTGTTCACAAATCTCAGATGCTGTGTTTACAAGTCTTAGATGCTGTGATTATCAGTCTGTGATGCTGTGTTTGCAAGTCTCTGATGCTGTGTTTACCAGTCTCAGATGCTGTGGTTACAAGTGTCAGATGCTGTGTTTTCCAGTCTCAGATGCTGTGTTTAACAGACTCTGATGCTCTGTTCACCAGGCTCAGATGCTGTGTTTACCAGTCTCAGATGCTGTGTTTACCAGTCTCAGATGCTTTGTTTACCAGTCTCAGATGCTGTGTTTACCAGTCTCAGATGCTGTGTTTACCAGTCTCAGATGCTTTGTTTACCAATCTCAGATACTGTGTTTAACAGACTCAGATGCTGTGTTTACCAGTCTCAGTTCCGCTGTTTACCAGTGTCAGATGCTGTGTTTACAAGTGTCTGTATGCTAAGTTTAGAAGTGTCAGATGCTGTGTTTCCCAGTCTCTGATGTTGAGTTTCCCACTCTCAGAAGCTGTGTTTCCCAGTCTCATATGCCGCATTTCCAGGACTCAGAGTCTGCGTTTACCAGCGTCAGAAACTGCGTTTACAAGTCTCGGATGCTGTGTTTCCCAGCCTCAGATGCATTGTTTCACAGCTTCGGATGCTGTGCTTACCCGACTGAGATGTAGTGTTTACCAGTCTCAGTTTCTGTGCTTACCACTCTCAGATGCTGCGTTTACGTCTGAGATGCTGTATTTACCAGTCTCAGATGCTCTGTTTAACAGACTCAGATGCTGTGTTTACCAATCTCAGATGCTGTGTTTAATAGACGCAGATGCTGTGTTTACAGGTCTCAGATGCTTTGTTTACTAGACCCAGATGCTGTGTTCGCAAGTCTCAGATGCTGTGTTTACCAGTCTCTGATGCTGTGTTTACCAGTCTCAGTTCCCGTGTTTACCAGTCTCAGATGCTGTGGTTACAAGTGTCAGATACTGTGTTTACCAAACTCAGATGCTGATTTACGTGTCAGATGCTGTCTTTCCCAGATCAGATGCTGTGTTTACAAGTGTCAGAAACTCTGTTTACAAGTCTCAGACGCTGTGTTTCCCAGACTCAGATGTAGAATTTACCAGTGTCAGATGCTGCGTTTGCAAGTCTCGGAAGCTGTGTTTCCCAGTCTCAAATGCTGTGTTTACCCGACTCAGATGCTGTGTTTACGTCACAGATGCTGTATTTACCAGTCTCAGATGCTGTGTTTAACAGACTCAGATGCTCTGTTCACCAGTCTCAGATGCTGTGTTTACCAGTTCTCAGATGCTTTGTTTACCAATCTCAGGTGCTGTGTTTAACAGACTCAGATGCTGTGTTTACCAGTTTCAGTTCCCGTGTTTATCAGAGTCAGGTGCTGTGTTTACATGTCTCAGATGTAGTGTTTTCCAGTCTCAGTTTCTGTGTTTACCACTCTCAGATGCTGTGTTTACATCTGAGATGCTGTGTTTACCAGTCTCAGATGCTGTGTTTAACAGTCTCAGTTGATGTGTTTACCAATCTGAGATGCTCTGTTTAATAGACACAGATGCTGTGTTTACAGGTCTCAGATGCTTTGTTTACTAGACCCAGATGTGGTGTTCACAAGTCTCAGATGCTGTGTTTACCAGTCTCTGTTCCCATGTTTACCAGTCCCACATGCTGTGTTGACCAATCTCAGATGCTTTGTTTTACAGTCTCAGATGCTGTGTTTACAATCTCAGATGTAGTGTTTACCAGTCTCAGTTTCTGTGAATACCACTCTCAGATGCTGTGTTTACGTCTCAGATGCTGTGTTTACGTCTCAGATGCTGTGTTTACCAGTCTCAGATGCTATGTTTAACAGACTCAGATGTTCTGTTCACCAGTCTCAGATGCTGTGTTTAACAGACTCAGATGCTGTGTTTACCAGTCTCAGTTACCGTGTTTACCAGTGTCAGATGCTGTGTTTACCAGTCTCAGTTACCGTGTTTACCAGTGTCAGATGTTGTGTTTACCAGCGTCAGATGCTGTGTTTCCCAGTCTCAGAAGCTGTGTTTCCCAGTCTCACAAGCTGTGTTTCCCAGTTTCATATACTGCGTTTCCAGGACTCAGAGTCTGCGTTTACCAGTGTCAGAAGCTGCGTTTCCCAGTCTCAGATGCATTGCTTCACAGTCTCAGATGCTGTGCTTACCCGACTCAGATGCTGTGTTTACAAGTCTCAGATGTAGTGTTTACCAGTCTCAGTTTCTGTGTTTATCACTCTCAGATGCTGTGTTTACATCTGAGATGCTGTGTCTACCAGTCTCAGATGCTGTGTTTAACAGACTCAGATGCTGTGTTTAACAGACTCAGATGCTGTGTTTACCAGTCTCAGATGCTGTGCTTAACAGACTCAGATGCTGTGTTTACCAGTCTCAGAGGCTGTGTTTACCAATCTCACATGCTGTGTTTAACAGACTCAGATGCTGTGTTTACAGGTCTCAGATGCTTTGTTTACTAGGCCCAGATGCTGTGTTTGCAAGTCTCTGATGCTGTGTTTACCAGTCTCAGATGCTGTGTTTACCAGTCTCAGTTCCCATGTTTACTGTGTCAGATGCTGTGTTCGCAAGTGTCAGTATGCTGTGTTTACAGGTCTCAGATGCTCTGTTTCCCAGTCTCAGATACTTTGTTTCACAGTCTCAGATGCTGTGTTTACCAGTCCCACATGCTGTGTTGACCAATCTCAGATGCTGTGTTTACGTGTCAGATGCTGTCTTTCACAGATCAGATGCTGTGTTTACAAGTCTCAGATGCTGTGTTTCCCAGTCTCAGATGCTTTGTTTCACAGTCTCAGATGCTGTGTTTACCGGACTCAGATGCTGTGTTTACCAGTCTCAGATGTAGTGTTTACCAGTCTTAGTTTCTGTGAATACCACTCTCAGATGCTGTGTTTACCAGTCTCAGATGCTGTGTTTAACAGACTCAGATGCTCTGTTCACCAGTCTCAGATGCTTTGTTTACCAATCTCAGGTGCTGTGTTTCCCAGTCTCAGAAGCTGTGTTTCCCAGTCTCATATGTTGCGTTTCCAGGACTCAGAGTCTGCATTTACCAGTGTCAGAAGCTGCGTTTACAAGTGTCGGATGCTGTGTTGCCCAGTCTCAGATGCTGTGTTTCACAGTCTCGGATGCTGTGTTTACCCGACTCAGATGCTGTGTTTACATGTCTCAGATGTAGTGTTTACCAGTCTCAGCTTCTGTGTTTTCCACTCTCAGATGCTCTGTTTACGTCTGAGATGCTGTGTTTACCAGTCTCAGATGCTGTGGTTAGAAGTGTCAGACGCTGTGTTTACCAGTCTCAAATGTTGTGCTTAGCAGTCTCAGATGCTGTGTTTACCAGTCTCCGTTCCCATGTTTACCAGTCCCACATGCTGTGTTGACCAATCTCAGATGCTTTGTTTTACAGTCTCAGATGCTGTGTTTACAATCTCAGATGTAGTGTTTACCAGTCTCAGTTTCTGTGAATACCACTCTCAGATGTTGTGTTTACCAGTCTCAGATGCTGTGTTTACGTCTCAGATGCTGTGTTTACCAGTCTCAGATGCTGTGTTTACGTTTCAGATGCTGTGTTTACCAGTCTCAGATGCTGTGTTTACATCTCAGATGCTGTGTTTACCAATTTCAGATGCTGTGTTTACGTGTCAGATGCTGTGTTTACGTCTCAGATGCTGTGTTTACCTGTCTCAGATGCTGTGTTTACCACTCCTCGTTCCTGTGTTTAACAGTCTCAGATGCTGTGTTTACGTGTCAGATGCTGTCTTTCACAGATCAGATGCTGTGTTTTACAGTCTCAGATGCTGTGCTTACCAGTCTCAGATGCTGTGTTTACCAGTCTCAGATGCTGTGTTTACGTGTCAGATGCTGTCTTTCCCAGATCAGATGCTGTGTTTACAAGTCGCAGAAGCTGTGTTTACTAGTCTCAAATGCTGAGTTTCCCAGACTCAGATGCTGCATTTAGCAGTGTCAGATGCTGCGTTTAAAAGTGTCAGATGCTATGTTTACCAACTCAGATGCTGTGTTTATGTGTCAGATGCTGTCTTTCCCAGATCAGATGCTGTGTTTACAAGTCTCAGAAGCTGTGTTTACAAGTCTCAGACGCTGTGTTTCCCAGACTTAGATGCTGCATTTACCAGAGTCAGATGCTGCATTTGCAAGTCTCGGAAGCTGTGCTTCCCAGTCTCAGATGTCTTTTTTCACAGTCTCAGATGCTGTGTTTACCTGACTTAGATGCTGTGTTCACTAGTCTCAGATGCTGTGTTTACCAGTCTCAGATGCTGTGTTTACCAGTCTCAGATGCTGTGTTTACCAGTCTCAGATGCCGTGTTTACCAGCCTCAGATGCAGTGTTTACCACTCTCAGATGCTGTGTTTACCAGTCTCAGATGCTGTGTTTCCCGCTCTCAGATACTGTGTTTCCCAACCACAGATGCTGTGTTTTCCAGTCTCAGATGCTGTTTTTACCATAGTCCGTTCCTGTGTTTACCAGTCTCAGATGCTGTAGTTACAAGTGTCAGACGTAATGTTTACCAGTCTCAGTTACTGTGAATACCACTCTCAGATGATGTGTTTACGTCTCAGATGTTGTGTTTACCAGTCTCAGATGCTGTGTTTAACAGATTCAGATGCTCTGTTCACCAGTCTCAGATGCTGTGTTTACCAGTCTCAGATGCTGTATTTACCAGTCTCAGATGCTGTGTTTACCAGTCTCAGATGCTGTGTTTACCAGTCTCAGATGCAATGTTTACCAATCTCAGGTGCTGTGTTTACAGGTCTCAGATGCTGTGTTTACCAGCATCAGATGCTGTGTGTACAAGTCTCAGATGCTGTGTTTACAATTCTCAGATGCTGTGTTCAAACAGTCTCAGATGCTGTGTTTACCAGTCTCAGATGCTGTGTTTACCAGTCTCAGCTGCTCTGTTTACCAGTCTCAGAGCTGTGTATAACAGTCTCAGATGCTGTGTTCAAAGTCTCAGGTGCTGTGTTTACCAGTCTCAGATGCTGTGTTTATCAGTCTCAGATGCTGTGTTTCCCAGTCTCAGATGCTGTGTTTATCAGTCTCAGATGCTGTGCTTACCAGTCTCAGATGCTGTGTTTACCAGTCTCAGATGCTGTGTTTACCAGTCTCAGTTTCTGTGTTTAACAGTCTCAGATGCTGTGTTTAACAGTCTCAGATGCTGTGTTTAACAGACTCAGATGCTGTGTTTAACTGTCTCAGATGCTGTGTTTACCAGACTCAGATCCTGTGTTCACCTGTCTCAGATGCTGTGTTTACCAGTCTCAGATGCTGTGTTTACCATTCTCAGTTCCTGTGTTTACCAGTCTCAGATGCTGTGTTTACCAGTCTCAGATGCTGTGTTTAACAGACTCAGATGCTGTGTTTACCAGTCTCAGATGCTGTGTTTACCAGTCTCAGTTGCTATGTTTAACAGTCTCAGATACTGTGTTTAACAGTCTCAGATGCTGTGTTTAACAGACTCAGATCCTGTGTTCACCAGTCTCAGATGCTGTGTTTTCCAGTCTCAGATGCTGCGTTCACCAGTCTCAGATGTTGCGTTTACCAATGTCAGATGCTGCGTTTACCCATCTCAGCTGCTGCGTTTACCTATCTCAGGTGCTTTGACTAACCTTCCATGTGGAACTTTGTCAAAGGCCTTACTAAGTTCCATATAGAAAACATACAGCGCTTTACCCTTGTCAACTTTCTTAGTAACCCCATCAAAAAGTTCAATAAGGTTTTTCAAACATGACCTTCCATGCAAAAATCCATGTTAACTGTTCCTAATCAGACTGTTTCTATCCAGATAATTATACATACCATCTCTAAGAATACTTTCCATCAATTTACCCACCACTGACGTCAAGCTCACGGGCCGATAATTGCTAAGTGTACTCTTAGAACCCTTTTTAAACAATGGAACCACTTGAGCAATACGCCAGTCCTCCAGCACCATCCACATTTCTAATGATATTTGAAATATTTCTTTCAGAGCCCCTGCTATTTCCACACTAATTGCCCTCAAGGTCCTAGGGAATATCTTGTCCAGACCCGGAGACTTATCCACTTTTATATTCCTTAAAAGTGCCAGTACTTCTTCTTGTTTAATTATCATACTTTCCATAACTACCCTTCTTGTTTCCTTTACCTTACACAATTCAATATCCTTCTCCTTAGTGAATACTGAAGAAAAGAAATTGTTCCAAATCTCCCCCATCTCTTCTCTTCCCTTCCCTTCCCTAGATTTACTAAAGATTGAGATCTATCTGTAATTTTTGATATCCTTCTTCACTGTTCTCTATAGCACCTGTTTTGGTGTCATCTACAAACTTACAAATGATGTCTTGTGTATTCCTATGCAAATCATTGATGTAGTTGACAAATATTCATTCTCCAGCTCTTTTTAATATCACACAGGTGTCTAACTGGAATCAAAGGTCAATGAAGCCATCAGCTACAACGCATCTCAATGTCACCTCTTCTCACTTCTGTTTCTTTTCCTCCCCTTTTTTCCCATATGCTCATCCTCTTGATATGAAACCAGAGCCAACCACGGTGTCCCTATCATAGCTGAACTTGTGGAACAAAGCATGCCACAAAAAAGAGAGTGTCTGGCTCCACTGCATTCTGCTTCATAATGATGCAAGCCTTCTGAAATGCCCGGTTCGCTGCCGCTGCTACTGTGCAATCGAGAATCTCCGGAGGGAAGGCCTCAAATCCTTGGTTTTGCCTGGTGCTGGCAGCCAGGGCTGGGGTCAAAGCGCTTGGCAGAGATAGTGCTTGGTGCTCGGTGTTGGAGGGCTGGTCGGCTCGAAGCTTTTGGACGGTCTGAGAGTCCGACTGTGGTCGGGTGCTTCCAGGATGCTGCATTGGCAAGTTTGTGGCGCTGGAAGCTCATGGCAGGGAGAGTTTTTTTCCTTCTACCGTCTGTGTGAGATGTTGGGACTTTCGAGAGACTTTGAGACTTTTTTTTACCATGCCCATGGTCTGTTCTTCTATCAAATTACGGTATTGCTTGCACTGTTGTAACTATATGTTATAATTATGTGGTTTTTGTCAATTTTTCAGTCTTGGTCTGTCTTGTGTTTCTGTGATATCACACTGGAGGAACATTGTATCATTTCTTAATGCATGCATTACTAAATGACAATAAAAGAGGACTGCGTGTCCTCATAATCTAATCTAATCTTTAAACCTTCGTTTTGGCATTCTAATAGTGGCCTGTGTGCTATTTCTTGTTGAAGCTGGGCATTTCACTGAGGGCCTTTGAGGTTGGAGCCCGAGTAAACTCAGTGGATGGACCATTGCTGAGCATGGTGGCAGGAATATCCAGCCACAGCTGAAGAAGAAAAAAGAGTTGGAGGAGCTCTGTGAGGGCAGAGGGATTGTTAGTGTTTTGGGTCAAACCCTGCTTCTAGTTGCTCCTACGCTTTGGCTGGAGGTGTGGCTCAGGTTTCAGTGTTGGGCCTATTGTTTGTTGTCTACATCAATGATTTGGATAGGAATGTACAAGGCATAGGTTGTAGATGACACCAAACAGGTGCTCAGTGAAGAAGGATATCAAAAATTACAAGGAGATCTCAGTCAACTGAGTAGGTGGGCCAAAGAATGGCAAATGGAGTTTAATTCAGTTAAATGTGAGGTGTTGCACTTTTGAAACCAAATCTAATCAAGGTAGTGAATCGTAGGGCCCTAGGAAGTGTCATACAACAGCCGATCCTTGGAGCACAAGTTCATGATTCACTGAAAGTGGATTCACAGGTAGACTGGATGGTGGTCTTCTAGTCTCTGACATACTGGTCTTCATCACTCAGAGCAATGAGTCTAACATTTGGGAGTTCATGCCACAATTGTACAGGATGCTGCTGAGGCTGACTTTGTTCAGCTGTTGGCCACCATGCTATCAGAAACACAAGTAAGGCCTCCTCCACTGTGGTGATGAGGCTACTCTTAGGTTGGAGGAACAACACCTCATATTCTATTTCGGTAGCCTCAAACCTGGTGACATGAACATCAGTTTTTCAAACTTCCGGTAATGCCCACCCTCCCGCACCCCCCCCCCCGGCGCTCTCACATTCCCTATCTTCTTTTCCCTCTCTCACCTTATCTCCGGTGCTCTCACATTCCCTATCTTCTTTTCCCTCTCTCACTTTATCTCCTTGCCTGCCCATCACCTCCCTCTGGTGCTCTTCCCCCTTCTTCTTTCTTCCATGGCCTTCTGTCTCTTCACCAATCAACTTCCCAGCTCTTTACTTCATCCCTCCCTTCAGGTTTCACCTATCACCTTGTGTTTTTCTCTCTCCCCTCCCCCACCTTTTAAATCTGCTCCTCAGCCTTTTTCTCCAGTCCTGCTGAAGGGTTTCGGCCTGAAATGTCGACTGCACTTTTTTTTCCATAGATGCTGCCTGGCCTGCTGAGTTCCTCCAGCAGTTTGTGTGTGCTGCTATCAGAAAGATGCTATTATATTGGAAATTGTGCAGTGAAGATTTAGAAGGACGTTGCCAAGACTCCAGGGAATGAGGAATGAGAGGGCATAGGCTTTAAACTGAGAGGGAAAAGATTTAATCAGCTGAACTTCAGAACTTTAGGTGTGACTTTTACACAAAAGCTGCTATGTCTGTGTAATGAGCTGTGGTTGAGACAGTTACAATAGCAACTTTTAAAAGAGACGGTTGGACGGGTACATGCATTGTAAGCATCCAGAACATTATGGACCAAACATGGTGAAATGGTTCTGGGCTGGCAATTTAGCAAAGTACAAGTCCAGGTATGACTTCCAGAAAGCCATCTCACATGACAATTGGTAATTCAGGTCTAAACTTGAATCACAGGAGGTTTCTCAGCAGCTGTAGCAAATCTTTATTGCCATCATTCCTACAAAGCTAATCCAAGCAACATAAATGACAACCGGTTTCTCTCCCGTATGATCTCAATGCCTTTTATGGTCACTTTAACCAGCAGAACATGGAGGGACTTTCATGAAACCTCACAATATCCAATGATTTCCATCTCCGAGGCCAACGCCAGACCATCCATCCTTCAGGAGAGAGATTCTATGGATAGCATCTAACTATAAGACCATAAGACCGTAAGACAAAGGAGCAGAAGTAGGCCATTCGGCCCATTGAGTCTGCTCCGCCATTTTATCATGAGCTGATCCATTTTATCCTATTTAGTCCCACTGCCCCGCCTTCTCACCATAACCTTTGATGCCCTGGCTACTCAGATACCTATCAACCTCTGCCTTAAATACACCCAATGACTTGGCCTCCACTGCTGCCCGTGGCAACAAATTCCATAGATTCACCAACCCCTGACTAAAAAAATTTCTTCGTATTTCTGTTCTGAAAGGGCGCCCTTCAATCCTTAAGTCATGCCCTCTTGTACTAGACTCCCCCATCATGGGAAACAATTTTGCCACATCCACTCTGTCCATGCCTTTCAACATTCAAAATGTTTCTATGAGGTCTCCCCTCATTCTTCTAAACTCCAAGGAATACAGTCCAAGAGCGGACAAACGTTCCTCATATGTTAACCCTCTCATTCCCGGAATCATTCTCGTGAATCTTCTACTGAAGATATGTGCTAATCAACTAGCTGGAGTCTTTATGCATATCTTAAACAACATGCTTCAACAGTCTGAGGTACTCAGCTGCTTCCAGTACTGCTGAGAGCAAGTGACAGCTTACTGAACGGCTCCCAAAACAAGAAGTACAACTAAATACTTTATGAACAACACATGTTCTGTGAAAAAAAAATGGTAAACGATCACTGCGAATGTTGAAGAGGCGAGTGAAGGTGAGGCTGAGCTGAGGGTCAAAGCATCTGGATTCAAGGCGGTCAGAGCAAAGGTTGATGCAGCTTTGACATGAAGTCGAGGTGAGCTAGACAGAGAAAAGAGGGAGGAAAGGAAGAAAGGCAAATTTGCGGCCTGTCCACCTAAAACAAGAGTGAGGTCTGATCAATGTAAGCAGCAGCTGATATGGAAAGGTCAGGTACGGGTTGAAACATGGTGGCAGGGACCAAGTCAAGAGTGTATTGATGTGACAGGGCCCAGGTCCACAGTGAATCGATGTGACAGGGGGCGAAGTTCCAGAGTGTATCGATGTGACAGGGCCCAGGTCCACAGTGAATCGATGTGACAGGGGGCGAAGTTCCAGAGTGTATCGATGTGACGGGGGTGAGTTCCAGAGTGTATCGATGTGACAGGGGGCGAAGTTCCAGAGTGTATCGATGTGACAGGGGGTGAGTTCCAGAGTGTATCGATGTGACAGGGGGCGAAGTTCCAGAGTGTATCGATGTGACAGGGGGTGAGTTCCAGAGTGAATCGATGTGACAGGGGGCGAAGTTCCAGAGTGTATCGATGTGACAGGGGGTGAGTTCCAGAGTGTATCGATGTGACAGGGGGTGAAGTTCCAGAGTGTATCGATGTGACAGGGGGTGAGTTCCAGAGTGTATCGATGTGACAGGGGGCGAAGTTCCAGAGTGTATCGATGTGACAGGGGGTGAGTTCCAGAGTGAATCGATGTGACAGGGGGCGAAGTTCCAGAGTGTATCGAAGTGACAGGGGGTGAGTTCCAGAGTGAATCGATGTGACAGGGGGTGAGTTCCAGAGTGTATCGATGTGACAGGGGGTGAAGTTCCAGGATGTATCGATGTGACAGGGGGTGAGTTCCAGAGTGAATCGATGTGACAGGGGGCGAAGTTCCAGAGTGAATCGATGTGACAGGGGGCGAAGTTCCAGAGTGTATCAATGTGACAGGGGGTGAGTTCCAGAGTGTATCGATGTGACAGGGGGTGAGTTCCAGAGTGTATCGATGTGACAGGGGGTGAGTTCCAGAGTGAATCGATGTGACAGGGGCCAAGTTCCAGAGTGAATCGATGTGACAGGGGGTGAGTTCCAGAGTGAATCGATGTGACAGGGGGTGAGTTCCAGAGTGTATCGATGTGACAGGGGGTGAGTTCCAGAGTGAATCGATGTGACAGGGGGCCAAGTTCCAGGATGTATCTATGTGACAGGGGGTGAGTTCCAGAGTGTATCGATGTGACAGGGGGTGAGTTCCAGAGTGTATCGATGAGACAGGGGGTGAGTTCCAGAGTGTATCGATGTGACAGGGGGTGAGTTCCAGAGTGAATTGATGTGACAGGGGGCGAAATTCCAGAGTGAATCGATGTGACAGGGGGTGAGTTCCAGAGTGTATCGATGTGACAGGGGGTGAGTTCCAAAGTGAATCGATGTGACAGGGGGCGAAATTCCAGAGTGAATCGATGTGACAGGGGGTGAGTTCCAGAGTGTATCGATGTGACAGGGGGTGAGTTCCAGAGTGAATCGATGTGACAGGGGGTGAGTTCCAGAGTGAATCGATGTGACAGGGGGCGAAGTTCCAGAGTGAATCGATGTGACAGGGGGTGAGTTCCAGAGTGTATCGATGTGACAGGGGGTGAGTTCCAGAGTGAATCGATGTGACAGGGGGCGAAGTTCCAGAGTGAATCGATGTGACAGGGCCCAGGTCCACAGTGAATCGATGTGACAGGGGGTGAAGTTCCAGAGTGTATCGATGTGACAGGGGGTGAGTTCCAGAGTGAATCGATGTGACAGGGGCCAAGTTCCAGAGTGAATCGATGTGACAGGGGGTGAGTTCCAGAGTGTATCGATGTGACAGGGGGTGAGTTCCAGAGTGTATCGATGTGACAGGGGGCGAAGTTCCAGAGTGAATCGATGTGACAGGGCCCAGGTCCACAGTGAATCGATGTGACAGGGGGCGAAGTTCCAGAGTGTATCGATGTGACAGGGGGTGAAGTTCCAGAGTGAATCGATGTGACAGGGCCCAGGTCCACAGTGAATCGATGTGACAGGGGGCGAAGTTCCAGAGTGTATCGATGTGACAGGGGGTGAGTTCCAGAGTGTATCGATGTGACAGGGGGTGAGTTCCAGAGTGTATCGATGTGACAGTGGGCGAAGTTCCAGAGTGTATCGATGTGACAGGGGGTGAGTTACAGAGTGTATCGATGTGACAGGGGGTGAGTTACAGAGTGTATCGATGTGACAGGGGGTGAGTTCCAGAGTGAATCGATGTGACAGGGGGCGAAGTTCCAGAGTGTATCGATGTGACAGGGGGTGAGTTACAGAGTGTATCGATGTGACAGGGGGTGAGTTCCAGAGTGTATCGATGTGACAGGGGGTGAGTTCCAGAGTGAATCGATGTGACAGGGGGCGAAGTTCCAGAGTGAATCGATGTGACAGGGCCCAGGTCCACAGTGAATCGATGTGACAGGGGGCGAAGTTCCAGAGTGTATCGATGTGACAGGGGGTGAGTTCCAGAGTGTATCGATGTGACAGGGGGTGAGTTCCAGAGTGAATCGATGTGACAGGGGGCGAAGTCCCAGAGTGAATCGATGTGACAGGGCCCAGGTCCACAGTGAATCGATGTGACAGGGGGCGAAGTTCCAGAGTGTATCGATGTGACAGGGGGTGAGTTCCAGAGTGTATCGATGAGACAGGGGGTGAGTTCCAGAGTGCATCGATGTGACAGGGGGTGAGTTCCAGAGTGAATCGATGTGACAGGGGGCAAAATTCCAGAGTGAATCGATGTGACAGGGGGTGAGTTCCAGAGTGTATCGATGTGACAGGGGGTGAGTTCCAAAGTGAATCGATGTGACAGGGGGCGAAATTCCAGAGTGAATCGATGTGACAGGGGGTGAGTTCCAGAGTGTATCGATGTGACAGGGGGTGAGTTCCAGAGTGAATCGATGTGACAGGGGGTGAGTTCCAGAGTGAATCGATGTGACAGGGGGTGAAGTTCCAGAGTGAATCGATGTGACAGGGCCCAGGTCCACAGTGAATCGATGTGACAGGGGGCGAAGTTCCAGAGTGTATCGATGTGACAGGGGGTGAGTTCCAGAGTGTATCGATGTGACAGGGGGTGAGTTCCAGAGTGTATCGATGTGACAGGGGGTGAGTTCCAGAGTGAATCGATGTGACAGGGGGCGAAGTTCCAGAGTGTATCGATGTGACAGGGGGTGAGTTACAGAGTGTATCGATGTGACAGGGGGTGAGTTCCAGAGTGTATCGATGTGACAGGGGGTGAGTTCCAGAGTGAATCGATGTGACAGGGGGCGAAGTTCCAGAGTGAATCGATGTGACAGGGCCCAGGTCCACAGTGAATCGATGTGACAGGGGGCGAAGTTCCAGAGTGTATCGATGTGACAGGGGGTGAGTTCCAGAGTGTATCGATGTGACAGGGGGTGAGTTCCAGAGTGAATCGATGTGACAGGGGGCGAAGTCCCAGAGTGAATCGATGTGACAGGGCCCAGGTCCACAGTGAATCGATGTGACAGGGGGCGAAGTTCCAGAGTGTATCGATGTGACAGGGGGTGAGTTCAGAGTGAATCGATGTGACAGGGGGTGAGTTCCAGAGTGAATCGATGTGACAGGGCCCAGGTCCACAGTGAATCGATGTGACAGGGGGTGAGTTCCAGAGTGAATCGATGTGACAGGGGGCGAAATTCCAGAGTGTATCGATGTGACAGGGGGTGAGTTCCAGAGTGTATCGATGTGACAGGGGGCGAAATTCCAGAGTGTATCGATGTGACAGGGGGTGAGTTCCAGAGTGTATCGATGTGACAGGGGGTGAGTTCCAGAGTGAATCGATGTGACAGGGGGTGAAGTTCCAGAGTGTATCGATGTGACAGGGGGTGAAGTTCCAGGATGTATCGATGTGACAGGGGGTGAGTTCCAGAGTGTATCGATGTGACAGGGGGTGAAATTCCAGAGTGTATCGATGTGACAGGGGGTGAAGTTCCAGGATGTATCGATGTGACAGGGGGTGAAGTTCCAGGATGTATCGATGTGACAGGGGGTGAAATTCCAGAGTGTATCGATGTGACAGGGTGTGAGTTCCAGAGTGAATCGATGTGACAGGGGGTGAGTTCCAGAGTGAATCGATGTGACAGGGGGTGAGTTCCAGAGTGTATCGATGTGACAGGGGGTGAGTTCCAGAGTGTATCGATGTGACAGGGGGTGAGTTCCAGAGTGAATCGATGTGACAGGGGCCAAGTTCCAGAGTGAATCGATGTGACAGGGGGTGAGTTCCAGAGTGAATCGATGTGACAGGGGGTGAGTTCCAGAGTGTATCGATGTGACAGGGGGCCAAGTTCCAGGATGTATCTATGTGACAGGGGGTGAGTTCCAGAGTGTATCGATGTGACAGGGGGTGAGTTCCAGAGTGTATCGATGAGACAGGGGGTGAGTTCCAGAGTGTATCGATGTGACAGGGGGTGAGTTCCAGAGTGAATCGATGTGACAGGGGGCGAAATTCCAGAGTGAATCGATGTGACAGGGGGTGAGTTCCAGAGTGTATCGATGTGACAGGGGGTGAGTTCCAAAGTGAATCGATGTGACAGGGGGCGAAATTCCAGAGTGAATCGATGTGACAGGGGGTGAGTTCCAGAGTGTATCGATGTGACAGGGGGTGAGTTCCAGAGTGAATCGATGTGACAGGGGGTGAGTTCCAGAGTGAATCGATGTGACAGGGGGTGAGTTCCAGAGTGAATCGATGTGACAGGGGGTGAGTTCCAGAGTGTATCGATGTGACAGGGGGTGAGTTCCAGAGTGAATCGATGTGACAGGGGGTGAGTTCCAGAGTGAATCGATGTGACAGGGGGTGAGTTCCAGAGTGAATCGATGTGACAGGGGGTGAGTTCCAGAGTGTATCGATGTGACAGGGGGTGAAATTCCAGAGTGTATCGATGTGACAGGGGGTGAAGTTCCAGGATGTATCGATGTGACAGGGGGTGAAGTTCCAGGATGTATCGATGTGACAGGGGGTGAAATTCCAGAGTGTATCGATGTGACAGGGGGTGAGTTCCAGAGTGAATCGATGTGACAGGGGGTGAGTTCCAGAGTGAATCGATGTGACAGGGGGTGAGTTCCAGAGTGTATCGATGTGACAGGGGGTGAGTTCCAGAGTGAATCGATGTGACAGGGGCCGAGTTCCAGAGTGAATCGATGTGACAGGGGGTGAGTTCCAGAGTGAATCGATGTGACAGGGGGTGAGTTCCAGAGTGTATCGATGTGACAGGGGGCCAAGTTCCAGGATGTATCTATGTGACAGGGGGTGAGTTCCAGAGTGTATCGATGTGACAGGGGGTGAGTTCCAGAGTGTATCGATGTGACAGGGGGTGAGTTCCAGAGTGTATCGATGTGACAGGGGGTGAGTTCCAGAGTGTATCGATGTGACAGGGGGTGAGTTCCAGAGTGAATCGATGTGACAGGGGGCGAAATTCCAGAGTGAATCGATGTGACAGGGGGTGAGTTCCAGAGTGTATCGATGTGACAGGGGGTGAGTTCCAGAGTGAATCGATGTGACAGGGGGTGAGTTCCAGAGTGAATCGATGTGACAGGGGGCGAAGTTCCAGAGTGAATCGATGTGACAGGGGGCGAAGTTCCAGAGTGAATCGATGTGACAGGGGGTGAGTTCCAGAGTGTATCGATGTGACAGGGGGTGAGTTCCAGAGTGAATCGATGTGACAGGGGGCGAAGTTCCAGAGTGAATCGATGTGACAGGGCCCAGGTCCACAGTGAATCGATGTGACAGGGGGTGAAGTTCCAGAGTGTATCGATGTGACAGGGGGTGAGTTCCAGAGTGAATCGATGTGACAGGGGCCAAGTTCCAGAGTGAATCGATGTGACAGGGGGTGAGTTCCAGAGTGTATCGATGTGACAGGGGGTGAGTTCCAGAGTGTCTCGATGTGACAGGGGGCGAAGTTCCAGAGTGAATCGATGTGACAGGGCCCAGGTCCACAGTGAATCGATGTGACAGGGGGCGAAGTTCCAGAGTGTATCGATGTGACAGGGGGTGAGTTCCAGAGTGTGTCGATGTGACAGGGGGTGAAGTTCCAGAGTGAATCGATGTGACAGGGCCCAGGTCCACAGTGAATCGATGTGACAGGGGGCGAAGTTCCAGAGTGTATCGATGTGACAGGGGGTGAGTTCCAGAGTGTATCGATGTGACAGGGGGTGAGTTCCAGAGTGAATCGATGTGACAGGGGGCGAAGTTCCAGAGTGAATCGATGTGACAGGGCCCAGGTCCACAGTGAATCGATGTGACAGGGGGCGAAGTTCCAGAGTGTATCGATGTGACAGGGGGTGAGTTCCAGAGTGTATCGATGTGACAGGGGGTGAGTTCCAGAGTGAATCGATGTGACAGGGGGTGAGTTCCAGAGTGAATCGATGTGACAGGGGGTGAGTTCCAGAGTGTATCGATGTGACAGGGGGCCAAGTTCCAGGATGTATCTATGTGACAGGGGGTGAGTTCCAGAGTGTATCGATGTGAAAGGGGGTGAGTTCCAGAGTGTATCGATGAGACAGGGGGTGAGTTCCAGAGTGTATCGATGTGACAGGGGGTGAGTTCCAGAGTGAATCGATGTGACAGGGGGCGAAATTCCAGAGTGAATCGATGTGACAGGGGGTGAGTTCCAGAGTGTATCGATGTGACAGGGGGTGAGTTCCAAAGTGAATCGATGTGACAGGGGGCGAAATTCCAGAGTGAATCGATGTGACAGGGGGTGAGTTCCAGAGTGTATCGATGTGACAGGGGGTGAGTTCCAGAGTGAATCGATGTGACAGGGGGTGAGTTCCAGAGTGAATCGATGTGACAGGGGGCGAAGTTCCAGAGTGAATCGATGTGACAGGGGGTGAGTTCCAGAGTGTATCGATGTGACAGGGGGCGAAGTTCCAGAGTGAATCGATGTGACAGGGGGTGAGTTCCAGAGTGTATCAATGTGACAGGGGGTTAGTTCCAGAGTGTATCGATGTGACAGGGGGTGAGTTCCAGAGTGTATCGATGTGACAGGGGGTGAGTTCCAGAGTGAATCGATGTGACAGGGGCCAAGTTCCAGAGTGAATCGATGTGACAGGGGGTGACTTCCAGAGTGTATCGATGTGACAGGGGGCCAAGTTCCAGGATGTATCTATGTGACAGGGGGTGAGTTCCAGAGTGTATCGATGTGACAGGGGGTGAGTTCCAGAGTGTATCGATGTGACAGGGGGTGAGTTCCAGAGTGTATCGATGTGACAGGGGGTGAGTTCCAGAGTGAATCGATGTGACAGGGGGCGAAATTCCAGAGTGAATCGATGTGACAGGGGGTGAGTTCCAGAGTGTATCGATGTGACAGGGGGTGAGTTCCAAAGTGAATCGATGTGACAGGGGGCGAAATTCCAGAGTGAATCGATGTGACAGGGGGTGAGTTCCAGAGTGTATCGATGTGACAGGGGGTGAGTTCCAGAGTGAATCGATGTGACAGGGGGTGAGTTCCAGAGTGAATCGATGTGACAGGGGGCGAAGTTCCAGAGTGAATCGATGTGACAGGGGGTGAGTTCCAGAGTGTATCGATGTGACAGGGGGTGAGTTCCAGAGTGAATCGATGTGACAGGGGGCGAAGTTCCAGAGTGAATCGATGTGACAGGGCCCAGGTCCACAGTGAATCGATGTGACAGGGGGTGAAGTTCCAGAGTGTATCGATGTGACAGGGGGTGAGTTCCAGAGTGAATCGATGTGACAGGGGCCAAGTTCCAGAGTGAATCGATGTGACAAGGGGTGAGTTCCAGAGTGTATCGATGTGACAGGGGGTGAGTTCCAGAGTGTCTCGATGTGACAGGGGGCGAAGGTCCAGAGTGAATCGATGTGACAGGGCCCAGGTCCACAGTGAATCGATGTGACAGGGGGCGAAGTTCCAGAGTGTATCGATGTGACAGGGGGTGAGTTCCAGAGTGTATCGATGTGACAGGGGGTGAAGTTCCAGAGTGAATCGATGTGACAGGGCCCAGGTCCACAGTGAATCGATGTGACAGGGGGCGAAGTTCCAGAGTGTATCGATGTGACAGGGGGTGAGTTCCAGAGTGTATCGATGTGACAGGGGGTGAGTTCCAGAGTGAATCGATGTGACAGGGGGCGAAGTTCCAGAGTGAATCGATGTGACAGGGCCCAGGTCCACAGTGAATCGATGTGACAGGGGGCGAAGTTCCAGAGTGTATCGATGTGACAGGGGGTGAGTTCCAGAGTGTATCGATGTGACAGGGGGTGAGTTCCAGAGTGTATCGATGTGACAGGGGGTGAGTTCCAGAGTGAATCGATGTGACAGGGGGCGAAGTTCTAGAGTGAATCGATGTGACAGGGCCCAGGTCCACAGTGAATCGATGTGACAGGGGGCGAAGTTCCAGAGTGTATCGATGTGACAGGGGGTGAGTTCCAGAGTGAATCGATGTGACAGGGGGTGAGTTCCAGAGTGTATCGATGTGACAGGGGGTGAAGTTCCAGAGTGAATCGATGTGACAGGGGGCGAAGTTCCAGAGTGTATCGATGTGACAGGGGGTGAGTTCCAGAGTGTATCGATGTGACAGGGGGTGAGTTCCAGAGTGAATCGATGTGACAGGGGGTGAAGTTCCAGAGTGAATCAATGTGACAGGGGGTGAGTTCCAGAGTGTATCGATGTGACAGGGGGTGAGTTCCAGAGTGTATCGATGTGACAGGGGGTGAGTTCCAGAGTGTATCGATGTGACAGGGGGTGAGTTCCAGAGTGAATCGATGTGACAGGGCCCAGGTCCACAGTGAATCGATGTGACAGGGGGCGAAGTTCCAGAGTGTATCGATGTGACAAGGGGCGAAATTCCAGAGTGTATCGATGTGACAGGGGGTGAGTTCCAGAGTGTATCGATGTGACAGGGGGTGAGTTCCAGAGTGAATCGATGTGACAGGGGGCGAAGTCCCAGAGTGAATCGATGTGACAGGGCCCAGGTCCACAGTGAATCGATGTGACAGGGGGCGAAGTTCCAGAGTGTATCGATGTGACAGGGGGTGAGTTCAGAGTGAATCGATGTGACAGGGGGTGAGTTCCAGAGTGAATCGATGTGACAGGGCCCAGGTCCACAGTGAATCGATGTGACAGGGGGTGAGTTCCAGAGTGAATCGATGTGACAGGGGGTGAAGTTCCAGGATGTATCGATGTGACAGGGGGTGAGTTCCAGAGTGTATCGATGTGACAGGGGGCGAAATTCCAGAGTGTATCGATGTGACAGGGGGTGAGTTCCAGAGTGTATCGATGTGACAGGGGGTGAGTTCCAGAGTGAATCGATGTGACAGGGGGTGAAGTTCCAGAGTGTATCGATGTGACAGGGGGTGAAGTTCCAGGATGTATCGATGTGACAGGGGGTGAGTTCCAGAGTGTATCGATGTGACAGGGGGTGAAATTCCAGAGGGTATCGATGTGACAGGGGGTGAGTTCCAGAGTGAATCGATGTGACAGGGGGTGAGTTCCAGAGTGAATCGATGTGACAGGGGGTGAGTTCCAGAGTGTATCGATGTGACAGGGGGTGAAGTTCCAGAGTGAATCGATGTGACAGGGGGCCAAGTTCCAGAGTGTATCGATGTGACAGGGGGCGAAGTTCCAGAGTGTATCGATGTGACAGGGGGCGAAATTCCAGAGTGTATCGATGTGACAGGGGGTGAAGTTCCAGAGTGTATCGATGTGACAGGGGGTGAAGTTCCAGGATGTATCGATGTGACAGGGGGTGAGTTCCAGAGTGTATCGATGTGACAGGGGGTGAAATTCCAGAGTGTATCGATGTGACAGGGGGTGAAGTTCCAGGATGTATCGATGTGACAGGGGGTGAAGTTCCAGGATGTATCGATGTGACAGGGGGTGAGTTCCAGAGTGAATCGATGTGACAGGGGGTGAAGTTCCAGAGTGTATCGATGTGACAGGGGGTGAGTTCCAGAGTGTATCGATGTGACAGGGGGCGAAGTTCCAGAGTGTATCGATGTGACAGGGGGCGAAGTTCCAGAGTGTATCGATGTGACAGGGGGCGAAGTTCCAGAGTGTATCGATGTGACAGGGGGCGAAGTTCCAGAGTGTATCGATGTGACAGGGGGTGAGTTCCAGAGTGTATCGATGTGACAGGGGGTGAAGTTCCAGGATGTATCAATGTGACAGGGGGTGAAGTTCCAGGATGTATCGATGTGACAGGGGGTGAGTTCCAGAGTGAATCGATGTGACAGGGGGTGAAGTTCCAGAGTGTATCGATGTGACAGGGGGTGAGTTCCAGAGTGAATCGATGTGACAGGGGGCGAAGTTCCAGAGTGTATCGATGTGACAGGGGGTGAGTTCCAGAGTGTATCGATGTGACAGGGGGCGAAGTTCCAGAGTGTATCGATGTGACAGGGGGCGAAGTTCCAGAGTGTATCGATGTGACAGGGGGTGAAGTTCCAGAGTGTATCGATGTGACAGGGGGTGAGTTCCAGAGTGTATCGATGTGACAGGGGGCGAAGTTCCAGAGTGAATCGATGTGACAGGGGGTGAAGCTCCAGAGTGTATCGATGTGACAGGGGGTGAAGCTCCAGAGTGTATCGATGTGACAGGGGGTGAAGTTCCAGAGTGTATCGATGTGACAGGGGGTGAAGTTCCAGGATGTATCGATGTGACAGGGGGTGAGTTCCAGAGTGAATCGATGTGACAGGGGGTGAAGTTCCAGAGTGAATCGATGTGACAGGGGGCGAAGTTCCAGAGTGTATCGATGTGCCAGGGGGTGAAGTTCCAGGGTGTATCGATGTGACAGGGGGCGAAGTTCCAGAGTGTATCGATGTGACAGGGGGTGAGTTCCAGAGTGTGTCGATGTGACAAGGGGCGAAGTTCCAGAGTGTATCGATGTGACAGGGGGTAAAGTTCCAGAGTGTATCGATGTGACAGGGGGCGAAGTTCCAGAGTGTATCGATGTGACAGGGGGTGAGTTCCAGAGTGTATCGATGTGACAGGGGGTGAAGTTCCAGGATGTATCAATATGACAGGGGGTGAAGTTCCAGGATGTATCGATGTGACAGGGGATGAGTTCCAGAGTGAATCGATGTGACAGGGGGTGAAGTTCCAGAGTGTATCGATGTGACAGGGGGTGAGTTCCAGAGTGTATCGATGTGACAGGGGGCGAAGTTCCAGGATGTATCGATGTGACAGGGGGCGAAGTTCCAGAGTGAATCGATGTGACAGGGGGTGAAGCTCCAGAGTGTATCGATGTGACAGGGGGTGAGTTCCAGAGTGTATCGATGTGACAGGGGGTGAAGTTCCAGAGTGTATCGATGTGACAGGGGGTGAGTTCCAGGATGTATCGATGTGACAGGGGGTGAGTTCCAGAGTGAATCGATGTGACAGGGGGTGAAGTTCCAGAGTGAATCGATGTGACAGGGGGTGAAGTTCCAGAGTGTATCGATGTGACAGGGGGTGAAGTTCCAGAGTGTATCGATGTGACAGGGGGCGACGTTCCAGAGTGAATCGATGTGACAGGGGGTGAAGTTCCAGAGTGTATCGATGTGACAGGGGGTGAGTTCCAGAGTGAATCGATGTGACAGGGGGTGAAGTTCCAGAGTGTATCGATGTGACAGGGGGTGAAGTTCCAGAGTGAATCGATGTGACAGGGGGTGAAGTTCCAGAGTGAATCGATGTGACAGGGGGTGAAGTTCCAGAGTGTATCGATGTGACAGGGGGCGAAGTTCCAGAGTGAATCGATGTGACAGGGGGTGAAGTTCCAGAGTGAATTGATGTGACAGGGGGTGAAGTTCCAGAGTGTATCGATGTGACAGGGGGTGAGTTCCAGAGTGAATCGATGTGACAGGGGGCGAAGTTCCAGAGTGTATCGATGTGACAGGGGGTGAGTTCCAGAGTGAATCGATGTGACAGGGGGTGAGTTCCAGAGTGAATCGATGTGACAGGGGGTGAGTTCCAGAGTGTATCGATGTGACAGGGGGTGAAGTTCCAGGATGTATCGATGTGACAGGGGGTGAAGTTCCAGAGTGAATCGATGTGACAGGGGGTGAAGTTCCAGAGTGAATCGATGTGACAGGGGGTGAGTTACAGAGTGTATCGATGTGACAGGGGGTGAGTTACAGAGTGAATCGATGTGACAGGGGGCGAAGTTCCAGAGTGAATCGATGTGACAGGGGGTGAGTTCCAGAGTGTATCGATGTGACAGGGGGTGAAGTTCCAGAGTGAATCGATGTGACAGGGGGCGAAGTTCCAGAGTGAATCGATATGACAGGGGATGAAGTTCCAGAGTGTATCGATGTGACAGGGGGTGAGTTCCAGAGTGAATCGATGTGACAGGGGGCGAAGTTCCAGAGTGTATCGATGTGACAGGGGGTGAAGTTCCAGAGTGAATTGATGTGACAGGGGGTGAAGTTCCAGAGTGTATCGATGTGACAGGGGGTGAGTTCCAGAGTGAATCGATGTGACAGGCGGCGAAGTTCCAGAGTGTATCGATGTGACAGGGGGTGAGTTCCAGAGTGAATCGATGTGACAGGGGGTGAGTTCCAGAGTGTATCGATGTGACAGGGGGTGAGTTCCAGAGTGAATCGATGTGACAGGGGGTGAAGTTCCAGAGTGTATCGATGTGACAGGGGGTGAAGTTCCAGGATGTATCGATGTGACAGGGGGTGAAGTTCCAGAGTGAATCGATGTGACAGGGGGCGAAGTTCCAGAGTGAATCGATGTGACAGGGGGTGAGTTCCAGAGTGAATCGATGTGACAGGGGGTGAGTTACAGAGTGTATCGATGTGACAGCGGGTGAGTTCCATAGTGAATCGATGTGACAGGGGGCGAAGTTCCAGAGTGAATCGATGTGACAGGGGGTGAGTTCCAGAGTGTATCGATGTGACAGGGGGTGAAGTTCCAGAGTGTATCGATGTGACAGGGGGTGAAGTTCCAGGATGTATCGATGTGACAGGGGGTGAAGTTCCAGAGTGAATCGATGTGACAGGGGGCGAAGTTCCAGAGTGAATCGATGTGACAGGGGGTGAGTTCCAGAGTGAATCGATGTGACAGGGGGTGAGTTACAGAGTGTATCGATGTGACAGCGGGTGAGTTCCATAGTGTATCGATGTGACAGGGGGCGAAGTTCCAGAGTGTATCGATGTGCCAGGGGGTGAAGTTCCAGGGTGTATCGATGTGACAGGGGGCGAAGTTCCAGAGTGTATCGATGTGACAGGGGGTGAGTTCCAGAGTGTGTCGATGTGACAAGGGGCGAAGTTCCAGAGTGTATCGATGTGACAGGGGGTGAAGTTCCAGAGTGTATCGATGTGACAGGGGGCGAAGTTCCAGAGTGTATCGATGTGACAGGGGGTGAGTTCCAGAGTGTATCGATGTGACAGGGGGTGAAGTTCCAGGATGTATCAATATGACAGGGGGTGAAGTTCCAGGATGTATCGATGTGACAGGGGATGAGTTCCAGAGTGAATCGATGTGACAGGGGGTGAAGTTCCAGAGTGTATCGATGTGACAGGGGGTGAGTTCCAGAGTGTATCGATGTCACA
The DNA here is from genome assembly GCF_030028105.1 of Mobula birostris. Taxonomy (NCBI): domain Eukaryota; kingdom Metazoa; phylum Chordata; class Chondrichthyes; order Myliobatiformes; family Myliobatidae; genus Mobula; species Mobula birostris. The sequence goes on from NC_092379.1 coordinate 58,028,674, forward strand.
GGGGGTGAAGTTCCAGGATGTATCGATGTGACAGGGGGCGAAGTTCCAGAGTGAATCGATGTGACAGGGGGTGAAGCTCCAGAGTGTATCGATGTGACAGGGGGTGAGTTCCAGAGTGTATCGATGTGACAGGGGGTGAAGTTCCAGAGTGTATCGATGTGACAGGGGGTGAAGTTCCAGGATGTATCGATGTGACAGGGGGTGAGTTCCAGAGTGAATCGATGTGACAGGGGGTGAAGTTCCAGAGTGAATCGATGTGACAGGGGGTGAAGTTCCAGAGTGTATCGATGTGACAGGGGGTGAAGTTCCAGAGTGTATCGATGTGACAGGGGGTGAGTTCCAGAGTGAATCGATGTGACAGGGGGCGACGTTCCAGAGTGTATCGATGTGACAGGGGGTGAAGTTCCAGAGTGAATCGATGTGACAGGGGGTGAGTTCCAGAGTGTATCGATGTGACAGGGGGTGAAGTTCCAGAGTGAATCGATGTGACAGGGGGCGAAGTTCCAGAGTGAATCGATGTGACAGGGGGTGAAGTTCCAGAGTGTATCGATGTGACAGGGGGTGAGTTCCAGAGTGAATCGATGTGACAGGGGGCGAAGTTCCAGAGTGTATCGATGTGACAGGGGGTGAAGTTCCAGAGTGAATTGATGTGACAGGGGGTGAAGTTCCAGAGTGTATCGATGTGACAGGGGGTGAGTTCCAGAGTGAATCGATGTGACAGGGGGCGAAGTTCCAGAGTGTATCGATGTGACAGGGGGTGAGTTCCAGAGTGAATCGATGTGACAGGGGGTGAGTTCCAGAGTGAATCGATGTGACAGGGGGTGAGTTCCAGAGTGTATCGATGTGACAGGGGGTGAAGTTCCAGGATGTATCGATGTGACAGGGGGTGAAGTTCCAGAGTGAATCGATGTGACAGGGGGTGAAGTTCCAGAGTGAATCGATGTGACAGGGGGTGAGTTACAGAGTGTATCGATGTGACAGGGGGTGAGTTACAGAGTGAATCGATGTGACAGGGGGCGAAGTTCCAGAGTGAATCGATGTGACAGGGGGTGAGTTCCAGAGTGTATCGATGTGACAGGGGGTGAAGTTCCAGAGTGAATCGATGTGACAGGGGGCGAAGTTCCAGAGTGAATCGATGTGACAGGGGATGAAGTTCCAGAGTGTATCGATGTGACAGGGGGTGAGTTCCAGAGTGAATCGATGTGACAGGGGGCGAAGTTCCAGAGTGTATCGATGTGACAGGGGGTGAATTCCAGAGTGAATTGATGTGACAGGGGGTGAAGTTCCAGAGTGTATCGATGTGACAGGGGGTGAGTTCCAGAGTGAATCGATGTGACAGGGGGCGAAGTTCCAGAGTGTATCGATGTGACAGGGGGTGAGTTCCAGAGTGAATCGATGTGACAGGGGGTGAGTTCCAGAGTGAATCGATGTGACAGGGGGTGAGTTCCAGAGTGTATCGATGTGACAGGGGGTGAAGTTCCAGGATGTATCGATGTGACAGGGGGTGAAGTTCCAGAGTGTATCGATGTGACAGGGGGTGAAGTTCCAGGATGTATCGATGTGACAGGGGGTGAAGTTCCAGAGTGAATCGATGTGACAGGGGGCGAAGTTCCAGAGTGAATCGATGTGACAGGGGGTGAGTTCCAGAGTGAATCGATGTGACAGGGGGTGAGTTACAGAGTGTATCGGTGTGACAGCGGGTGAGTTCCATAGTGAATCGATGTGACAGGGGGCGAAGTTCCAGAGTGAATCGATGTGACAGGGGGTGAGTTCCAGAGTGTATCGATGTGACAGGGGGTGAAGTTCCAGAGTGTATCGATGTGACAGGGGGTGAAGTTCCAGGATGTATCGATGTGACAGGGGGTGAAGTTCCAGAGTGAATCGATGTGACAGGGGGCGAAGTTCCAGAGTGAATCGATGTGACAGGGGGTGAGTTCCAGAGTGAATCGATGTGACAGTGGGTGAGTTACAGAGTGTATCGATGTGACAGCGGGTGAGTTCCATAGTGAATCGATGTGACAGGGGGCGAAGTTCCAGAGTGAATCGATGTGACAGGGGGTGAGTTCCAGAGTGTATCAATGTGACAGGTACCAGGCCCAAATTGTATCGATGTGACAGGGCCCTGGTCCAGAGTGTATCGATGTGACAAGGTCCAGGCACAGAGTGTAGCGATGTGACAAGGTCCAGGCACAGAGTGTAGCGATGTGACAGGGCCCAGGCCCAGAGTGTATCGATGTGACAAGGTCCAGGCACAGAGTGTAGCGATGTGACAGGGCCCAGGCCCAGAGTGTATCGATGTGACAAGGTCCAGGCACAGAGTGTAGCGATGTGACAGGGCCCAGGCCCAGAGTGTATCGATGTGACAGTGTCCAGGCATAGAGTGTCTCAATGTGACAGGGCCCAAGCCCACAGTGTATCGATTTTAGTCATAGTCATAGTCATACTTCATTGATCCCAGGGGAAATTGGTTTTCATTACAGTTGCACCATAAATAATAAATAGTAATAGAACCATAAATAGTTAAATAGTAATATGTAAATTATGCCAGTAAATTATGAAATAAGTCCAGGACCAGCCTATTGGCTCAGGGTGTCTGACCCTCGCAAGGGTGGAGTTGTAAAGTTTGATGGCCACAGGCAGGAATAACTTCCTATGACGCTGTATGCTGCATCTCGGTGGAATGAGTCTCTGGCTGAATGTACTCCTGTGCCCACCCAGTACATTATGTAGTGGATGGGAGATATTAACCAATATGGCATGCAACTTAGACAGCATCCTCTTTTCAGACACCACCGTCAGAGAGTCCAGTTCCATCCCCACAACATCACTGGCCTTACGAATGAGTTTGTTGATTCTGTTGGTGTCTGTTACCCTCAGCCTGCTGCCCCAGCACACAACAGCAAACGTGATAGCACTGGCCACCACAGACTCGTAGAACATCCTCAGCATCGTCCGGCAGATGTTAAAGGACCTCAGTCTCCTCAGGAAATAGAGACAGCTCTGACCCTTCTTGTAGACAGCCTCAGTGTTCTTTGACCAGTCCAGTTTATTGTCAATTTGTATCCCCAGGTATTTGTAATCCTCCACCATGTCCACACTGACCCCCTGGATGGAAACAGGGGTCACCGGTGCCTTAGCTCTCCTCAGGTCTACCACCAGCTCCTTAGTCTTTTTCACATTAAGCTGCAGATAATTCTGCTCACACCATGTGACAAAGTTTCCTACCATAGCCCTGTACTCAGCCTCATCTCCCTTGCTGATGCATCCAACTATGGCAGAGTCATCAGAAAACTTCTGAAGATGGCAAGACTCTGTGCAGTAGTTGAAGTCCGAGGTGTAAATGGTGAAGAGAAAGGGAGACAAGACAGTCCTCTGTGGAGCCCCAGTGCTGCTGATCACTCTGTCGGACACACAGTGTTGCAAGCACACGGCTAGGCCCAGAGTGTATTGATGTGACAGGGCCCAGTCCCTGAGTGTATTGATGGGTCATGTGGTTCTGACCAAGAGTGTATTGATGTGACAGGGTCCGGGTCCAGAATGTATTGAGGTGACAGGTTCCGGGGCCCAGAGTGTATCAATGTGACAGGGTGCAGGCTCAGAGTGTATCGATGTGAATAAGTCCAGGCCCAGACTATTATTGTGACATGTTCCAGGCCCAGTATATCGATGCGACAGGGTCTAGGCTTAGAGTGTAACGATGTGACAAGGTCTTGGCCGAGAGTGTATCGATGTGACATGTGGTCCAGGCCCATAGTGTATCGATGTGACAGGGTCCAGGCCTAGAGTGAGGAATGACCCAATGTTTGGATGATTTAAATGCCATATTGAAAAGTTAGGGTGTTGGGACCTGAGGAGAGGGTCAGGCTGGTTCTGTTCATTGCTCCACCATGTTTAACCTGCTGTGGCTGCACTGAAGCTGAAGCTGTGCACTGTCTGTGGCTGCTCCAGGCCTCGTGTCAGAGGGCTCCGCAATGTTTAAATGCTATTTGCATCCTGTTATTGTTTGTATGGTTTGTTTTTATTTCTCTCTGCGCATTTGGTATCCAGTCAGTCTTTTTTAATGTATTTTTTTCAGTTTCTTGTTTTGTGTCTGCCTGTCAGAAGATGAGTCTCAAGGTTTTATAATGTAAACAGTATCCTCCAGTGGCACTATGATGAAGTGCTTTGAGGTGTTTGTCATGAACACATCAACTCTTGACTTGAGGAGTGACCAGGATCTGCTCCAATATTCCTACTGTCACAACAAGTCAGCAGCAGATGCCATTTCATAGGACCTTCAACCAGCTCTGGAGCAGCTGGAGAACAGAGGTGCCTGCATCAGAGTGCTCTACTTTGACTGCAGCTGAGCATTCAATACAATCATGCCCTCAAAACTAATCAATAAACACCAAGACGTCGTCCTCAACACCTCCCTGTGCAACTGGATCCTCGATTTCCTCACTTGCAGGTACTTGGCAACAATGTCTCCTCCACACAGGGGCACCACCGGGCTGTGTGCTTAGCCCCCTGCTCTATTCACATTACACTGATGATGGTGTGGCTAAGTAAAACTCCAGTGCCATATTTAAGTTTGCTGAGCACTCCACTGTTGTTGGCTGAATCAAAGTTGGCAACCGGTCAACGTATAGGAGGGAGATTGAAAATCTAGTTGAACATTGGCACAACACCAACCTCACACACAACAAGAGATAAATATCGACAACAGGACGAAGAAGCCGGATGTCCATAAGCCGGTCCTCATTAGGGAATTGGAGGTGGAGAGGGCCAGCAGTTTTAAATTCCTTGGTGTATTCAATATCAGAGGATCTGTCCTGGGACCAGCACACAATTGCCATCACAACAAAGGTACTGCAGCACCTCCACTTTCTTACAAGTTTGCAGAGATTCAGCATGTCAACTAAAACTTTGACAAATATTGATGATTCAAAGATCATCGCCAGAGGCTCAGCAACCTCCTTCCTTGCCTCCCAGAGTAGCCCAGGGTACATCTTATCTGGTTCCAGTGACTTATTCATCTTGATGCTTTCCAAAAGCTCCAGAACATCCTCTTTCTTAATGTCTATATGCTCAAGCTTTTCAATCCACTGTAAAGATCATTTTCCGTAGTGAATACTGAAATAAAGTATTCGTTAAGTACCTCTGTGATCTCCTCCAGTTCCATACACACTCTTCCACTGTCACAGTTGATTGGTCCTATTCACTGACGTCTTATCCTCTTGCTCTTCACATTCTTGTAGAATGCCTTGGGGTTTTCCTTATTCCGGCACGCCAAGGCCTTCTCATAGTCCCTTATAACCATATAACCATATAACAATTACAGCATGGAAACAGGCCATCTCGGCCCTTCTAGTCCATGCCGAACTCTTACTCTCACCTAGTCCCACCGACCTGCACTCAGCTGATAACCCTCCATTCCCTTCCTGTCCATATAGCTGTCCAATTTAACTTTTAATGACAACATCGAGCCTGCCTCAACCACATCTGCTGGAAGCTCGTTCCATACAGCTACCACTCTCTGAGTAAAGAAGTTCCCCCTCATGTTACCCCTAAACTTTTGCCCCCTAACTCTCAACTCATGTCCTCGTGTTTGAATCTCCCCGACTCTCAATGGAAAAAGCCTATCCACGTCAACTCTATCTATCCCCCTCATAATTTTAAATACCTCTATCAAGTCCTCCGTCAACCTTCTACATTCCAAAGAATAAAGACCCATCTTGTTCAACCTTTCTCTGTAACTCTTTTGCTTCCCTTCTGGCTCTCCTAATTTCATTGTTAAGCACCTTCCTGCTAGCCTTATAATCTTCTAGATCTCTATCATTACCTAGTTTTTTGAAACATTCGTAGGTGTTTCTTTTCTTCTTGACTAGATTTTCTTAGCCTTTGTACACCATGGTATTCCTTCATACCCTGACTAATCAAGAATTCATCAACTTCTGTTTTAAATATACCCAATGACTTAGCCTCCATAGCAACCTGTGGCAACAAATTCAACAGATTAACCACTCTGGCTAAATAAATTGCTGCTCATCTCTGTTCTAAATGGACATCCCTCTATTCTGAGGCTGTGAATTTTTGTGAATCTCTTTTGAACCCTCTCCAATGTCAGCACATACTTTCTTAGATAAAGGGCCCAAAACCGCTCACAATACTCCAAGTGAGGCCTCACCAGTGCCTTATAAAACCTCAACTTTACTTCTTCGCTTTTATATTCTAGTCCTCTCGGAGTGAATGCTAACATCGCATCCGCCTTCCTCACCCAGACTCAACCTGCAAATTAACCTTTAGGGGATCCTGCATGAGGACTCCCAAGTCCCTTTGCACTTCATACTTTTGAATTTGCTCTCCAAATCGAAAATAGTATTTGCTTTTATTTCTTCTACCAAATTAAATGACCATACACTTCCCAATATTCTATCTGCCACCTCCGTGCCCATTCTCCTAATTTGTCTAAGTCCTTCTGTAGCCTCTCGGCTTCATCAAAATGACTTGCCCAACCACATATCTTCATATTGTCTGCCAAACTTGGCTACAAAGCCATCAATTCTGTCATCCTAATCATTGACAATTAACATAAAAAGAATCAGTCCCAGCACAGACCCTTGTGGAACACAACTACACCTGCAAATCAACCAATGCTCTGTAAGTGCTAGAATCTTTCCTGTAATACCATGGGCTCTTAACTTGTAAAGCAGCCTCATCACAAACAAGAGAAAATCTGCAGATACTGAGTATCAAAATAATACACACAAAATTCTGGAGGAACTCAGCAGGCCAGGCAGCATCGATGGAAAAGAATAAACAGTCGATGTTTCCGGCTGAGACCCTTCATCGGGACTTGATGGGTGAAACTGGGAGAGGGCGAGGGTGAAGTAAAGAGCTGGTAAGTCAATTGGTGAGAGAGATAAAAGGCTGGAGAAGGGGGAATCTGATAGGAGAGAACAGAAGGTCATGGAAGAAAAGGATGGGAGAGAAATACCAAAGGGAGGTGATGGGCAGGAAAGTGGATAAGGTGAGAGAGAGAAATGGAAGTGAGGAATGGTGAAGTAGAAGGTGAGGTGGGGGGGGCACAATTGCCAGATGTTCAAGAAATCGATGTTCATGCTATCAGGTTGGAGGCTACCCAGATGGAATATAGGGTGTTGCTCCTCCAGCCTGAGTGTGGCCTCATTGCAACAGTGGAGGAGGCCATGGATTGACATATCGGAATGGAATGGGAAGTGGAATTAAAATGAGTGGCCATTGGGAGATCCAGCTTGTTCTGACAGATGGAGCGTAGGAGCTCAACGAAGTGGTTTCCCAATCTACATCAGCTCTCACCAATGTACAGGAGGCCAAACCAGGAGCACCTGACACAGTAAATGACCCCTACAGACTCACAGGTGAAGTGACACCTCAGCTGGAAGGACTGTTTGGGGCCCTGAATAGTTGTGAGGGAGGAGGTGCAGGGGCAGGTATGATACTTGTTCCACTTGCAAGTACCAAGGAGAGAGATCAGTGAGGAGGGACAAATGGACAAGGGAGTCATGTAGGGAGCGATCCCTGCGGAAAGCAGAAAGTCGGGGAGACGGAAAGATGTGCTTGGTGGTGGAATCCCGTTGAAGGTGGAAGCTGTTATGGAGAATTATGTGCTGGACGTCGAGCCTGTTGGGGTGGTAGATGAGGACAAGAGCAACCCTATCCCTAGTGGGTGGCGGGCGGATGGGGTGAGGGCAGACATGCATAAATGGCAGAGATGCGGGTGAGGGCAGCACTGATGGTGGAGGAAGGAAAGCCCCTTTTATTTGAAGAAGGAGGACATCTTATTAGTTCTGGATGCCTTTTCATTAGTTAAACAACCTCATATGTAGCACCTTGTCAAAGTCCTAAAAATTCAAATACACAACATCCACTGATCATCCTCTGTCTATACTGCTTGTTATTTCTTCAAAGAATTTTAACAAATTTTTCAGGCAAGATTTTCACTTAATGAAACCGCGATGACTTTGGTTTCTTTTAAAATCATGTGCCCCCATATAGCCTAAAAATATAACCTTAAAAATCGACATCTTCCCAACTACTGGCCTATATTTTCCAGTGGTCCGATATTTTACACTTTATATATCTGAAGAAAATTTTGTTACCCTTTTTAATATTATTGGCAAGCTTATCTTCATATTCCATCTTTTCCTTTGTTGTGGCTTTTTTAGTTGCCTTCTGTTGGTTTTTAAAATCTTCCCAATCCTCTAAGTTTCCACTAATATGTGCTCTATTGTATGATCTCTCTTTAGCCTTTATGTTGGCTCTGATGTCTCTTGTTAGCCATGGATGTATTGTCTTGTCTTTAGAATACTTCTTTGAGATGTATCTATCCTGCACCTTACAAATTGCTCCCAGAAATCTCAGCCAAGCTGTGCTGTGGTCATCTCACCTTCTAATCAATTTTGGCTAGCTCCTCTCTCATGCCTTTACAAGCTTGTTTACTCCACTGTACTGAAGCACCTGACTTTAGCTTCTCCTTCTTAAACTGCAAGGTGAATTCTAGCATATTATGATCACTGGCCCCTCAAGGTTCCTTTACCTTAAACTCACTAATCAATTCAGGTTCATTGCATAACACCTAATCCAGAATAGCTGATCCCCTATTGGTCTCAATCATGAGCTGCTCTAAAAATGCATTCTACAAGTTCCCCACTTGGGGTCCACCACCAACATAATTTCCCCAATCTACCTGCATATTGAAATCCCCTATGACTATTGTAACATAGTCCAAAAATCATCAGAATCAGATTTAATATCATTGGCATATGTTGTGAAATTTGTTCACTACCTAGACGGTAGAGACAAATACACATAGACTATAGGAAATGTGAAATGATCACATGTCATGACTTGGTCACTAGCCAGAGAATGCTGGAATATTGACATGATACATGAATTGCTGTATGCAAAAGACGATGCTTGAGGCTTGAAATGAGAGAAAATAGAACAAATGAAAAGAGTGGAGGCAGGCAATTGCCCAATGCAGTCCACTGCTACAAAGGAATTAGAAGAGATATATAGAGTAGTGGTGCAAACCCTAATAACACTTAAAAGGACAAAACAATTGTCAAAATTCTATAAAAAATTTGCAGTATCACTGGAAAAATTCACGCTAGAGATAAAACATTCCAGAGAACAAAGAGAAGTGCAAAGTAAAGTTTGTTATACTTGAAAGAATCTTGTGTCATAATATTCCAAGAACAATGTGGTTCCACTGAGAGAGTGGGAGAGAATTATGAGAATTATACTAAGTCTAGAAAATTTTAGCTTTTATGAGAAAATACTGTACATTGAATAGAGGAAGTTGAAGGGAAATTTAACTGGGAAGATTGAAATGTTATGAGAAAGAAAGGAGACATGAGAGTCTGCTAGTGCTGGAGTCTGGAGTAGAGAAAACACTGCCGCAGGAACACACTGCCACAGGAACACACTGGAGTACAAAACTCACTGCCGCAGGAACATACTGGAGTACAGAACACACTGCCGCAGGAACACACTGGAGTACAGAAAACACTGCCGCAGGAACACACTGCCACAGGAACACACTGGAGTACAGAAAACACTGCCGCAGGAACACACTGCCACAGGAACACACTGGAGTACAGAACACACTGCTGCAGGAACACACTGGAGTACAGAACACACTGCCGCAGGAACACACTGGAATACAGAACACACTGCCGCAGGAACACACTGGAGTATAGAACACACTGCCGCAGGAACACACTGGAGTACAGAACACACTGCCGCAGGAACACACTGGAGTACAGAACACACTGCCGCAGGAACACACTGGAGTACAGAACACACTGCTGCAGGAACACACTGGAGTACAGAACACACTGCTGCAGGAATGTAGTTATGGGAGAAAAAGATGAATTATTGATGTTTCAGGTCAAGGCCTTGCATCAGGACTGAGAGTGATGAGGAGACTGACAAGACCATGGGACAGGGATTTAAAGTATAGAAGGGAGATGAAATTTTTCACCTAGAGGGTAAAAGGCTTTGCTTGGTGTTAGAGACAGATCCTGAGCACATTGAAGTGTACTTGCAGAGCCTCAACTATAGTACTCCAGAGCTAGTTTTGGGTGGTAGTTTTTAAGCAGGGAAGCTTTTTACAATCAGAACAGGTACAAGGAGAGAAAGAGCCTCATATTTTCTGCAAATTCTCCGTGATTTTATGAACTGAATATCAATTAATTCAGGTAGTATGAGGTATTGTAGTTTGAAAAAAATCAAACTGAGGTAGGAGGTTCACAGGTAATAGCAGGGCCTTGTGGTATATTATGGAACAATAGGAAGATGGTGTAAAGCACACACAAAGCAGAGCATCAGACCATAAGACAAAGGCTATTCAATCCTTTTGGTCTACTCTACCAATCATCAAGGCTGATTTATTCTCACTCTCAACCCCAGTCTGCTGCCTTCTCCCCATAACTTGTGATGCCCTTACTAATTAAGAGCATATTAATTTATGCTTCAAAAGTACCCAATGACTTAGTCTCCACAGCCACCTGTACAAATAAATTCCACAGATTTGCTGACTCTGACTGAAGGAATTCTCATCATCTCTGCTCCACAAGGACATCCTTCTATTCAGAGGCTGTGCTTTCTGGTCCTGGGCTCTCCCACTATTGGAAAGATGCTCTCCATGCCCACGGGTATGTCGACGTTTCAGGCCGAGACCCTTCGTTAGGACTCCTGACAAAGTCCTGACAAAGGGTCTCATCCGGAAACGTCGACTGTACCTCTTCCTAGAGATGCTGCTAGGCCTGCTGCGTTCACCAGCAACTTTGATGTGTGTTGCTCCAATCATTCATGGGATCATTCTCGTGAGCCTTCTATGGAGCCTCTCCAACGTCAGCACATCCTTTCCGAGACACGGGACCCAAAAATGCTCAAGGTACTCCAAGTGTTTTTGGTCCAACGCCTCAGCGTTACATTTTGTTTTTATATTCTAGTCCAGAAGACCATACGACTGTAAGTCATAAGAGCAGATTTAGGACATTTGGCCCATCGAGTCCGCTCCACCATTCAATCATGGCTGATCATTTTTTCCCCTCCTTAGTCTCACTCCCCGGCCTTCTCCTCACAACATTTAATGTCATGTCCAATCAAGAACGTATCAAGCCCTGCCTTAAATACATCCAATGACCTGGCCTCTAGAAATGCCTGTGGTAATAAATTCCACAAATTCACCCTCCTTTGCTAAAGAAATTTCTCCACTTCTCTGTTTTAAATGGACACCCCTCTATCCTGAGGCTATGCCCTCTTGTCTTAGACTCCCCGCCATGGGAAACATTCTTAACACATCTACTGTGTAGGCCTTTCAACATTTGAAAGGTTTCAGTGAGATCCTCCCTCATCCTTCTGAATTCCAGTGAGTACAGTCTGAGAGCTAACAAACGTTCCTCGTATGATAACCCTTTCATTCCCAGAATCATTCTTGTGAACCTCCTCTGAACCCTCTCCGATGCCAGCGCATCTTTTCTTAGATGAGGAGCCCAAGACTCTTCACAATACTCAAGATGAGGCCTCACCAGTGCCTTATAAAGCCTCAGCATCACATCCCTGCTCTTGTATTCTAGACCTCTTGAAATGAATGGTAACTTTGCACTTGCCTTCTTCATCACCGCTGACTCTACTTGTAAGATAACTTTTAGGGTGTTCTGCACAAGAACTCCCAAGTCCTTTTGTATCTCAGATTTTTGGATTTTCTCCCAATTTAGAAAACAGTCTGCACATTTATTTCTACAACCAAAGTGCATGACCATGCATTTTCCAACATTGTATTTCATTTGCCACCCTCTTGCCTATTCCCCTAATCTGCCTAATTCCTTCTGCAGCCTATCTGTTTCCTCAACACTACTTGCCCCTCCACCAATCTTCCTATCATCTGCAAACTTGGCAACAAAGCCATCTATTCCATCATCTGAATCATTGATATACAGAATAAAAAGAAACAGTCCCAACACTGACCCCTGCAGAACACTGGCAGCCAACCAGAAAAAGATCTTATTTTTCCCATTTACTGCCTCCTACCAATCAGACAATGCTCTAACCATGCCAGTAACTTTCCGATAATACTACATAATACCATGGGTTCTTAACTTGGGAAGCAGCCTCATGTGTAGCACCTTGTCAAAGGCTTTCTGAAAATCCAAATACACAACATCCACTACAACGTCTTTATCTATCCTACTTGTAATCTCCTCAAAGAATTCCAGCAGGTTCATCAGGCAAGATTTTCCCTTAAGGAAACCATGCTGACTTTGTCCTACCTTTTTCTGTGTCACCAAGTACCCCATAACCTCATTTTTAACCATTGACTCCAACATCTTCCCAACAACTGAGGTCAGGCTAAGCTTCTTCCTTTCTTAAAGAGTGGAGTAACATTTGCGATTTTCCAGTCCTCTGACACCATGCCAAGGTCCAATGATTTTTGAAAGATCATTAGTAATGCCTGGGCGAAGTTTATCTGGCCCTGGTAATTTATGTACCCTTAGGTCTTTCACTTTTTGAGCACCTTGTAATAGTAACTGCACACACTTTTCTTCCCTCACACCCTTTAACATCTAGCACACTGCTAGTGTCTTCCACAGTGAAGACTGATGCAAGATACTTATTTAGTTCATCAGCCAACTCCTTGGACCCCGTTAATATTTATCCGGCCTCATTTTCTACCAGTCCTATATGCACTCTCATCTCTCTTTTATTTTTTACAGATTTGAAAGTGCTTTTACTATCCACTTTGACATTGCTTTTGAGCCTGCTTTCATATTTCAGTTTTTCCCCTCCAATGATTCTTTTAGTTGCTCTCTGTAAGGGTTTACATGCTTCCCAGTCCTCTGTCATACCAAACAAGAAAAGATCTGCAGATGCTGGAAATCCAAGCAACATACATTAAGTGCTGGAGGAACGCAGCAGGCCAGGCAGCATCTATGGAAAAAAGTTCAGTCGACGTTTTGGGTCGAGAACCTTTGGTGTCTTTCCACTGATTTTTGCTTTGTTGTATGTCCTTTCTTCTACTTTTACACTAGCTTTGACTTTCCTTGTCAGCCACAGTTGTACAATTTTGCCATTTGAGTGTTTCTTCATTTTTGGAATGCATCTATCCTGCACCTTCCTCATTTTTCCCAGAAACTCATGCCATTGCTGCTCTGCTGTCATCCCTGCCAGCACCTCCTTCCAATTTACTTTGGACAACTCCTCTCTCATACCACTCTAATTTCCTTCACTCCACATCAGATCTTACTTTCTCCTTTTGAAATTTCAAGTTAAAACTCAATCATATCGTGATCACTAAGGGTTCTTTTACTTTAAGCTTCCTAATTGCCTCCAGTTCATTACATAACACCCAATCTAGTGTAGCTGATTCCCTAGTGCAGGGGTCGGCAACCTTTTTACCTCTGCGGGCCGGGTCGCGTATTAATGAGCGGACGGTGGGCCAGATAAATGCCACAAAAAACTTGAAATATGGGAATTATCTATTTAAATACATCTAGTTATGTTTTACCTCAAATTAATGAATTATGCATGCTAGAAAATCATTTGTGCTTAACCAAGGATGCCAATTAGTAATCAAGGAACTCAGTTTAGTTGCAATTAATTTCTATCAGGGCATCTTTTGAATCTATTAAATGGACACAAAGGATCTTTAAACATAAGACGTATGAACATGATGCATTGAATGGTAGTAAATTAAGTATAATAAAAAAGAAAATTTTAATGCAAACAGTTGATAAATCAATGTGAAACTTGATGCTGCTTGTTGCTTGAAAGCTTCTCAATATTGGGTGTCAGACTTGTTGATGCCAAGAGCAAGACATTATCCAGATGGGCATCAGTCAATCTTGTTCTCAAATGGTTCTTGGTGTGCTTCATTTTTGAAAATAATTGCTCACACAGATAAGTGCTGCCAAACAATGATGCCATCTCTTTTGCATGGTCCACTAAGTTAGGGTACTTCCCACTTGGATGAATATATTTTCTATAGGAGTCAAGCACTGACACATCTTCAGAATGAAATTTCGATCTCAATATGTCATCACACTGCATCTCAATCAATTCCATTTGAAAAATTTCTGATGCAGTATCCACTTCCACATCAAATGGAGTAGCAAGCAGCTTGAACTCATTTGCATGCAAGCAAAAATCAGCAAAACGAGATGAAAACTCTTTTCTCAATTCTTGGACCATATTCACAAAAATGCCTGGATCTTGTGCTTTACTTTTTTTGAAAAGTGGGAAAATGTGCACAATTTCCTTTTTGAAGCGGGTACTCCTGCAATTGCAGCTTTCTTTCAAAGGCCACAATATAACCGTACACCTCATGTATCAGCTGATTTTTTTCCTTGAAGTTGTAAATTCAAGTTATTTAAATGAGATGTAATGTCCACAAGAAATGCCAAGGTTGCAAGCCAATCAGGATCGCGAAAATGTGAAGCATCCTCATTTTTGCTTTCAAGGAATATTGCCACCTCTTCATGCAATGCAAATACTCTTTCCAGCATTGACCCTCGGCTAAGCCAGTGTACATTACAGAAATAAGCCAGGTGCCCATATTCTGCCTCTGTATCCAACAAAAACTGCTGAAACTGGTGATGATTCAATCCACAAGATAGGATCAGATTCACTGCCTTCACAACAATGTCCATAACATCCTTTAATTTCAAAGACTTGGCCCATAATGCCTCTTGATAGATAATGCAATGAATTGTAACCAGTTTCTGTGTAATTCCAAGGTTTTCCGTTTGTCCTTGCAGCAATGCGATGATGCCTTTTTTCTGTCCTACCATTGCTGGTGCCCCATCAGTTGTGATGCCAATTAGCTTCGACACATTAAGGTTCATTTCTGACATAATTTTCGACAAAGCTTCAAAAATGTCTGATCCAGTAACTGTGTCCTTCATAGGAATTAATTGAATAAACTCTTCAAAAATTTGAAAAATTGAGGTCACTCCTCGCACAAACACTGCAAGTTGAGCAGTGTCTCTCAAGTCTGTGCTGTCATCAAGCGCAATTGAAAAAAAATTGCAATTCATTGCAGGCATCCCTTAAACAACTTTTGACATCTGCTGACATTTCTTCAACTCGCTGTGTGATCGTTCTTGCTGACAGGCTGATAGATGTAAATAAAGATTTCTTTTAAGGACAAGCAATATCCACCACTGCCAGTAAACATTCCTTGACAAACTCTCCATCTGTAAAAGGCCTGATCTTTTCTGCAATACGTTTTGAGACTTCATAACTGGCACGGGTATTTCCTTCATTTTCACTGCTTTTCTTGGCAAAAAATGACGCTTGTTTTCCGAAACGAACCTTCATTCGCTCAATTTCATCTTTCCTTGCTTACCCAGTAAACTCGTTAAAATATCCTCTATGGCGGTCTCGTAATGTCGCCTGATATTTGCCACCTTCCTCACAGCAAACTTTTCTAGGCAAATGAGACAAACTGGTTTCCCAGCTTGCTCGATGAAGAAATAATCTAGTGTCCAAGTGTCTTGGAAATTTAGGCACTCAGTGTCTACCTTCCTGCATTTTGCATTGACTGCTATTGGAATTTTTTTCTTTGATTTTGTTTCGAAACACGAGTTATTCAGCAAGTACCGTAGCATATGTAAATATCTGGATATTTAGTGTGGATTTCTTGTTAAAACACAGTGACGCTGTTTCTGTTGACAAATTTGAATGATCCCATCTGAAAACCTGTGGGTGCACAGAGGGTATCTAATACATATTAATAAGGTAGTCTGCCTTCCCATCATTCGTAGAAACCAGTGTTTGGTTTGGAACAAAATGGAACCTGGGGCCATGCATGTCCATCAGTGTGGTCGCGTGAAACACTCGAATAAGGAAAAATCGCTCGCAGGCTGGATAAGCAGAGTATACCAAGATTTGCTCATGGGCCAGTCAAAATACCTTCACGGGCCGGATCTGGCCTGTAGGCTATAGGTTGCCCTAGTAGGATGAATAACAAACTGCTCTAAAAAGCTATCTCAGAGACATTCAAAAAACTCACGCTCTTGATCTTCCCAATCGACCTGTATGTTGAAATTCCCCATCATTATCATAATATTGCCCTTTTGACAGGCCTTTTCTGTTTCCTGTTGTACTCTGCAGTGCAATCCCAGCTACTGTTGAGAAGACTGTAAATAACTTTCAACAGAGTCCTTTTACCCTTGAAGTTTCTTAACTCAACCCACGAGGATTCAACATCTTCCGATCCTATGTCACATCTTTCTACTGATTTGATGCCATTCTTTACCAGTAGAACCACACCACCCCCTCTGCCAACCTTCCTATCCCTGCGATACGACGTGTAACCTTGGACATTCAGCTCCCAAATACAACCATCCTTCAGCCATGATTGAGTGATGGCCACAACATCATACCTGACAATCTGTAATACTGCAACAAGATCATCCACCTATTTCTTATACTTCGTGCATTGAGATATAACACTGAGTAATGACACAGTAATGTTACAGCTATATAGGGTCCTGGTGCCAGATTTTAAAGGGTGTGAGGGAAGAGAAGTGAGTGCAGTTAAAAGGCAAAAGGTGCTCAAAAACCGAAAGACTTAAGGGTACATAAATTGACTAGACCAGATGCACTGCACCTGAGGGTTGGAGGTGTTGTGAATAGTGTGGAGGCCTGTCAGAGGTTACAGCGGGACATTGATAGGTTGTAAAGCTGGGCTGAGAAGTGGCAGATGGAGCTCAACTCAGATAAGTGTGAGGTAGTTCATTTTGGTAGGTCAAATATGATGACAGAATATAGTATTAATGGTAAGACTTTTGGCAGTGTGGAGGATCAGAGGGATCTTGGGGTCCAAGTCCATAGGACACTCAAAACTGCAACGCAGGTTGACTCTGTGGTTAAGAAGACATATGGTGCATTGGCTTTCATCAACCATGGGATTGAGTTTGACCCAAAAGGTAATGTTACAGCTTTTTAGGACCCTGGTCAGACCCCACTGTGTTCAGTTCTGGTCTGTGCTCAGTTCTGCTCACCTCAGTACAGGAAGGATGTGGAAACTATAGAAAGGGTGCAGAGGGGATTGGGGAGCATGCCTTATGAGAATAGATTAAGTGAACTTTGCCTTTTCTTCTTGGAGTGACAGAGGATGAGCAGTGACCTGATAGAAGTGTATAAGATGACAAGAGGCATTCATGGTGTGGATAGTCAGAGGCTTTTTCCCAGGGCTGAAATGGCGAGCATGAGAGGGCACAGTTTTAAGGTGCTTGGAAGTAGGTACAGAGGAGATGTCAGGGGTAAGTTTTTCACACAGAGAGTGATGACTGTGTGGAAAGGGCTGCAGGCGATGGCGACGGAGGCAGATACAATAAGGTCTTTTAAGAGACTCCTGTATAGGTACATGGAGCTTAGAAAAATAGAGGACTGTGGGTAATCCTAGGTAATTTCTAAAGTAAGTACATGCTCAGCACAGCTTTGTGGGCCGAAGGGCCTGTATTGTGCTGTAGGTTTTCTCTGTTTCTACTTCAAGTACTACATTTGCTACCCTTTTTGATTCTGGATCCCTAATGTACTGATACTCTCCCTGCTGGTTGCAATCATGTCCTATCATCTGCCTGCCCTTCCTGACAGTCTGACTGCATGCTATCTTTGCTTTTTTACCATCCGTCCTATCCTGAGTCCTTTCACTCCAGTTCCCACCTTCCCTCCCTCCCTCTCTCTCTGCTTAAACCCTCTCCAACAGCTGTAACAAACCTAGCCACGAGAATATTGGCTCCCATTTGGTTTAGGTGTAATCCGTCCCTTTTGTACAGGTCATACCTCCCCCAGAAGAGATTCCAATGACCCAAAACCTGAAGCCCTGCCCCCTACACCAGCTTCTCAGCCACACATTAATCTGCCAAATCATCCTATTTCTACCCTCACTGGAGCTTGGCACAGGCAGCAATCCAGAAATTACTACCCTGGAGGTCCTGCTTCTCAGCTTTCTACCTAGCTCTCTATATTCTCTCTTCAGGACCTCTGCTTTTTCCTTCCTATGTCATTGGTACCAATATGTGCCAAGACATCTGGCCGCTCTCCCTCCCTCTCCAAAACATTGTGGACACGATCCGAGATGTCCCTGACCCTGATACCTGGGAGTAAAACATACCATCCAGGTGTCCCATTCATGTCCAAAGTATCTCCTGTCTGTTCCCCTAACTGTTGAGTCCCCTATCACTACTGCTCCCCTCTCCTCCCTCTTTCCCTTCTGCACCATGGACCTATACTCAGTGCCAGCAACCTAGTCTCTGTGACTTTCCCCACACAAGTCCTCTTGATATGAATGTCAACATTGCATTTGCCTTCCTCCCAACAAACTCAACCTGCAAATTAATCTTTAGGGAATCTTGCATGATGACTCCTAAGGTTTTTTACACCTCTGATTCCTGAATTTGTTCCACATTTAGGAAATAGTCTATGGCTTTACAGGTATTCCTTCTAATGAAATGCATGACTATACACTTCCCTACACTGTATTCCATCTTCCCTCTCTCCTAATCTAAGTCCTTCGGCAGACTGCCTGCTTCCTCAAACCTGTATGCCCCTCACCTATTATTGTATCATCTGCAAACTTGGTCACAAAGCCATCAATTCCATCATCCAAAAAATAATGCAAAAAGATGCACCAACCCTTGCAAAACACCACTAGCCACAGGCAGTCAACCAGAAAAGATGCCTTTATTCCCATCCTCTGTCTTCTGTCCCTCAGCCAATGCTAGTATCCATGCTAATGTCTTTCTTGTCATACTACAGTCTTTTATCTTGTTTAGCAGCCTCATGTGCAGCAGCTTGTCAAGGGTCTACTGAAAGTTCAAGTAAACAACATCCACTGGCTCTTCTTTATCTATCCTAACTGTTATTTCCTCAAAGAATTCCAACAGATTTGTAAGAAAAGATTAATCCTTAAGGAAGCCATGCTAATTCTGGCCATTTTATCACGTGCCTCCATGTACCCCGAAACCTTTTCCGTAATAATACATTCCAACATCTTATGAACCACTGACGTCAGGCAAATTGGCCTCTGAGTTCCTGTCTTTTGTCTTCCTCTCTTTTTGAAATGTGGAGTGACATTTGCAATTTCCCAGTCCCCTGGAACCATTCCAGAATCTAGTGATTATTGAAAGATCACTTCTCCACAATCTCCTCAGCTCCCTCTTTTAAGTGTAGTCCATCTGGTCAAGGTGACTTATTAGCCTCCCAAGCACCTTCCTCTTTTGTAAAAGCATTTACACTCACTTCTGCCCTCTGACACTCGAATTTCTGTCACGCTGCTGCTGTCTTCCACAGTGAAGACTGATTTAAAATACTTATTAAATTCATCTGACATTTCTTTGTCCTCCATTACTACCGCTCCTGCATAATTTTCCAGTGGGCCAATATCCATTCTCGCCTCTCTTTTACTCTTTATATTGTACATGTCTGAGAAGACTTTTTGCATCCTTGTTTATATTATTAGCTAGCTACTCCATGTTGCTACTTTTCCTTCATTGTTTATTTCTTTGTGTCCTCTGGGGTTTTAAAGGCTTCCCAATGCTCAGCTTCCCATTTTTTTCTTTGCTATACTACATGCCCTCTCTTTTACTTTTATGCTGCATTTGACTTCTCTTGTCAGCCACAGTTGCCTCATCTTCCCTTTAGAAAATGTCAGGGCACTGGAGCAGGGATCCAACTGCAGACCCAGTACTGTGCACACAGTGATAATAATTGAGTAACAAATCCCAAAGTGCAAACAAAGTCGGCGTCAAAGTCAGCAGAGATCAAAACATTCATAGACAGGTATATGGAGGAATCTAAGGTGGGGGCTTATATGGGAGGCAGGGTTTGAGGGTTGGCACAACATTGTGGGCCGAAGGGCCTGTACTGTGCTGTACTATTCTATGTTCTATGTTCTATGAAATCCAAAAACCAGAATCAGGAAACAGGCAGAGTTGATATTCAGACAGACAGGGTACAGATACAAATGCTGGAAAGGCTCAGGAAAACTCACTGGTACAACTTGGCAACAAACAGCTGAAAACACAGGACTGAAATACACTGAGCAATAAACAGAGAGGCAGATGACAGATGGAGCACAATGAGACACAGGTAGTAGCAATACAGGTAATAATGAGAAACAGGTGAGAGACAGAGTACTCAGTAATACAGGGGCCAGAGTAGAGCACAATCGGGGACAGGAGCACATGGCAATACAAAACAACAGACTGACAGCTATGGGGAAACATATAAAAAGACAGTTCAACTGGAGGTTCTGACAGAATACTTCTTCTTTGAGATGTATCTATCCTGTGCTTTCTGAATTGTTCTGCCACTGTCCCTGCTAGTGAACCCCTTCCAATCAAGCTCCTCTCTCATGCCTCTGTAATTCCACTGTGGTACAAATACATCTGATTTTAGCTCCTCTCTCTCATATTATAATCACTTACTTCTCAGTGTTCCTTCACCTTAAGCTCCCTAATCAAATCTGGTACATTACACAACACCCAAAGCACAATTACCTTTCGCTAGTATGCTCAACTACAAGCTGTTCTAAAAAGTCATCTGATTGGCAGTCTTCAATTTACTTCTCTTCTCTTCTCTTCTAATCCAACACTAAACTGATTTTCCCAATTTACCAGCATATTGAAAATCCCCATGACTATCATAATATTGCACTTTTTATATGACTTTTCTATCTCTTGTAATTTGTTTGGAAGCCTCTTTATAAGTCCCATCAGGGTCTTTTTACCCCTGCAGTTTTTTAACTTTTTTCACAAGAATCCTATATCTTCCAATCTTCTCAGGGAAGATTCTTCTTTCTGAGGGAAAGGAGGAGAAATGATCAGAAATTAGATAAATTGATGTTCATGTCATCTGTAGAAGCCTTGGAGGCTGCCCAGGTGCAATATGAGGTGTTGCTCTTCCTACCTGGTTTTGGACTCATCCCTGTCAGTAGAGGAAGCCATGGACTGACATGAAACGTGAAGTTGAATTGAACTGAGTATCCATTAGGAGATGCTGCTCTTTGCGGTGGACAGGGCGAAGGTGATCTCCCAGTTATCAGTTGATCTCATCAGCCACCTCAGAAGAAGAGTATGATACTGGACCTTCTGTTTGGGAACAAGATAGGGCAGGTGACAGAAGTGTATATAAGGGAGCACTTTTGATCTAATGATCAGAATTCTATTCATTTAAAGATAGTTGTGGAGAAGGACTGGTCCACGGGTTGAGATTCCAAATTGGGGAAAGGGCAATTTTGGTGGCATCAGAAAGGATCTGTCCCATATGGATTGGGTCAGGTTGACTTCTGGCAAATAGATACTTGGTAGGTTGGAGGCCTTCAAAAGTGGAATACTGACAGTACAGGGTTTGTTTGCTCAGAAAAGAGCTTTGATCAGCGGCCAATCCAGACATTAGAAGTTTTGAGAGGAGGGACTTCAATAAGGTCCAATGCCCGAGGATAAAAGGCAGCAGCGGGTCACTACAGTGAAGGAGTTGTGATGAGTGACCAATCAGCATTTGAGGTTGATTAGTAAGAGCAAATTAAAAGAAGGCAGGGGCAAAAGTAGTGATGATCATTGATTGCAACGGGTGCCATCTGAGTGGACAGAGTCAGAGTGGTGACCTTGAGGCTTTAGCTCTTCAAGACTTCAACAAAGAGAGGCTTCACTCAGAGAAAACAAAGGAAAGAAAAACTCAAGCTTTTCCATTCTCTTCTTTATATCTGCTCATCTAGCACAGTAGATATGACAGTCAGGAGAGTGGAATGGTCCTCTTGTGGGATGTGGGAAGGGAGAGGAACCTTCAGTGTCCCTGACAACTACAAGTGTGAGAAGTGCATCCAGCTGCAGCTTCTAACAATCCGTGTTAAGGAATTGGAACTGGAACTGGATGAACTCTGGATCATTCGGGAGGCTGAAGTGGTGATAGATAGGACATGTAGAGAGGTAGTTATACCCAAGGTGCAGGACACAGGAAACTGAGTGACAGCCAGGAAGGGGAAAGGGGTTAAAGAGCCAGTGCAGAGTACCCCTGTGGTCATTCCCCTCAACAACAGGTTTATCACTTTGGGTACGGTCAGGGGAAATGACCAAACAGTGGAAAGTCACAGTGTTTGGGTCTCTGGTACTGACTCTGCCTCTAGGACTCACACAGGCAGGAGGAAGAAGAGGCACGCTGTGGTGATAGGGGATTTGTTAGTTAGGGGAACAGACAGGAGACTCTGCAAGTGAGAACGAGATTCCCAGATGGTATGTTACCTCCCATGAGCCAGGATCCAGGATATCTCGGATTGAGTCCTCAGCATTCTTAAGTGAGAGAGTGAACAGCCAGAAGTCGTGGTCCATGTAGGTACCAATGACATGGGTAGGCAGAGTGACGAGGTTCTGCATCGGGAGTTCAGGGAGCTAGGTGTTAAGTTAAAGGGCAGGAGCTCCAGGGTTGTGATCTCAGGATTGCTACCTGGGCCACGTGCTAGTGAGGCCAGAACTAGAAAAGTTCTATAGTTTAATATGTGGCTAAGGTGTTGGTGTAGAGAGACTGCATAGATTTTTGGAACATTAGTCTCTCTCTTCCACGGAAGGTGGGACCTGTACAGAAGGGACGGTTTGCCCCTGAACTGGAGCGGGGAACTAATATTCTAGGAGAAAGGTTTGTTGATGCTGCACGGTGGAATTTAAACTAGAGTTGCAGGGGAATGAGAACTAGACAGCCAGAGCAGTAAGTGGAGAGGTTGTGGAGGCACATGTTGGTAAGAACTCGTACACAGTTAGGAATCAAAAGTTTGAGCATGGTGTGACAAAATCGAAAAGGGTGAATACGGGATTGAAGGTGTTGTATCTGAATGTGCACAGTATACGGAATAAGGGAGATGAACTTGCAGCACAGTTGCAGATTGGCGGGTGTGACATTGTTGGCATCATGGAATCATGGCAGTAAGGTTATAGCTGGGAGCTTGATGTCCAAGGGTACACATTGTATCAAAAGGATGAACAGGAAGTCAGAGGGACAGCATTGCTCTGTTGGTAAAAAATCAAATCAAATCATTAGAAAGAGGCAACATAGGATCAGAAGGTGTTGAATCATTGTGGATAGAGCTAAGGAAATGCAAAGGTAAAAAGACCCTGATGGCAGTTGTATATAGACCCCCAAATATTAATAAGAATGTTGCCCACAAATTACAACGGGAGATGGGAATGCACGCCAAAAGGCCTATGTTACAATAGTCACGGGGGACCTCAATGTGCAGGTAGATTGGGAAAATCGGGTTGGTGCTGGATTACAGGAGGAGGAATTTCTAGAGTACCTGTGAGATGGCTTTTTAGAGCAGCTTGGGGTTGAGCGCACTAGAGGACCAGCTATTCTGGTTTGGGTGTTGTGTAATGAATCAGAATTGATTAGAGACCTTAATGTAAAAGATCCATTTGGGGTGTAAGTGATTGTAATATGATCGAATTCACCCTGCAATTTGAGAAGGAGAAGCTAAAGTCAAATGCATCAATATTATAGTGGAGTAAAGGGAATTAGGGCAGGAGAGAGGAATTGGCCAAAATTGCTTGGAAGGAAAACACCAACAGGGATGATAGCAGAGCTGCAATGGTTGAAATTTCTAGAAACAATTCGGAAGGCACAGGGTATATACATCCCAAAGAAGAAGAAATATTCTAAAGGAAAGATGGCACAACCGTGGCTAACAAGAGAAGTCAGAGCCAACATAAAAGCCAAAGAGAGTGCATGTAATGGAGCAAAAATAGTGGGAAGTTAGAGGATTGGGAGCTTTTAAAAACCAACAGAATTCAATTAAAAAGCCATAAAAAAGGAAAAAGTGGAATATGAAGGTAAGCTAGCCAATAATATTAGAGGGTACCAGAAGTTACTTCAGATACAGAAAGTATAAAAGAGAGGTGAGAGTGAATGTTCGACCACTGGAAAATGAAGCTGGAGAGGTAGTAATGGGAGCAACAGAACAGTGGACAAAATGGAAAGGTATTTTGCATCAGTCGTCATGGTGGAGGATGCTTGCAATATGGTGGAAGTCCTAGGTGTAGGGGTCATGAAGTGAGTGAAGTTTCCACTACTAGAGAGAAGGTTCTTGGGGAACTGAAAAGTCTGAAGGTAGATAAATCACCTGGACCAGATGGTATACACCCCAGAGTTCTGAAAGATGTGGCTGAATATTGTGGAAGCATCAGTAATGATCTAACAACTTTCACTAGATTCTGGAATGGTTCCAGAAGAATGGAAAATTGCAAATGTCATTCCACTCTTCAAGAAGGGAGAGAGGCAGAAGAAAGGAAACAATTGGCCAGTTAGTCTGACCTCACTGATTGGGAAGATGTTGATGTTGATTTTTAAGGATGAGGTCTCAGGGTACTTGGAGGCACACGATAAACTAGGTTGTAGTCAGCATGGTTTCATCAATGGAAAATCTTGCCTTGGAAATCTGTTGGAATTCTCTGAGGAAATAACAAGCAGGATAGACAAAGGAGAATCGGTTGAAGTTGTGTAATTAGATTTTCAGAAGGCCTTTAATAAGGTGCCACACATGAGGCTGCTTAACAAGCTACGGGTCCTTGGTATTACACTAAAGATTCTAGCAGGGATAAAGCAGTAGCTGATTGGCAGGAGACAAAGTGTGGGAATATAGGGAGCCTTTTCTGGCTGACTGCTGGTGACAAGTGGTATTCCACAGGGGTCTGTGTTGGGACCAATTCTTTTTACGTTAAATGTCAATAATTTGGGTGATGGCTTTGCTGCAAAGTTTGCAGATGATATGAAGATAGGTGGAGGGGCAGGTACTGTTGAGGAAGTAGAGAGGCTACAGAAGGACTTCGACATATTAGGAGAATGGGCAAAGAAATGTAAGATGGAATATAGTGGTGGTTCATGTATACTCATGAACTTTGGGAAATGAAGTTAATGGACTAGGTATTTTCTAAATGGAGAGTAATACAAAAGACTGAGGTGCCAAGGAACTTGGGAGTCCTTTTGCTGGATTCCCGAAAGGTTAACTTGCAGGTTGAGTCCGTGGTGAGGAAGACAAATGCAATATTAGCATTCATTTTAATAGGACTAGGATATTAGATTAGATTTGATTATGAGGACATGCAGTCCTCTTTTATTGTCATTTAGTAATGCATGCATTAAGAAATGATATAATATTCCTCCGGTGTGATATCACAGAAACACAGGACAGACCAAGACTGAAAAACTAACAAAACCACATAATTATAACATATAGTTACAACAGTGGAACAATACCATAACTTGATGAAGAACAGTCCATAGCACAGTAAAAAAGTTCAAAGTCTCTCGAGAGTCCCACATCTCACGCAGATGGGAGAAGGAAGAAAACTCTCCCTGCCATGCCCGTCCACAGTCCGACTCTGAGTTGTCCAAAAACTTCGAGGTCTGATCAGCCCTCCAACACTGAGTACCGAGCACCATCTCTATCCGAACGCTTCGACCTCAGCCTTGGTCGCCAGCAGCAGGCAAAGCTGGGGATTTTGGGGCCTTCCCTCCAGAGATTCTCAATCAGAAATTCAGAAATTTCTCCAGGTGTTCCTCTGTGCTTCTCACGTCTGTCGTCATCAAATCAGAATTATCCACGGCCCCTATTTAACAGATACGATATCATTTCACCAGAGAGCTGCGCGCGCTGCTTTGCGCTGCCATCTTCTCCTCCCGCCTTAAAAGCAAGGATATAATGCTGAGACTTCATAAAGCACTGGTAAGGCTTCACTTGGAGATTTGATGAGCAGTTTTGGCCCCTTATCTTTGAAAGGATGTGCTGAAACTGGAGAGGGTTCAAAGGAGGTTTACACAAATAATTCCAGGATTGAATGGCTTGTCATGTGAAGAGCATTTGATGACTCTGGACCTATATTCACTGGAGTCCAGAAGAATGAGGTGTGACCACTTTGAAACCCATGGAATGGTGAAAGGCCTTGATAGAGTGGAGATGGATGTGGGGAGGATGTTTCCTATGCTGGGAGAGTCTAAGACCAGAAGACATGGCCTCAGAGTAGAGGGGTGTCCTTGTAGAATGGAGATGAGGAGGAATTTCTTTTGCTAGTATGTGGTGAATCTGTGGAATTCTTTACCACAGACAGCCGCGGATACCAAGTCTTTGTGTATATCTATTATGTATTAGTCACAAGGGTCGGACAAGGTGTACCCTTGGACCTTGTGGGAAGCAAGTGTAAAAACTGCAGGTGTTCTGCCAGAGATATCTAAAACATCTTTAGCCACAGGCAAGGTGCTGGAGGACTGGATAATAGTTAATGCTGTTCCGTTGTTTAAGAAAAGCTCTAAGTAGTGAGCTGGATGTCAGTAGTAAGGAAATTATTGGACAGTATTCTAAGAGACAAGATATATGTAAATATTTGTATAGACAAGGCCTGATTAGGAGTAGTCAATATGACTTTGTGCATAGCAGGTTATGTCTAACCAATCTTATTGATATTTATGTGGAAAGTGATGAGGGATAGGCAGTGGATGTTGTCTACATGGGCTTTAGCAACAAAGTTCCATACGAGAGGCTGGACCAGAAGTTTCAGTCATTTGGCATTAAGGATGAAGTAGTGAATTAAATTCAACATTTGCTTCACGGGAGAAGGGAGAGAATGGTAGTATATGGCTGCCTCCTTAACTGGAGGCCTGTGTTACAGGGATGACTGCTGGGAGCATTGTGGTTTGTTATCTATATTAATGACTTGCATATTAATGTGGTAAACTGTAAGAGCAAATTTGCAGACAACATCAGACTATCAAAGCTTGTAGTGATATTGGGATGTGCTGCAAAAATGGCAGAAGAACTTTAAGCAGGCAATTGTGAAATGTTGCTCCTTGAGAGGACAAATCTGGTTAGGACTTACACTGTAAATGGTAGAGCAATGAGGAGCTTGGTAGAACAGAGGTTTCTCAGAATACAAATCCATAATTCCTTGGATTGTGGATTGGATTGTGAAGCTTCTGGCACATTGGCCTTCATAAATCAGACTACTGAGTGCAGAAGCTGGGTGTGGCTTGGCAATCTGGAAGACTGTGTAAGGAATCTGGAGCAGCAGCTGGATAACCTTCGACTTGTAAGGGAGAATGAGGCAGTCGTAGATGAGAGCTACAGGGAGATAGTCACACCTAGGCTGCCAGAAGCAGGTCGTTGGGTGACAGTCGGGGGGGGAAAGTGAAGGTAAACAGACAGGTAGTGCAGAGCACCCCTGTAGCTATTCCCCTGAATAATAAGTTTACCGTCCTGGACACTGTTGGCAGGGACGACTGACCAGGTGTGAGCCACGGTGGCAGGGCCTCTGGCACTGAGTCTGACCCTGTGGTGCAGAAGGGTGGGACGGAGAAGAGGAGAGCTGTCGACATTGGAGACTCTATAGTCAGGGGATCAGACAGGAGATTTTGTGGAGTGAGAAGGACACCCACATGGTTTGTTGCCTCCCGGGTGCCAAGGTCCAGGATGTCTCTGACCAGGTGCACAACATCCTGGTACGAGAGGGAAAGCAACCAGAAGTCGTGATACATGTTGGCACCAATGACATAGGCAGGAAGAGGGATGAGGTCCTGAAGTGTGAGTTTCAGGAACTAGGCAGAAGGCTGAAGAACAGGACCTCAAGGGTGGCGTTCTCAGGATTGCTGCCAGTGCTACATGATAGTGATGGTAAGAATTGGAGGAGATGGCAGTTGAATGCGTGGCTGAGGAGTTGGTGCAGGGGGCAGGGTTTTAGATTTTTGGATCATTGAGATCTCTTCTGAGGAAGGTGGGACCTGTACAGATTGGATGGTTTGCACCTGAACTCAAGGGGGAACAATATCCTTGCAGGTAGGTTTGCTAGCATGGTTCGGGAGGGTTTAAACTAATTTGCAAGGGGGATGGGACTCAGAGCAATAGAGCAGAGAAAGAAGTGCATGGAGTAAAGCCAGATCTAACATATAGAGAGGATTTGAGGAAAGAGAAGCAGAATAAGGGGTATAAAGGTAGTAAGGTAGAAGGGTTAAAGTGCGTGTACCTCAATGCAAGAAGCATCAGGAACAAAGGTGATGAACTGAGAGCTTGGATACATATGATGTAGTGGCCATTACAGAGACTTGGCTGGCACTAGGGCAGGAATGGATTCTCAATATTCCTGGATTTCAGTGTTTTAAAAGAGATAGAGAGGGCGGAAAAAGGGGAGGAGGGGTGGCATTACTGGTCAGGGATACTATTACAGCTACAGAAAGGGTGGGTAATGTAGCAAGATCCTCTTTTGAATCAGTATGGGTGGCAGTCAGGAACAGGAAGGGAACAGTTACTCTATTGCGGGTATTCTATAGGCCCCCGGTAGCAGCAGAGATACTGAGGAGCAGATTGGGAGGCAGATTTTGGAAAGGTGCAAAAATAACAGGGTTGTTATCATGGGTGACCTTAACTTCCCTAATATTGATTGGCACCTGACTAGTTCCAAGGGTTTGGACAGGGCAGAGTTTGTTAAGTGTGTCCAGGACGGATTCCTGTCACAGTATGTTGACAGGCTGACTAGGGGGAATGCCATACTAGATCTAGTATTGTCGTGGTTTCTCGTTTCTCACAAACGACAAGGAGACGCAGAAAACTCGTCAAGACGTTTTAAACTTTAATTTGCAAATGAAAGCTGAGACAATCAGAAAGCTAGTAGCTGACTGCCCGTCGAGGCTTGTATACAGCATTTTTATAGCAATTTTCCTATCTTAGCTACATTATCATATCCAGTCGGCCTGTGATTACCTATCATCAATATATCCGCTCTCGACTTTCCACTATTGTTTTACTCCCCAACTTAATTATGTCCTAGTTTACATTTTAGTCAATATGTCCTCTCATCCCTAAACACAGTTATTTCTTAATTAGTCTTGCGTTGACATACTGCCCCATATTTCATCACCTTACTCGCCACAGTTATCTTTCTACTTGGTTTCATTCTAGTTCTCTTCATGAATTAATAGCGAACAGGTTAAAAGTCATGGCTACATAGTGAATACCTTTTATTGAGCTAGCAGTGGTTACATAGTAAATATAGAAAATACAATGAGTGCATTTGAGTAAATACTGTTGAGTAAATACTGTAATACATAGAAAATACAATACATGCATTTGCATTTTCCAATATAATCCTTGCTTTGAGACCCACAGGGTCTCATACAGAGAGAGAGAGGACTGAGAGTCTATGCACAAAAGTTCAAATAAAGCCCTGCATTTACTGCCAAATTTGGGTTAAACTATAGTTTCCTGTGCTTAGGACTCAAAGAGTTCTCTCCCTGCCTCCCTAGGCCGCTGAGCCAAAAACCCGTCCCTTCGTATCTGAGACAGGGAAAAAGACTCAGGAGCCTTCACAGTCTAATCCCCACATATTTCATCTCTCTCCTGTTCGTCTTGCATGTCTCGTAGACTGTACGAATACATCATCGGTGCCTTCTTTTCCATAGGGCTCGACCCAATAATTTCCAGGAGCATCGGAAACCGTTTCATTGCAGCACGCACTACAAGCGACTTGAGGCATGGAAGAAAACAGCACAGAATGACCGCATAGCTTAGCAATACAATACCAATGGTTACTGCAATCTTGGTCAGCCATGCTCCCCATCCTCCTAGTTTACTAGTTAACCAGTCAAAGAACTGGTGTCCAAACCCTGCATTTTGTTTAACTTCCTTTCTTAGATTTTTCAGTTTATTCATTGCTCTGGTAAACGATCCCTCCGGACTAGTGTTATTCGGTATAAAAGTACAGCACTGTTCCCCAAACATTACACAAACCCCTCCTTTCTCTGCCGATAGCCAGTCTAGTACCTGTCTATTTTGCCACACCGCTCTACTGGTTGCATCTGGCTGCTGTCCCAAAGCCTCTAGTGCATCATCAGTGTAGTTAATGAATCTCTGTTGATTATAATATATATAATTTATCCATTCAACATTTTTGCTAATCTCTATTATAGGTATAAGTGCTTCCCAGCCCGCAGCAATCTCATTTCTTGCTTTAAACTCGTTAGGTATACCCCTCGGCTGTCCTATTCTGTCGATCCGAATCGTCAGGTCGAGCTCATATTTTCTCTTCCTCTGTTTTAGTGTCTGGTGCCTCGAGGTGTCAAACTGTATTTCAGGGGATACTACAACTTCTTGAATCAGCATAACTCATGTACATGTACACACCCAATTAAGGGGAAGCGTGGATCTCAGACCCCCCTCCTGTCCACACAGCCGCCAGGTATCTGCTAATGGGATGGTCTGGGAGTTCAGTTCAGTGATTTGAATGGGGATATATGAGGAGTAGTTGGTAAATTTGCAGATGACACTAAAATAGATGGTGTAGGCAGTGAAGAGAAGGGTCCAGAAAGGCAAAAGGATGTTGATTGGCTGAGTAGGTGTGCTGAGGAATGGTAAATGGAATTTATGTGAAGTGTTACATTTTGAAAGGACAAATGAAGATAGGACTTTAACATTGAACAGAAGGGCCCTGGGTACTGTTGAAGAACAGAGGGACCTATAAGTACTCTGCATAGTTTCCTCATAGTGGAACCACTGGTATTTGGGGTGATGAAGAAGTCTTTTGGCAGGTTGGCCTTCATTATCAGGGCAATGAATATGGAGCTTTGGAGGTTATGGTGTAATTATGCAAAATGTTGGTGTACTTAGAATATTGCGATCAGTTTTGTTTATACTGTTTTGGGAAGGATGTGATTAAACTGGAAAGAGTGCAAAAAAAGATTACAGAGAGAGGTTAGACCAGCTGGGCTCTCAGGAGAATAGGAAACTGAGGTGTGATTTCTTAGAAGTGTGTAAGTTGAAGGGCATAAGTAGGGTAAGTGATCTTTCTTTCCAGGGTTGGGGAATTGAAACTTAGAAGACATGGTTTTAAGTTTTTTTTCCAGGTGAAAGCTTTAGTAAGAACCTGAAGGACAACTTTTTTTACACAGTCATAGATACAGTATACGGAACTAACTGCCAGAGAAAGTGGTTGATGCAAGTACATTAGAGAAATTAAAGAAGAATGTAGATGACAAGAGTTTAGAGAAATATGGAGCAAGAGCTGGAAAATGGGATTTGCATGAATATACACCTGGTCAGTTTGGGCCAAGGTGCCATTTTCCCTGCCATACATCTCTGTGATTCTATGAACTTTCCTCATTGAAGCATGAGGGAATTTTACAGAGATATATAAAATTATGCAGGACATGAATAGGGTAAATGCACATGTTCTTCTTCCCAGGGGAATCAATGATTAGAGGGCATATGTGTAAGGCCAGTGGAGAGGGGTTTAATTGGAACCAGAGGGGCAACAGTTTCACCCAGAGACCAGACAGAAAATGGAATGCACTGCCAGAGGAGGCAGTTGAGGTACATAGATACACTGACAACATTTAAAAATTACATAATAGGTTCATGGATAGGATTGGTTTGGAGAAATACAAACGTAGAATCATAGAGTCAAAGAGCAATATAGTCCAGCTACAGACCACTTGGCCTGTGCTAACTGTTGGTGCTTACCAAGCTAGTCTGAAATCCCCCCCCCGCCGCCCACAAGACAACCCTCTGTGTATCTATTCAAGTGCTTCAAAAGTAATACAATTATACCTGTTCCAATCAGTTCCTCTGGTAGCATGTTCCATATACTCTCCACCCCCTGTATGAAAAAGTTGCCCCTTTGATCCCTTTTAAATATTTCCACCTCAATCTAATACTATCCCCATTTCCTGACTCCCCTACCCTGAGGAAAAGACTGCTACTATCCACCCTATCTATGCCTGTCGTAATTGTAAACATTTTTCTGAGGTTGCACCTCAATCTTCAAGTCATAAATACCCAGCCTGGCTGATCACTCCAGATAACTCAGGCTTTCTGGACCTCGCAACATCTTTGTAAAATTTTCTGCTCTCTTTCCAGTTTAAACCCATCGTTCCTATAAAAGAGTGACTTAAACTATACACAGTATTCCAAGTGTGGTCTCACCAACAACTTATGCAACTTCAAAATAATCTCCCAACTCCTTTACCTAATGGCCTGACTAATGAAGGCCACCATGTTAAAAGCATTTTTCACCACCCTGTGTATCTGTGATGCTACTTACAACAAACTTGTACTCCTAGTTCGCTGTGTTACACTCTCTTGTGTCCTGCCATTCACAATCCAAGTCCTATACTGTTTTCACTTTACAACATGCATCACCTCACAGTTACCTGTATTGAAATACTAAAAAGGTCATTAAGAAGGTAAAGATGGAATATGAAAGGAACCTAGCCTGATACCAAAAGTTTCTTCAGATACATAAAGGATAAAAGAGAGGCAAATGTGGATATTGGACCGCAAGTAAATGATGCTGAAGAGGTAGTAATGAAGGACAAGGAAATAGCAGATGAACTGATTAAGTATTTTGCATCAGTCTTCACTGTGGAAGACACTAGCAGTATGGTGGAAATTCCAGGTGAAAGGAGTCATGAAGTGTGTGAAGTTACCAGAACTAGATCTTGGGAAACTAAGAGGTCTGAAGGGAGATAAGTCACCTGGGCCAGATGGTGTACGCCTCAGGGTTCTGAAAGAGGTGGCTGACGGGAATGTGGAGGCATTAGTAATGATCTTTTAAGAATCACCAGATTCTGGGAATGGTTCCAGAAGACTGGAAAATTGTAAGTGTCGATTCATTCCTTAATAAGGGAGAGAGGCAGAAGAAAGGAAACTATAGGCCAGTTAGTCTGACCTCGGAGGTCGGGAAGATGTTGTAGTCGATTATTAAGGATGAGGTCTCAGGGTACTTGGAGGCACAAAATAGGTCATAGTCAGCATGGTTTCCTTAAGGAAAATCTTGCCTGACAAATCTGTTGGAATTATTTGAAGAAATAACAAAGGAGAATCGGTTGTTCTTATGTTCTTGGATTTTCAGAAGGCCTTTGTCAAGGTGCCACACATGCAGCTGCTTAACAAGTTACAAGCCCATGGTATTACAGGAAAGATTGGTAGGAGTCAAAGAGTGGGAATAAACAGAGCCCTTTCTGGTTGGCTGCCGGTGCTAGTGGTATTCCACAGGGGTCTGTGATGGGATCAATTCTTTCTATGTTCAAAGGAGGTTCACGAAAATGATTCCAAGATTGAATAGCTTATCACATGAAGAGCATTTGACTGCTCTGAGCCTGGAATTCAGAAAAATAAGGGTTGACCTCACTGAGATCCATTGAATGGTGAAAGTCCATGATAGAGTAGATGTGGAGAGGATATTTTCTATGGTGGGAGAGTTTAAGACTAGACACAGCCTCAGAATAGAGAGGTGTCTATTAATAATGGAAATGAGGAGGAATTTCTTTAGCCAGAGAGTAATGAATCTATGGAATTCATTGCCACATGCAGCTGTGGATACTAAGTCTTTAGGTACATTTAAGACAGAGATTGTTAGATTCTTGGTCCTCTTGAAGGGATATGGGGAGAAGACAGGAGATTGGGGCTGAGAAGAAATTGGATCAGCCATGATGAAATGGCGGAGCAGTTTGAATGGCCAAATGGCCTAATTCTGCTCCTATATCTTATTGGCTCAAAGTAAACTGTCGTGGGTCATCACAGACACAATGAGCAGCAATGGTGAACAGGGAACCAGAAAACTTCCTGCATTGTTGGTGCTTTGTGACTTAGACTGGGTCCTGGACTGGGTTTAGGCAGGGGTTCAGGTTCAGGACCAGGTCTCAGTCTGGAATCAGGATTGGTTTGGGACTGGGTCCTGGTCTGGACTGGGCCTGAGGCTACAACTGGTTAACACCGCCTGCCCCGGGAAGTTCCATATTGAGGAGTTGGATCTAGAGCCAAGCTGGCACTGCATCTTGGAGATGGCTCTGAATTTGTTCTGGTGCAGAACGCAGTTCTGACATTTCACTGTGCTCTGTGAAACCCCCGACACCTCCAAACTACGCCTTGCTGAAACCGCCTGCTCCTCGATTTGCAAAGTAGGAAATGAAACAGTCACAGCCTGCAGACTTCATTTACATAAAACCACAGGAAGCACCGGCCAAGGGCAAAGAAGGAAATGTAAAATGTACGTGCTTCGCACACACTGCTCTCCGGACAGAAACACAGAGATCCATAGTTACCATCACAGCAGTCCCAGTCTCCGTCGGCAGACCCACAGAGGGGAACTATCTCTGCGTGTTTGCAAAACAGCAGAAAATCGGGTGCAAACATACAGGCTTCATCACTAGAGATTCTGGACAATCTGAGACAAGACTCATCCACGGACCGAGCTCAGCAGTACCAAGATCTCTCAGGTAAAGTGTTCGATGCTAACTCTAATGAGCCGAGAATTCAATCATTTCCATTGCTTTAACCCTTATTGCTCAGCATGTTAACTCAGGGGTCCAAGGGCCGTTGTACAATTTTTCAGCTTCTCTTCAGAAACAGTACCATGTTCATAACTGAAATCTATAAAGAATCATTTGGTAGTCATTGTGAGCTTGTTGGAAGTTGAGTGGAGACAAGGAGAACAGGCTTATGCATCATGGATCGATCTAAGCGTTGATTAATATGAAATATTCTATCTATTATAATGATTCTCATGGTTAATAGTTTATAGTAGGAAGTGAGGGAAATTAGTATGCTAATAATCAAAGGTGATCAATTTTCAAATACAACTGAGTTTCAACACTTTAATGAACCAAACTTTTATAGTCTGGTTATGCCATAAGTAGAGAAGTGGTAACCTTCTCAAAATCTGCTCAAGATAACGTACGTGTGTGTGTGTGTGTGTGTGTCCCATGTCTTTTGTCCCAGTAAGAAGCTTGCAAGGAATGAAATGTACTTTACAAGGTAACATTGTGCAAGGTCAACATACACAAACAAACAAAAGTTTGAAATGCAGAGTAACTAGCACAGTGTCAAAGATCTTTCAATTTCTTTTAAACTTACCCCCTGTCATCTTAAAGCTATGTCCACTAATATTTGATATTGCCACCCAGTGAAAAAGACCGTTGCTGTCTATCCTCTCATAATTCAACAAACGCCTGTCAGATTTCTGCTTGAGGCCTTCAGTTGGTCTGGGTCGACCGTGGACGCTGTACCCCAGCTGTCCACGTGATACTCAAGCACGGTATGGGGAGCAAGCTGTTACCACCTCTGACACACAAATGAAAACAGTCCAAGGTGGTCTAATCTCTCCCTTTCTCCCACATCCCAAAGACATGTGGGTTGGTATACTACCTGGCTACTGTCATGTGCCCCAAGGTGAGTGGTAGAATTTGGATAAGTTGATAGGATTGTATAGAGAATAAAAAATGGTGTTATCATAGCCAAGAGAAAATCTTCAAAAGCTGGAAATCCAAGCAATACATTAACAATGCTGAAAGAACTCAGCAGGCCAGGCAGCATCTATGAAGAGGAGTAAACAGTCGATCTTCCAGTGACCTTACCCTTCAGCAGGATTCACTGTGTGTGTGTGTGTGTGTGTGTGTGTGTGTGTGTGTGTGTGTGTGTGTGTGTGTGTGTGTGTGTGTGTGTATTTGTGTCCTGCTGAAGGCCTTCAGGCCATAGCATCGACTGTATTCTTTTCTATAGATGCTACCTGGCCTGCTGAGTTCCTCCAGCATTTTGTGTGTGCCAATATAGTATTGGTGTTAATTCCTCTATGATCTGTTCAATGTTTGGGCACAGCTTCCTGGAAAATTGATGAAATTCAAAACTCTGCAGAGGATCTGTAGGGATCTGAGTTAAATACAAAATACTAGTCACACTCAGCTGATCAGGCAACATCTGCAAAAGAAAAACTAAGCTCATCTTTCAGGTGAAAGCCCTTACCAGTACTGGGAAATTTCTCACTTTCCTAGTTGTGATGAGAGTTTCAACCAAAAGCTTTGGTTCTGTTTTCACATCTGAATGAGTAATGTTTTTATTTTTTATTTTTATGAAGATACAGTGTGGAATAGGCCCTTCCAGCACAGCCCAGTTGTCCTGATTTAATCCTAGCCTAATCACAGGACTCTGGTGGTGGGTTGGAGATACGTCTCTACTAAAGGAGGTCTAAGACAACTCTTTCCTCCATTAGCCTGCAGGTCACCTCTGGGCAAGTTGTAGCATCTGCTTAGCCCCCGATCAGGGTCTCGTGAAACCATGGGAGCAGGTTATGGATGGCCGTATGACCAGATCACAAACCCCGGTATGCGACCACTGATGCCAGACAATCCCTGAAGGGTATTGATAATGGCTGGGGTCACCTGTCTTGTAAAAACACTGCCCAGAAAAAGGCAATGGCAAACCACTTCTGCAGAAAAATTTGCAAAGAGAAATCATGGTCAAAGACTATTGTTGACTATGTTATACGGCATGATGATAAATCACTGGACAATTTACAATAACCAATTAACTAACCAACCAGTCTCTGGAGTGTAGGAGGATTCCAGAGCACTTGGAGGAAACCCATGCAGTTGTAATAAGAATTATCTCTGTTTCAGATATATTTTGTACTACCTTTGAATAGATGGTAAGTTCCCCAGAAAGGGACAAGTTCCCCAGAAAGGGACAAATACAAACACAGAAAATGCATTTTCCATGTGATTAGCAGAAATTTGAAGTTCTGTCTTAGAAAATATTTTGATGTGCGACAATTGTACCTTATAAGGCAAGAATCATAGAAATAGAAAATAGGTGCAGGAGTAGGCCATTCGGCCCTTCGAGCCTGTACCGCCATTCAGTATGATCATGGCTGATCATCCAACTCAGAACCCTGCACCAGCCTTCCTTCCATACCCCCTGATCCCTTTAGCCACAAGGGCCATATCTAACTCCCTCTTAAATATAGCTAATGAACTGGCCTCAACTGTTTCCTGTGGCAGAGAATTCCACAGATTCACTACTCTCTGTGTGAAGAAGTTTTTCCTAATCTTGGTCCTAAAAGGCTTCCCCTTTATCCTCAAACTGTGACCCCTCGTTCTGGACTTCCCCAACATCGGGAACAATCTTCCTGCATCTAGCCTGTCTAATCCCTTTAGGATTTTATACGTTTCAATCAGATCCCCCCTCAATCTTCTAAATTCCAACGAGTACAAGCCTAGTTCATCCAGTCTTTCATCATATGAAAGTCCTGCCATCCCAGAAATCAATCTGGTGAACCTTCTTTGTACTCCTCTATGGCAAGGATGTCTTTCCTCAGATTAGGGGACCAAAACTGCACACAATACTCCAGGTGTGGTCTCACCAAGGCCTTGTACAACTGCAGTAGTACCTCCCTGCTCCTGTACTCGAATCCTCTAATCAAGAGTTATTTTATAAATAAATGTTCTAATAGATATGATATAACTTAATATCAGAACAGGGTCAAGAAACTCAATGTCTTATTTCCACTATGGAGATACATACTTGATGGTTTATGAGGAAGATGTTGAAAAGCTTTGATGGGATATTGTCAAAATAAAGGAATGGACAAGAATTTTTAAGACGTAGAAACAGAATTAGGCTATTCAACAGAGCCCTTAGCCTATCTCTGCAGAAAAACAACCGCTCTCGGTTTCTCTGGCCGGAATAACAACTTCCCACCTCTACCTAATGTCTTTGATAGGCAAGTGAATCCTGAATCTGAGCTATCTTTTGGATCAACTTGCCATCAGCCTCTGAAGGGATTTGGAATAAAAGAGCACTAGTGCCTTGATAGTGGCTTCTGTGAAATATTGTGTGTAGGCCTGGTCTTCTTTGCAACAGAGAAAGTGAAAGTGCAAGAGGTTCATTCTTGGATGCCAAGTCAGTTGCAAGAGGACGCTGGGCCTATTAGCTTGGAGGAAATGAGGTGAACTCATTGAAAAGCTTCATTTTCTAGAAAGATAAAGTTGCAGGAGGCCCGTAGCTGTGTGACTGTTGGGAGAGATGGAAATAGGCAGTTAGAGCAGAGCACCCTGTAGCCATTCCCCTCATAATAAGTACACCGTTCTGGGGGACGGTCTCCTAGGGGAACGCCACGGAGACCGGGTTACTGGCACTGAACATGGGTCCATGCTGCAGAAGGGAAAGATGGAGAAGAGGGGAGTGGTACTGATAGGGGACTCAATAGTCAGAGGAACTGACAGGAGACTCTGTGGACAAAAACGGGACACCTGACTGGTATGTTGTCTCCCAAATGCAAGGGTCTAAGATCACGCCTACAACATTTTGAAGTGGGATGGACAGCAGCCAGATGTCTTGGTACATATTAGTACCAATGACAAAGGAAGGGAAAGCAAAGAGATCTAGAAGAGAGAACTTAGAGAGCCAGGCAGAAGACTGAGAAGCAGGGACTCCAGGGTAGTTATTTCTACATTACTGCCTGTGCCATGAGCCAGTGAGGGTAGAAAATAGATGATTTGGCAGATCAATGTGTGGCTGAGAAGCTGGTACAGGAGGCAGGGCTTCAGGTTCATTGGAATCTCTTATCTAGCAGAGGGAAGACCTGTACAAAAGTGATGGTTTGCACCTGAACCCAAGGGGACCAATATTCCCACGGGCAGGTTTGTTAGAGCTGTTGGGGAGAGTGAAACTAATTTGGCAGTGGGGTGGGAACCAGAGTGAAGGGACTCAGTATAGGATGGATGGTAAAAAAGCAAAGATAGTGTGCAGTCAGACTGTCAGGAAGTGCAAAATTGCAGCCAGCGTGGTGAGTATCTGTTTATTAGGGATACAGAATCAAAAAGGGTAGCAAATGCAGCACTCAACGTGTTCTATCTCAATGCACGGAGTGTAAGGCCATACAACCATAAGATATACGAGCAGAGTTAAGCCATTTGGCCATTGAATCTGCTCCCCCATTCAATCATGGCTGATCCTTTTTTCCCCTCCTTAGCCCCATTCCCCAGCCTTCTCCCCGTAACCTTTGATGCTGTGTCCAATCAAGAACCTATCAAGCTGTGCCTTAAACACACACAACGACCTGGCCTCCACAACTGCATGTGGCAATGAATTCCACAAATTCACCAGCGTCTGGCTAAAGAAATTACTTCACATCTCTGTTTTAAGTGGACACCCCTCTATCCTGAGGCTGTGCCCTCTTGTCCTAGATTCCCCCAGCAGAGCGTGGGAAACATCATTTCCACATCTACTCTGTCTAGGGCTTTCAACATTCGAAAGGTTTCAATGAGATCCCCTCCTCATCCTTCTAAATTTAAGCAAATACAGACCCAGACCAATCAAACGTTCCTTGTATGGTAATTCATTCATTCCATGAATCATCCTTGTGAACCTCCTCTGAACTCTCTTCAATGCTTCAAAGTAAAGTGGATGATTTTGTTGCAGTATTGCAGATTGTCAGGTATGATGTTGTGGCCATCACTGAATCGTGCTGAAGGATGATTGTATTTGGGAGCTGAATGTCCAAGGTTACATGTTATATCAGAGGGATAGGAAGGTAGGCAGGGGGAGTGGTGTGGCTCTCCTGGTAAAGAATGGCATCAAATCAGTAGAAAGATGTGACTTAGGATCGGAAGATGTTGAATCCTTGTGGGTTGAGTTAAGAAACTACAAAGGTAAAAGGACCCTGATAGCAGTCATATGCAGGCCTCCCAACAGTAGCTGGGATGTGGTCCACAGATTAAAATGAGAAATAGAAAAGGCATGTCAAAAGGGCAATATTATGACAGTCATGGTAGATTTCAACATGCAGGTTGATAATGGATCTCAAGAGAGTGGGTTTGTTGAATGCCTATGAGATGGCCTTTTAGAGCAGTTTATCATTGAGCCTGACAGGGGATTGATACTGGATTGGGTGTTATGTAAAGAACCAGAGGTGATTATGGAGCTTAAGGTAAAAGAGCTTTTATGAGGCAGTGATCACAATATGATTGAGTTCAACTTGAAATTTGGTAGGGAGAAAGTAAAATCTGATGTAGCAGTATTTTAGTGGAGTAAAGTATTGGGAAGCTTTTTAAAACCCACAGAGAGCAACTAAAAGAATCATTAGGAGGGAAAAGATAAAATATGAAAGCAAGCTACCGAACAATATCAAAATGGATAGTAAAAACTTTTTTCAAGTGTGTAAAAAATAAAGGAAGATGAGAGTGAATATAGGACCACGAGAAAATGTGGCCAGAGAAATAATAACCGGGGACGAGGAGATGGCAGATGAGCTAAGTGAGTATTTTGCATCAGTCTTCACTGGAGAAGACACTAGCAGTGTGCCAGATGTTGAAAGGTGTGAGGGAAGAGAAGTGAGTGCAGTTATTATTACAAGGCAGAAGGTGCTCAAAAAGCTGAAAAACCTAAAGGTACATAAGTCACTCGGACCAGATAAACTGCAGCCTAAGGTTCTGAAAGAGGTAATGGTAGAAATCGTGGAGGCATTAACTTTTAAAAATTGTTGAACTCAGCTGCCAGATGACGGGAAAATTGCAAATGTCACTCCACTCTTTAAGAAAGGAGGAAGACAGCAGAAAGGAAATTATAGATCATTTAGCCTGACCTCAGTGGTGGGGATGATGTTGGGGTCAATTGTTAAGGATGAAGTTATGGAGTACTTGGTGACACAGGGCAAGATAGGATGAAGTCAGCATGATTTCCTTAAGGGAAAATCTTGCCTGAGGAACATTTGGAATTCTTTGAGGAGATTACAAGTAGGATAGATAAACAGGATGCAGTGGATGTTGTATATATGGACTTTCAGAAGGCTTTTGACAAGGTGCCACACATGAGGCTGCTTACCAAGTTAAGAGCCCACGGCATTACAGGAAAGTTACTGCCATGGTTAGAGCATTGGCTGAGTGGTAGGAGGCAGCGAGTGGGAAAAAAGGATTTAGACAGATTAGGAGAATGGGCAAGAAAGTGGCAAATGAAATACGATGTTGGAAAATGCATGGTCTTGACTTTGGTAGTCGAAATAAGTGCGTATACTATTTTCTAAGCCAGGAGAAAATCCAAAAACCTGAGATAAAAAGGGACTTGAGAGTCCTTGTGCAGAACACCCTAAGGGTTAACTTGCAGATTGAGTTGGTGGCGAGAAAGGCAAATGACATGTTAGCATTCATTTCAAGAAGTCTGGAATACAAGAGCAGGTGTGTGATGCTGAGGGTTTATAAGGCACTGGTGAGGCACTGTATTGTGAATAGTTTTGGGTCCCTCATATTAGAAAAGATATCCTGGCATTGAAAAGGGTTCAAAGGAGGTTCACAAGGATGATTCTGGAAATGAAAGGGTTATCATTCTAGGAATGTTTGATAGCTTTAGAAGGATGAGAGAGGATCTCATTGAAACATTTCGAATGTTGAAAGGCATAGACAAAGTTGATGTGGAAAGATGTTTCCCATTGTAGGGGAGTCTAGGTCACGAGGGCACAGCCTCAGGATAGGGGGGCGTCCATTTGAAACAGAGAAATGTCTTTTGCCAGAGGGTGGTGAATTTGTGGAATTTGTTACCACAGGCAGGTGTGGAGGTCAGGTCGTTGGGTGTATTTAAGCCAGAGCTTGATAGGTTCTGGATTGGATGTGCTATTAAAGATTATGGGGAGAAGACGGGTGTGGGATTGAGGATTGTTAAAAAGATCGGACATGATTGAATGGTGGAATAGACTCAATGGGCCAAATGGCCTAATTCTGCTCCTATCACTTATGGTCTTGTATTTATTATCTAATGTAAAGGTTTTCTTTCTTTTCGTAAGGTGTGTGTGCAGAGCCAGGAAGCTGTTCTGGTGGAGTCAGTAAGTTTGCAGATGACACAAAAATTGATTATGTCGTGGGATGTTTAGAGGGAATATTGATTGGTTACAGATATGGTCAGAGAAGTGAGCAAGTGAGAGCTATTGCAATGCACACAAAATTGTGGAGGAACTCAGCTGGCAAGGCAGCATCTATTTCAAGCTTCCCACCACTTGTGTCTACATTCCCCTTGCATTATGTGTGTGAACTGCAATACCTCACAAACAAGAGAAAATCTCACCTCGGCCCGAAATGAGACTGTTTACTCTTTTCCAGTGATGCAGCCTGCCCTGCTGAGTTTCTCCAGCATTTTGTGTGTGTTGCTTTGATTTGCAGCATCTGCAGATTTTCTCTTACTTGTGAGTTATTGCAATTGATGCATCTAATGCAAAGGGGGACATATACACAGATGGCAGGAAGCTTGACATCATTGATTTACAGAGGGGTCTTGTGGTCCAAGATCATAGCTCCTTGAAAGTGGGCAAGCAAGTAGATACGGTGATAAAGATAGTGTTTATCCAGCTTCCACCTAGCTAACAAGAGTCACTTGCCTCTTGTTTCCAGCTCATCACCTGCAGCCTATTTAAACCTAATTCTCACCTACAGTCCTTGTTCACCCATTGAACTAGCCAGCCTCAACCAGTTGGTCCTAGCCTTCAGTTACCCTTTTGTCTGGGGTGTTCTCTTTCGTTTATGGTCCCTGTGGCCTTATACTGTGAAAATAAATTAAAGTTAGCATTCATCTCTGAGTCATCTCCGCTACTTTGTATTTGGGTAAAGCCTTCTCTACATCTCCTGACAGGATGAGTGAACACTTGATTGACCCAGTAGAGTATGCTTGCCTAAGGAAGTCGTCTCTCAACACGAGTAAATGATCCAGAAAGAGCAGGAAACTATTGACCCATTTGCTTGACCCTCCCTTCCAACTCTCCACCTTGATACAACAAACCATGGCAGTCAACCTCCTCCTGGTTGACTTTCTGAACGCTCCTCTCATCAAGGGTTACTCCTGGCTCTGCCCACGACCATCACTTCACCTGTTCACTGCAGAGTTGGGGACCCATTTGCTAGACCACATGTCTGCAATTGTAGCTCCCATAGGAGGCAGAGGAAACCCTCACCTCACCAAAACCCTACCAGAGTACCACGACTTCAAAGTTCAAAGTAAAATTCATTATCAAGGTACATACATGTCGCCACATACAACCCGAAGATTCTTTTTCCTGTGAGCATAATCAGCAAATCTATAGATTAGCAACTGTGAACAGGATCAATGAAAGAGCAAGTAGAGCACAGAAGATGACAAACCGTGGTTGTGGGAGCATCTCAATAGATGAGTATATCTATCTTCCTTTGTTCAACAGCCTGATGTTTGAGGGGTAATAACTGTTCCTGAATCTGTGCTGCAGTCCTGAGGCACTTGTACCTTCTACCTGATGGGAGCAGCGAGAAAAGAGCATAGGCTGAGTGGTGAGGATCTTTGATAATGGATGCTGCTTTCCGCTGGCAGCTTTCCATGTAGGTGTGTTCAATGGTTGGGAGGACTTTTCCCATGATGTACTGGGCTGAATCTACTACCTTTTGGTTCAAAGGTATTGGTGTTTCCATGCCAGGCTGTAATGCAGCCAGTCAATACACCTTGCACCACACATCTATAGAAGTTAGTCAAGGATTTTTTTATCATGCCGAATCTCCGCGGGCTCCTCAGGAGGTGGATGTGCTGTCGCAGTTCCTTTGCAATTGAATTTATATGATGGGTCCTCTGAGATTGTGACACCCAGGAATTCAAAGTTACTGACCCTCTCCACCTCTGCTCCTCCACCCAGTACTGGCTCATGGACCTCTGGTTTCCATCTCCTGAAGTCTACAATCAGCTCCTTGGTCTTACTGACATTGAGTGAGAGGCTGTTGTTGTGGCACCACTCAGCCAAATTTTCAATCTCCCTCCTGTATGCTGATTCATCACCATCTTTGATACAACCCTTTACAATAGTGTCATCAGCAAATTTGAATATGGTGTTGGAGCTGTACTTAGCCACTTAATGGTAGGTGTAAAGTGAATAGAGCAGGGGACTAAGTGAGTACACAGCCCTGCGGTGCACCTGTGCTAATGGAAATTGTGGAGGCGCTGTTTTTGTCAATCTGCAAGTGAAGAAATCCAGGACTTCTTGCACCAGAGGGACTTAGCTATCAGCTTCAGTAAAAAGAGAATCTAGCACCCTGTCACATCACAGAACACATCTGATCAAACTCCTCCTGGGCATCATCCCTCCTTGCAGTCAAACATTCTTCTTCTCCCGTCCTGAGACTGAAACCATGCATGACTATATCACCACTAGCGACAACAGCACTACTTTATTTGAGCATCCTACTCCCCAGCTAGTGCAGGCTTCTTCTTTGTTAAAAAGATAAATGAGGATCTTCATCCCTGCATTGAATACCATGGAATCTCAAAAGCTCCAGTAAGAAATGATACCCTCTCCACATTCAAACACCCCCTGGATCCAAGATCTTCTGTCAAGTGCATATAACCTGCTTTGTATCCACTGGGGGATGAGTGGAAGATGAGTCTGAGCTCTTGATTGTCTAATAAACAACTTTCTGCTGATCTATTCAAATCTTGGTTGACTTGATTGCACAGACCAACTACCAAAACTGCCAGAATGTCTCGAGTCAAAGCCTCAAAGCTTCACTCCTTCACTGGCCCACTCACTCACTGGCCACTTTCCACGGGAGGATGAGTGGAAGATGGTGTTCCTAACACCCGTTGTCCACCAGGAATACTTGGTGACATCTTTCAACATTGAACTGTTTTCCAAGTCTTCATTAATGAGACACTTGGAGATTTACTGTAGAGCTTTGTATTCATCTATCTCGACAACCTTCTCATCTTCTCCAAGGATCCCCTAGACCAGATACATAATGTTTGTTCAGTATCTCCTCAAAAACCAACTGTACTGCAAGTTAGAGAAATGCCAGCTCCAAATCCCAGTCATTTCCTTCTGGGTTATGTCCTTTCAAACCCAATCACGTTAACATTGACCCAGAGAAAGTGGGCGCTATCATTGAATGGCCCTGCCCACATTCTGTCAAACACGTGCAGCGCTTCTTGGGCTTCTTCAACTTCTACCACCGTTTCATCAGCCATATCGCTGCTTCTCTCACCTACCTCGTGGATAACCTGATCTACTACCGTGGACCACACTTTCGAAGAG
This sequence comes from Mobula birostris, assembly GCF_030028105.1. NCBI lineage: Eukaryota > Metazoa > Chordata > Chondrichthyes > Myliobatiformes > Myliobatidae > Mobula > Mobula birostris. The sequence goes on from NC_092379.1 coordinate 58,073,532, forward strand.
CTCAAGGATCACTTCACCACTGCTCGCATTCTCCGCTGTTAGAACCTCTCTGGATCTTTTGTGGTAGAGGTGGATGGATCTGTTGTGGACACTGAAGCTATCCTCTCCCAGCAAGGACCAGATGGGAAGACACAACTTTGTGCCTTCTTCTCACGCATGTTCAAATCTACACAGCACTGTTATGGAGGAGAAGACAATGGCTATTTGCCATTAAGTGGGTCTTGGAGGAATGGAGACATTGTCTGATAGGAAACTTGCTGATCTGGACTGACCAGCAAAACTTCATACCACTACAGTCCCACCAACTCAACCCACATCAGGCTCGCTGGGCCCTCTTCTTTAAGCAATTCAACTTCACCATCTCCTACCAACTGGGGTTCCAAGAACACTAAAGCAGGTGCCCTGTCATGACAGTTTGACCCAGCGGAAAAAGAGATTGACCTTTAGCCCATCATCCCATCTTCTCAGATCCTCACACCGATCAACTGAGATCTTGAGAACCAAATCTGTCAAGCCCTATAGCACAAACTTGCTCTGGCCAATAGTCCTGACAGCCAGATGTAAGTGTCAGCTGCTGTGTGATCTGTGGCTCTTCAGTGGGCCCATCTCACCTCTCTCCGGCCATGGATTTTCTGTGATATCGTTCTGGTGGCCCACTATGACCCCAAATGTTGCTGTCTGTCCTCAAAATGCCCAGCCAGATTCCTCCATCCAACACTCCTCTGGGCTCTTGCAGCACCTAACAGATTCTCGACACCATGGGCCCACATTGCCATGGATTTCATGACAGATTTGCCACCTTTTGAAGGGGCAATAGTGATCATGATGGTGGTGAACCGGTTCTCCAAACATCCATCAGTGGCTGAGACAGCGAGCCTGGTTCTCCAATGGCTTTTCACCAGAATTCTCTGGCCTGGGGTCTCGTGTCTGGCTGTTCACCCAAGATCTTGCCCTGTCTCTTCTGCAAGCTCATAGGTCCATTCAAGATTACCTATCGCATCAATTTCATCTCCATCTGCTGACGGCGGGAGGAGAGAGAGCAGCGTGCTGCACGTGCACAGCCCTTTGGTGAAAAATGATATTGTATCCGTTAAATAGGGGCCGTGGACAATTCTGATTTGATGGAGATAGACGTGAAAGCACAGAGGAACATCCGGAGAAATTTCTGAAATGCCAGTTCGCTGCTGTTGTTACTGCGTGGTTGGGAATCTTCTGGAGGGAAGGTCTCAAAATCCCCGGCTTTGCCTGCTGTTGGCAACCGAGATTGAGGTCGAATCGTTTGGACAGAGATGATGCTCAGTACTCGGTGTCGGAGAGCTGACCGGAGGCTCGAAGTTTTCGGATGACTCAGATTCGGATTATGGTCGGGCATGACAGGGAGAGTTTTCCTTCCTTCTCCCGTCTGCGTGAGATGTGGGACATTTGAGAGACTTTGAACTTTTTACTGTGCTCATGGACTTCATCAAGTTATGGTATTGTTGCACTGTTGTAACTATATGTTATAATTATGTGGTTTTGTTAGTTTTTTCAGTCTTGGTCTGTCCTGTGTTTTTGTGATATCACACCGGAGGAAATATTGTATCATTTCTTAATGCCTGCATTACTAAATGACAATAAGGGAGGACTGCGTGTCTTCATAATCTAAACCTCAGGATCATATCTACCTTCCACGTGTCCAGCCTCAAGCCCATTTTCCTTAGACCACTCGACCCAGCTGAATCGGTACCTCCAGAACCTAGGATGGTGGAAGGAGGTCCTGTGTACATGGTTAAGCGGTTGATGGACTCACAACATGGTGGACGGGTGTGCAGTACCTGGTAGACTGGGAAGGGTGCGGCTTAGAGGAGAAGCCATTGGTGCTGTCCAGTTTCAGCTTGGATCCATCACTTATCGAGGAGATCCACTGGACGTATCTGGGTTGGCCTGAGCCAGTGGGTGCCAGCCATGGGAGGAGGCAGGCAGCTCCCAGTCTCTACCCAGCTAAAAATAGTCAACTGCCACTTATTTCCAACTCATTACCTGTTGCCTATGTAAACCCAGCTCTCATACATGTTTATTTTCACCCTTCAAACCAGCCAGCCTTAACCAATTACTCCTTGCCTTCAGTTGTCTGTGGTGTTTAGTATCTGTACTCGCTCATTTTATGATTCCTTGTGGCTTGTTATTTTCACAGTCTATTATTAAAGTCATCATTCAGAGTTCATTTGGCAATGTTGTTCTACATTTGGGTGAAGCCTCTTCTATATTTCCTGACAGGTTTATGTACTGTACAGTTCTACCTGCCCTTAGAGTTTTCATTAGACATACTCTGAGCTACCTGCTAACACATACTGCTGCTTAAGTGAAAGAAGTTCAAGATTTACCACCATTTCAAATCAATTTTGCCCTCCCCATCTCATAAACCTCATTTGCTTTTAACAATGCTTTCAGATATTTGAAGCCCACACACTCATCAAACCATATAAATATTGTGGATGAAGGATTATTATTATACATACCGAATATTCTTTCAAATGCACCATTTGAAAGATCTGCCTTCTCTTTCCTCAGGAATGGTTTTAAAGTATTAGCGTAGATTCAGCCAATGACAACAGCTGTCTTGTTGCAACTGTCTTGTAATGAAATATATTTCAGCTACAAAGAAAGTAGAAAGTGACATTTAGATGTAACTGAACTTCTGAACCACAAAAAAAATGTATTAGCATTAACTTTAGAACCCAAGGTGAATAGAGTTGAAAATGCAAGTTTTGGTTGAAAAGGTTGTTGTAGTAACATGTAAAGTTAGATTCTTTGTTCACTTAGGTATGCTGTCAGTAAAGGACAGAAACAGAAGAGTATGCCCTTCATTGTCCAACCAAAGAATGGAAGGAAAGTTTCCATGAATCACCTCCAGCTGCTTTTATTATTGGCTAATTGTTGAATGATCTTCAAAAGAAAATATAGTGGAGATATTATAATGGTGGGGAAACCATTTTAAATGTGTTCAATCAAACTGCGTTGAACAACGTAAAAAGTTTCAAGTACCAATTGTGACACAATAATTGTAACCCGGTGATTGCAGTTTCTTTGCTTTCTTCAGAAATCCCTCAGGCTAGAGGATGACTTGCTGACTCTGTATGTTCTGAGGAGACCAGTGTGGGAACTGCAGACACTTCCACAGGTGAGGCAGGGGCTGGCTGACAGTGCACCTGGGTGCTTCCTTTTGTGAGATAGCGTGCTCCTTCCACTATTTACGCAGGGTTTCTAGCTGCTCCCAGTCAATGGCCTGAAGTTCATCACTATCATCTCAAAGACTCCTTGTCTATTTTGAACAGTCTTGGGTGAAAGTCTGCAAAATGTCAATGAGGATGTTCTCAGTGTGAATTCTAGCACATCCTTTGTGTGCATGTTGATTTCTTGCATATCAGAGGTCCATTTCAATAGTTCACAGTCAGACACCCAAACAATTTTGTCTGTCCAGTGTTGCCGACTGAGTACCTCAGACCATAGTGCTATGGGAGACAATCTGATCCAATTATCCTTCCAATGAACCTGGAGGATTTTGCAGACAAACAGGGGCACTTTCCATTGCTTTGTGATGTCTACTGTAGGTAATCCAGATTTCAAATGAAGGCAGGAATCAGTGCAGCCTATTTGAACTTAAGTTTTAGACCAAGTCTGAGACCTTGATCTTCAAGTGTCTTCTTTTGTCAATAAATCAAAGACTGCTCTAGCAATTTGAAGACAGCAGTGAATTTCAACATTTACATCAGCTTTTGCTGAGTAGTCACCTTCAAGATATGGGAAGAGGTCCAAGAGAGTTTTGTTGTTTACCATTTTCTGTGCAGAGTAGAGAGATCCATTGGGTGGATGTTGGTCTTGCAAGTGTCAGGTCCAAAGCCAATCCTCTCATATATTTTGATGAACAAGTTGATAATGTCTTAGAGCTCAGCCTTCAAATTGTCTACTAAAGTTTATGTGATTCTGTTAGTCCATGTTCATCCTATCGTTGATCAAGAAGAATTTGGAGCTATCGGATATATTCCATATAAATTCCCATGGAGATACATGAGTGTTCCACTTGCCACTTCCTTTGGCAAGTGTACAGGCTGAAAGTCTGATACAATACTTCCGATACTCTTTCTTTGGCACAGCAAAGGTCATGTTTGCTGAATTTTTGGGAGAACAGAGATCATTAAACCTGTTGAATTTGCTGCCTTCTGACTGTACCTGCATTGCTTCTTTTTGGGGAGGAAATGCTGTGAACTTGAGGTGCCCCTTTTAGTGCAGCAAAGCACCAAATCAGGGTTCTACTTGAAGCAGAACAGGTGCCCCAGTCATTATTCAGAGGTAAATTTTGACCATTTCAGTGGAATGGATACTCAAGATCTAACTGTAACTACCACAGGCCCTATTCAACTCCAGCAAACCTAGCCTTGGTATGGTCAACCCAGCTCCATGAGATTTTCCAAGTAGTTTCTGTTCATAACAGTGAGTATCAGTCAGAAGCTATAATGATAATTACCAAACAAGTAATCTTACCTCAATAAACTTGCTCTCCTTAAGTTAATGTTGAAAAGGTGTGAATTGTTCAGGGTCAACATTTGGACTCAGGTGTTCTTTTTGACCTTGGGAGTGTTATAGTAGAGTAGGCAATCACAAATTCTGACAGCTGCTCTCTTTGGAGTTTGCCTATTCTCACTGTGAATGGGATGGGTCTCTCCCAGGCACTCTGCCTTCCTCTCTAGCCCGTTGGCAGTCTAACTGGCCATTATAAATTAGCCCTGGTAGGTTGGTGAGTGGTTGAATCTGTGATTGGAATGCAGGGAATATAATGTGGGATTGTTGTAGTATTGGTGTAAATGGGTGCTTGAAGGGTGGTGTGATGATACTACTACTACTACTACTACTCAGGCCTAGGGGGCTGGTGTTAGGCACGATGATGGACTCTCCACTTCTCCCTCTCCCTCATCAGTGTGGTCAGTTCACCTACATTAGCCGCACCGCTGTCTTCTAGGAGCGTGTTGACCATAGTCTAGGGAGGGTGCCCAGGGTTCATCGTCCCATGCTTGGGCTCCCATATGATGACTAGGCTGTCAGGTAGCTCGGGGTGGCGTAGACAGAGCCCCGCTAGTTGCAGTCTTCTCGTCTCGATTTTAGTGGTGAGCATCGGTAGGTCGTCATAGAGCTCGACGTTCGTCATGTGCTGTTGCCAACTTACATCAAGAACCATCCGGAGCATTTGTGTATAGCAACTATCTAGAGACTCTCGTATAGTCTTGGTGAGTGTCCACGTCTCGCATCCGTACGTGAGAATGGACTCAATGACTGCTATGGAGATCCTTTTTTTAAGCCCTCTGGTCAGGTTTGACTTCCAGATTTCCTTCATGTTGTTCATAGCCCTCCACGTCAGCGCCTTCCGTATCTTTATGTCCTTCTCCGAACTCATCATTCTTGACCCGAGGTACTTGTAGTCAAAGGCATTCTTAATGGTATCTTTCTTTACGGTCTTGAGAGTACCTTTGTCACAGTTAAACTCCATGTACTCTGTCTTTTTAGCATTTAGATGAAGTCCAACTTTATTGCACTCAATTTCCACTTTTGTCAGTAGCTGCAGTGCTTCCTTCATCTGGTCAGAGAGCAGGACTATGTCATCTGCAAAATCGAGATCTGTGAGTATAACTGGTCTGACCCTTTTGGTTCGTCCTGGTTTTATGGTAAAACCAATATCGTCATGATCTTTGGTAGCTTGACGCAGAGGGTAATCAAGGACGATTATAAAGCTGTAGAGTGCCAGAGTGTCTCCTTGAAGCACACCAGCTAGAAGCTCCAACACTGCTGTTTCTCCATCTGGTGGTACAACTTTCACCATGGTTTTGGTGTAGCTGGACTCTATTGCTCTCAGTAGATGGTCTGGCACTCTGTAAGCTTTCAGGATCTTCAGCATTTTACCTCGGTGAATGGAGTCAAAAGCTTTGCGAAAATCAATGTAAGTAAGCACGGCTGGTAGGTTGTTCTTCTTGACTTCCTTGATGATTCTACGGAGAACAAGTATTTGCATTACTGTTGTGTGCTCCTGCCGAAAACCATTCTGATTGAATCTTAGCTTAGGGTCAATTGCAGTGCGAATCCTGTTCAAGATCATCCGATTGTATAGCTTTGCTAAGATGCAGGTCAAGCTGATACTGTGGTAGTTATCTGTCTTCATGAGGGATCCAGACTTGGGGACTGAGATAATGTTTGAGAGTGACCACAATTCTGGTTTGTCGCCTTCCATCAGTGCCGTATTATATATGTCCAGCAAGATGTCGTCCAAGTCGCAGTTCTTCAGGACATCTGGTGGTATCCCATCTGGTCCAACGCTCCTGCCCTGTCTGAGAGCATATTTGGCCTTCTTCCGTTCCTCAATGGTGAATGGGCCGTTATCGATGTCGACTTATGTTAGTATCATGGGTATGTCCTCTTCTTCTTTCGTGATCATTGGAGGGCTTCCCAGCAGGTTCTTAAAGTGGGTAAACCATGTCAGGACATGGTCCTCTGCTGCTTTACCACTTATTTGACCTGATGGGGACTTCTTCCGTCTGCTGATCTCGTTGACCAGGAGCCATGCTTCTCCATGCTGCTTGTCTTCATTAGCAGCCTCTACCTATCTAATCCTCTCAGCTAGTTCCTCTTCCTTCAATCAGTCGTAGATGGTAAAGAGATTCTTCTTTTCTGTCTTGAATTTGTCTCTTAGCTCTTCTGTTTTTCTCCTTCTAAGTTTGGCATGACAAGCATTGACCACACTTCTTGCTGAGATGACGTCAGGATGTTTCGAGATCCGACTCTTCTTGATTCGCTTCACAGTAGGCAAACTCTGTTGCATCTGTGTGTGCGTCTATGAGCCGTTGATAGCGGTCGGTGGCAGTCTCTTCCTCCTCCGTTTCCAGTGGGTCAAGGTGATTTCTCACCTCCACTGTGTACTGGGCTTGAAGAATAGGTTATGAGGAGAATATCTTCCAGTCTATCTTCTCCTTGGGACCTGTGGCTTTGTATTGCCGCAGGCTCAGTCTCACTTGCATTGACACTACTCTGTGATCAGAACTGACCGAGTTGAAGGTGCTGTAGGCTTCCGTGTTGCTCACACAATTACGCCATTTTGTTCTTACGAGGATGTAATCGAGCTGATTCCTGTAGATGGAGGCTCTGTTTTCGTATGTCCACAGTTTACCAGCTCGCTTCTTGAATTGTGTGTTGACAGCAATAAGACTGTGTTCCTGGATGAAATCAACTAGATATTGTCCATTTCTGTTGGTAAAGTCTCGGTATGAGTGTGGAATATCTTCCAGTCCGACCTGGGCATTAAAATTGCCGAGCACAGCCAGGAAGTTACGTGCCAGTATTGAAGTGACAGCTTTGTGAAGTTTACTGTGGAAGGCCTCCACCTCCTTCTCCTCGCTGCAGTTGTGCGGGGAGTAACAGATGATGACAGAGGTCACCGGGTTTCTGTCGAATTCCGCAGTAAGGATTCTGTCACTGACTGAGACTACGCTCCTTAGTGCCTCCTTCACCTTGCTGTTCAGCATCAGCCCTACTCCACCTTGTGCTGACATCGTCGTCGGCTCTCTCCATGCGGATGAGGTGATGAGGTGCATCCCCTCTACCTCTGTGAACCTTATCTCTTCTTCAGGGTGCACACAACGGTGTTCTTGGATCCCCAGGATGGAGATCTCATATCTGCTTGCCTGTGATGCCAACTCTGTGCATCGAGGCAAGAGGCGGATGGTGTTTGCATTGAGTTGAAGGCTGAGATGATCGTTTTTACCTTACAGCGCAAAAGAGGTGCAGTTTGCTCAGCCCCCTTGTCGTACTCAACCCTCCCTGTGGGGTTTGAGGTTGCATCTTCATACTGCCTGTCTCGGCCAGGGTCTGGGCATTCCGCAGAGTTCCTGAGCACTCCCGGCTCTGGAAGTATAGGGTTTGTTGGGTTGTCTGTCATCATAATGCCTTACAAGGCGTGAAACGAAAGACTGTGTGGCGCACCACTCCTCACACAGACAGTAGGTGGCCGTTGACTCACAAAGGGTTCATCTGCCCTTTGACAGGTTTTGTTTTTAGTCCTGCTGGGTGCCTACACACCCTCCTCCCTGGTTAACCGAAGTGCACCGGGTGGGGGCGGGGGGTGCTGATGGAGTGGCCGACAACCCGGCCTGAGACAGGTAGTACTAGGCTACGTGGTACCAGCAGCAAGGCAAGGCCCTGGCCTGACCTGAATGGTGTGATCATGATTGGATAAAGGGCCATTTTCTGTGCTCTATCACCCCATGACATCATACATTGCCAATAAATTTAGAGCATGGAGCATAGAACATTTCAGTAAGGCCCTTTGGCCCATAATTCTGTGCTGACTTTTAACCTACTCGAAGATCCATCTAACCCTTCCCTCCAATAAAGCCTATAACAACTGCTCACTTTGACTGGTGATGAAGCATCAGCAAAGCAATTGCCAAGCTTGGCAAACACCAGAATATCAAAGCCCTCCATTTTTCTATCATCCATTTGCTTATCTAAGAGTTTCTTAAATGCCCCAAATGCATCTACTTCTATCACCACCATTGGCAGCCCGTTCCTTGCACCCTCCATCTCTGTGTATAGAAATTACCCGTCACATCCCCCTGATAGTTTCATGCCCCCTTGACTTGAACATTTCAGCCCTGGGAAAATGTCTCTGGCTACCCACTCTATCTATGCCTCTTATCATCTTGTACACCTCTACCAAGTCACCTCTCATCCTCCTTTGTTCCAGAGGGAAAAACCATAGCTCACTCAAACTATCTTCATAAGGTGTGTCTGTAGTACAGACAGTATTTTGGTAAATCTTGCTACACCTTCTCTAAAGCTTGTACATTCTTCCTATACTGAGGTGACCAGAACTGAACACAATATGTTTGGTCTAACCAAACCAAAAAGTTGCCCGAAAAGTTAATGGAGAGTTTGTGGAGGCAGATGTTGGTAAGACCCCAGACAAAGTTAGGAATCAAAGGGTTGTGACTAGTGTCCTGAGCTGCATATATTTCAATGCAAGAAGTAGGGAAGGCGGATGATAGTGCTGAAGATGAAGTAGCTGGTTTACAAACAGAGGCAAGATGTAGTGAGGACAGGCTGATGATAGGGCAAAATTGTAGTCAACAAGATGAGCTGCGAAGTAAAAGGTGGAACAAATAGAAAAGGGTGAATACAGGACTGAAGGCATTATATTTGAATGTGCACAGTATATAGAATAAGGTACTGTAGACGAACTTGTAGCACAGTTACAGATTGGCATGTATGATGTTGTAGGCATCACTGAATCATGGTTCTGGACATTGCTCTGTTGGTAAAAGAAATGAAATCAAATCTTTAGAAAGAGGTGACAAAGGGTCAGAAGGTGTTGAATCATTGTGGATAGACCTAAGGAACTGCGAGGGTAAAAAGCTCCAGTTAGTTGTATACAGACTTCCAAACAGTGGTAAGGATGTGGTCTCCAAATTACAATGGGAGATAGAAAATGCATGCTAAAAGGACAATGTTTCGATAGTCATAGAGGACTTCAATATTCAGATAAATTGGAAAAACCAGGTTGGTGCTGGATCCCCAGAGAGGGAAATTCTAGAATGCCGACAAGATGGCTTTTTTAGAACAGCTTGTGGTTGAGCCCACCAGGAGATCAGCTATTCTGCATTGGTTGTTAAACGAAGAACCAGAACTGATTACAGACCTTAAGGGATAGCGATCATAATATGATAGAATTCACCCTGCAATTTGAGAAGGAGAAGATAAAGTCAGATGTATCAGTTTTACAGTGGAGTAAAGGGAATTACAGAGGCATGAGAGAGGAGTTGGCCAGAAATGATTGGAAAAGAACACTGACAGGGATGACGGCAGAGCAGCAATGGTTGGAATTTCTGAAAGCAATTCAGAAGGCACAGGATATGTACATCCCAAAGAGGAAGAAGTATTCGAAAGGAAAGATGACATAACCGTGACTAACAAGAGAAGTCAAAGCCAACATAAAAGCCAAAGAGGGGGCATATAATGGAGAAAAGGTTAGTGGGAAGTTAGAGGACTGGGACGCTTTGAAAAACCAACAGAGGGCAACTAAGTAAGTAATTGAGAAGGTAAAGATGGAATACGAAAGTAAGCTAGCCAAAGCTTCTTCAGATACGTAAAGTGTAAAAGAGAGATGACAGTGGATATCAGACTGCTGGAAAACAAATCTGGTAAGGTAGTAATGGGGAACAAGGAAATGCTGAACAAACTGAATAAGTATTTTGTACCAGTCTTCACTGTGGAAGACACTATCAGTATGGTGGAAGTTCCAGGCACCAGGGGTCATGCATGAAATGTGTGAAGTTACCATTACCAGAGAGAAGGATCATGGGAAAATGAAAGGTCTGAAGTTGGCTACTGCAAGTCACCTGGACCAGATGGTGTTCACCATAGTGTTCTCAAAGAGGTGACTGAAGAGATTGTGGAGGCACTAGTAGCGATCTTTCAAGAATCACTCAATACTGGAATGGTTACAAAAGACTGAAAAATTGCAAATGTCACTTCACTCTTCAAGAAGGAAGGGAGGCAGAAGAAAGGAAACTATGGGCTAGTTAGTCTGACCACAGTGGCTGGGAAGATGTTGCAGATGATTATTAGGAATGAGGTCTCAGGGTTAATGGAGGCACATGATAAAATAAGCCCTAGTCTACATGGGAAAACCTTGCCTGACAAATCTGTTGGAATTCGTTGAAGAAATAAAAAGCAGGATAGACAAAGGAGAATTAGTTGATGTTGTGTACTTGGATTTTTAGAAGGCCGTTAACTAATTTCCACACATGAGACTGCTTAGTAAGCTATGAGCCCGTGGTATTACAGGGAAGTTTCTAGTATGGATAAAGCAGTGGCTGATTAACAGAAGGCAATGAGTGGGAATAAAGGGAGCCTTTACTGGTTGGCTCCCGGTGACTAGTGGTGTTCCATAAAGGTCTGTGTTGGGACCAATCTTTTTACGTTATATGTCAATGATTTAGATGAAGGAATTGATAGCCTTATTGCAAAGTTTGCAGAAGATGTGAAGATAGGTGGGGGAGTGGAAGACAGGTAGTTTTGAGGAAGTAGACAGGCTACAGAGGAATTAGACAGATTAAGTGAATGGACAAAGAAGTGGCAGATGGAATACGGTGTTGAGAAGTGTATGGTCATGCAATTTGGTCGAAGAAATGAAAGGGTTGCTATTTTCTAAATGGAGAGAAAGAACAAGAAACTGAGGCACAAATGGACTTGTGTCTTGTGCAGAATTCCCCAAAGGTTAACTTTCAAGTTGAGTCTGTGGTGAGGAAGGCAAATGCAATATTAGCATTCATTTCAAGGGGACTGGAATATAAAAGCAAGGATAGAATGTTGAGACTTTATAAAGCACTGTTGAGGCCTCACATGGAGCATTGTGAGCAGATTTGGGCTCCTTATCTTAGAAAGGATGTATTGAAATAGGAGAGGGTTCAAAGAAGCTTCCTGAAAAAGATTCCAGGATTGAATGGCTTGTCATATGAAGAACATTTGATGATCCTGGCCTGTATTCATTAGAAGTCAGAACAATGAGTGGTGTCCCCATTTGAAACCTATCAAATAGTGAAAGAACTCCACAGATAGAATGATATGGAGAGGATGTTCCCTACTGTGGGAGAGTCTAAGACCAGTGGATACCACTTCAGAATAGAGGGATGTCTGGTTAGAATGGAGATGAAGAGGAATTCCTTTAGCCAGAGAGTGGTGAATCTGTGGAATTCTTTGCCACAGGCAGCTGTGAAGGCCAAGTCTTCATGTATATTTAAGGCAGAGGTTGATAGATTCTTGAGTGGTCAGGGCATGAAGGGATATGAGGGAAATGTAGGGGATTCAGGCTAGGAGGAAAATTGGGTCGCACATGATGAAATGGCGGAACAGATGCAGTGGTGCAAATGGCCTAATTCTTCTCTTATACCTCATGGTCTAATGGTCTCTTGATCTCAAATTCCCTGTCTAATGAAAACCAGCACACCATATCCCTTCTTAAGCACCCTATCAACTTATGCTGCAAATTTGAAGATTCTATGGATGTGGACCCCAACATTCCCCTGTTCATCCACCCTACCAAGAATACTGCCATTAACCCTGTTCATATTCAACTGTCGGAAGTGAATCACCTCATACGTCTTCAAATTGAACTTCATTTGCCACCTCTTAGCCCAGTTCTGCATCCTGAGCAGGGATCTTCTGTGGAACATTCCTCATTACTGACCTCCAAGCAGAATATCTTCTATGCATTACCATCCTCTGCCTTCTGTGGGCAAGCCAATTCTTTATCCACACTGTGGGGTCCCCTGGATCCCATGCTTCCTGACTTTATGAATGGTCCTACTATTGACAACTTTATCAAATGCCATATACATCATATCCACTGCTCTACCTTCATCAAAATGCTTTGCTCCATCTTCAAAGAATTCAATCAGCCAGTTGAGGGATAACCTGCTTCTTACAAAACTATGCTGACTAGCCTTAATCTGACTCTACTTCTCCAAATGCTCACAAATCCTGTCTCTAAGAATCTTCTCTCGTAATTTTCCCACCATTGAGTAAGCCTGTAATTCCCTGGGTTATCCCAACTCCCTTTTTCAAACAGAGGAATAACATCCAATCATCTGGTGCTACTCCTAAGGCCAGTGAGGATGCAAAAAGCATTGCCAAAGGTGCAGCAATCTCTTCCTGTAGTAACCTGGAGTATATCTTGTCTAGCCCACCCTGAAGTGAGCTGCTTCACATTTTTCATTTAAGCTGCAAAAGACCAATTTGTCAATTTTGCACAAATTTAGCATGTTCCCAGAATGATTGAAATGCCAATGAAGTTCATATGGACAATGAACAATTTGTCCAAATCAAGCTTATACAAATCCTGTTCAAAATGCAAAATGTCAGAAAAATCTAGCAAATTTGCACAACATGATAATGATTAGATCCATTGTTTTAATAATTTTGAATCAGAGATAAAATCCTGACTGGGATATTAGTGTAACTGCTGCTTTGCTCTGAAATAGTTCTACGCAATTTGCTATACCATTTTAGAAATCATATCTGATTGCAGAGCATTGCACAGTCTGTGACATTTCCATATGTAAAAGTAGCACAACTGACTTAATTCTGGAAATATGGTTAAGAAGTGAGAAGCGGAGATCCTAAGCAAATCACGCTCTGCTTGTCTTCCATCACAGCTCACAACACTTCAGCTTTTTAACATGTCAGGTGTGTTGTGCATTTAATATTTCAATAAGATTTGAGTAATCTTACATATGTATGTGTTTGATTAAGCATTCTTGTTTGTTTAAATAATTTATCATTTTATACGAGGGGTGATTGATAAGTTCGTGGCCTAAGGTAGAAGGAGTCAATTTTAGAAAAACTAGCACATTTATTTTCAACATAGTCCCCTCCTACATGTACACACTCAGTCCAGTGGTCGTGGAGCATACGGATCCCTTCTTTGTAGAAGTGGTCCACAGCAGGGGTGATTGATAAGTCCATGGCCTAAGGTAGAAGGAGATGAGTTACTAACTTCAAGCTTTCTGCATTATCACTCAAAGAGTTGAACTGCACATACATGTAACAAGAGTGTCTCAGACCTCCAGGCGGTCCACAGCAGGGGTGATTGATATGTTTGTGGCGTAGGTAGATGGAGAAGAGTTATACAGCTCTCGTTACATGCACGTTTTAGGTTTCATGAGCAGAATCTAAAAGAAGAGGAGTCTATTGCAGTGTATGTGGCTGAATTGAAGAGATTGAGCATTATCAGTTCAATGATAGGCTTAATGATGCGCTGAGTATAACTTATACTGGAGAAAAGGTAACTCCTATGGGAATGACATTCATAACGGTGAAGTACAATCAACAAGCCACCTTGAGCTTGTACATAGTAAAATCAGAAGGACCAGCATTGTGGGGATATGATTGGCTGAGACAATTAAAAACTGCTTGGAGATCTTGCCACCATATTTTATGCCACATCCCACTCCCAAAGGATGAACTGAAAGTGAATTAAGAATGGTACTGAATGATGCCACAACTGTCTCCATGAACCATTGCCCAACAGAAGACAAACAAGTGTTGGTGCCAACCTGTTGCTTGTGGTTGGAAAGCATAGTGGACGAAGGAAGGACCATACTGCCAGGGGCAGTATGAAAGTGACAAAAGCATTGGTCTGACTACAACAGCTTCCATAAGCAACATATCTGAGAAAGCTTCAAACAGTTATTTGCAAAATACAGTGTGGTTTTAAGCTGGAAGAGATTTCAAGGAGCTGAAGGAAAGTTGCAAACATTTGGCTTTTGTGAGTACAAAGAACCAGAGTCAACTCTGCATGCATGGCCTTCAAGTGGGGGACAAAGAGTTGCTTGCAAAAAGTTGCATTCTTGTTCATTTAAATAATTTATTATATAATGTTTATAAATGCATATGTCATCATACTACCACGTGATATGTGTGCACCTCGCTTAAAGTAAGCATGAAGTTAGACCTGCATTTCAGACTCTGTGTCTTCCTTTGAATTAGTTTAATGTTTTGAAGTTACAAAACATAACAGGGTGGTATTTGGGGAGAGAGAATAGTACCAATGCATCTGTATTATGATGAAGTGGCAGCTTAGGTATAGCATGACAATTCTTCAAAGGTCAAAATAAACATGGGTGGTATGGGAACGTGGTTCGTGTAATGCTTTTCCAGTTCCAGCCACCTGGCTTCGATTCACACATCAAAGTTGCTGGTGAACGCAGCAGGCCAGGCAGCATCTCTAGGAAGAGGTACAGTCGACGTTTCGGGCCGAGACCCTTCGTCAGGACTAAGATCATGGCCAAAAATCCTGGAAAGCATTGACAGAGGTTGATAGGGTGATAAAGAAGGGATATGGCATGTTTGCCTTCATAGGAAGATGCACAGAAGTTAAGAGGAGGAATGATATAATGTAACACTGCTTAGGCCTCATTGGCGTATCGTGTAGGCAGGATGTGGTTGCAGAAAAGATTCAACAGGATGTTGACTGAATTGGAGAACCTTAGTTATGAAGAGAGGTGGGATAATCTGAACTTCTTTCTCCTGGAATGAAGGCAGCTCAGTGACAGGAGTAAGTAAGATTGTCATTGATAGCATAGATTGTGTTCAATCTAAAGAAAAATTCCAAAAGCTGGTAACAATTTACTAAAAATTAAGAATCAAAATTGTGAGGCTGCAAAAGTATTCATCCCCTTTCTAACTAATATGATAACTTTCAGGTGCAATATATGTATTACCCTACCAACTCATCCAAGATGTTGATGTAGAAAATTGGAAGATCACCTGTTTTCAGTGAATTCATAAGAATAAGTACCCCTCCTTCTGTAAGGCCTAACAGTATGGTAGATTGTCAACAGACCAAATCAAAATGAAGTCAAAGGAACATTCAAGACAAGTCAGGGGAATGATAACAGAAAAGCACAAATCTGGGAAGGGTGCAAGACTACTTCAAAGACACTAAACACACCTTGAAACTCAGTGTAGTGGGAAAAATATGAAACCACAACCACACCGATAAGGTCAGGCAGCCCCGGTAAACTTAGTCACAGAGAACAATGGCACTTATAAGAGAAGCTGCTGTGATGCCAACAGTCACTCTGATTGAGCTGCAGAAGTCAATGGCTGCAACTGGAGACAAAGTTCACGGTTCCATAATTTCTAAATCCTTGTACAAAAAGGATATTTGTGGAAAAGTGGCAAGGAAGATGCACTGACAAAAAAGCATATTCTTTCCATAAAAACTTAGCAAAGCGTCAAATTAGATACTGTAAAGGTGTGGAAAAAGCTCTTGTGGTCATTTGAGACAAAAATGGAACTTCTTGGGTTCACACTAAGCAGTACATATGGCATAAATCTAAAATTATGTATCAGCCAGGTAACACCATCCCTACTGTAAAGTACAGTGGAGTACAGTACATCATGCTATGGGGATGCTCTTCAGCAGCATGGTCTGGAAATTTGGTCGGGATTGAAGGGAAGATGAATGCTGCTAAACACAGAGAGATAAAGACCTGCTAGCCTCTGCCAGAAAGCTTAAACTGAGGAGTAAGTTTGTCTTTCAGCAGGGCAACAATCCAACTCACACTGCCATGGCAACCATGAAGTGACTTCAAATAAAGAAAATTGATGTCCTTGAGTGGCCCAGTCAGATTCCTGACCTTAACCCAATCAAACATCCCTGGCAAGTTCTCAAGATTGCTGTCCACCACCACTCCTCAACTAACCTGGCACAGTTTTGTAAGAAGAAATGGGCAGGTTTTGCTCTGTCACTTTGTGCAAAAATATCAGATTTTTATTCAAAAAGACAAATGGCTGTAAGAGCTGTGAGAGATGGTTCAACTAAGTGCTGTGTAAAGGGGGGTGAGTACTTTTGAGCTGCTGACATTTCAGGTTTTGAATTTTTAGTTTCTCATGCTTTACAAATTTCCCTGTTTTGGGGGCTCTACTGCGAAAACAAAGGACCATGTGATTGACCAAAAGAAAAATTCAGTTAAGTTGATCAAAATCCCTGTTTGTAATACTCGTTTATGTAAACAAAGTGTTGGAGGCCAAATACTTTAACAAAGCATTATAGTCTAAATCTCATGGTAGGGATATCAGAAACAAGATGTCATAGTTTTAATAGAAGAGGAAGGAAGTTTAAAGGGATTGGATTTTCTTTTACATGGAGAGTAATATCTGGAATGTGCTGCCAGAAGACGTGGTCAGATCAGGTATAATCGCACTTAAACAAGTACAGGTCAACCTTCCCTAATCCGACTACCTGTAATCCGGTGCCTTCGATAATCCAGCACTGATTATGCTTAATGTGATCCTTCTGTAATTCGGCATTTTCACTAATCCGGCGCTCCTCAGGTCCCAATGGTTCTGGATTAGTGAAGGTCGACCTGTAATGATTAGCAGGATATAGTCTCCATGCTAATACATAAAGCACAAAGTTCATCATGGATATGGTGGGAGGGGTACTGAAAAGCCTGTTTCAACAACTCTGTGACAGCCCAATTATTTAGAAATAAGAATTTCATTTTTAAAATCGGAATTTCTCACATCCTTTAGATATACCATGGCCAAAACAAGGATTTTCTTGCATTTTCATCACAGGAAAATTAAGAAGATTTTGAAAGGATGTTTACTTCTAAATTAAGGAAACATACTCACAATTTACAATGCAGGCATCTAATGTACAACCGTAATAATCAGGAATTCATGAAGAAAAAGCTGTCCAATATCCACAAGTCTGTTTTCATACATGACTGCAATATTGATGTACTGTAGAGAATGTGCATAGCTAATGCAAAATAATGAAATAGCAGTTTATTTCTGACATTTTGTATTGAACAGTCTAAGAGAAATGTTGGAAGAATATTCTTCCATTGTAAAAAATATAATGGATCTGTTTTCAAGATAATGTGTGAAATATGGAGTGCCTTTTCAAAACAAGTGTTTTGTATGCAGCAGCATAAGTGCATATTTGAACTGTTGCAACATAATTGGGTTACAATATAGATGCTGAACTTTCATAATATAAGTCTAGGGAGTTGTCAATTAATGCTGTAGTAGATGCAGTTTTAGCAACACACTGACGCACACAGACCCCATTCTTTCTATTTAATATTTCAGGATCTAGGCATCCCTGCAAGCTAGCCTTGTAATATGGAACAGTAAATTGTAAGAACAGGCCCTATAGCCTATCGTGTCTGTGCCGACCATGGTGTGTATCTGCCTGCAATGCTCTATATACCTTTGTTCTCTGCCTGGAGATATGCCTATCTAAATACTTCTTTAATATTGCTATTATAGCTGTTTCTACCACATCCCCTAACAGTGTGTTCCAGGCACCTACCATTCTTGGTGTTAAAAAAAGATACCTCATAAAACTTCTTTAAACACTCCCCCTTTTGCCTTAAATATATGCTATCCAATACTTCTACCGTCTACCATCTATCCTACCTATACCTCATAATTTTAGCAGAAAGGATTCATCTACCCTACCTATACCTCTCATAATTTTATATACTTGCAGTGGGAGAACATTTTTAGGAACAATAATCATAACTCTCTAACTGTTGAGATAGTCATGGATAAAGAGAATAGTATACCTGAGGGAAGGTGCTACGTTTGGGAAAGGTTAATTACAGTAGTGTTAAGCAGGAGTTGGGGAGAGTGATTGAGACTAGCCATTATTGGTAGATCCATTTGGGATTCATTTAAAGACCAGCTGATCAGAGCTCAGGAATGGCATGTTCCAGTAAGGAGAAAGGACAATGATGAGAACCTAGGATGTTGTCAACTTAGTCAAAAAGAAAACATATGTAAGTTTTAGGAAGACAAAATTAGACAAGTTTTTAGGGAATTTTAATGAAGCAGGAGAAATTTAAACAGGGAATCAGGAGGGCTAAAAGAGCTCATGAAATATCTTCAGCAAGTACAATTAGAGAATCCTAAGGCATTTTAAACATATTAAAATCAAAAAGGTGATTAGGGAGAGGATTGAACCACTCAAGGAGAAAAGAGGCAATTTATGCCTGAAGTCAGAGGAAGTGGGCAATATACTTTGAAAATATTATCCACCAAGGATAGGGACATGGAGGATAGTGAGATCAGAGAGAGGTCTGCTGCTATCCTGAGGCATATTGATATCTCGAAAAAACACATGTTGGATGTCTTGAAGAGCATTAAAATGAATGGGTCACTGGAGCTTAATGTGTTTTATCTTAGGTTATTGAGAGAGGCAATGCAGGAGATTGGTGAGGCCTTGACAGAGATCATTGTATCTTCTTAGCCACAGGTGAGGTCCCAGAGGGCTGCAGAATAGCCAATTGTTATTCCTCTGTTTAAGAAGAGTCAATGAGATGGCGGTGGAGGTGGATATGATAGGGTCTTTTAAGAGACTCCTGGATAGGTACATGGAGCTTCGAAAAATAGAGGGCTATGGGTAACCCTAGGTCATTTCTCAGGTAAGGACATGTTCGGCACAGCATTGTGGACCGAAGGGCCTGTATTATGTTGTAGGTTGTCTATGTTTCTATGTTTCTATGAGACACAGCAAGAAATTATAGGCTGATGAGTCTGATATTCTTCAATGAAATTATTGGAACAGATTTTTAGGGGTAAGATTTATTCACACAGAAAATTGTGGGCTTATTAGCGATAGTCACCATGTCATTGTGCATGGGAGATTATTTTTACAAACTTGTTTCTTTGAGGTTATGAAGTTCATTGATGAATTATATGGCAAATGGATATTATATACCTGCTATACAATAGTGTTCTTTGTTTATGTTCCATGTATACTGTACTTCTATCAGGTCATGCCTTACCCTCAGATGTTCCAGAGAAAGCAGCCTAAGTTTCTCTAATCTCTCTCTAATACTCTGTAATTATGTTAATATATTTTTAAAACTTTATTGTCTTGTGCATAGGTGCAATGAAGATTTTACTTGCAGCAGCATCACACGCATTTAGCATATAGCATTAAAGACACTACATTCACAAGAAAGATATAAATTAAGCATAAACTGTATTTAATTTTTGCAGGAAAGAGCATAATTGGAACAAAACATAAAGTCCATTGTAGAGCCCTATGTTGATAGATATGCTTTTGAGTGTTGCCATTTGTAGACACTACTGATGGTGGGGAATGATGTGTCTGTGATACGTTGTGTACATCAGGCAGTCTATGTAGAGGAATAAATGGTAAATGTTTCTGGCTAAGACTATTCAGCAGGATCCTGATGAAGGGTCTTGGCCTGAAACATTGACTGTTCATTTCTCTCCATAGCTGCTGTCTCATATATTGATTCCTCCAGCATTTTGTGTGTGTCTCTGCACTTCCAGCATCTGCAGTATCTCTTGTGTTTATATTGGATAGGGTCCACAATTCTCTGCAGTTTCTTATGTTCCTGCACATTTGAATTGCCATATTAGACCATGATGCAGCCAGTCAGGATGCTTAAAACTTCAAACAGTCATTTATTGTCAAAGTTCTTTACATTAGCATCTACAGTACAACTCTGATATTTGTCTTCTCCAGGTAGCCATGAAATACAGAAAGGCCATGGGAGCTACTGAAACAAAAGACCAACTCCCCCTGGCGTGAAAGAGAAAAAGAAAAAAGAAACAAAATTTGCAAACCCCAACCCCCACCCCCTCCCTCACAGAAAAAAACTACGACAAAATCAACAAATCCCCAATCTCTCCCCTGCAGAAAAACAGCAATAATTAGCAATAAAATCCCCAACCACCCACACACAAAAAAAACAGATCACATACCTGCCAATTGGCACAAGGAAATATAAAGTATAATCCAATAATCACATGAATCTCAGATTATTGAAATTCAACAATACCTCTGCAGAGGTTTGTTGACTGCTCAGTGACAAAGCTGACCATTATGCCTATCTACAGTCTATTAGTTCCATATCCCTCCATGTTCTACTCATTCAAACATCTATCCAGTTGCTTCTTAGATGTTGTTACTGTTCCTTACTTTAGCAGCTCATTCCAGATAGCCACTACTCTGTGTTCAAAGCAAGTACTCTTCAGATAAAATTCTATTGTATTTCTTTTTTGCTGTAAGAAAATAAATCTCGAGGCAGTAAATGGTAACACATATGCACTTTGATAAAAAGCTTACTTTGAACTTTGAAATTTGTAATGGCCCCTTTCACTTATATTCCTAAATCTTTCTGTTCTATTACACTCCCCAGTGATTTATTGTGAACATGTAACATACTAATCTGTTCAGCAACACTCCCTATGATGCTATCACTTGCTGTGTAGATTCATCCCCAGTTTAACTTCCCATTCCCTGATTGATCTATATCCTGTTGTAAACTTATACAGCCTTCTTACTGTCCACTGCACCATCAACGTTAATGTCATCTGAAAAATTACTCTACGTGCCAACCACATCCTCATCTAAATCTCAACCAAACTGAGATTGGTGGACGGGCAGGCAGTGTTGAGAAACAGGTAGGCTGCAGAAGAGAATGGGCAAGGAAGTGGCAAATAAAACACAATGTTGGAAAATGCATGGTCATGTAATTTGGTAGTAGAAATAAATGTGCAGACTATTTTCTAAATGGAGAGAAAATCCAAAAATTTGATATGCACAGGGACTTGGAGCCCTCATGCAGAACACCCTAAAAGTTAACTTGTAGGTAGAGTCAGTGGTGAGGAAGGCAAATGCAATGTTAGCATTCATTTCATGAGGTCCAGAATACAAGAGCAGGGATGTGATACTGAGGCTTTATAAAGCACTGGTGAGGCCTCACCTTGAGTATTGTGAACAATTGGGCTCCTCATCTCAGAAAACTGTGCTGGCATTGGAGAGTCCAGAGGATGTTCACGACTGGGAATGGAAGGGTTATTATATGAAGAGCGTTTGATGGCTCTGGGTCTGTACTCACTGGAATTTAGAAGGATGAGGGGGGATCTTATTGAAACCTTTTGAATGTTGTAAGGTCTAGACAGAGTGGATGTGGAAAGGATGTTTCCCATGGTGGGGGAGTCTAGGACAAGAGGGCACAGCCTCAGGATAGAGGGGTATCCATTTAAGGCAGAGGTGTGGAGAAATTTCTTTAGCCAGAAGGTGGTGAATTTGTGGAATTTGTTACCACAGGCAGGTTTGGAGGCTAAGTCTTTGGGTGTATTTAAGGCTGAGCTTGATCAGTTCAGAATTGGACATGACATCAAAGGTTACAAGGAAAAGTCTGGGGAGTGGGGCTGAGGAGGGTTAAAAAATAGATCAGCCATGATTGAGTGACAGAGCAGACTTGATGGGCCAAATGGCCTAATTCTGCTCCAATGTCTTCTGGTTTAAATCGTTAGTATATCTGACAAACAACACCTTTCACCTTTCACCCTGACACATCACAGGTAACAGGCTTCCAGTCTGAAAAACAAATCTCCACTACCACTCTCTGGCCTCCTTCCACCAAGCTATCTAATCTAGCCTACCATGCAGAAGCTTCTCAAAGGCCTGGGTAACTTACTGCCTGGCCATCACTGATCTCCTTTGTCATTCTTTCAAAAATCTCAGATCTGTGAGAGGCAATTTCCTGCACACAAAGCCCTAACCAGATCTTGTCTTTTCTGTCTGTCAGAATCTCTTTCTCACCATTGATGTTTGGCTTATCCCTGCTGTCCTTCTCAAAGGGACAACATAGGATATCCTCCAGTTCTTAGGTACCTCATCCATGGCTGATGAAGTCTCTTTCAGTGCCCCAATACTCTCCTTTCTTGCTTCCCATAACATCCTAGGATACAGTTAGTCAGGTGCTGGGATTTATGCACATTTTCTGTATGTGTTTCAAGTTCTCTAACACCTCTTTCTTCGGGATCTTGATGTGCTCTAGGATATCACTGCTGTCTCCTCTGAATTCACATACTTCCATGTCCTTCTTCACAGTAAATACAGACAAGAACTATTCCTTTTAGATATTGTACATTTCCTGTACCTCCACACATATTACCTTCTGGAATCTCTTCAATCCTGGTGAAGATTTCTCACGGTGCTGTTGGGTAGGGATCTCCATGGTTTAGCATCAGTGTGATTGAACGAACAAAGCTATACTTTCAAATGATGATAGAACATGGAAGACAGGACATAGCACAGCAGAGGGACTATGAAGTTATGCCAAGCTAATGCCTAATTACATCAATCTATTACAGCTGCAGATGGCCGATATTCCTCCATTCCTTGACTATTCATAAGACCTTAAGACCATAAGACACAGGAGCAGAATTAAGCCATTTGGCCCATTGAGTCTGTTGTACCCCAATCCCCTGCTTTCTGCCCGTATCCCTTCATGCCCTGACCAATCAAGAATCTGACAACCTCTGCCTAAATATACATGTAGATTTGGCCTCCACAGGTGCCTGTGGCAACCGACTCCATAGATTCACCATTCTCTGGTGAATAAAATTCTTCCTTATCTACGTTTTAAAAGGACGCCACTCTATTCTGCAGCTGTGTCCTCTGGTCCTAGACTGTTCCACCATAGGAAATATCCTCTCCACATCCACTCTATCAATGCCTTTCAGCATTTGATAGGTTTCAATTAGGTCACCCCTCATTCTTCTGAATTCCAGTGAATACAGGCCCAGAGCTATCAAATGCTCTTCATATGAGAAGCCATTCAAATCTGGAGTAATTTTCGTAAATCTCCTTAGAAACCACTCCAGTTTTAGCACATCCTTTATAAGATAAGAAGCCCGAGACTGCTCACAATACTCCACTTGAAGCCTTGCTAGTGCTTTATAACCTCTTAATATTACATCCTTGCTTTTATATTCAAGTCCTCTTGAAATGAATGCTAACATTGCATTTGCCTTCCTCACCACAGATTCAAACTGCAAATTAATCTTTAAGGGAATCCATTTGTGCCTAAGTTTTTTTGTGTTGTTTCTCTATTTAGAAAATAGTTAACCCTTTCATTGCTTCTACCAAAGTGCATGACCATAAACTTCCCGACATTGTATTCTATCTGCCACTTCTTTGCCCATTCCCTTAATTTGCTTAAGTTCTTCGGTAGTCTCTCTACTTCCACAAGCTCCCTCCCCTTCCACCTATCTTTATATTGTTTGTAAACTTTGTAACAAAGCCATTAATTCCATTATACAAATCATTAACATATAATGTAAAAAGAAGCAGTCCCAACACAGATCCCTGTGGTACACCAGTAGTCACTGGCAGCCAACCAGAACATAGAATATAGAACATTGAATAGTACAGCACATTACAGGCCCTTCGGCCCACAATGTTGTGCTGACCCTCAAACCCTGCCTCCCATATAACCACCCACCTTAATTTTCTCCATATACCTGTCTAGTAATCTCTTAAACTTCACCAGTGTATCTGCCTCCACCACTGACTCAGGCAGTGCATTCCACGCACCAACCACTCTCTGAGTTAAAAACCATCCTCTAATATCCCCCTTGAACTTCCCACCCCTTACCTTAAAGCCATACCCTCTTGTATTGAGCAGTGGTGCCCTGGGGAAGAGGCGCTGGCTATCCACTCTATCTATTCCTCTTATTATCTTGTATACCTCTATCATGTTTCCTCTCATCCTCCTTCTGTCCAAAGAGTAAAGCCCTGGCTCCCTTAATCTCTGATCATAATCCATACTCTCTAAACCAGGCAGCATCCTGGTAAATCTCCTCTGTACCCTTTCCAATGCTTCCACATCCTTCCTATAGTGAGGCGACCAGAACTGGACACAGTACTCCAAGTGTGGCCTAACCAGAATTTTATAGAGCTGCATTATTACCACACGACTCTTAAACTCTATCCCTCGACTTATGAAAGCTAACACCCCATAAGCTTTCTTAACTACCCTATCTACCTGTGAGGCAACTTTCAGGGATCTGTGGATATGTACCCCCCAGATCCCTCTGCTCCTCCGCACTACCAAGTATCCTGCCATTTACTTTGTACTCTGCCTCGGAGTTTGTCCTTCCAAAGTGTGCCACCTCACACTTCTCCGGGTTGAACTCTATCTGCCACTTCTCAGCCCACTTCTGCATCCAATCTAGCCCTGCCAGTGTTCTTTCCCAGTCAATTCTGGCCAACTCTGTAATTCCCTTTACTCAATAGGCCAATTTAATGTCAGAGAAATGTATATAATATACATCCTGAAATTCTTCTTCTTCACAAACATCCGCAAAAACAGAGGAGAGCCCCAAAGAATGAATGACAGTTAAATATTAGAACCCCAATGCTCTCCCAGCTCCCCCACCACGCGTAAGCAGCAACAAAGCAACAATCCCCCCCCACCAACAAAAGAAGCATCAGCACCCCCCAACGAGCACTCAAGCGTGCACCAAAGCATCAATAAAGATACAGACTTGCAGTACCCCAAAGAGTACTCGTTCACCTGGTATTCAGCATACCTCAGGCTCTCTCTCTCCCTTACAAGGGAAAAAAGAGATGTCTCCATTTCACAGCGAGAGGGAAGACATAACAACGCACCTTGCTGATTTATGGTGTTAAAAGTCTGTTGTGTTGTTTTTTCCAAGCTCTGTACTCAAAGAACTCGGGTCTCTGGGCACGCAGCCGACAGCCAGCTCACTGCTTTCGATCTTACGTGTACTCCCACGACACATCAGATGGTGGCACCAGCCCCGAATCCGCCCGCCTCCAGAGCCATGAAAATCCAGCACCCTGGAGGCACGCTAGTCTTCCAGGCCGCGACCCTGGCATATCGAAAAGCAGCCAATCGTGAAGGTCCCATTTCCGTAAAGCACTGAAGTCAAAGTGTAACTCCAGGTCAGGGTCTTCAAAAGAACCCTTAAAAGAAAAAAAGATACATTAAAGATAGAAATAGAGATGTTTCTGAAGATGCAAGCAGAGGAGTCACCGTTAGGCGCCATCATCCTCCTAAGCTCCACCCCAATACTCCACTTTAATACTAATACATCTGACTTTAGCTTCTCCTTTTCAAATTTCAGGGTGAATTCGATCATATTATGATCACTTCCCCCTCAGGTTTCTTTTACCTTAAGCTCTCTAATCAATTCTGGTTCATCGCACAACACCCAATGCAGAATAATAGATCCCCTACTGGGTTCAACCACAAGCTACTCTAAAAAGCCATCTCATAGGCATTCTAGAAATTCCCCCTCTTGGAATCCAGCACCAAGCTGATTTTCCCAATTTATCTGCTTGTTGAATCCCCCATGACATTGCTCTTTTGGCAAGCATTTTCTATCTCCCATTGTAATTTGTAGGCCACATCCTTACCACTGTTTGGGGGTCTGTATGAAACTCCCATCAGGGTCTTTTTACCCTTGCAGTTTCCTAGCTCCGTTCACAATGATTCACCACCTTCTGATCCTATGTCACCTCTTTCTAATGATTTGATTTCAGTTTTAACCAACTGAACAATGCTGCCCTCTCTGCCTTCCTGTCTGTCCTTTCAATACAATGTGTCTCCTTGGACGTTCAGCTCCCAGCTATAATATTCTTTCAGCCATGGCTCGGTGATGCCTACACATCATACCTGTCAATCTGCAACTGTGCTACAAGTTCATCTACCTTATTCCGTATACTGTACACACTCAGATATAACACCTTCAATCCTGTATTTACCCTTTTCAATTTCGTCACCTTTTACATTGCAACTCATCCTGTTGACTGTAATTTTGCCCCATCAACAGCATCTCCTTGCCAGGAGTTTCACTACACGTTGCCTCCGTTTACAAACCAACCCCCTCATTTTTAGCACTGTCACTCCAGTTCCCACCCCATTGTCAAATTTGTTTAAACCCACCTGAACAACTCCTGACAAGCTGCCCGCAAGGATATTGGACCCCCTCTGGTTCAGGTGTAACCCATCGCTTTTCTACAGGTCATATCTTCCTGAGAAGAGGTCCCAATGATTCATAAATCTGAACCCCTGCCCCCTGCACCAGTTCCTCAGCCACGCATTCACCTGCCAAATCATCCTATTCCTGCCCTGACTGGCACCTAGCACAGGAAGCAATCTGGAGATTACTACTCTGGAGGTCTTGTTTCTCAGCTTTCTACCTAGCTCCCTAAAATCCTTCTTCAGAACTTCTTCACCTTGTCTACCTTTGCCGTTCATTCCAATATGTACCAAGACTTCAGGCTGTTCACCCTTCCCCTTGAGAATGCCATAGACCTGATCCAAGACATCCCTGATCTTGGCACCTGGGAGGCAACATACCATCCAGATGTCTCTATCTCACTCACAAAATCTCATCTCTGGTCCTCTGACTAGGGAATCTCCTATCACCACTGCAGTCCTCTTCATCTCTCTGATCTTCTGAGCCACAGCACCAGACTCAGTGCCAGAGACCCGGTCCCCGTGGCTCCCCCCCGGTAGGTGACCCCCTCACTAGTATATGAAGTTGTATAATTTGTTATTGCAGGGAATGGCCACAGGTGTACTCTGCACTGGCTGCACATTTCCTCTCCTTCTGCTGATGGCCACCCAGTTACCTGTCTCCTGCAACCTTGGGGTAACTATCTTCTTGTAACTTCTGTCTGTCACCTCCTCATTCACCCATATGAGTTGAAGGTCATCGAGCTGCAGCTCCAGTACCTTAACACGTTCTCTCAGGAGCTACAACTTGATGCACCTGATGCAGATGTGTTTATCTGGGAGACTGGACATCTACCAGACTTCCCACATCCCACACACAGTACAGAACACTGCCCCTGGAGCCATTCTCAGTCATGCCCTAACATGAGGAATAAATAAATAGGGACAGAGAGAGAGAGTGATTTACAAGACAATGTATCTCACCCAAACCTGATGAGGCAAAGCCACTCTAGACAAGTAAATGGCTGAGCAAAGAATGGCCACTCCACTTGCACTTGAATTATTCACCTGCAGAAACTGCAGTAAAACTCTGCCTTTGAAATTTCAATCAGCCTCCTTATTAAAAGGTAACTCTTTTCACACAGCCCTGACGTGGATTGTCAACTCATGAGCCTATCTCTGAGCTTGTTAAATGTTTCTATTGTATCTGCTCCACCACCACCCTTGGTAATGCATTTCAGGTACCTACCACTCTCTGTGTGAAAAAAACACACTTGCCCTGCACACCTTCTTTGAACTTTGTGTGATAGTGCGTGACTTGAAGGATGAACTGCAGGGGTGACATTTCTGTGTCTCTGCTCTCCTTCTCCTTTGTGCTGGGGGTAATAAATTTGGAAGGTACCTCAGGGTAGCCTTGGTGAGGAACTGCAGTGTAACTTATGAGTAAGTACACATTTGCTGTTGCTTTCTGTCAATGGTGGAGGGAATGGATGGTGGTTGATGGGCTATCAATCAAGTTATTCTTGCTGCATTCAGCAATAGCAGAGTATTTGGCCACACTCCACACTTGTGCCTTGTAGATGACAAAAGTGATCTGGGTTGTCAGGAAGTGAGTCATTTGATTCAAGGTAGCCAGCCTCCAGCCTCTGACCTACTGCATGTAGCTTTGTGATGATAATACCCTTAAATGTCAAGGGTGGGTGTTTAAATTCTCTCTTAAGGGACATAGTCATTTTTGCTAATTCTCAGGCCATGCCAAAATGATGTGTAGATCTTGCTGTGTGCAGATCTGAGCGCGTTCATCTTGCTGAATACAGTAGTTGCAAATAGAATTGAACATTGTGCAATCATCAGAAAACATGCTCCATGTTGACTAATGACAGAGGAAGCTGATTAGTGAATTAGCTGAAGATGGATGCCTTGTGTGTTGATTTGTGAGGTCAGTAATTGATGTCAAGTGCAAATTGTCTGAGTGAGCATAGAAATGGGATGTTAATCTGTGTACCAAAGTAAGAGAATAGATTTAGGAAACATATGTAGCCCCCTGGTAAGCCTCAGACTCGCTCAGCTCACTTTCGTCTGGGGGGAGCAGCCTTCGGCCCCGCCAAACTGGATAATTAAGTTTGTGTGGATGCTGTGTGATGTACCCCACCCCACCCAAATAACAGACAATACACCAGATACGATTAAATGATTACACTTTATAGATATTACTGGAACTATGTAATTAATAGAGATAAAATATAAAAGGAAAGTAAAAGGCGCTAAACTTATGAAAGTTCAACCACTTCGTGCACAACAGTTGGAGCTCAATTAACGGAGTCTTCTTTCCACCATTCGATCCCCTCCGACCACCTCGACCTGCCGCCTGGAACCAACCACGGTGGTCGACCAGATGCTCCACACGAGTCTGTCTTCGCCTCCTCTCCTCGCCAAAGACCCTGGGCCTCAGACTCCCACTCGGGGTCAATCCCGCCGCCCAGTTTACAGCATTGCGTCTCCTCTCTCTGTCCCTGTTGGGCCTTCTGCCTCAAAGCCTGCAAAAACAATCGACCGTATTCTGGTCAATGACAGTGCACCTGTTCAGAGTCCTATAGTCCACACACACGCTGCCTTCGTCTTCCACGGCTACAGGGTCCAGTCGCCACGGCCTCTCTCTCACCGAGGTGTCTTCAGCAGTCAACTTCCCTCCCTTGTGGTATTTCAGAGCGTCTACTAAGGGTGTCTCACCCTCAGATACTTCCTCCAAGCCATACCACAATCAGCTCTCGTTTAAATTCGGTACCGACCCAATGCTACTACACACGTCCTCACAAGCAGCTCGAAACACTGGGTGCACAGACAATGCCCCCATGAACTCCAATTTCACTGACCAATAATCAGCTTCTGGATAATCACTGGCACTAGTACCCCAAATCTCCAGTGCCCTTAATGTTGTCAAGGGTAAATGCTTCAGAAACCGGTTGTAAAACGAACTGTACAACAACTTGATCTGTGCCCTGGTGTCGAGGATGGCTTTAGCATAGCTTCCATCTATCCGTAATGACACACGGGGGCGTGGTCCCTCTAAGCATTCAGGAATAGGGTCTTTTCCTTTCGGAAGTTCCTTGGTACATTGCTGGGAACGTGCTCCCCCAGAGATCCCAAGCCATTCCCCCAATGGGCCTCCACTAAATTTCCCAACACCTCTCTAATCAGCTGACCAACTTAGGAAGGGGCTGATCCCCCTGGCACCGCAAGCTATTTATCTGCCCTCCTAGCCAGAGAAGATACCCTGAAAGCTTTTCTCCAATCTCCTGACACAGGTATGGAAAGCCCCCCCAGGTGCTGCATTTTACTTCCTGTCGAACCAAGCGCATTTTCCCCCGTTTTCAGATAACCGGCAGCTGTCACTACGGTGTAAGTGAACCTGACAGCTCTAACACCGTCACCAGCCCGCCTACTCAAACTTTCAACCAATCCCTGTCGCTCTCCCTCAACCGAGCACTGCCACTCATCTAACAACTGAGAGATCCGCTCCGCCCATGTCTCGTACGCCTCCGCCCCTTTAGGGGTGGACAATATCCCAAAAGCCAGGCAGAGCCTTCCATAGCTGGAGCATTTATTTGCAGACACTACCTCCGAATCAGACCACTCTTTCCTCTCTCTCCCAACAGTATGGACTGCCCATGGCCCCACCTCACCTGGGGCACAAATAGACACTGGCAGTCCCACCACCAACTTGCCAGAGCTAGTCTAAACTCGAACAAAGACCGCCAGGGTACCAACAAACACTCCACCCAACATGCCTGCAGTAATAACCAGCAATCCCACAGAGGCACACCAAATTTCCGTCCCCGCAGCATGCATAATTTAAAGAGGGCGATCACACAGTTTCCTACTGAATCAAATCCACGGACAAACCCCCAAATGTAACCCCCTGGTAAGCCTCAGACTCGCTCAGCTCACTGTCATCTAGGGGGAGCAGCCTTCAGCCCCGCCAAACTGGGTAATTAGTTTGTGTAGATGCTGTGTGATGTACCCCACCCCGCTAAATAACAGACAATACACCAGATACAATTAAATGATGACAATTTATAGATCTTACTGGAACTATGTAATTAATAGAGATAAAATATAAAAGGAAAGTAAAAGGTGCCAATCTTATGAAAGTTCAAACACCTCGTGCACAACAGTTGGAGCTCAATTTATGGAGTCTTCTTTCCACTATTCGATCCCCCTCCGACCTCCTCGACCCGCCGCCTGGAACCATCCACGGTGGTCGACCAGACACTCCACACAAGTCTGTCTTTGTCTCCTCTCCTCGCCGAAGACCCTGGGCCGCGGACTCCCGCTCGGGGTCCGTCCCGCTGCCCAGCTTACGGCATCGTGTCTCCTCTCTCTGTCCCCATTGCGCCTTTTGCCCCAAAGCCCACAAAAAACAATAGCTTACAGACACACAGTGTTGCCGCGTGGCCAAGTGTTTAAAGCATCTGTTTAGTGATCTGAAGGTCGCTAGTTCGAGCCTCAGCTGAGGCTGCGTGTTGTGTCCTTGAGCAAGGCACTTAATCACACATTGCTCTGCGACGACACCGGTGCCAAGCTGTATGGGTCCTAATGCCCTTCCCTTGAATGACATCGGTGGCGTGGAGAGGGGAGACTTGCAGCATAGGTAACTGCCAGTCTTCCATACAACCTTGCCCAGGCCTGCGCCCTGGAAACCTATAAACAGACACACAAGAAAGAATAACATCTATCCCAATTGGTTAGCAAATTAATACAATTTTCTTATCGGTAATTATAACCCAAACAAGCTGCGAGAGAGAAGCACTTTCTCAGCAGTGAACATAACAAAGAAGCCATTTTATTCTAACATAACAAAGAAGCCATTTTTATTAGCCTTAGCAGTAACATAAAAGAAGAAACCCCTTACAAATAATTACAAAAAAATGGTAGGAAATGGATTGGAGGATATCATTGTAATTTACTGGAAGATGGAAAAACTGATTTGAAAAGCATATAGGACCTGTAGAGTTATACATAAAGGCACAGCGTTAAGAGTAAGGAAATTATAATCAGGTCTTATAAGACATTGGTTCAATTGACACTATCCTACGTGTGAGTTCCGCACTTTCAGAAAGATGCAACAGCTTTAGACATTGTATAGAAGGGATTTCCCAAAATGATCTCAGGGATGGGTGGCTTTAAACTGACTGGAGATGCAGAGGATGCTCTCCTGGGAGCAGTGAAGATAAAGAGACATCTGGTTCTTCATTTAAAATGGTACACACCATACACAGTGGTTAGAACAGGTAGAGAGAGATAGATCTCTTTGGCAGAGTGGTCAAGGGCTAAACAGGAAATGCTGGATATTCTCGCCATATGTGGCATCGTCTACGGAGAGATAATAAATGCCTCATTCTAATATATCAGCTGGAGGCCTGCAGTGATCAACTGGCTAGAGAGTTTACTGAGATCTCTAGCTTCTCTCCTCAGCAGACGAAGTACAGGCTTCAATAATACTGGTGCCCTAGACAAATGTGTTAGCCTGCCCAGTGACTATGTCCAATAGCACTTACGGCCACAGTGATGAAATGTTTGGAGAAGTTAATGATGAAACATATCAACTCTTGAGATATGATTTTGTATCCACTCCAAATGACCTACCAGAAAAACAGATGCCATCTCACTGGTACTCTTTACTCAACCCCGGAATGTCTGCACAGTAAAGGTGCATGCATCAGGATGCTTTTTATTGACTACTGTTATCCCCTCAAAGCTGATCAATAAGCTTCAACAACTTGGCCTCAACACCCCATTGTTCAACTGGATCCTCGATCTCCTCACTTTCAGACCCCTGTCAGTTTAGATTGGCAACGGCATCTCCTCCACAATCTCCATCAGCTCAGGTGCACCATAGGACTGTGTACTTAGCCCCCTGCTCATTTATGACGGTGTGGCTAAGCACAGCTCCAATGCTATATTCAAGTTTGCTGTCAACTCCACTGTATTAGGCAGAATCAAAGCTGGTGATGAATCAGTATATCGGAGGGAGATTGACAATCTGGCTGAGCGGTGCCACAACAACAACCTCTCACTCAATGTCAGCAAGACCAAGGAGCTGATTATTGGTTTCGGGAGGAGGAAGCCAGAGGTCAGTTAGCCAGTCCTCATCAGAGGATCAGCAGATTTGAGTTCCCTGGTATGATTATTTCGGAGGACCTGCTGTGTGCTCAATGCAATTACGAAGAAAGCACATCAGCATCTCCACTTCCTTTAGAGTTCGCGAAGATTTGGCATGACATCTAAAACTTTGACAAATTTCTATAGATGTGTGGTGGAGAGTAAATTGACAGGTTACATCACAACCTGGTTTGAAAACACCTATGACCTTGAATGGTAAATCCTACAAGAAGTATGGATACACCTCTGTCCATCACAGGTAAAGCCTTCCCTCACTGAGCACATCTACATGAAGCATTGTTGCAGGAAAGCAGCATCCATCATCAGTGATCCCCACCACCAGGATATGCTCTCTTCTCACTGCTGCCATCAGGGAGAGTGTACAGGACCTCAGGGCTCACACCACCGGGTTCAGGAATCCCACAACCATCAGGCTCTTGAAACAAAGGGCATAACTTCACTCAACTTCACTTCATCATTGAAATGTTCCCAGAATCTATGGACCCACTTTCAAGGACTCTTCATCTTATGTTCTCAATATTTCTTGTTTGTTTATTTATTTGTTTGTTTATTTGTATTTGCTGTTTGTTGTTTTTTTACACACTGGTTGTCTGCCCTATTGGGTACTGATTCTGTTATGGCTATTGGATTTATTGAGAATTCCTGAAAGAAAAAGAACCCCAGGGTTGTATGTGGTGATGTGTGTACTTTGATAATAAATTTACTTTGAACTTTGAGATAAATAACTTCAAAGTAAAATTTATTTTCAAAGTACATACAAGTCACCACATACAACCCTGGGGTTCTTTTTATGCAGGCACACTTAGCAAATGTATAGAACAGTAACTATAAACAGGATCTATAAAGTGAAAACAAACCATGCAAATGCAGATATAAATAAACAGCAGTAAATAACAAGCATGAAATAACAATATAACAGAGTCCTTAAATGAGTGTAGGTATCCCCCTTTGTTCAGGAACCTGACAGTTGAGGGGTAGTAACTGTTCTTTAACCTAGTGTGAGCCCTGAGGCTGTTGTACCTTCTACCTGATGGCAGCAGTGAGAAAAGAGCATGGCCTGGACAGTGAGGAACTTTGATGATGGATACCGCTTTTCTACGGCAACATTTCATGTAGAAAAGGCAAGGATGTGGACACCTGACTGAAATTGGCAGAAGATGCCAAGGCAGATTACTGAAAATTTGGACTGTTTGGGTGATGACAAGGGAAACCTTAAACTGAATGAGTGAAGGATGCAGTTGAATACAGGCAGCAGAACAGACTCTATCAATAAAGTTGGAGAAGAAGCTGTGAATGAGGAATCTTTTGATGTGATCAATGTCAGGGTTCAGATCAAATGCCAAGTGTAATTTTGAAAGCAAGTTTAATGGTTGTCCTCCAAAGAGAGAAACTACCTGTAATGGAAGAAGTAGCAGGACAATGGAGGAGATGGTGGTAGGTGGAACTAACTGGAGTCTTCTCACATAAACCTACATGGAGTCAATGTAACCATCCTGCAGTTAAATGAATCAGTCCAGAAGTGATAGAGATAAGGAAACAAATCTATGTTGAAAAAGAGAGAGTGGGGGGGGGGGGGCAGAGAGGGACGGGGACTAGGGTGAGTTTAGCAGGATTAGGAGGAGAGAGAAAAGAGATAGTCAGGTAGCAAGCTACCTGCAGTTCAGGAATTTAGTACTTAGTTTGCAGACTACATACACTCAGTGGTCAAGTTATTAGCACAAATCAGCTGATCTGGTGGCAGCAATTCAAAGCACAAAAACGTGTAGACATGGTCAAGGGGTTCAATTGCTGTTCAGATGAAACATCCAAAAAATGTGATCTGAGTGCCTTTGATCAATTGATGATTGTTGGTGCCAGATGGAGAGGTTTGAATATTTCAGAAACTGCTGATCTCCTGGAATTTTCAACAAGAACAGTCTCCAGAGCTTACAGAGAATGGCACAAAAAACAGGAAACATCCAGTGAGTGGAAGTTCTGTGGGTGAAAATGCCTTATTAATGTGAGAGGTCAGGGGAGAATGGCCAGACTGGTTCAAGCTGACAGGAGGGCAACAGTAACTCATGTTACCACAGTGGTGTGCAGAAGAGCACCTCTGAACATGTTGAAACTTGAAGTGGATGAACCACAGCAGCAGAAGACCATAAACAGGAGGTATGTAGTGATGTGGCCACTGAGTGTACGTCCCAACGTTGGTTCTCCAGAAGGAGCATCCTGATACATGGAGTGGCCATGGCAGACAACAATGATTCATCTAACGAAAGGCAAGATGCACAATGAGTGAAAAGGGATTGAAAGGAAAGGTAATAACAGGGGGTGGGGAAGGAGAAAATCAAAGATCATTGGAACCAACAACTGCAGGAGCTTCTCTATGGACCAATATCATCAACCAAGGTGAGCCCACCGGCCAGTCACGTTCCTCTTAAAAAAGCCATTATTTGTATTTGGGCACAACAGTTATAAGATCACATAGCTAACAAATTTGTATAAAATCAAAACCTTGGAAAAACAGTCAAAATGAATCAGCACTGATAATTAGGTGACGGGAACATGGCAAAACAATATAGACTTGTTTATGTTACCATCTAAAGTATATATTTTAAATAATAAGTTTTTTTTTCTGGTGTTCTTTAGATAACCACACTCAGCAGAAGTTATATTGTGAAACCAAGCCTGAAATCCTTTGATGAGAACAAAGTGAGACAGCAATCCATATCAGGGCCAACAAATGCTAATCAATACTGAGTAAGTTGTGCCAATAAATGTAATTTCTTATATATCTTATGTGTCCATAATTTCCCAGTACTTGTAAAGTTTTAAATTGGCAACACAGATAAGTGGGGTGGTAAAACTAGTGCACTGCAAACTTATCTTCATTGGTTGGGGCATTGGGTAGAAAAGTCAGAAAGTCGTGTTGCAACCGTATTAAATAATGATAAGGCAAAGTTTACAATATTGTGTGCAGTTCTGGTAACAGTACAGGAAGATCAGGGCAGCTTTGGAGAAGGGACAGATGTTTCATTAAGAGTTTGCTGGATTAGGTAGTATTAGCTAAAGGGAATAAATAGTTGGATAAGCTTGAGCTGTTTTCCCTAGAGAGTTGGAGACTAAGGAGCAAACTGATACGAGCATATAAATTTATGAGATCCATAGACAGGGTAAAAAGCCAGAATCTTTTTTGGTGATATCAAATATTAGAAAGCATGGAGTTAAGTTGCTGGTGGTAAGTTTAAAGATTTATAAGGTAAGTTCTTTTTATGCAGATACAGATGTGACTGAAATGTGCTACCGAGGGAGGTGGTGGAAGCAGATATTACAGGGAATGTGTAAAAGGTAATCAGAAAGGCACATGAACAGGTAGGGAATGGAGAGATACAGACCATGTGCAGACAGTTTAAACTGGCATCATGGTCAACATAGATATCATAAGCTGAAGGACTTGTTCCTGTAATGTTTTACAATCTCACGAATTATGGACTAAAGATCTGGGCAATGATTTTCATTGCTTATTTTTCTTAAACATAACTAGAAACCATGATCTTGTTCACCGTCATAAAGTGAACTATCTACAAATTATTTTACTATTTACTTTGTTATTCTTTAAGGAACTCCCCCTAAAAATTGAAGAATAAACAAGAATGCAATTTATACAACTTGTTTTGTAAAGAATAATTCAAGAACTCAGATGAAGATCAGTGCAGGAGAAAACTCAACATAAACTTTGGTCAGAGTATGTCTCATTAAACAGGATGCAAATTTAGCTGTTGGTAGCAATTTTAATTTTACAAAAATAATCTCTAAATACCTTTTGCTATTTGTGACAATTTCAATCTTTACAAATTGTTCTTACAATTCCGCTTCAAATACTACATATACTTCAAATGTACTTAAGTAGATGCTGATAGTTTGCAGACTGGAAAATGATAGATAGAAGGAGAAGGAAAAGCTGTCAACTGATATTTCTGAAAAGTTAGTTGATGGGCCAGCTTTCAAAATCACTACCTTGTGGCTCTCAGCAAGTTTTGTGAATGGGCGGAGAAATGTGGGAAACAGGCTGCAATCTGACTGATACTTCTTTGTAGATCTCAGCACAAGAGTTTGCTGCTTCCTATGCAACTTCCAAACTCGCTGAACAACTATGCATCGGTATAAAGAAGGAGGCACAACTTTTTTTTTACCCCTGAGGTGGAATGGAAGGGAATTACCATAAGCTTCGGGTAAGTGTTTATTCACATAAAATTAATTTCTGATATGTTTTTGCAATAAAATGATTTGCTAATCTTTCTAAGACTTAAAATCTTTAAGTATTAAGTTAGTAAACATTTAATGAATGTTTCCAGAATTTCTCAGGAATATTCTGAAACAGCATTTCAGTCACAAGCAAGAGAAAATCTGCAGACACTGAAACTCCAAGCAGCATACACAAAATTCAGTAGGAACTCAGCAGGTCAGGCAGCATCTGTGGAAAAGAGTACAGTCAACATTTTGGTCTGAGACCCTTCAGTAGGACTGGAGAAAAAAGAGATGAGGAGTAGAGTTAAAAGGTGAGGAGAGGGAAGGTAGAAACATAAGGTGATAGGTGAAACCGGGAGGGGGAGGGGTGAAGTAAAGAGCTGGAAAGTTGATTTGTGAAACAAATACAGGGCTGGAGAAGGAGAAGTCTGATAGGAGAGGAAAGTAGCCCATGGAAGAAAGAAAAGGGGGGAGAAGTACTGAGGTGGGGGGGGGGGTACAATGTGTTTGGTTTCATGGTGTTTGAAAGAATAGGCTAAGAAACTCGAGTTCGCTGGCAGAACAAGTTCCTTAAATCTTTTGTGGCTTCTATTGTTGTTTCCAGCTTCTTCCTTGGAAAGATTGCTAGCAGCAAGTTGAGTTTATTTTTGGAAGACAGTAGTGATCTGAGAGTGCTCACTGCTAAATCAGCCTCAATGTGTCAGGCAGTGACCCTATTTTTCTAACCTTTTAAAGTCTGATAAGCCCATTAAAAACTTCATCCTTCAATATGGAATTCAAAAGTTTCAAGGCTTAGAAACCAACATATTTTTTTCTAGGATGGTAGGTACTAGTTCTGCAATTTTTTTAACACCTTTCTGTAATCTTCTTCCTCTAATCACATTCATAAAGCTTCTGTCATTTCATCACTTCTGCCTTCTGCTTTTGTTCTTTCTGTCCCCCCATGACTGTGTTTCCAATATTTACTCTGGAGCCACAGAGTCCTGAAGTAAGGACACAGGTCGGTAAGCCCAACTCATCCACTTGAGCTACTCCCATTGCCCTGCTTTTGGCCCATATTCCTCTCATTCTTTCCAATCCATGTATGTGTGCAAATGATCTTTGAACATTGTAACTTTATCTGATTCTACCACTCCCTCTGGCAGTTCTTTCCACATACGCATCACCCTCCGTGTGATAAAAAAACGACCCTTAGATCTTACCCCTTTCACCTCTTGGATAAGCACTATTCCTTTGGACCATTCATTTTATCTGTGCCCCTCATTATGTTATAAAAAGGCCATCACTCAGCATCCTATACCCAAGGAAAAAAATACCAGCTATCCAGTTTCTCTCTGTAACTCAAATCCTCTAATCCCAGTAACATCCTCATAAGTCTTTCCTGTACCCTTTTCTGTACAAAACCACCTTTCCATAGCTGGGCAAACAGAAGTGCATATCATATTCCAAGTGAGATCTCACAAATATCTTGTACAGGATACTGAAACTCTTGTGCTTATTGCCCTGCCCAATGAAGCAAGCTACCAAGCTCCTTCTTCAACATCCTGTCTACCTGTACTTACAGGAAACTGAAACTTATGTTTCTCTGTTCTACAACACACCCCAGGTGCCTACCATTTAGTGTCTATCTTCTTCCCTAGTTTAACTTACCAAACGTAACACTTCACACAGTTGCAAGTTAAAATCCATTTGCTTTTCCTGGCCCACTTCCTCAGTTGATCGAGATCAACTTGTAAATTTACATTACTCACTTCACTTCTGGTCAATTCTGGTGCCATGTGCAAACTTACTATAAACAACATTGTCAGGCAGTTCATTGATGTACAAACAGCAGTGGACCCAGCTCATATCCATTTGAAATTGTCAAATACCAATCTCATTTCCATGTAGAGAATGTTTATGGCCCTGCCCTTGTCAATTCTGTTTGTCGCCACTTCAAAAAACCCGATCCCAGGGTACAGTTAGTGCGGTGAGAATCGCCCGAGGACACAGTAAGTGCGCTGAGAATGGCCCCAGGGTACAGTTAGTGTGATGAGAATTGCCCCAGGACACAGGTAGTGTGGTGAGAATGGCCCCAGGGTACAGTTGGTGCACTGAGAATGGCCCCAGGACTCAGTTTGTGATTGGAGATTGTCCTAGGTCACAGTAGCTGCAGTGAGAATGGCCCCAGGGTACAGTTAGTGCGGTGAGAATCGCCCGAGGACAAAGTTAGTGTGCTGAGAATGGCCCCAGGACACAGTTAGTGTGATGAGAATGGCCCCAGGACACAGGTAGTGTGGTGAGAATGGCCCCAGGACACAGATAGCGAGGTGAGAATGGTCCCAGGACCCAGTTAGTGATGTGAGAATGGCCCTAGGATACAATTAGTGTGATGAGAATAGCCCCAGGGCACAGAAAGTGCAGTGAGAATGGCCCCAGGGCACAGTTAGTGTGGTGAGAATGACCCCAGTGCACAGTTAGTGATGTGCAAATGGCCCCAGGGTACAGTTGCTGCACTGAGAATGGCCCCAGGGTACAGTGTGGTGACAATGGCCCTAGGACACAGTAAGAACGCTGAGAATGGCCCCAGGGCACAGATAGTGCAGTGAGAATGACCCCAGTGCACAGTTAGTGATGTGCGAATGGCCCCAGGGTACAGTTGGTGCACTGAGAATGGCCCCCGACTCAGTTTGTGATTGGAGATTGTCCTAGGTCACAGTAGCTGCAGTGAGAATGGCCCCAGGGTACAGTTAGTGCGGTGAGAATCGCCCGAGGACAAAGTTAGTGTGCTGGGAATGGCCCCAGGACACAGTTAGTGTGGTGAGAATGGCCCCCGGGCACAGTGTTGCTTGTAGAATGGCCTTAGGTCACAGTTAGTGCAGAGAGAATGGTCCCAAGGTACAGTTAGTGCGGTGAGAATCACCCGAGGATACAGTAAGAGCTCTGAGAATGGCCCCAGGATACCGTTAGTGTGATGAGAATGGCCCCAGGATACCGTTAGTGTGATGAGAATGGCCCCAGGACACAGTTAGTGAGGTGAGAATGGCCCCAGGTCACAGTTAGTGCAATGAGAATGGCCCCAGGGTATAGTGTGGTGAGAATGGCCCAGGACACAGTTAGTGCAATGAGAATGGCCCCAGGGCACAGTCAGTGCAGTGAAAATGGCCCCAGGGCACAGTTAGTGCAGTGAAAATGACCCCAGTGCACAGTTAGTGATGTGAGAATGACCGCAGGGTACAGTTGGTGCACTGAGAATGGCCCCAGGACACAGTTAGTGAGGTGAGAATGGCCCCAGGTCACAGTTAGTGTGGTCGGAATGGCCCTAGGACACAGGTAGTGTGGTCGGAATGGCCCTAGGACACAGGTAGTTTGGTGAGAATGGCTCGAGCACCCAGTTATTGTGGTGAGAATGGCCCCAGGGTACAGGTAGTGTGGTGAGAATGGCTCCAGGACACAGTTGGTATTGTGGGAATGGCCCCAGGGTACAATTAGACAGTGAGGATGGCCCCAGGACACAGTTAGTGCGGTGAGAATGGCCCCAGGATACAGTTCGTGTGGTGAGAATGTTCCTAGGACACAGTTAAGTCAGAGAGAATGGCCCCAGGACACAGTTAGTGCAGTGAGAATGGGCCCACGGTACAGTTAGTGCAGTGAGAATCACACGAGGACACAGTCAGTGCGTTGAGAATGGCCCCAGGACTCAGTGCGGTGAGAATGGCCCCAGGGTACAGTTCGTGCGGTGAAAATGGCCCCAGGACACAGTTAGTGCGGTGAGAGCGGCTCCAGGTCACAGTCAGTGAGGTAAGAATGGACCGAGGTCACAGTTAGTGTGGTGGGAATGACCCCAGGGACACCGTTAGTGCGGTGAGAATGGCCCCAGGACACAGTTAGTGCGGTGAGAATGGCCCCAGGGTACAATTAGTGCGGTGAGAATGGCCCCAGGACACAGTTAGTGCGGTGAGAATGGCCCCAGGGTACAATTAGTCAGTGAGAATGGCCCCAGGGTACAGTTCGTGTGGTGAGAATGTTCCTAGGACACAGTTAGGTCAGAGAGAATGGCCCCAGGAAACAGTTAGTGATTGTAGAATGGCCCCAGGTCACAGTTAGTGCAGTGAGAATGGCCCCACGGTACAGTTAGTGCGGTGAGAATCGCACGCGGACACAGTCAGTGAGGTGAGAATGGCCCCAGGGTATAGTTAGTGTGGTGAGAATGGCCCCAGGGTATAGTTAGTGTGGTGAGAATGGCCCCAGGTACAGTTCGTGAGGTGAGAATGGCCCCAGGTACAGTCAGTGCGGTGAGAAAGGCCCCAGGACACAGTTAATGCGGTGAGAGTGGCTCCAGGTCACAGTTAGTGAGGTGAGAATGGCCCCAGGACACAGTTAGTGATTGTAGAATGCGTCCAGGACGTAGTTAGTCAGTGGGAATGGCCCCAGGGTACAGTTAGTGCAGCGAAAATGGCCCGAGGACACAGTTAGTGCGGTGAGAATTGCCCCAGGACACAGTTAGTGCGGTGAGAATGGCCCCAGGATACAGTTAGTGCGGTGAGAATTGCCCCAGGACACAGTTAGTGTGGTGAGAATGGCCCCAGGATACAGTTCGTGTGGTGAGAATGTTCCTAGGACACAGTTAAGTCAGAGAGAATGGCCCCAGGACACAGTTAGTGTGGTGGGAATGGCCCCAGGACACAGTTAATGAGGTGAGAATGGCCCCAGGACATAGTTAATGTGATGAGAATGGCCCCAGGGCACAGTTAGTGCAGTGAGAATCTCCCCAGGGCACAGTGTGGTGAAAATGGCCAGGACACAGTTAGTTCTGTGAGAATGTTCCGAGGATACAGTTAGGTCTGTGAGAATGTCCCCAGAACACAGTTAGTGTGGTGAGAATGGCCCTAGGACACAGTTAGTGGTGTGAGAATGT
Organism: Mobula birostris; assembly: GCF_030028105.1. Classification (NCBI taxonomy): domain Eukaryota; kingdom Metazoa; phylum Chordata; class Chondrichthyes; order Myliobatiformes; family Myliobatidae; genus Mobula; species Mobula birostris. The sequence continues at coordinate 58,115,196 of NC_092379.1, forward strand.
CCCCAGGGTACAGTTAGAGCAGTGAGAATGGGCCCAGGGCACAGTTACTGCTTTGAGAATGGTCCCTTGGTACATTTAGTGCAGTGAGAATGTTCCCAGGACCCAGTTAGTGCAGTGAGAATGGCTCCAGGGCACAGTTATTGCATTGAGAATGACCCCAGGACACAGTTATTGCATTGAGAATGACCCCAGGGCACAGTTAGTGATGTGAGAATGATCGCAGGGTACAGTTGCTGTGGTGAGAATGGCCCTAGGACACAGTTAGTGATGTGAGAATGTCCCCAGGACGGTGGAATGGCCCCAGGACACAGTTAATGCAGTGAGAATGACCCCAGGGCACAGTTAGTGATGTGAGAATGGCCCCAGGATACAGCTGATGTGGTGAGAATGGCCCCAGGACTCAGTTACTGCCTTGAGAATGGTCCCTTGGTACATTTAATGCAGTAAGAATGTTCCCAGGACACAGTTAGGTCAGTGAAATGGCCCCAGGACACAGTTATTGCTGTGAGAATGGGCCCAGGGCACAATTACTGCCTTGAGAATGGTCGCTTGGTACGTTTAGTGCAGTGAGAATGTTCCCAGGACACAGTTAGGTCAGTGAGAATGGCCCTAGGACACAGTTAGTGCGGTGAGAATGGCCCCAGTGCACAGTTAGTGTGGTGAGAATGGCCCCAGGTCACAGTTAGTGTGCTGAGAATGGCCCCAGGACAGGGTTAGTGAGAGTGGCTCCAGGTCACAGTTAGTTCAGTGCGTATGACCCCAGTGCACAGTTAGTGTGGTGACAATGTTCCTAGGACACAGTTATTGCGGTGCGAATGGCCCCAGGATACAGTTAGTGTGGTGAGAATGGACCCAGGGTACAGATAGTGATGTGAGAATGTCCCCACGACACAGTTAGTGAGGTGGGAATATTTCCCAGGACACAGTTATGTCAGTGAGAATGGCCCCAAGGCACATTTACTGTGGTGAGAATGGCCCCAGAGTACAGTTAGTGCGGGGAGAATCACCCGAGGACACAGTTACCTCAGTGAGAATGGCCCATTGTACAGTAAGTGTGGAGAGAATTGCCCCAGGTTACAGTTAGTGAGAATGGCCCCAGGGCAAATGGAGTGTGGTGAGAATGGCCCCAGGGTACAGTTAGTGCGGTGAGAATGGCCCCAGGGTGCAGTTAGTGCGGTGAGAATGTTCCCAGGACACAGTTAAGTCAGTGAGAATGGCACTAGGACACAGTGTGTGTGGTGAGAATGGCTCTAGGACAGAGTTAGTGATTGTAGAATGGCACTAGGTCACAGTTAGTGCAGTGAGAATGGCCCCAGGACACAGTTAGTGCGGTGAGAATCGCCCTAGGACACAGTTAGTGTGGTGAGAATGGCCCCAGGACACAGTTAGTGCAGTGAGAATGGCCCCAGGGCACAGTTAGTGCAGTGCGAATGGCCCCAGGGCTCAGTTAGTGTGGTGAGAATGACCCCAAGACACGGTTAGTGAGAGTGGTTTCAGGTCACATTTAGTTCCGTGCATATGACCCCATGGTACAGTTAGTGCGGTGAGAATCGCCCGAGGACACAGTTAATGTGCTGAGAATGGCCCCAGGATACAGTTAGTGTGATGAGAATGGCCCCAGGTACAGTTCGTGAGGTGAGAATGGCCCCAGGGTACAGGTAGTGCGGTCAGAATGGCACAAGGACACAGATAGTGTGTGAGAATGGCCCCAGGGTACAGTATGTGTGGTGAGAATGTTCCCAGGACACAGTTAGGTCAGAGAGAATGGCCCCAGGTCACAGTTAGTGCAGTGACAATGGCCCCACGGTACAGTTACTGCGGTGAGAATCGCATGCAGACACAGTCAGTGCGGTGAGAATGGCCCCAGGGTATAGTTAGTGTGGTGAGAATGTCCCCAAGTACAGTTAGTGCGGTGAGAATGGCCCCAGGTACAGTTCGTGAGGTGAGAGTGGCTCCAGGTCACAGTTAGTGAGGTGGGAATGGCCCCAGGACACAGTTAGTGATTGTAGAATGTGTCCAGGACACAGTTAGTCAGTGGGAATGGCCCCAAGGTACAGTTAGTGCGGCGAGAATGGCCCCAGGGTACAGTTCGTGTGGTGAGAATGGCCCCAGGGTGCAGTTCGTGCAGTGAAATCGGCCCCAGGACACAGTAAGTGCGGTGAGAGTGGCTCCAGGTCACAGTTAGTGAGGTAAGAATGGAACCAGGTCACAGTGGCCCCAGGACCCAGTTAGTGCAGTGAGAATGGCCCCAGGACACATTTAGTGTGGTGAGAATTGCCCCAGGACACAGTTAGTGCGGTGAGAATGGCCCCAGGATACAGTTAGTGCGGTGAGAATTGCCCCAGGACACAGTTAGTGTGGTGAGAATGGCCCCAGGATACAGTTCGTGTGGTGAGAATGTTCCTAGGACACAGTTAAGTCAGAGAGAATGGCCCCAGGACACAGTTAGTGTGGTGGGAATGGCCCCAGGACACAGTTAATGAGGTGAGAATGGCCCCAGGACATAGTTAATGTGATGAGAATGGCCCCAGGGCACAGTTAGTGCAGTGAGAATCTCCCCAGGGCACAGTGTGGTGAAAATGGCCAGGACACAGTTAGTTCTGTGAGAATGTTCCGAGGATACAGTTAGGTCTGTGAGAATGTCCCCAGAACACAGTTAGTGTGGTGAGAATGGCCCTAGGACACAGTTAGTGGTGTGAGAATGTCCCCAGGGTACAGTTAGAGCAGTGAGAATGGCCCCAGGGCACAGTTATTGCAGTGAGAATGGGCCCAGGGCACAGTTACTGCTTTGAGAATGGTCCCTTGGTACATTTAGTGCAGTGAGAATGTTCCCAGGACCCAGTTAGTGCAGTGAGAATGGCTCCAGGGCACAGTTATTGCATTGAGAATGACCCCAGGACACAGTTATTGCATTGAGAATGACCCCAGGGCACAGTTAGTGATGTGAGAATGATCGCAGGGTACAGTTGCTGTGGTGAGAATGGCCCTAGGACACAGTTAGTGATGTGAGAATGTCCCCAGGACGGTGGAATGGCCCCAGGACACAGTTAATGCAGTGAGAATGACCCCAGGGCACAGTTAGTGATGTGAGAATGGCCCCAGGATACAGCTGATGTGGTGAGAATGGCCCCAGGACTCAGTTACTGCCTTGAGAATGGTCCCTTGGTACATTTAATGCAGTAAGAATGTTCCCAGGACACAGTTAGGTCAGTGAAATGGCCCCAGGACACAGTTATTGCGGTGAGAATGGGCCCAGGGCACAATTACTGCCTTGAGAATGGTCGCTTGGTACGTTTAGTGCAGTGAGAATGTTCCCAGGACACAGTTAGGTCAGTGAGAATGGCCCTAGGACACAGTTAGTGCGGTGAGAATGGCCCCAGTGCACAGTTAGTGTGGTGAGAATGGCCCCAGGTCACAGTTAGTGTGCTGAGAATGGCCCCAGGACAGGGTTAGTGAGAGTGGCTCCAGGTCACAGTTAGTTCAGTGCGTATGACCCCAGTGCACAGTTAGTGTGGTGACAATGTTCCTAGGACACAGTTATTGCGGTGCGAATGGCCCCAGGATACAGTTAGTGTGGTGAGAATGGACCCAGGGTACAGATAGTGATGTGAGAATGTCCCCACGACACAGTTAGTGAGGTGGGAATATTTCCCAGGACACAGTTATGTCAGTGAGAATGGCCCCAAGGCACATTTACTGTGGTGAGAATGGCCCCAGAGTACAGTTAGTGCGGGGAGAATCACCCGAGGACACAGTTACCTCAGTGAGAATGGCCCATTGTACAGTAAGTGTGGAGAGAATTGCCCCAGGTTACAGTTAGTGAGAATGGCCCCAGGGCAAATGGAGTGTGGTGAGAATGGCCCCAGGGTACAGTTAGTGCGGTGAGAATGGCCCCAGGGCACAGTTAGTGTGGTGAGAATGACCCCAAGACACGGTTAGTGGGAGTGGTTTCAGGTCACATTTAGTTCCGTGCATATGACCCCATGGTACAGTTAGTGCGGTGAGAATCGCCCGAGGACAAAGTTAGTGTGCTGAGAATGGCCCCAGGATACAGTTAGTGTGATGAGAATGGCCCCAGGACACAGGTAGTGTGGTGAGAATGGCCCCAGGACACAGATAGCGAGGTGAGAATGGTCCCAGGACCCAGTTAGTGATGTGAGAATGGCCCTAGGATACAATTAGTGTGATGAGAATAGCCCCAGGGCACAGAAAGTGCAGTGAGAATGGCCCCAGGGCACAGTTAGTGTGGTGAGAATGACCCCAGTGCACAGTTAGTGATGTGCAAATGGCCCCAGGGTACAGTTGCTGCACTGAGAATGGCCCCAGGGTACAGTGTGGTGACAATGGCCCTAGGACACAGTAAGAACGCTGAGAATGGCCCCAGGGCACAGATAGTGCAGTGAGAATGACCCCAGTGCACAGTTAGTGATGTGCGAATGGCCCCAGGGTACAGTTGCTGCACTGAGAATGGCCCCAGGGTACAGTGTGGTGAGAATGGCCCTAGGACACAGTAAGAACGCTGAGAATGGCCCCAGGGCACAGATAGTGCAGTGAGAATGGCCCCAGGGCACAGTTAGTGTGGTGAGAATGACCCCAGGGCACAGTTAGTGATGTGAGAATGGCCCCAGGGTACAGTTACTGCACTGAGAATGGCCCCTGGGTAGAGTGTGGTGAGAATGGCCCCAGGACACAGTTAGTGCTGTGAGAATGGCCCCAGGGCACAGTTAGTGCAGTGAAAATGATCCCAGTGCACAGTTAGTGATGTGAGAATGACCGCAGGGTACAGTTGGTGCACTGAGAATGGCCCCCGACTCAGTTTGTGATTGGAGATTGTCCTAGGTCACAGTAGCTGCAGTGAGAATGGCCCCAGGGTACAGTTAGTGCGGTGAGAATCGCCCGAGGACAAAGTTAGTGTGCTGGGAATGGCCCCAGGACACAGTTAGTGTGGTGAGAATGGCCCCCGGGCACAGTGTTGCTTGTAGAATGGCCTTAGGTCACAGTTAGTGCAGAGAGAATGGTCCCAAGGTACAGTTAGTGCGGTGAGAATCACCCGAGGATACAGTAAGAGCTCTGAGAATGGCCCCAGGATACCGTTAGTGTGATGAGAATGGCCCCAGGACACAGTTAGTGTGATGAGAATAGCCCCAGGATACCGTTAGTGTGATGAGAATGGCCCCAGGACACAGTTAGTGAGGTGAGAATGGCCCCAGGTCACAGTTAGTGCAATGAGAATGGCCCCAGGGTATAGTGTGGTGAGAATGGCCCAGGACACAGTTAGTGCAATGAGAATGGCCCCAGGGCACAGTCAGTGCAGTGAAAATGGCCCCAGGGCACAGTTAGTGCAGTGAAAATGACCCCAGTGCACAGTTAGTGATGTGAGAATGACCGCAGGGTACAGTTGGTGCACTGAGAATGGCCCCAGGACACAGTTAGTGAGGTGAGAATGGCCCCAGGTCACAGTTAGTGTGGTCGGAATGGCCCTAGGACACAGGTAGTGTGGTCGGAATGGCCCTAGGACACAGGTAGTTTGGTGAGAATGGCTCGAGCACCCAGTTATTGTGGTGAGAATGGCCCCAGGGTACAGGTAGTGTGGTGAGAATGGCCCCAGGACACAGTTGGTATTGTGGGAATGGCCCCAGGGTACAATTAGACAGTGAGGATGGCCCCAGGACACAGTTAGTGCGGTGAGAATGGCCCCAGGATACAGTTCGTGTGGTGAGAATGTTCCTAGGACACAGTTAAGTCAGAGAGAATGGCCCCAGGACACAGTTAGTGCAGTGAGAATGGGCCCACGGTACAGTTAGTGCAGTGAGAATCACACGAGGACACAGTCAGTGCGTTGAGAATGGCCCCAGGACTCAGTGCGGTGAGAATGGCCCCAGGGTACAGTTCGTGCGGTGAAAATGGCCCCAGGACACAGTTAGTGCGGTGAGAGCGGCTCCAGGTCACAGTCAGTGAGGTAAGAATGGACCGAGGTCACAGTTAGTGTGGTGGGAATGACCCCAGGGACACCGTTAGTGCGGTGAGAATGGCCCCAGGACACAGTTAGTGCGGTGAGAATGGCCCCAGGGTACAATTAGTGCGGTGAGAATGGCCCCAGGACACAGTTAGTGCGGTGAGAATGGCCCCAGGGTACAATTAGTCAGTGAGAATGGCCCCAGGGTACAGTTCGTGTGGTGAGAATGTTCCTAGGACACAGTTAGGTCAGAGAGAATGGCCCCAGGAAACAGTTAGTGATTGTAGAATGGCCCCAGGTCACAGTTAGTGCAGTGAGAATGGCCCCACGGTACAGTTAGTGCGGTGAGAATCGCACGCAGACACAGTCAGTGAGGTGAGAATGGCCCCAGGGTATAGTTAGTGTGGTGAGAATGGCCCCAGGGTATAGTTAGTGTGGTGAGAATGGCCCCAGGTACAGTTCGTGAGGTGAGAATGGCCCCAGGTACAGTCAGTGCGGTGAGAAAGGCCCCAGGACACAGTTAATGCGGTGAGAGTGGCTCCAGGTCACAGTTAGTGAGGTGAGAATGGCCCCAGGACACAGTTAGTGATTGTAGAATGCGTCCAGGACGTAGTTAGTCAGTGGGAATGGCCCCAGGGTACAGTTAGTGCAGCGAAAATGGCCCGAGGACACAGTTAGTGCGGTGAGAATTGCCCCAGGACACAGTTAGTGCGGTGAGAATGGCCCCAGGATACAGTTAGTGCGGTGAGAATTGCCCCAGGACACAGTTAGTGTGGTGAGAATGGCCCCAGGATACAGTTCGTGTGGTGAGAATGTTCCTAGGACACAGTTAAGTCAGAGAGAATGGCCCCAGGACACAGTTAGTGTGGTGGGAATGGCCCCAGGACACAGTTAATGAGGTGAGAATGGCCCCAGGACATAGTTAATGTGATGAGAATGGCCCCAGGGCACAGTTAGTGCAGTGAGAATCTCCCCAGGGCACAGTGTGGTGAAAATGGCCAGGACACAGTTAGTTCTGTGAGAATGTTCCGAGGATACAGTTAGGTCTGTGAGAATGTCCCCAGAACACAGTTAGTGTGGTGAGAATGGCCCTAGGACACAGTTAGTGGTGTGAGAATGTCCCCAGGGTACAGTTAGAGCAGTGAGAATGGCCCCAGGGCACAGTTATTGCAGTGAGAATGGGCCCAGGGCACAGTTACTGCTTTGAGAATGGTCCCTTGGTACATTTAGTGCAGTGAGAATGTTCCCAGGACCCAGTTAGTGCAGTGAGAATGGCTCCAGGGCACAGTTATTGCATTGAGAATGACCCCAGGACACAGTTATTGCATTGAGAATGACCCCAGGGCACAGTTAGTGATGTGAGAATGATCGCAGGGTACAGTTGCTGTGGTGAGAATGGCCCTAGGACACAGTTAGTGATGTGAGAATGTCCCCAGGACGGTGGAATGGCCCCAGGACACAGTTAATGCAGTGAGAATGACCCCAGGGCACAGTTAGTGATGTGAGAATGGCCCCAGGATACAGCTGATGTGGTGAGAATGGCCCCAGGACTCAGTTACTGCCTTGAGAATGGTCCCTTGGTACATTTAATGCAGTAAGAATGTTCCCAGGACACAGTTAGGTCAGTGAAATGGCCCCAGGACACAGTTATTGCGGTGAGAATGGGCCCAGGGCACAATTACTGCCTTGAGAATGGTCGCTTGGTACGTTTAGTGCAGTGAGAATGTTCCCAGGACACAGTTAGGTCAGTGAGAATGGCCCTAGGACACAGTTAGTGCGGTGAGAATGGCCCCAGTGCACAGTTAGTGTGGTGAGAATGGCCCCAGGTCACAGTTAGTGTGCTGAGAATGGCCCCAGGACAGGGTTAGTGAGAGTGGCTCCAGGTCACAGTTAGTTCAGTGCGTATGACCCCAGTGCACAGTTAGTGTGGTGACAATGTTCCTAGGACACAGTTATTGCGGTGCGAATGGCCCCAGGATACAGTTAGTGTGGTGAGAATGGACCCAGGGTACAGATAGTGATGTGAGAATGTCCCCACGACACAGTTAGTGAGGTGGGAATATTTCCCAGGACACAGTTATGTCAGTGAGAATGGCCCCAAGGCACATTTACTGTGGTGAGAATGGCCCCAGAGTACAGTTAGTGCGGGGAGAATCACCCGAGGACACAGTTACCTCAGTGAGAATGGCCCATTGTACAGTAAGTGTGGAGAGAATTGCCCCAGGTTACAGTTAGTGAGAATGGCCCCAGGGCAAATGGAGTGTGGTGAGAATGGCCCCAGGGTACAGTTAGTGCGGTGAGAATGGCCCCAGGGTGCAGTTAGTGCGGTGAGAATGTTCCCAGGACACAGTTAAGTCAGTGAGAATGGCACTAGGACACAGTGTGTGTGGTGAGAATGGCTCTAGGACAGAGTTAGTGATTGTAGAATGGCACTAGGTCACAGTTAGTGCAGTGAGAATGGCCCCAGGACACAGTTAGTGCGGTGAGAATCGCCCTAGGACACAGTTAGTGTGGTGAGAATGGCCCCAGGACACAGTTAGTGCAGTGAGAATGGCCCCAGGGCACAGTTAGTGCAGTGAGAATGGCCCCAGGGCACAGTTAGTGTGGTGAGAATGACCCCAAGACACGGTTAGTCAGAGTGGTTTCAGGTCACATTTAGTTCCGTGCATATGACCCCATGGTACAGTTAGTGCGGTGAGAATCGCCCGAGGACACAGTTAATGTGCTGAGAATGGCCCCAGGATACAGTTAGTGTGATGAGAATGGCCCCAGGTACAGTTCGTGAGGTGAGAATGGCCCCAGGGTACAGGTAGTGCGGTCAGAATGGCACAAGGACACAGATAGTGTGTGAGAATGGCCCCAGGGTACAGTATGTGTGGTGAGAATGTTCCCAGGACACAGTTAGGTCAGAGAGAATGGCCCCAGGTCACAGTTAGTGCAGTGACAATGGCCCCACGGTACAGTTACTGCGGTGAGAATCGCATGCAGACACAGTCAGTGCGGTGGGAATGGCCCCAGGGTATAGTTAGTGTGGTGAGAATGTCCCCAAGTACAGTTAGTGCGGTGAGAATGGCCCCAGGTACAGTTCGTGAGGTGAGAGTGGCTCCAGGTCACAGTTAGTGAGGTGGGAATGGCCCCAGGACACAGTCAGTGATTGTAGAATGTGTCCAGGACACAGTTAGTCAGTGGGAATGGCCCCAGGGTACAGTTAGTGCGGTGAGAATGGGTCCAGGACTCATTTAGTGCTGTGAGAATGGCCCCAGGGTACAGTTCGTGTGGTGAGAATGTTCTCAGGACACATTTAGGTCAGAGAGAATGGCCCCAGGACACAGTTAGTGATTGTAGAATGGCCCCAGGTCACAGTTAGTGCAGTGAGAATGGCCCCACAGTACAGTTAGTGCGGTGAGGATCGCACGCGGACACAGTCAGTGCGGTGAGAATGGCCCCAGGACACAGTTAGTGCAGTGAGAATCTCCCCAGGGCACAGTGTGGTGAGAATGGCCCAGGACACAGTTAGTCAGTGGGAATGGCCCCAGGGTACAGTTAGTGCCGTGAGAATGGCCCGAGGACACAGTTAGTGTGGTGAGGATTGGCCCAGGACACAGTTAGTGTGGTGAGAATGGCCCCAGGACACAGTTAGTGAAGCGAGAATGGCCCGAGGACACAGTGCGGTGAGAATTGCCCCAGGACACAGTTAGTTAGGTGAGAATGGTCTCAGGGCACAGTTAATGTGATGAGAATGGCTCCAGGGCACAGTTAGTGCAGTGAGAATCTCCCCAGGGCACAGTGTAGTGAGAATGACCAGGACACAGTTAGTGTGGTGAGAATGGCCCCAGGACACAGTTAGTGAAACGAGAATGGCCCGAACACACAGTGCGGTGAGAATTGCCCCAGGACACAGTTAGTTAGGTGAGAATGGTCTCAGGGCACAGTTAATGTGATGAGAATGGCCTCAGGGCACAGTTAGTGCAGTGAGAATCTCCCCAGGGCACAGTGTGGTGAGAATGGCCCAGGACACAGTTAGTTCTGTGAGAATGTTCCAAGGATACAGTTAGGTCTATGAGAATGTTCCCAGGACACAGTTAGTGTGATGGGAATGGCCCCAGGACACAGTTAGTGCGGTGAGAATGGCCCCAGGGTACAGTTCGTGTGGTGAGAATGGCCCCAGGGTGCAGTTCGTGCAGTGAAATCGGCCCCAGGACACAGTAAGTGCGGTGAGAGTGGCTCCAGGTCACAGTTAGTGAGGTAAGAATGGAACCAGGTCACAGTGGCCCCAGGACCCAGTTAGTGCAGTGAGAATGGCCCCAGGACACAGTTAGTGTGGTGGGAATGGCCCCAGGACACAGTTAGTGCAGTGAGAATGGACCCAGGTCACAGTTAGTGCGGTGAGAATGGCCCCAGGGTATAGGTAGTGCAGTAAGAATGGCCCCAGGACACAGATAGTGTTCTGAGAATGACCCCAGGGTACAATTAGTCAGTGAGAATGGCCCCAGGACACAGTTAGTGCGGTGAGAATGGCCCCAGGATACAGTTTGTGTCGTGAGAATGTTCCTAGGACACAGTTAGGTCAGAGAGAATGGCCCCAGGACACAGTGCGGTTAGAATGGCCCCAGGGTAGAGTTAGTGTCATGAGAATGGCCCCAGGTACAGTTCGTGAAGTGAGAATGGCCCCAGGTCACAGTGTGATGGGAATGGCCTCAGAACACAGTTAGTTTGGTGGGAATGGCCCCAGCTCACAGTTAGTGTGATGAGAATGGCCCCAGGTCACAGTAAGTGCAGTGAGAATGGCCCCACGGTATAGTTAGTGCGGTGAGAATCACCCGAGGACAAAGTTAGTGCAGTGAGAATGGCCCCAGGGTACATTTAGTGCTTGTAGAATGGCCCTACGTCATAGTTAGTGCGCTGAGAATGGCCCCAGGGTACTGTTAGTGTGATGAGAATGGCCCCAGGTTACAATTCGTGTGGTGAAATGGCCCCAGGACACAGTTAGTGTGATGGGAATGGCCCCAGGACACAGTTAGTGTGGCGGGAATGGCCCCAGGACTCATTTAGTGCTGTGAGAATGGCCCCAGGGTACAGTTTGTGTGGTGAGAATGTTCCCAGGACACATTTAGGTCAGAGAGATTGGCCCCAGGACACAGTTAGTGATTGTAGAATGGCCTCAGGTCACAGTTAGTGCAGTGAGAATGGCCCCACAGTACAGTTAGTGCGGTGAGGATCGCACGCGGACACAGTCAGTGCGGTGAGAATGGCCCCAGGACACAGTTAGTGAGGTGAGAATTGCCCCAGGACACAGTTAGTGATTGTAGAATGTGTCCAGGACACAGTTAGTCAGTGGGAATGGCCCCAGGGTACAGTTAGTGCCGTGAGAATGGCCCCAGGACACAGTTAGTGCGGTGAGAATTGCCCCAGGACACAGTTAGTTAGGTGAGAATGGCCCCAAGACACAGTTAGTGAAGCGAGAATGGCCCGAGGACACAGTGCGGTGAGAATTGCCCCAGGACACAGTTAGTTAGAATGGTCTCAGGGCACAGTTAGTGCAGTGAGAATCTCCCCAGGGCACAGTGTGGTGAGAATGGCCCAGGACACAGTTATTTCTGTGAGAATGTTCCGAGGATACAGTTAGGTCTATGAGAATGTCCCCAGGACACAGTTAGTGTGATGGGAATGGCCCCAGCACACAGTTGGTGTGGTGGGAATGGCCCCAGGACACAGTTAGTGTGGTGGGAATGGCCCGAGCACACAGTTAATGTGGTGAGAATGGCCCCAGGACACAGTTAGTATTGTGGGAATGGACCAGGGTACAATTAGCCAGTGAGAATGGCCCCAGGACACAGTTAGTGCGGTGAGAATGGCCCCAGGATACAGTTCGTGTGGTGAGAATGTTCCCAGGACACATTTAAGTCAGAGAGAATGGCCCCAGGACACAGTTAGTGATTGTAGAATGGCTCCAGGTCACAGTAACTGCAGTGAGAATGGCCCCACGGTATAGTTAGTGCGGTGAGAATCACCCGAGGACACAGTAAGTGTGGTGAGAACGGCCCGAGGACAAAGGTAGTGCAGTGAGAATGGCCCCAGGGTACATTTAGTGCTTGTAGAATGGCCCTATGTCATAGTTAGTGCACTGAGAATGGCCCCAGGGTACTGTTAGTGTGATGAGAATGGCCCCAGGACACAGACAGCGAGGTGAGAATGGCCCCAGGTTACAATTCGTGTGGTGAGAATGGCCCCAGGACACAGTTAGTGAAGCGAGAATGGCCCGAACACACAGTGCGGTGAGAATTGCCCCAGGACACAGTTAGTTAGGTGAGAATGGTCTCAGGGCACAGTTAGTGCAGTGAGAATCTCCCCAGGGCACAGTGTGGTGAGAATGGCCCAGGACACAGTTAGTTCTGTGAGAATGTTCCAAGGATACAGTTAGGTCTATGAGAATGTTCCCAGGACACAGTCAGTGTGATGGGAATGGCCCCAGGACACAGTTAGTGCGGTGAGAATGGCCCCAGGGTACAGTTCGTGTGGTGAGAATGGCCCCAGGGTACAGTTCGTGCAGTGAAAATGGCCCCAGGACACAGTAAGTGCGGTGAGAGTGGCTCCAGGTCACAGTTAGTGAGGTAAGAATGGAACCAGGTCACAGTGGCCCCAGGACCCAGTTAGTGCAGTGAGAATGGACCCAGGACACAGTTAGTGTGGTGGGAATGGCCCCAGGACACAGTTAGTGCGGTGAGAATGGCCCCAGGGTACAATTAGTCAGTGAGAATGGCCCCAGGACACAGTTAGTGTGGTGAGAATGGCCCCAGGGTACAGTTAGTGTGGTGGGAATGGCCCCAGGACACAGTAAAGTGGTGAGAATAGCCCAACTACACAGTTAATGTGGTGAGAATGGCCCCAGAGTACAGGTAGTGCGGTGAGAATGGGTCCAGGACTCATTTAGTGCTGTGAGAATGGCCCCAGGGTACAGTTTGTGTGGTGAGAATGTTCCCAGGACACATTTAGGTCAGAGAGAATGGCCCCAGGACACAGTTAGTGATTGTAGAATGGCCCCAGGTCACAGTAACTGCAGTGACAATGGCCCCACGGTATAGTTAGTGCGGTGAGAATCACCCGAGGACACAGTAAGTGCAGTGAGAATGGTCCCAGGTCACAGTTAGTGTGATGAGAATGGCCCGAGGACAAAGTTAGTGCAGTGAGAATGGCCCCAGGGTACATTTAGTGCTTGTAGAATGGCCCTACGTCACAGTTAGTGCGCTGAGAATGGCCCCAGGGTACTGTTAGTGTGATGAGAATGGCCCCAGGACACAGACAGCGAGGTGAGAATGGCCCGAGGTTACAATTCGTGTGGTGAAATGGCCCCAGGACACAGTTAGTGTGATGGGAATGGCCCCAGGACACAGTTAGTGTGGCGGGAATGGCCCCAGGACTCATTTAGTGCTGTGAGAATGGCCCCAGGGTACAGTTTGTGTGGTGAGAATGTTCCCAGGACACATTTAGGTCAGAGAGATTGGCCCCAGGACACAGTTAGTGATTGTAGAATGGCCTCAGGTCACAGTTAGTGCAGTGAGAATGGCCCCACAGTACAGTTAGTGCGGTGAGAATGGCCCCAGGGTATAGGTAGTGCAGTAAGAATGGCCCCAGGACACAGATAGTGTTCTGAAAATGACCCCAGGGTACAATTAGTCAGTGAGAATGGCCCCAGGACACAGTTAGTGCGGTGAGAATGGCCCCAGGGTACAGTTTGTGTGGTGAGAATGTTCCTAGGACACAGTTAGGTCAGAGAGAATGGCCCCAGGACACAGTGCGGTTAGAATGGCCCCAGGGTAGAGTTAGTGTCATGAGAATGGCCCCAGGTACAGTTCGTGAGGTGAGAATGGCCCCAGGTCACAATGTGATAGGAATGGCCTCAGAACACAGTTAGTGTGGTGGGAATGGCCCCAGGTCACAGTTAGTGTGATGAGAATGGCCCCAGGTCACAGTTAGTGTGGTGGGAATGGCCCAACTACACAGTTAATGTGGTGAGAATGGCCCCAGGGTACAGGTAGTGCGGTGAGAATGGGTCCAGGACTCATTTAGTGCTGTGAGAATGGCCCCAGGGTACAGTTCGTGTGGTGAGAATGTTCCCAGGACACATTTAGGTCAGAGAGAATGGCCCCAGGTCACAGTTAGTGATTGTAGAATGGCCCCAGGTCACAGTAACTGCAGTGAGAATGGCCCCACGGTATAGTTAGTGCGGTGAGAATCACCCGAGGACACAGTAAGTGCGGTGAGAATGGCCCCAGGACAAAGTTAGTGCAGTGAGAATGGCCCCAGGGTACATTTAGTGCTTGTAGAATGGCCCTATGTCATAGTTAGTGCGCTGAGAATGGCCCCAGGGTACTGTTAGTGTGATGAGAATGGCCCCAGGACACAGACAGCGAGGTGAGAATGGCCCGAGGTTACAATTCGTGTGGTGAAATGGCCCCAGGACACAGTTAGTGTGATGGGAATGGCCCCAGGACACAGTTAGTGTGGTGGGAATGGCCCCAGGACTCATTTAGTGCTGTGAGAATGGCCCCAGGGTACAGTTTGTGTGGTGAGAATGTTCCCAGGACACATTTAGGTCAGAGAGATTGGCCCCAGGACACAGTTAGTGATTGTAGAATGGCCTCAGGTCACAGTTAGTGCAGTGAGAATGGCCCCACAGTACAGTTAGTGCGGTGAGAATCACCCGAGGATACAGTAAGTGCTGTGAGAACGGCCCGAGGACAAAGTTAGTGCAGTGAGAATGGCCCCAGGGTACATTTAGTGCTTGTAGAATGGCCCTACGTCATAGTTAGTGTGCTGAGAATGGCCCCAGGGTACTGTTAGTGTGATGAGAATGGCCCCAGGACACAGACAGCGAGGTGAGAATGGCCCCAGGTTACAATTCGTGTGGTGAGAATGGCCCCAGGACACAGTTAGTGTGATGGGAATGGCCCCAGGACACAGTTAGTGTGGCAGGAATGGCCCCAGGACTCATTTAGTGCTGTGAGAATGGCCCCAGGGTACAGTTTGTGTGGTGAGAATGTTCCCAGGACACAGTCAGTGAGGTGAGAATTGCCCCAGGACACAGTTAGTGCGGTTAGAATGGCCCCAGGACACAGTTAGTGCGGTTAGAATGGCCCCAGGGTATAGTTAGTGCGGTTAGAATGGCCCCAGGGTATAGGTAGTGCAGTAAGAATGGCCCCAGGACACAGATAGTGTTCTGAAAATGACCCCAGGGTACAATTAGTCAGTGAGAATGGCCCCAGGACACAGTTAGTGCGGTGAGAATGGCCCCAGGGTACAGTTTGTGTGGTGAGAATGTTCCTAGGACACAGTTAGGTCAGAGAGAATGGCCCCAGGACACAGTGCGGTTAGAATGGCCCCAGGGTAGAGTTAGTGTCATGAGAATGGCCCCAGGTACAGTTCGTGAGGTGAGAATGGCCCCAGGTCACAATGTGATAGGAATGGCCTCAGAACACAGTTAGTGTGGTGGGAATGGCCCCAGGTCACAGTTAGTGTGATGAGAATGGCCCCAGGTCACAGTTAGTGTGGTGGGAATGGCCCAACTACACAGTTAATGTGGTGAGAATGGCCCCAGGGTACAGGTAGTGCGGTGAGAATGGGTCCAGGACTCATTTAGTGCTGTGAGAATGGCCCCAGGGTACAGTTCGTGTGGTGAGAATGTTCCCAGGACACATTTAGGTCAGAGAGAATGGCCCCAGGTCACAGTTAGTGATTGTAGAATGGCCCCAGGTCACAGTAACTGCAGTGAGAATGGCCCCACGGTATAGTTAGTGCGGTGAGAATCACCCGAGGACACAGTAAGTGCGGTGAGAATGGCCCCAGGACAAAGTTAGTGCAGTGAGAATGGCCCCAGGGTACATTTAGTGCTTGTAGAATGGCCCTATGTCATAGTTAGTGCGCTGAGAATGGCCCCAGGGTACTGTTAGTGTGATGAGAATGGCCCCAGGACACAGACAGCGAGGTGAGAATGGCCCGAGGTTACAATTCGTGTGGTGAAATGGCCCCAGGACACAGTTAGTGTGATGGGAATGGCCCCAGGACACAGTTAGTGTGGTGGGAATGGCCCCAGGACTCATTTAGTGCTGTGAGAATGGCCCCAGGGTACAGTTTGTGTGGTGAGAATGTTCCCAGGACACATTTAGGTCAGAGAGATTGGCCCCAGGACACAGTTAGTGATTGTAGAATGGCCTCAGGTCACAGTTAGTGCAGTGAGAATGGCCCCACAGTACAGTTAGTGCGGTGAGAATCACCCGAGGATACAGTAAGTGCTGTGAGAACGGCCCGAGGACAAAGTTAGTGCAGTGAGAATGGCCCCAGGGTACATTTAGTGCTTGTAGAATGGCCCTACGTCATAGTTAGTGTGCTGAGAATGGCCCCAGGGTACTGTTAGTGTGATGAGAATGGCCCCAGGACACAGACAGCGAGGTGAGAATGGCCCCAGGTTACAATTCGTGTGGTGAGAATGGCCCCAGGACACAGTTAGTGTGATGGGAATGGCCCCAGGACACAGTTAGTGTGGCAGGAATGGCCCCAGGACTCATTTAGTGCTGTGAGAATGGCCCCAGGGTACAGTTTGTGTGGTGAGAATGTTCCCAGGACACAGTCAGTGAGGTGAGAATTGCCCCAGGACACAGTTAGTGCGGTTAGAATGGCCCCAGGACACAGTTAGTGCGGTTAGAATGGCCCCAGGGTATAGTTAGTGCGGTTAGAATGGCCCCAGGGTATAGTTAGTGTGGTGAGAATGGCCCCAGGTACAGTTCGTGAGGTGAGAATGGCCCCAGGTACAGTCAGTGCGGTGAGAAAGGCCCCAGGACACAGTTGGTGCGGTGAGAGTGGCTCCAGGTCACAGTTAGTGAGGTGAGAATTGCCAAAGGACACAGTTAGTGATTGTAGAATGGCCCCAGGTCACAGTAACTGCAGTGACAATGGCCCCACGGTATAGTTAGTGCAGTGAGAATCACCCGAGGACAAAGTTAGTGCAGTGAGAATTACCCGAGGACACAGTAAGTGTGGTGAGAACGGCCCGAGGACAAAGTTAGTGCAGTGAGAATGGCCCCAGAGTACATTTAGTGCTTGTAGAATGGCCCTATGTCATAGTTAGTGCGCTGAGAATGGCCCCAGGGTACTGTTAGTGTGATGAGAATGGCCCCAGGACACAGACAGCGAGGTGAGAATGTCCCCAGGTTACAATTCGTGTGGTGAAATGGCCCCAGGACACAGTTAGTGTGATGGGAATGGCCCCAGGACACAGTTAGTGTGATGGGAATGGCCTCAGGACACATTTAGTGTGGTGGGAAAGGCCCCAGGACACAGTTAGTGTGATGGGAATGGCCCCAGGACACAGTTAGTGTGGCGCGAATGGCCCCAGGACTCATTTAGTGCTGTGAGAATGGCCCCAGGACACAGTTAGTGATTGTAGAATGGACCCAGGTCACAGTTAGTGCAGTGAGAATGGCCCCAGGGTATAGTTAGTGCGGTGAGAATCACCCGAGGACACAGTAAGTGCTGTGAGAATGGTCCCAGGACAAAGTTAGTGCAGTGAGACTGGCCCCAGGGTACAATTAGTGTGATGAGAATGGCCCGAGGTTACAGTTTGTGTGGTGAAATGGCCCCAGGACACAGTTAGAGTGATGAGAATGGCCGCAGGTTGCAGTTCGTGTAGTGAAATGGCCCCAGGGTACGGTTAGTGCGGTGAGAGTGGCTCCAGGTCACAGTTAGTGTGGTGAGAATGTTCCCAGGACACAGTTAGGTCAGTGAGAATGTCCCCAGGAAACAGTTAGTGCTTGAGAATGACCCTAGGTCACTCACAGTTAGTGTGCTGAGAATGGCCCCAGGGTACAGTTAGTGTGATGAGATTGGCCCCAGGACCCAGTTAGTGATGTGAGAATGGCCCCAGGACACTGTTAGTATGATGAGAATGGCCCCAGGGTACAGTTAGTGTGATGAGAATGGCCCCAGGGCACAGTTAGTGTGATGAGAATGGCCCCAGGACCCAGTTAGTGATGTCAGAATGGCCCCAGGACACAGTTAGTATGCTGAGAATGGCCCCAGGGTACAGTTAGTGCAGTGGAATTACCCCAGGGCACAGTTAGTGATGTAAGAATGGCCCCAGGACACAGATAGTGAGGTGAGAATGGCGCCAGGATAGTTAGTGTGATGAGAATGGCCCCAGGACCCACAGTGATGTGAGAATGGCCCCAGGACACAGTTAGTATAGTGAGAATGG
Organism: Mobula birostris; assembly: GCF_030028105.1. Lineage (NCBI taxonomy): Eukaryota > Metazoa > Chordata > Chondrichthyes > Myliobatiformes > Myliobatidae > Mobula > Mobula birostris. Next base: position 58,133,399 of record NC_092379.1, read on the forward strand.
CCCCAGGGTACAGTTAGTGCAGTGAGAATGACCCCAGGGCACAGTTAGTGATGTGAGAATGGCCCCAGGATACAGCTGGTGTGGTGAAAATGGCCCCAGGACTCAGTTAGTGATTGTAGATTGTCCTAGGTCACAGTAACTGCACTGAGAATGGCCCCAGGGTACAGTTAGTGTGGTGAGAATCGATCGAGAACAAAGTTAGGTGCTGAGAATGGCCCCAGGACGCAGTTCGTGAGGTGAGAATGGCCCCAGGTCACAGTTAGTGTGATGGGAATGGCCTCAGGACACAGTTAGTGTGGTGGGAATGGCCCCAGGACACAGTTAGTGTGGTGGGAATGGCTCCAGGTCACAGTTAGTGTGATGAGAACGGCCCCAGGTCACAGTTAGTGGGGTGGGAATGGCCCCAGGATACAGTAAAGTGGTGAGAATGGCCCAACTACACAGGTAGTGCGGTGAGAATGGCCCCAGGGTACAGGTAGTGCGGTGAGAATGTTCCCAGGACACATTTAAGTCAGAGAGAATGGCCCCAGGACACAGTTAGTGATTGTAGAATGGCCCCAGGTCACAGTAACTGCAGTGAGAATGGCCCCACGGTATAGTTAGTGCGGTGAAAATCACCCGAGGACACAGTTAGTGTGATGAGAATGGCCCGAGGACAAAGTTAGTGCAGTGAGAATGACCCCAGCGTACAGTTAGTGCTTGTAGAATGGCCCTACGTCACAGTTAGTGCGCTGAGAATGGCCCCAGGGTACTGTTAGTGTGATGAGAATGGCCCCAGGACACAGACAGCGAGGTGAGAATGGCCCGAGGTTACAATTCGTGTGGTGAAATGGCCCCAGGACACAGTTAGTGTGATGGGAATGGCCCCAGGACACAGTTAGTGTGATGAGAATGGCCCCAGGACACAGTTAGGTCAGTGAGAATGTCCCTAGGAAACAGTTATTGCTTGTAGAATGGCCCTACGTCACAGTTAGTGCACTGAGAATGGCCCCAGGGTACAGTTAGTGTGATGAGAATGGCCCCAGGACACAGACAGCAAGGTGAGAATGGCCCCAGGACACAGTCAGTGTGATGAGAATGGCCCCAGGAACCAGTTAGTGATGTGAGAATGGCCCCAGGACACAGTTAGTATGATGAGAATGGCCCCAGGGTACAGTTAGTGTGATGAGAATGGCCCCAGGACACAGATAGCGAGGTGAGAATGGCCCCAGGACACAGTTAGTGCGGTGAGAATTGCCCCAGGATACAGTTATTGTGGTGAGAATGGCCCCAGGACACAGTTAGTGCAGCGAGAATGGCCCGAGGACACAGTTAGTACGGTGAGAATTGCCCCAGGACACAGTTAGTGTGGTGAGAATGGCCTCAGGACACAGTTAGTGTGATGAGAATGGCCCCAGGTTACAGTTCGCGTAGTGAAATGGCCCCAGGATATAGTTAGTGCGGTGAGAATCACCCAAGGACACAGTAAGTGCAGTGAGAATCTCCCCAGGGCACAGTGTGGTGAGAATGGCCCAGGACACAGTTAGTTCTGTGAGAATGTTCCGGGGATACAGTTAGGTCCGTGAGAATGTCCCCAGGACACAGTTAGTGTGGTGAGAATGGCCCTAGGGCACTGTTATTGCAGTGAGAATGGGCCCAGGGCACAGTTACTGCCTGGAAAATGGTCCCTTGGTACATTTAGTGCAGTGAGAATGTTCCCAGGACACAGTTAGTGCAGTGAGAATGGTCCCAGGGCACAGTTATTGCAGTGAGAATGACCCAAGGTCACAGTTAGTGATGTGAGAATGATCGCAGGATACAGTTAGTGATGTGAGAATGTCGCCAGGACACAGTTAGTGCAGTGAGAATGGTCCCAGGGCACAGTTATTGCAGTGAGAATGACCCAAGGGCACAGTTAGTGATGTGAGAATGACCGCAGTGTACAGTTAGTGATGTGAGAATGGCCCCAGGATACAGCTGGTGTGGTGAGAATGGCCCCAGGACTAAGTTAGTGATTGTAGATTGTCCTAGGTCACAGTAACTGCAGTGAGAATGGCCCCAGGAACCAGTTAGTCATGTGAGAATGGCCCCAGGACACAGTTAGTATGATGAGAATGGCCCCAGGGTACAGTTAGTGTGATGAGAATGGCCCCAGGACACAGATAGCGAGGTGAGAATGGCCTCAGGACACAGTTAGTGTGGTGAGAATGTCCCGAGGACACAGTTAGTGCGGTGAGAATTGCCCCAGGACACAGTTATTGTGGTGAAAATGGTCCCAGGACACAGTTAGTGCAGCGAGAGTGGCCCGAGGACACAGTTAGTGCGGTGAGAATTGCCCCAGGACACAGTTAGTGTGGTGAGAATGGTCTCAGGGCACAGTTAGTGTGGTGGGAATGGCCCCAGGACACAGTAGCTAAGTGAGAATGGCCCGAGGGCACAGTTAGTGCAGTGAGAATCTCCCCAGGGCACAGTGTTGTGAGAATGCCCCCAGGACACAGTTAGTGTGGTGAGAATGGCCCTAGGGCACTGTTATTGCAGTGAGAATGGGCCCAGGGCACAGTTACTGCCTGGAAAATGGTCCCTTGGTACATTTAGTGCAGTGAGAATGTTCCCAGGACACAGTTAGTGCAGTGAGAATGGTCCCAGGGCACAGTTATTGCAGTGAGAATGACCCAAGGGCACAGTTAGTGATGTGAGAATGTCGCCAGGACACAGTTAGTGCAGTGAAAATGACCCCAGTGCACAGTTATTGCAGTGAGAATGACCCAAGGGCACAGTTAGTGATGTGAGAATGACCACAGTGTACAGTTAGTGATGTGAGAATGGCCCCAGGATACAGTTGGTGTGGTGAGAATGGCCCCAGGACTCAGTTAGTGATTGTAGATTGTCCTAGGTCACAGTAACTGCAGTGAGAATGGCCCCAGGGTACAGTTAGTGCAGTGAGAATCGACCGAGAACAAAGTTAGGTGCTGAGAATGGCCCCAGGACACAGTTAGTGAGGTGAGAATGGCCCCAGGTCACAGTTAGTGTGATGGCAATGGCCCCAGGACACAGTTAGTGTGGTGGGAATGGCCCCAGGACACAGTTAGTGTGGTGGGAATGGCCCCAGGACACAGTTAATGTGGTGAGAATGGCCCCAAGGTACAGGTAGGTCGGTGAGAATGGCCCCAGGACTCATTTAGTGCTGTGAGAATGGCCCCAGGGTACACTTTGTGTGGTGAGAATGTTCCCAGGACACATTTAGGTCAGAGAGAATGGCCCCAGGACACAGTTAGTGATTGTAGAATGGCCCCAGGTCACAGTTAGTGCAGTGAGAATAGCCCCACGGTATAGTTAGTGCGGTGAGAATCACCCGAGGACACAGTAAGTGCTGTGAGAATGGACCCAGGACACAGTTAGTGCAGTGAGAATAGCCCCAGGACAAAGTTAGTGCAGTGAAAATGGCCCCAGGGCACAATTAGTGTGATGAGAATGGCCCCAGGTTACAGTTCGTGTAGTGAAATGGCCCCAGGATATAGTTAGTGCGGTGAGAATGGCCCCAGGGTACTGTTAGTGTGATGAGAATGGCCCCAAGACACAGATAGCGAGGTGAGGATGGCCCCAGGACACAGTTAGTGTGATGAGAATGGCCCCAGGGTACGGTGCTGTGAGAATGGTCCCAGGGTATGGTGCAGTGAGAATGGTCCCAGGACACAGTTAGTGCAGTGAGAATGGCACCCGGCACAGTTAGTGCAGTGAGAATGACCGCAGGGTACAGGTTGTTGAGAATGGCCCCAGGACACAGTGTGTTGAGAATGGCCCCAGGACACAGTGCAGTGAGAATGGCCCCGGGGCACAGTTAGTGCAGTAAGAATGACCCCAGTGCACAGTTAGTGATGTGAGAATGACCCCAGGGTACAGTTGTTGCCCTGAGAATGGCCCCAGGACTCAGTTAGTGATTGTAGATTGTCCTAGGTCACAGTAACTGCAGTGAGAATGGCCCCAGGGTACAGTTAGTGCGGTGAGAATGGCCCCAGGGTACAGTTCGTATGGTGAGAATGTTCCTAGGACACAGTTAGGTCAGAGAGAATGGCTCCAGGACACAGTTTGTGATTGTAGAATGGCCCCAGGTCACAGGTAGTGCAGTGAGAATAGCCCCATGGTACAGTTAGTGCAGTCAGAATCACATGAGGAGACAGTCAGTGCAGTGAGAATGGCCCCAGGGTACAGTTAGTGCGCTGAGAATGGCCCCAGGACACAGTTCGTGCAGCGAGAATGGCCCGAGGACACAGTTAGTGCGGTGAGAATTGCCCCAGGACACAGTTAGTGAGGTGAGAATGGCCCCAGGACACAGTTAATGTGATGAGAATGGCCCCAGGGCACAGTTAGTGCAGTGAGAATCTCCCCAGGGCACAGTGTGGTGAGAATGACCAGGACACAGTTAGTTCTGTGAGAATGTTCCGAGGATACAGTTAGGTCTGTGAGAATGGCCCTAGGACACAGTTAGTGTGGTGAGAATGGCCCTAGGACACAGTTAGTAATGTGAGAATGTCCCCAGGACACAATTAGTGCAGTGAGAATGGCCCCAGGGCACAGTTATTGCAGTGAGAATGACCCAAGGGCACAGTTAGTGATGTGAGAATGACCGCAGGGTACAGTTAGTGTGGTGAGAATGGCCCTAGGACACAGTTAGTGATGTGAGAATGTCCCCAGGAGACAGTTAGTGCAGTGAGAATGGCCCCAGGACAAAGTTATTGCAGTGAGAATGACCCCAGGGCACAGTTAGTGATGTGAGAATGGCCCCAGGATACAGCTGGTGTGGTGAGAATGGCCCCAGGACTCAGTTAGTGATTGTAGATTGTCCTAGGTCACAGTAACTGCAGTGAGAATGGCCCCAGGGTACAGTTAGTGCAGTGAGAATCGACCGAGAACAAAGTTAGGTGCTGAGAATGGCCCCAGGACACAGTTAGTGAGGTGAGAATGGCCCCAGGTCACAGTTAGTGTGATGGCAATGGCCCCAGGACACAGTTAGTGTGGTGGGAATGGCCCCAGGACACAGTTAGTGTGGTGGGAATGGCCCCAGGACACAGTTAATGTGGTGAGAATGGCCCCAAGGTACAGGTAGGTCGGTGAGAATGGCCCCAGGACTCATTTAGTGCTGTGAGAATGGCCCCAGGGTACACTTTGTGTGGTGAGAATGTTCCCAGGACACATTTAGGTCAGAGAGAATGGCCCCAGGACACAGTTAGTGATTGTAGAATGGCCCCAGGTCACAGTTAGTGCAGTGAGAATAGCCCCACGGTATAGTTAGTGCGGTGAGAATCACCCGAGGACACAGTAAGTGCTGTGAGAATGGACCCAGGACACAGTTAGTGCAGTGAGAATAGCCCCAGGACAAAGTTAGTGCAGTGAAAATGGCCCCAGGGCACAATTAGTGTGATGAGAATGGCCCCAGGTTACAGTTCGTGTAGTGAAATGGCCCCAGGATATAGTTAGTGCGGTGAGAATGGCCCCAGGGTACTGTTAGTGTGATGAGAATGGCCCCAAGACACAGATAGCGAGGTGAGGATGGCCCCAGGACACAGTTAGTGTGATGAGAATGGCCCCAGGGTACGGTGCTGTGAGAATGGTCCCAGGGTATGGTGCAGTGAGAATGGTCCCAGGACACAGTTAGTGCAGTGAGAATGGCACCCGGCACAGTTAGTGCAGTGAGAATGACCGCAGGGTACAGGTTGTTGAGAATGGCCCCAGGACACAGTGTGTTGAGAATGGCCCCAGGACACAGTGCAGTGAGAATGGCCCCGGGGCACAGTTAGTGCAGTAAGAATGACCCCAGTGCACAGTTAGTGATGTGAGAATGACCCCAGGGTACAGTTGTTGCCCTGAGAATGGCCCCAGGACTCAGTTAGTGATTGTAGATTGTCCTAGGTCACAGTAACTGCAGTGAGAATGGCCCCAGGGTACAGTTAGTGCGGTGAGAATGGCCCCAGGGTACAGTTCGTATGGTGAGAATGTTCCTAGGACACAGTTAGGTCAGAGAGAATGGCTCCAGGACACAGTTTGTGATTGTAGAATGGCCCCAGGTCACAGGTAGTGCAGTGAGAATAGCCCCATGGTACAGTTAGTGCAGTCAGAATCACATGAGGAGACAGTCAGTGCAGTGAGAATGGCCCCAGGGTACAGTTAGTGCGCTGAGAATGGCCCCAGGACACAGTTCGTGCAGCGAGAATGGCCCGAGGACACAGTTAGTGCGGTGAGAATTGCCCCAGGACACAGTTAGTGAGGTGAGAATGGCCCCAGGACACAGTTAATGTGATGAGAATGGCCCCAGGGCACAGTTAGTGCAGTGAGAATCTCCCCAGGGCACAGTGTGGTGAGAATGACCAGGACACAGTTAGTTCTGTGAGAATGTTCCGAGGATACAGTTAGGTCTGTGAGAATGGCCCTAGGACACAGTTAGTGTGGTGAGAATGGCCCTAGGACACAGTTAGTAATGTGAGAATGTCCCCAGGACACAATTAGTGCAGTGAGAATGGCCCCAGGGCACAGTTATTGCAGTGAGAATGACCCAAGGGCACAGTTAGTGATGTGAGAATGACCGCAGGGTACAGTTAGTGTGGTGAGAATGGCCCTAGGACACAGTTAGTGATGTGAGAATGTCCCCAGGAGACAGTTAGTGCAGTGAGAATGGCCCCAGGACAAAGTTATTGCAGTGAGAATGACCCCAGGGCACAGTTAGTGATGTGAGAATGGCCCCAGGATACAGCTGGTGTGGTGAGAATGGCCCCAGGACTCAGTTAGTGATTGTAGATTGTCCTAGGTCACAGTAACTGCAGTGAGAATGGCCCCAGGGTACAGTTAGTGCAGTGAGAATCGACCGAGAACAAAGTTAGGTGCTGAGAATGGCCCCAGGACACAGTTAGTGAGGTGAGAATGGCCCCAGGTCACAGTTAGTGTGATGGCAATGGCCCCAGGACACAGTTAGTGTGGTGGGAATGGCCCCAGGACACAGTTAGTGTGGTGGGAATGGCCCCAGGACACAGTTAATGTGGTGAGAATGGCCCCAAGGTACAGGTAGGTCGGTGAGAATGGCCCCAGGACTCATTTAGTGCTGTGAGAATGGCCCCAGGGTACACTTTGTGTGGTGAGAATGTTCCCAGGACACATTTAGGTCAGAGAGAATGGCCCCAGGACACAGTTAGTGATTGTAGAATGGCCCCAGGTCACAGTTAGTGCAGTGAGAATAGCCCCACGGTATAGTTAGTGCGGTGAGAATCACCCGAGGACACAGTAAGTGCTGTGAGAATGGACCCAGGACACAGTTAGTGCAGTGAGAATAGCCCCAGGACAAAGTTAGTGCAGTGAAAATGGCCCCAGGGCACAATTAGTGTGATGAGAATGGCCCCAGGTTACAGTTCGTGTAGTGAAATGGCCCCAGGATATAGTTAGTGCGGTGAGAATGGCCCCAGGGTACTGTTAGTGTGATGAGAATGGCCCCAAGACACAGATAGCGAGGTGAGGATGGCCCCAGGACACAGTTAGTGTGATGAGAATGGCCCCAGGGTACGGTGCTGTGAGAATGGTCCCAGGGTATGGTGCAGTGAGAATGGTCCCAGGACACAGTTAGTGCAGTGAGAATGGCACCCGGCACAGTTAGTGCAGTGAGAATGACCGCAGGGTACAGGTTGTTGAGAATGGCCCCAGGACACAGTGTGTTGAGAATGGCCCCAGGACACAGTGCAGTGAGAATGGCCCCGGGGCACAGTTAGTGCAGTAAGAATGACCCCAGTGCACAGTTAGTGATGTGAGAATGACCCCAGGGTACAGTTGTTGCCCTGAGAATGGCCCCAGGACTCAGTTAGTGATTGTAGATTGTCCTAGGTCACAGTAACTGCAGTGAGAATGGCCCCAGGGTACAGTTAGTGCGGTGAGAATGGCCCCAGGGTACAGTTCGTATGGTGAGAATGTTCCTAGGACACAGTTAGGTCAGAGAGAATGGCTCCAGGACACAGTTTGTGATTGTAGAATGGCCCCAGGTCACAGGTAGTGCAGTGAGAATAGCCCCATGGTACAGTTAGTGCAGTCAGAATCACATGAGGAGACAGTCAGTGCAGTGAGAATGGCCCCAGGGTACAGTTAGTGCGCTGAGAATGGCCCCAGGACACAGTTCGTGCAGCGAGAATGGCCCGAGGACACAGTTAGTGCGGTGAGAATTGCCCCAGGACACAGTTAGTGAGGTGAGAATGGCCCCAGGACACAGTTAATGTGATGAGAATGGCCCCAGGGCACAGTTAGTGCAGTGAGAATCTCCCCAGGGCACAGTGTGGTGAGAATGACCAGGACACAGTTAGTTCTGTGAGAATGTTCCGAGGATACAGTTAGGTCTGTGAGAATGGCCCTAGGACACAGTTAGTGTGGTGAGAATGGCCCTAGGACACAGTTAGTAATGTGAGAATGTCCCCAGGACACAATTAGTGCAGTGAGAATGGCCCCAGGGCACAGTTATTGCAGTGAGAATGACCCAAGGGCACAGTTAGTGATGTGAGAATGACCGCAGGGTACAGTTAGTGTGGTGAGAATGGCCCTAGGACACAGTTAGTGATGTGAGAATGTCCCCAGGAGACAGTTAGTGCAGTGAGAATGGCCCCAGGACAAAGTTATTGCAGTGAGAATGACCCCAGGGCACAGTTAGTGATGTGAGAATGGCCCCAGGATACAGCTGGTGTGGTGAGAATGGCCCCAGGACTCAGTTAGTGATTGTAGATTGTCCTAGGTCACAGTAACTGCAGTGAGAATAGCCTCAGGGTACAGTTAGTGTGGTGAGAATCGACCGAGAACAAAGTTAGGTGCTGGGAATGGCCCCAGGGTACAGGTAGTGTGGTGAGAATGGCCCCAGGACACAGTTAGTATTGTGGGAATGGCCCCAGGGTACAATTAGCCAGTGAGAATGGCCCCAGGACACAGTTAGTGTGGTGAGAATGGCCTCACGATACAATTAGCCAGTGAGAATGGCCCCAGGACACAGTTAGTGCGGTGAGAATGGCCTCACGATACAGTTCGTGTGGTGAGAATGACCAGGACACAGTTAGTTCTGTGAGAATGTTCCGAGGATACAGTTAGGTCTGTGAGAATGGCCCTAGGACACAGTTAGTGATGTGAGAATGTCCCCACGACACAGTTAGTGAGGTGAGAATGGCCTCACGATACAGTTCGTGTGGTGAGAATGACCAGGACACAGTTAGTTCTGTGAGAATGTTCCGAGGATACAGTTAGGTCTGTGAGAATGGCCCTAGGACACAGATAGTGAGGTGAGAATGTTCCCAGGGTACAGTTACTGCCTTGAGAATGGTCCCTTGTATACATTTAGTGCAGTGAGAATGTTCCCAGGACAGAGTGCAGTGAGAATGACCCAAGGGCACAGTTAATGATGTGAGAATGACCGCAGGGTACAGTTAATGTGGTGAGAATGCCCTAGGACACAGTTAGTGATGTGAGAATGGCCCCAGGACACAGTTAGTGTGGTGAGAATGGCCCCAGGACACAGTTAGTGTGATGGGAATGGCCCCAGGAAAAAGGTAGTGTGGTGGGAATGGCCCCAGCACAGTTTCTATGATGACAAAAGCCCCAGGGCACAGTTAGTGCAGTGAGAATGGCCCGAGGGCACAGTTAGTGCAGTGAGAATGGCCCCAGGGTACAGTGTGGTGAGAATGGCCCTAGGACACAGTTAGTGCAGTGAGAATGGCCCCAGGGCACAGTTACTGCAGTGAGAATGGCCCCAGGACACAGTTAGTGTGGTGAGAATGGCCCCAGGACACAGTTAGTGTGATGGGAATGGCCCCAGGAAAAGGGTAGTGTGGTGTGAATGGCCCCAGCACACAGTTTGTATGATGAGAATAGCCCCAGGACACAGTTAGTGATGTGAGAATGGCCTAGGGCACAGTTGTTTTCAGTGAGAATGGCCCCAGGGTACAGTGTAGTGAGAATGGCCCCAGGACGCAGTGAGGTCAGTGAGAATGGCACCAGGAAACAGTTAGTGCTTATAGAATGGCCCTAGGTCACAGTTAGTGCAGAGAGAATGGTCCCAGGGTACAGTTAGTGAGGTGAGAATCACCCGAGGACACACTAAGTGCGCTGAGAATGGCCCCAGGACACAGTTAGTGTGATGAGAATGGCCCTAGGACACAGTTAGTGATGTGAGAATGTCCCCAGGACACATTTAGTATGATGGGAATGGCCCCAGGACATAGGTAGTGCGGTGAGAATGGCCCCAGGGTACAGTTAGTCAGTGAGAATGGCCCCAGGACACAGTTAGTGTTGTGAGAATGGCCCCAGGGTACAGTTAGTCAGTGAGAATGGCCCCAGGACACAGTTAGTGTGGTGAGAATGGCCCCAGGACACAGTTAGTGTTGTGAGAATGGCCCCAGGGTACAGTTAGTCAGTGAGAATGGCCCCAGGACACAGTTAGTGCAGTGAGAATAGCCCCAGGGTACAGTTCGTGTGGTGGGAATGTTTCCAGGACACAGTTAGATGAGAGAGAATGGCCCCAGGGCACAGTTTGTGATTGTAGAATGGCCCTAGGTCACAGTTAGTGCAGAGAGAATGGCCCCACAGTACAGTTAGTGCGCTGGAAATGGCCCAGTGTGATGAGAATGGCCCCAGGACACAGTTAGTATGATGAGAATGGCCCCAGGGCACAGTTAGTGCGGTGAGAATCGCCCGAGGGCACAGTAAGTGTGGTGAGAATGGCCCCAGGGTATAGTTAGTGCGGTGAGAATCGCCCGAGGGCACAGTAAGTGCGCTGGAAATGGCCCAGTGTGATGAGAATGGCCCCAGGACACAGTTAGTATGATGAGAATGGCCCAGGGCACAGTCTTTTTCAGTGAGAATGGCCCCAGGATGCAGTTAGTGCAGTGAGAATGGCCCAGGGCATGGTTAGTGCAGTGAGAATGGCCCCAGGGTACAGTGTGGTGAGAATTGCCCCAGGACGCAGTTAGTTCTGTGAGAATGTTCCGAGGACACAGTTAGTGTGATGAGAATGGCCCCAGGGCACAGTTAGTGAGGTGAGAATGGCCCTAGGACACAGTTAGTGTAATGAGAATGGCCCCAGGGCACAATTAGTGCAGTGAGAATCTCCCCAGGGTACAGTGTGGTGAGAATGGCCACAGAACACAGCTAGTTCTGTGAGAATGTTCCGAGGACACAGTTAGGTCTGTGAGAAAGTCCCCAGGACACAGTTAGTGTGGTGAGAATGGCCCCAGGGTACAGTTCGTGTGGTGAGAATGTTCCTAGGACACAGTTAGGTGAGAGAGAATGGCCCCAGGGCACAGTTTGTGATTATAGAATGGCCCCAGGTCACAGTTAGTGCAGTGAGTATGGCCCCAGGGTACAGTTAATGTAGTGAGAATGGCCCCAGTGCACAATTACTGTGATGAGAATGGCCCCAGGGTACAGTTAGTGTAGTGAGCATGGCCCCAGGGTACAGTTAGTGTAGTGAGAATGGCCCCAGTGTACAGTTAGTTCGGTGTGAATGGCCCCAGGGTACAGTTAGTGTAGTGAGAATGGCCCCAGTGTACAGTTAGTTCGGTGTGAATGGCCCCAGGGTACAGTTAGTGTGGTGAGAATGGTCCCAGGACACAGTTAGTGTAGTGAGCATGGCCCCAGTGCACAGCTGGTTCGGTATGAATGGCCCCAGGGCACAGTTAGTGCAGTGAGGATGCATTCAGGGGCTGTTGTTTTGTTCAATGTGTGAGATGTGGTAATTCTGGGAGACCTCTAGACTCCCAGAAAACCACATCTGCTCCAGGTGGACTTAACTGCATCTTATCAGAGAACGTGTTAAGTAACTGGAGCTGCAGCTTGATTGTCTTTGGATTGTACGATAGACTGAGGTAGGAACTACTGCGATGCAGTCACCTGCAGGTTGCAGGAAGCAGGTGACTGGGTGTCTTTCAGAAGAAGGAAGGGAAATAGTCAGCCAGTGTAGAGTACCCCAGTGGCCATTCCTTCTCAATAACAAGCATGCCACTTGGGATATTGTTGCGGGGGACAAACCACCGGGGGGAACTGCAGCGAGTCGTTCTCTGGCAGTGAGCCTGACAAAGTAGGTCTGAAGAGAAGAAAAGTGTAGAGGTCTGCATTGGTAATAGGAGACTCCATAGTTAAAGGAATAGAAACAAGATGATATGAACACAGTAGGGACAGCCAGTTGGTATGTTGCCTCCCAGTCAGGGTCAGGGATGTCTTGGATTGGAACCATGGCATTCTAAAGGGGGAGGGTGAGCAGCCAGAAATCTTGGTGCATATTGGCACCAATATCGTCAGTATGAAAGGTGAGGAGGTCCTGAAGAGAGATTTTAGTAGGGAGCTAGGCCGTAAGCTGAATAGCATGACCACCAAGGGAGTAATCTCTGGATTGCTGCCTGTGTCATGTGCCAATGAGGGCAAGAATAGGATGATTTGGCAGATGAATGCGTGGCTGAGGAATTGGTGCAGAGGGCAGGGTTTCAGATTTATGGGTCATTGGGATCTCTTCTGGGGAAGGTGTTGAACGAACTTCCAGTAGAAGTGGTAGAGGCAGGTTCGATATTATCATTTAAAGAAAAATTGGGTAGATATATGGACAGGAAAGGAATGGAGGGTTATGGGCTGAGTGCAGGTCAGTGGGACGAGGTGAGAGTAGCGTTCGGCACGGACTAGAAGGGCACAGATGGCCTGTTTCCGTGCTGTAATTGCTATATGGTTATATAAGTAAGTCAATAGCTTCATAATATTTTAAGTAACGTTTGGATATTAAACACACAGCATATATTTTCCCCGTATGAACATATAAAATCATTGCAACACACCAACATCGCTGAATCAGTGGGAGCCCTGGGCTGAATACTTGTTTCCTACAACAAGACGGTCCTATCGAGGGGTGATGGGAGACAGTGATACTCGAAGGGGTTTCCTTATGTCCAGTCTATTCCGCAGTTTAGTTTTCGTTGCATTCATTGCAGAGATATGTTGGCAATGGAAGAAACATTTTCAGTGCTTTCCTGACTATCTCAGGATATTTAATCTTGACTTTGATCCAGAATGCCAGCAGAGATGTTATGTCAAACATACTTTCAGCCCGCCGTCATTTGCAAGCTCGAGGAGTTGATCTCCTTCCCATGCTGACATGGATGACGCGTGTGTAATGGCTCAACAGTGGCCATGACAGGGAATGAGGAAAGGTGCAGCTGACTCCTATTGCCAAATCATATTGTTTCCTTGTGGCCCAGTAGCGCATGATTTGTGGCCCGGTACCGGTCCGCGGCCCAGTGGACAGCAGTATCCACCTTCTCCTGGTGGTCTGTCACATACTATCTGAAGCCTACACTCTGGGTGTGACCACCTCATTAAAAGTTACACAAATGAGGCTTTCAGCCTCCTGGATGGCCCTGAATACATTCAGTTCCAACTCCAGTTCCTTGAACTTGTCAGTCAGGATCCAAAGTTGGATGCAATTCCTGCAGATGTAGTCATCAGGGAGACTGTTAGGGGACTACCAGGTACCTTACTCCCATCCTGTCTACACTTTTTATACCTTTGGCTCTACTTCTCAAGATTAAGTTCTAGCATTTGCCTGTGTTCGCCAAAGTCTGAGTACTCTAACACTGGAGCGCTCCAACAAAGTCTGACTACTTTAACATGGGTGCCCTCCAATAAAGTCTGACTACTCTAACACTGGTGCACTCCAACAATAGCTGCTCCCACAGTGGCCGTTCGTCTTAAACATTGCTTCTTCTTCTTGGCTCTTGCTCTGTTACTAATAACCTAAGCCATCTCCCACTCCACATACAAGTCCAGACAGACCCCAATCACTTCGTAAACCTGCTGTGTAAAGTGCACAAAGAACTATCTCCAGTTCACGCTGTGATCTTCCGCTTCTCGCGGTGACAGACAAAATATAAATGCCAAAGAATTCAGGAGGCAAAGGCGTATTGATCAAGTGGTAGGGCGGAAGAGAGCCGGTTGATGGGCATTTGTTGTCATTAGCAAGCTGTTACAATATGGGTGCAACATGGCTCTGCACTCAGTCTAGAAATTTCAGTTTAGACCTAAATAAAGGAAGCATGAGAAGATGATAAGAACATAGAACGTAGAACACAGAGAGTACAGCACAGGAATAGAGATCCCCCCCCCACCCCCAACCCCAATGGCCTGCACTAAATGTAATGTCAAATTAACCTAAATCTCTTCTGCCTGTACATGCATCATATCCTTCCATTCTCTGAATATTCGTCTATCTACATAATAGGCTCCTATTGCAAGTGCTTCCAGCATTCACTTTTGTAGCCTGTTGTTGGCATCCACAACTCTGTGTGGAATAAAACATACCCCACACATTTTCTTTAAATTTACCCCTCCCACCCTAAATGCATGTCCTCCAGTACTTAACATTTCTTATTATAGGAAAAGTTCTGAACTGTCCACCCTTTGTATGTCTCACATACTTTTATATAGTTCTATCTTGTCTCCTTTCAACCTCCAACACTTGAGAGAAAGCAACTCCTGTTTGTCTGCTCTCTCCTTGTAGCAGACACTCTTTAATCCAGGCAGTATCCCATCAACCCCTTCCTGTACTTTCCAAAGGCTCCACTTGTTTCCTGTCACGGGTTGATCAGAAGTTCACACATTAAAGCTTTGAGATGATTTCAAAAATAGTTGAACAAGTTGAGGAGTTTTAAACTGGAGGAGGTTATAGGTAATCTGGTGAGACAGTAAGGAAACAACAAAAGAAGTATCAGCCAGAGAAGTGTCAGATATTTTATTTCACTTGGAAGGAAAGAATACCAACATTAAATGGGAGGATGCTGAATGGTGTGGAGTTACTTGGGTGCATTATTAATGTTAAAGGTGGAAAGTAAAGTCAATAAAGTGATTAAATTGATTTATAACAGTTATCAAATATTACACAGTGAATCTGTGAGCAAGGGATTTGTGCTGGAACTGGACACAACACATATTTGGGTTATAGTTCAAGTACTGCATACAGTTGAGGAAATATCTGATTGCACTGGAGATGATGCCGAGATTTCTTTGAATGTAATTGCTCTTCAGGAAAAGAATGTTTATTGAGCTTCTATTTAATCTTTGTTTTCTGTCAGGCACTCACCAGAAGGCCAGCTGCACCGGGACCTCCAGCTCAGAGATACTGTCACTTAACAGATAGCAAAAACCTCACCTGTTAATGTCGCTGTGCCCATCATAACTCTGGATTTTCAGTCCTTTTACATCAACAATGTCTGCAACCTGAAGCCAGCTTTGGATCAATATTTAATCCTGAAATCAAACTTAATGGTGAAGCAAGATCAAATTAATAGTTTGCTGCTGGAACACCTTTCAAATAACTTCATAATATATTCCAGCAAAAATCTTGTTCTAGTCACAGGGAATATCCTTCAAAAATCCTTTTTTTCCAGTTCAGCCACATTTATTTTCAGATACAAAGCAACTGGAAAATGACAAACAATTCATCCAACTGCACCGATATACGATCTGCCTCAGATTTACTGTATGCTGTCATGTATGTTATAATATTTATACCAGGCCTAATAGCTAATGTTCTAGCTCTTTGGGTGTTCCATGCTTATATCAAGGAGACAAAGCGGGCCGTGATATTCATGATTAACTTGGCCATTGCAGACTTGGCACAAGTCATGTCCTTGCCTCTGCGAATTTTCTACTACCTGAACCATGATTGGCCTTTTGGCAGGTTTTTGTGCATGTTTTGTTTTTACCTTAAATATGTGAACATGTATGCAAGTATATTCTTTCTGGTATGCATCAGTATCCGCCGATGCCTGTTCCTAATTCAGCCCTTCAAGTACAATGACTGCAAACGAATGTATGATGTCTATGCAAGTATCATCGGCTGGGTCATTGTGGGTTTGGCTTGCTTGCCCTTCCCACTGATGAGGATTGATACAAAAACCAACTCCAGCCATTTTAACAGCTGCTTTACAGCTCTTCCTATCATACAAATTGGTATCCCTACCTCCGTTGCCATGGTTACACTGGCTGAACTAACAGGATTTGTATTGCCTCTCATAATTACCATAATCTGCTCTTGGAAAACCATCATGTCCCTGCGGGAGAAAAATTCTGTCTTGCAGGACAGTGGGGAGAAGAAGAAAGCCTTAAAGATGGTGTTGACCTGCACCATGGTCTTTCTGGTTTGCTTTGCACCATATCACATCACCTTCCCTTTGCATTTTCTGGCCTTGTCAGGGCGCATTGAAAATTGTACAATCAAGACGTTCATACTTAAATTCCACCCAGTCGC
The DNA here is from genome assembly GCF_030028105.1 of Mobula birostris. NCBI lineage: Eukaryota > Metazoa > Chordata > Chondrichthyes > Myliobatiformes > Myliobatidae > Mobula > Mobula birostris. Next base: position 58,149,669 of record NC_092379.1, read on the forward strand.
ACTATGTCTAGCCAGCCTGAACTGTTGTTTAGACCCAGTCATATACTACTTCACAACAGATGAGTTCAGGAGGAGACTATCACGGCAAGAAATCAATGAAAACTGTATACAGCTCCAGTTAACAGAAAGTAGGTGAAGAATTTATCGTCATTGCAAGGTTTCAGTCTTCAGTTTCTTTGTAAATAGACAAATAGAAGGGAAGTTATTTACTGTTAATGCCTTTGGCTTTGGTATAAATACCTTTCCAGTAATATTTATATCAAATATGTTGCCATACATTAGACTTTTAAGAAAAATACATGAATCCTTTACAGTAGTGAACAGCTCAAAAACGCCTGCTCAAATGTTCTATTTTGAGAGTTTTGCACTGCAATGTTGAACGGGTTTGAATATAAGTGTAAGGATTGAGCCATTGAACTATGATGTGCCTTAAGTAGATCTGCAGAGTACTGTTTTGGTTCCTTTCTGACAACCCCACTTCCTATTTCAATCATAGTGGTAAATATGTGGGAGTTTATTCTGTTAGTACCAACTACAGATGGAAAGATATGCTGTCTAGTTTGAAGTTTGCCATAAAATTTGTCATACAGAAACAGCAGAGAGGTCTGGCATGTGTTAGAACAATAATCCAAATCAAATCCATAGGAATTCAAATAATTTTCTCAGTGCAGGTCAAAGTGACTCATCCGTTCATTTTTAAGTTTTTCTTTGTGATTTTTATAAATGACCTGGATGAGGAAGTAGAGGGATGGGTGAGTAAATTTGCTGATACACAAAGGTTGGGGGTGCTGTGGATAGTATGGAGTATGGAGGGCTGTCAGAGCTTACAGCGGGACATTGATAGGATGCAAAACTGGGCTGAGATGTGGCAGATGGATTTCAACCCAGATAAGCGTGAGGTGGTTCATTTTGGTAGGTCAAATATGATAGCAGAATATAGTATTAATGGTAAAACTCTGGGTAGTGTGGAGGATCAGAGGGATCTTGAGGCCCGAGTCCATAGGTCACTCAAAGCTGCTGCACAGGTTGGCTCTGTGGTTAAGAAGGCAAATGGTACATTGGCCTTCATTAACCAAGGGATTGAGTTTAAGAGCCGAGAGGTAATGTTATATAGGACCCTGATCAGACCCCACTTGGAGTACTGTGCTCAGTTCTGATCACCTCACTACAGGAAGGAGATGGAAACCATAGAAAGAGTGCAGAGGAGACTTACAAGTATGTTGCCTGGATTGGGGAGCATGCTTTACGAGAACGGGTTGAGTGAACTTGGCCTTTTCTCCTTGGAACGGCAGAGGATGAGAGGTGACCTGATAGAGGTGTATAAGATGATGAGAGGCATTGATCGTGTGGGTAGCCAGAGACTTTTTCCCAGGGCTGATTTGGCTAACACGAGAGGGCACAGTTTTGAGGTGCTTGGAAGTACGTTGAGAGGAGATGTTGGGGTAAGTTTTTATGCAGAGAGTGGCAAGCACGTGGGATGGGCTGCTGGCAACAGTGGTGGAGGCAGATACGATAGGGTCTTCTAAGAGACTCCTGGATAGGTACATGGAGCCTAGAAAAATAGAGGGCTATGGGTAACCCTGGGTAATTTCTAAAGTAAATACATGTTCGGCACAGCACTGTGGGCCAAAGGGCCTGTATTGTGCTGTTGGTATTCTATGTTTCTATGTTAAATGTCTTGCTCTTTACAACTCTTTTTACAGTATGTACATTATCTTACAAAGCTGTGAACACAGAATAGTTTAGCACAGTAGTAGGCCTTTTGGCCCATAATGTCCTTGCTAAACAGGATGCCAGATTAAAATAATCACTTTTACCTGCACATAATCCATTTGCCTCCATTTACTGCATGTTCATTTGCCTGTTTAAAAGCCTCTTAAACACAATTGTCGTAATTACCTCCACCTTCACCCAGCAGCACGTTCCAGGCACCCACCACTTTATAAAAAACATACCTCCCACGCACGCGGATACTGGAGAAAAGATACTCATTGTCTACTTTCATAACTTTGCCAGTTCTCCACTCAGCCTCTGTCACTCCAGATAAGACAACCTAAGTTTATCCAAACTCTTCTTTACGCTCATGCCCTCTGATCCAGGCGACTTCCTGTTGAATCTCTTCTGCTCCCTCTGTAATTGGGTGATCAGAACCGCACTCAAATCTCTATGTGTGGATTAAATAAAGTATTATACAACTGCAACATGACTTCTTAACTCTTAAACCCTATCTGACTAACAAAGGCAAATATGACAAATATGCTCTTTACTACCCTATCGACTTGTTTTGCCTCTTCCAGCAAGCTGTGGACTTTATCTCCAAAATCCCTCTGTACATCGATAGTTTTGCAAAAGGTTTTAAATGATCACCTATATTATAAACACCATTATGTCCCAAATCAAATATGTAGATAATTGGACAATATTCCAAAGCTGTTTATGACATCCAGCACAGCAACATATCCCTCGAACAATCCATGTTGATGCCAACTGTCTATGTAAATCCTATTTATCAGCATGTGATAATAAATTAGATGAAGTCAACATGGTTTCCTTAAAGAGAAATCTTGCCTGATAAATCTGTTGGAACTTTCTGAAGAAACAATATCTTTAAGGCAGGATAGACAAACGAGTCAGTGAATGTTGGTTACCTGGATTTTCAAAAGGCCTTTGACAAGGTGGCACGAATGAGGCGATTAAACAAGATAAGATTCCATGATATTACAGAAAAGATACTAGCAAGATACTAATATAGAAAGAAGTTTAGCTGACTGGCAGGATGAAAAGAAAGGCAATAAAGAGCACCATTTTTTGTTGGCTGATGGTGACTAATGATGTTTTGCAGGTGTGAAGTATTTGACTTATTTCTTTTTACATTAAGTGATTTGGACAATGGAATTGATGGACTTTGGCCAAGTTTGCAGGAGATATGAAGATGCAGGGAGTGCTGCAGAAGCAGGAAACCTGCAGAAGGACAAATTAAAAGAATGGGCAAAAAATGAGAGATGGAATATAGTGTAGGGAAGTATATGTTCATGCACTTTGGTAAAAAGAATAAAGCCATAGACTATTCTTGAAATGATGATAAAATTCAGAAATCAGAGGTGCAAAGGAATGTGGAAGTCTTGTGCAGAATTCTGTAAAGGTTAACTTGCAGGTTAAATCAGTTAGCATTCATTTTGAGAGCTCTATAGTATAAAAGCAGGGATGTAATGCTCAGGCTGTATAAGGCATTGGCCAGACTGTATTTGGAGTATTGTGAGCAGTTTTGGGCTCCTTAATAAAAAATTTATAAAAAGATTTGCTGGCATTGCAGAGGGTCCAGAGAAGGTAGACGAGAATGATCCCAGAAATGAAAGGGTTAATCTATGATGAGTGTTTGATGGCTCTGGGCTGGTACTCGCTAGAGTTTAGAAAAATGAGGGGGGATCTCAGTGAAAAGCACTTGAATATTGAAAGACCTAGATAGAGTGGATGTGGAGCAGATGTTTCCAATAGTGGGAGAGTCTAGGACCTGAGGGCACAGCCTCAGAATAGAAGGACATCTCCTTAGACATGAGGATGAACTTCTTTAGCCAGAGGGTGGTGAATCTGTGTAATTTATTGCCACAGATGACTGTGGAGTTCAGGTCATTGGGTATATTTGAAATGGAGCTTGGTTCGTTCTTGATAAGGAGATGAGTCAAAGGTTATGGGGAAAAGGCAGGAGATTGGGTCTGTCCTAGTGCAAAGGCTTTGGGAAAGTCTGTCTTTGGAAGTTTCCAGAAATCTCCAGAGATTAAGTCACTGCAAGATTTTTTTTCTTCACATAATGCAAGTATTTATTTATAATAATATTTACTTAGTTTCAATTACCAGATTATCCTACAGTAAATTATTGTTATACTAAGAAAGCATTGTAGACCATACTTGAACTCTGTTTCAGGCATAATAAGGCCATGGCTGAACTTTCATCCCTACTCTGTTTTTCAGCCTATTCAAACAATTGTTCATTTGTGCCCAAAGATCAATCCATATCGGTATCAAATATACAATGACAGAAAGACTGCTGCAGGAAGAGCAATGACAAAGAAATTAAAACATGCCCCCCCCCCCATGAATTTTATATACAGTCTCTGCTTCAGTATAGTACAACAAACCCCAACCACTAGGAGCCACAGAATGTCCATAATCTGCCCTAAAGTCCATCATGATCAGTGGTTGCAGAGAGATATGCAATTTCCCCACCAGGGAACACAAACAGGTTTGATGTGAAGAATCACAAGGTCCAGGAGCCAATGAACTATAAGCTGTTGTGATTCTTGGAATAGATGTACTTTTGTAACTCAAGGAAACAAAGTGGATGCAAACAAGTCAGGGGATTCAGCAACTGCCCAACAACTGCAACATACCCTGGCTCTGCAGTGCTGTCAAGTTGGCCTAAAATAGCTAAAGATCCTCCCAAGCAAGAGCCAGGAACTGAGAGTATGAGACACTCAGTATCGGGTAGATCTATATATCAACCTATATTTCACTTTAAGTAAGAACGTCATTGAATAACCAAACCACATTCACTGCCACATTAGAATACTTAAAAGTAGACAGAAGTTATTCAGTTTTTCACACCTGCTTGGCTTTGAGGAGATCTTTAAATTGTTTATTCTGTACACTCTAATTGTCTGTATTCATTATGGAGACCAGAACCGAATGTATGCTTCAGGGGACTGGAGCAAATGAAGTGGCCAGCCGAACAAAACTGACTGGGTGTAATTACATCCTTGATATTGTTGGTACTTTCTCCTCAGTGCCTGGGCATGCCAGTTGTAGGTAACTGATATTACAGATTTACACAGGAAACCCCAGTTCACTGCTATTTGTTGGATCATCTTCTGCATTGGGTTTGATCTTCAGATATCCTTTTCCTCAGATGACCAAATCATCATCATGTATTGCCACCTAAGATGTGGACAATGATTCTCAAACAATACAAAATTTCAATTACCTCCCACAGAGGATTCTTTGCCATAAGATTAATCCAATCCTTCTTAAGCATTGCTGGATATAAAAAAGTCACTTCCATCATTGGCTTTCAGGGAAGGTGTCTCAGATGCATTGCTTGAATGGCCTTCAAACTACAATTGCCAATTGTTTCTTTAGTTTATGCAAGGTTTATGTTTACTGTGCAATCATAAAATAAGAAATTAAAAGGAGTATGTATACTATAACACCACAAAGACTATTAAAGTGGAACCAGAATTATGAAAGACCTGATTTACAGAAATCCCACTTTATGCAAGTTCATCCATAAATGTTCGAAGAATTTTGCAATATAGTATTAATAATAATAAAATGCTTCATTTACACGGTGCATATTCCATGAGTTTAATTATGAACACTGTAAGGGTGAATATTTGATGTAGGGAAAGAATCAGGAATGAGCTTACAATCTTTCACCACCAGTATTTTCTGCATTTCCAGTATCTGATCCTAAACATCCTTCCTCATAATCGATTTTTTTTATTATCAGGAGCACTTTCTCTGCCACTGGGAAAGAGAAGTGAAAAATGGGAATAAAGAAATGGATGAGAAATGTGTTTCCTTTAAATGTAGAAGGACACAGGAGAGACTTTGCACCATTTTACATGGTTTCTAAGACTGCAGTTTCCATGAAATACATAGTTTCTACATTTGATCACTCTGCAACCATTTAAAGTAATGGCAACTAAATCAAACCCATTTACTTTTTACTCAGCACTTAAGGGTTATGAAGAGTGATTGGCCAGGATATTATTCACTTAAGTGTAGAACACCCCATAGAAGATAATTCAGATAATTGTTCAGTAACAAGCAATCGGCTGGAATAACTCAGAGGGTCAAAAAACATCTCAGGAGAGAAAGGAATTGTCTACATTTTGGGTCAAAACACTACATCAGAACCCAGATATTGTTGCAATGTCCCAATCATTGTTCTGATGAACGTCTCGGCCCAAAATACCAGCTGTTTATTCCGCTGCGTAGATGATATCTAATTTGCTGATTTCCTCCAGCAAGTTGTTGAAACTTGCTTGACAACTGAATGCACAAAATTGGGTCTTTTGTGGATTCACTGGTTAAGATCATTATTTTATTGCCATAATGTCACAATCATAAATGGAAACAACTTTCTGCAAGTTTCCAAAACTGAGAAGAAATCTCTTTCGTTGTTCTCAATTGAGAACAATTAAAATCTTTGAGATATAGAATGTTTACAGTAGTTTAAGATGATCATTGCCTCTCTCTGGAAGTTGTTGTGGATGCTCAAGTCCATTGTACCTCTAAGTGGAAGAATCCACAGTGCATTTTTTTGGGGGGAGGAGAAGGGCAGGTATTTGAGGAGGGCCCAGTTATAACTACTCATTGTAGGGCTCATTGGAGATTACATTACCATTGCAGGATGAATTTCTTCTTTCAAAGATGGTCACAATGTGTTGAGTTACCCCGCTCATCCTGCTCAATAAATGAGGCTGTAACAAAACTTAGAGAGATACTATCTGCTCATTTCTCAGCTGGCAGACAGTTGTTCAACTTCTTGTTAGTCAGTTTTGATGGCCATGCTGGACCATCAAATTAGCAATGGAATATTCATCTCGAGGACACAGTTGCATCTGAGGAGATCTTCAATGTCTTCCACCAATAAGATTTGACTGCCTTTCTTCCCTTGATGTGGCCCCCTCTGCTCTTGGATTTAAGTAGGGTAGGCTTTGCATATGCTAAAAAGATAGTCTTTGACAACACAAAACATTCATGAATAGAGATACTGTCCCTTTTGTGCTCTTTCTGGGTTCAGGAAGGATTACTTAATTTCCCTCGAGTTGCCATGGTTTGCAATCTGATGAAATTTTTAGTAATTGCATCCTGAAACTCCCTTTATGTTTTCTGCTAAAGAAGTCTCTTTGCAGATACGAATTTTACTGGATGTGACGTCATTGCAGATACTGTGGGCAAATGAGATTTCAAAGCACCTGGAGGCACATGATAAAGTAGGTGAAAGTCAGCATGATTTCCGCAAGGGTAAATCTTGCCTGTCAAATCTGTTGGAACTCTTTGAGGAAATAACAGGCATGATGGACAGAGGAGTGTCCTGCCGCAGTGTTTTGGCCTGAAACATCAAATGTATTCTTTTCCTAGATCCTGCCTGGCCTGCTGAGTTCCTCCAGCATTTTGTGTGTGTTGCTCTGATTTCCAGCAGCTGCAGATTTTCTCTTGTTTGTAAAAGGAGAGTCAGTGTTTACCTAGATTTTCGGAAAACCTTTCTGCACGAGGCTGCTAAACAGGTTATGAACTGTTGGGACTACATGGGACTACAGGAAAGATACTACCATGGATAAGTCGAGCAGAAACAAAGAGTGTGATTAAAGAGGAACTATTCTAGTTGGCTTCCAGTGACTACTGGTGCTCCACAGGGCCTGGTGTTACATTATACGTCATCAATCTGGATGACTGAGATGGCGACCTTGTGGCCTAATTTGCAGAGGATACAAAGATAAACGCAGGAGCAGGTAGAGTTGAGAAAGCAGGGCATCTGTAGAAGAAGCTGGACACATTAGGAGAATGGCCAACAAAGTGGCAGATGGAATTTATTGTATGGTCACGCACTTTAATAGAAGGAATAATGCTGTAGACTATTTTCTAAATGGTAAGAAAATTCAAAAATCCGAAGTGCAAAGTCCTCGTGCAGGATACCCTAAAGCAGGGGTCCCCAACCTTTTTAGCACCACGGACCGGTTTAATATTGGCAATATTCTTGCAGACTGGCCGATGGGTGGGGGTTGGGTTGTTCAAGTTCAACAGTGCGTGACAGGGAATGGGAAAAGGTGCAGCTGACTCATATCGTTTCATATTGTTTCCTCGCGGCCCGGTTGTGGGGACCACTGCCCTGAAGGTTAACTTGCAGGCCGAGTCAGTGGTAAGGAAGGCAAGTGCAATGTTAGCAGTCATTGTGAGAGGACTAGAATATAAAAGCAAGGATTTGATGCTGAGGCATTATAAGGCCACACTTGGAGCATTGTGAGCAGTTTTGGGCCCCTTATCTAGGATAGGATGTGTTGGCATTGGAAAGGAGGTTTACAAGAATGATTCCAGGAATTAAATAGTTAAAGTATAAAGAGGGTTTGATGGCCTCTACTCACTGGAGTTTAGAAGAATGAGGGGGGTCTCATCAAAACCTATTGAACATTGAAAGGCCTAGGCAGAGTGGATGTGGAGAGGATATTTCTGGAAGTGGGTGAGTCCAGGACCAGGGAACACAACCTCAGAACAGAGAGGCATCCACTTAGTACAGAGAGGAAGAGAAATTTCTTTAACCAGAGAGTGGTGAATCTGCGGAGCTCATTGTAATGGGTGAGAGTAAAGGCTAAGTCATTGAGTGTATTAGATGGAGGTCGATATGTTTTTGATTAGTCAGGGCATCAACAATTACAGAGAAAAGGCAGAAAAATGGGTTTGACAGGATTAATAAATCAGCCGTGGCCTAGTTCTGCTCCCATGTCTTTATGGTCTTTGGATTCTGCTGTTCGAGAGTCATCCAGTTGTCCATAAAGCATTCTCAGGGATGAGTCTGAAAATTCAAAATCGAACTCTGGGTCCTGAAACATATGAGAGAAAGGGATTTGCACTTGATATTAGCAAAACAGATAGATAGATAGATAGATAGATATACTTTATTAATCCCGAGGTTTCGTTATGGCTGCACCAACCAAGAATAGAGCGTAAATATAGCAATACAAAAACCACAAACAATCAAACAACAAAATGCAAACTATGCCAGATGGAAAATAAGTCTAGGACCAGCCTATTGGATTTTTACCAACATGTTTTAAGGTGCTTAGAAATAGGTACAGAGGAGATGTCAGGGGTAAATTTTTTACGCAGAGAGTGGTGAGTGCGTGGAATGGGCTGCTGGTGACGTTGGTGGAGGCGGCTACGAAAGGGTCTTTTCAGAGACTCCTGGAGAGGTACATGGAGCTCAGAAAAATAGAGAGCTATGGGTAACCCTAGGTAATTCCTAAGTAGGTACATGGTCAGAACAGCATTATGGGCTGAAGGGCCTGTATTTTGCTGTAGGTTTTCTATGTCTCTAGTCTATGTTTCTATGCCTTGCTGACAATAATGGTTCAAATTAAGACTCTGAAAAATATGGATGGCTTTCTTTATCTTGGGAAGCAGTATATGTGTAAATGAGGTTATCTGAGGAAGAGACTGAAGGTCAATCCCTAGTGCCCAACACAGATCTTATGATTCACTGATTAGCAGTGACCTAAGAGAGCTGTATACGTCTGTGGCATGGGCTATCTATAACAGACATGTCCAGGCACTAAATAGAAAGATCCAACCCTGTCAAAGACCCAAATACTCAGTCAGCTCCAGAACAGGCCACAAAACCCTGAAACATGCATTCTCTTCTGATCTTCATCACAGATACAGATAATTAGAGGGACAAATAATCAATGTAATATTCCCTCTAACTTGTGGAAATCCTTGGACTCTCGATCTCTCAATGCAGAGCATGGCAACACTGGGCCTCCTAATTGCATTGTTAAAATTACATAGAATAGTACAGCACAGTACAGGCCCTACGGCCCACAATGTTGTGCCAGCCCTCAAACCCTGCCTCCCATATAACCCCCCACCTTAAATTCCTCCATATACCTGTCTAATAGTCTAATATAAAATAAAATTCTCTTAAATTTCACTAGTGTATCTGCCTCCACCACTGACTCAGGCAGCGCATTCCACGCACCAGCCACTCTCTGAGTAAAAAAACCTTCCTCTAATATCCCCCTTGAACTTCCCACCCCTTACCTTAAAGCCATGTCCTCTTGTATTGAGCAGTGGTGCCCTGGGGAAGAGGCGCTGGCTATCCACTCTATCTATTCCTCTTATTATCTTGTACACCTCTATCATGTCTCCTCTCATCCTCCTTCTCTCCAAAGAGTAAAGTCCTAGCTCTCTTAATCTCTGATCATAATCTATACTCTCTAAACCAGGCAGCATCCTGGTAAATCTCCTCTGTACCCTTCCCAATGCTTCCACATCCTTCCCATAGTGAGGTGACCAGAACTGGACACAATACTCCTAGTGAGGCCTAACCAGAGTTTTATAGAGCTGCATCATTACCCTGTGACTCTTAAACTCTATCCCTCGACTTATGAAAGCTAACACCCCATAAGCTTTCTTAACTACCCTATCTACCTGTGAGGCAACTTTCAGGGATCTGTGGACATGTACCCCCAGATCCCTCTGCTCCTCCACACTACCAAGTATCCTGCCATTTACTTTGTACTCTGCCTTGGAGTTTGTCCTTCCAAAGTGTACCACCTCACACTTCTCCGGGTTGAACTCCATCTGTCACTTCTCAGCCCACTCCTGCATCCTATCAATGTCTCTCTGCAATCTTTGACAATCCTTTACACTATCTACAACACCACCAACCTTTGTGTCGTCTGTAAACTTGCCAACCCACCTTTCTACCCCCATATGCAGTCATGACAGAAATGGTTTAAAGAGTCCTTTATATCCCATAGTAATAGCCTATCAGCAAACTCCTGTCCACCCATGACAGATGTCGTTAACATTCTCATTATACACCACCCCAGAGTTTTCAGAACAGGGGTGCAGGCAATTCTTCCTCGATCATGAGAGACATAAAGAGAAAGAATGACTCCAGAACCACCCTGGATTGTCACCAATGAACTCAATAAGTTGGTACAAAGCTACTTGTCTCAGTTACATATGAGCCTTTGCTAATTGAATCAGTGGGACAGACTGAAGCTCAGGAAATGGGACCGGGACCGGAGTGAGGCCTGCACATGCAGTCTGCTCCAGCATTCACTCTGAGAAACAACACAGAAACAGGCTCCTTTGCCCAATGAATCACGCTCCATCTTTACCTGTTTTATTCTTACTACCATTCCATCATCTTCCCCAAGAAACCACCTCTCACCACACAGGGAGAAACTTATAGCAGCCAATTAACCTACCAATTTCCACTCCTTTGGGATGTACCGGAGTATTCTGATGAAACCCACATTCCAAGGAGGACATATAAACGCCACCAGAGCTGCCAACTTTGCTACTGTGCAGCCCGTTGTGACTGATCTAAATGTAACCTCAACCCAGATTTCCCCTACCTCTGGTAACCAGACCAAAAATCCAACTTGGTTCTAAGCATATCCAATGGCTCTGTTTCCTCCACCATTTAAACAAGGGAGGTCCAAAGACCCATGATCCTCTGAGAAAATTTAGCACATTTCTTAGTAATTTGGTTTTCAATTAGTGACATCTGGTACCAACATTCCTTGACATGTTAATATCAAGCATTGTTGCCCACTCCTAAATGCCTCACTAATTCAGTGGGCTATTTAGCCATGAATCACACACAAATGGACCAGATCAGCTTTTGTTCATTCACTAAATTGTATTCTTGATCCAGTTGCATTTTGATGTTCATTCAGTCATTTCATAGTCTCCATTAAATACCAGCAACTTTAAAAATTGTAGTTTACGTATTATCTCAGCTTTAACTCCCCAGATACCATAATGGGATTGGAACCACAGATTAGCTTTCTTTCCCCCTCTCATTGTATTTCCTTCTAAAAGCACAAACTGTAGTTTTCTTGTCTTATCAGTGGGTAACATTAAATGCCTTTCTGAATGTTTGGAGCCCTGTATTTAAGTGGTAGAATCCTAATTAAAGTCTTATATAGTGCCTTTTACTCAGTACATAAAAGAATCATTGAGCTCAAGATTATAATGAACTGGAAAGAAAATCTGGATCAAAATTTATGCACAATACTCTGGAAAAACTTATTGTTTCAATATTGACTTTCAGATAATGTTACATTATGGTCATGCCCATTTTTTTCTGGTGAAAATTCGGAGATCTTTTGATGTAATTTTCAGAAAAATGCGGTAAAAAATTAGGAGCTATTATGTCATCACAAACATCTTATTACAATGAAGTCCAATCTTTGGCAATTTGCACATGTCTATAAATGGAATTGTGATGAAGCACTAATACTGGTGATTGAGGAGCATATATTGGTCTGTGCTGCAAAGAGGATTCCTGTTCTTTATAAAGTACTGTCATAGAGTCATAGTCGTAGAAAGATACAGCACGGAAACAGGTCCTTTGGTCCTTTTAGTCCATGCTATAAGAACATAAGACATAGGAGCAGAATTAGGCCATTGGGCCCATCAAGTCTGCTCTGCCATTTCATCATGGCTGATCCATTTTCTTCTCCTTCCCAATCTCCTGTCTTCTCCCCATATCCCTTCATGCCCTGACCAGTCAAGAAACTATCAACCTCTGCCTTAAATATACCTAATGACCTGGCCTCCACAGCTGCTTGTGGCAATGAATTCCACAGATTCACCACTCTCTGGCTAAAGAAATTCCTCCTCATCTCCATTCTAAAAGGACACCCTTCTATTCTGAGGCTGTGTCCTCTATCTTAGACTCTTCCACCATAGAAAACACCTCTCTATATCCACTTTCTCAAGGCCTTTCACCACTTGATAGGTTTCAGTTAGGCCACCCCTCATCCTTCTGAATTCTGGTGAATACAGGCCCAAAGCCATCGAATGCTCTTCATATGACAAGCTGTTCAATCCTGGAATCATTTTTTGAACCTCCTTTGAACCCTCTCCAGTTTCAGCGCATCCTATTCTAGGATAAGGGGCCCGAAACTGCTCATAATACTCCATGAGGCCTCGCCAGAGCTTCATAAAGTCTCAACATCACATCCTTGCTTTTATATTCTAGCTCTCTTGAAATTAATGCTAACATTACATTTGCCTTCCTCACCACAGACTCAACATGCAAGTTAACCTTTAGGGAATCCTCCACAAGCACTCCCAAGTTCCTTTGCATCTCAGATTTTTGTATTTTCTCTCCGTTCAGAAAATAGTCAACCCTTTCATTTCTTCTACCAAAGTGCATGACCACACACTTCCCAACACTCTATTCCATCTTCCATTTCTTTGCCCTTTCTCCTAATCTAATTCTTTCTGTAGCCTTTCTACTTCCTCTAAATTACCTGCCCCTCCACCTATCTTCATATTGTCTGCAAATCTTGCACAAAGCCATAAATTCCATCATCCAAATCATTGACATTAACGTAAAAAGAATTGGTCCCAACACAGACCCCTGTGGAACACCACTGGTCAGCAGCGGCCAACCAGAAATGGTTGCCTTTATTCCCACTCTTTGCCTCCTGCCAATCAGCCACTGCTTTATCCATGCTAGAATCTTTCCTGTAATACCATGGGCCCATAGCTTGTTAAGCAGCCTCATGTGTCAAAGGCCTTCTGAAAATCCAAGTACACAACATCAACCAATTCTCCTTTGTCTATCCTGCTTGTTGTTTCTTCAAAGAATTCCAAAAGATTCATCAGATTTTCCCTTGAGGAAACCATGCTGATTACGGCCTAATTGCTCATCTGCCTCCAAATACCCCGAGACTTCATCCTTAATAATCAACTGCAACATCTTCCCAGTCACCGAGAGCAGACTAACTGGCCTATAGTTTCCTTTCTTCTGCCTTTCTCCCTTCTTGAAGAGTGGAGTGACAGTTGTAATTTTCCAGTCTTCTGGAACCATTCCAGAATCTAGTGATCATTGTAAGATCATTGCCAAAGCCTCCACCATCTCCTCAGCCCCTCTTTCAGAACCTTGGGTTGTACACAATCTGGTCCAGTTGATAGATCTACCTTCAGACCTTTCAGTTTCCTACGAGCCTTCTCCCTAGTAATGGTAACTTCACACACTTCATGACCCCTGACACCTGGAACTTCCACCATACTGCTAGTATCTTCCATTTAAGCTGCCTGCTCCCATTGACTTGCACCCTGACCCTAGCTCTCCATACCCTTCCATCAATATACCTATCCAAACTTCCCTTAAACATTGAAATCAAGTTCACATGCACTAGTTGTGCTGGCAGCTCACTCCACACTCTCACAGCCCTCTGAGTGAGTGTATTTCCCATCATGTTCCCCTTAAACTTTTCACTTTTCACCCTTAACCCATGATTAAGCTCTAGGATCTTTAACATTCTCATCAGAAAGTAAATTGTTTACTTCTTTTCTTCACTTGCCTTAGATTGTTTTCGGAGTCTTTGACTTAAAATTTTAACTCGGGAAATGTAGTCTGTCATGGCAAACATTTTCCCTTAAATGCACAGTTTAATGTCCTACCCAAAAGATAGGTCTTCCAACAAAACAGTATTCAACAGAACTGCACTTCAGTGTGAATCAGAGTTAAGTACTGCTAACTGAGCCACCACTTTTCTGTATGTCAGATGAGAAAATCAGGAGTATCATAATATTTATCCAGATCCGGAGAGTCACTCAATGTCCAAGGTTTGCAGAAATGTATTTTTCTCAGAATGAAGAATTACAATTTGAGCTTTATTGTGATGGAAACATTATTCATTCCTGAAGAAGCTTTCACCAACTTCACTTCTGAATGGGTGATTTCACTTTAAATGTTATACATGCTTGTCCAAGTGTTGTAATCAACTAAAAACAAGTTTTCTTTCATATTGTCAGAATATAAAACAGTGGAGCACAGGAACAGACTCTCAAACCCACAAAGTCTTTTTTATGATGCTAATCTAAGCTCATCACATCTGCATATCTTTCTATTCCCTGCCTGTACAATTGTCTAAATCCTTCTGAAATGCTGGTATTGTATTGCTCCCAGCAGCTGCTCTGGCAATACATTCTCAGCATCTATTATGATCTGTTTAAAAAAAGTGCCTGCCTTGTAGGTCTGTGCATCTCATAGTGTTATATACAGTGTATTCACCCTCCTTGGAAGTTTTCATGTTTTATTGCTTTACAACGTTGAATCACCGTGGATTTAGTTTGACCTTGTTTGACACTGATCAACAGAAAATGACTCATTCATGTCAAAGTGAAAACAGATCTCTACAAAGTGATCTAAATTAATTACAAATATAAAACACAAAATAATTGATTGCATGGGTATTCAATCCCTTTAATATGAAACACCAAATCATCACTGGTGCAGCCAATTGGTTTTAGAATTCACATAATTAGTTAAGGTGTCCTAGCTTTATATAAATGTAACACGCTGCAAGGTTTCACTGCTAATGTAATGGCCTCTCTGTAATGTTCCACTGCTAAGGTAATGGTTTCTCTGTAGCAGCAACATTTGGGTTATGACTAGAGATAATGGGACATGTCAGCCAATGAGCAGGATGTTGTTCTTTCTTGTATCTGGGAGCCAGGAGGTCATGGTCTTTTGCCAGGGAGAGATGAGGAGAGAAGACGTGAATGGAGAGAGTTGGTAGACTGCCAGAAGGAGTAGACTTGGAGCGAGGGTCCAAAGGTCTGCAATGATGAGAGGAGGTTGATCAGTGAACTCCAATGTTGCGCATTAGACTGTTTCATGAGAATGGGCCCTTCTCTCTTTTTTGTTTCTTTACTAACCAGGTAGTCAAATTAAGAATTATAAAGCTCAATCATTTAATCACATATTGTGTACTGTTTGTTATTTCGGGGTACTGATTTGTAACAAGGGACCCATCCTGCAACATCCACCCAAACGAGATTTCTTAAGTTTGGCTGGGCCGGGGGCTATCATCCCTTAGATTAAGCCGCTAGCTGAACCAAGAGTTACATAAACCTGTGTGCAATTGATTGTAGTAAAAATACATCTGTATCTGGAAGGTCCAACTGCTGGTGAGTCAGTATCCTGGCAAAAACTACACAATGGAGACAAAAGAGCAATCCAAGCAACTGTGTGAAAAGGTCAGGAGATGCATGCACCTCTGGAGGAGTTACAAACTTCAGTGGTTGAGGTGGGCGAGACTGCGTATACAACAACTGTTGCCTGGGTGCTACACCAGTCGCAGCTTTATGGGAGAGTGGCAAAGAAAAAGCCACTATTGAAAGAAACTCACATGAAATCTCATCCAGAGTTTGTCAAAAGGCATGTGGGAGATTCTGAAGTCAGCTGGACAAAGATCCTATGGTCTAATGAAACCAAAATTGAGCTTTTTAGCTATCAGACTAAACACTATGTTTGGTGTATACCAAACACCACACATCATCAAAAACACACCATCCCTACCATGAAGCCTGGTGGTGGCTACATCAGGCTGTGGGGATGCTTCACTGCAGCAGGCCCTGGAAGGCTTGTGAAGGTAGAGGGTAAAATGAATGCAGCAAAATGCAGGGAAATCCTGGAGGAGAACCTGATGCAATCTGCAAGGGGACTGTGACTTGAGAGAAGATTTGCTTTCCAGCAAGACAACGACACCGTATATAAAAGCAAAGCTACATAGGAATGGCTTAAAAACAACAAAGCTAATGTCCTGGAGTGGGCAAGTCAAAGTCCAACTGAGTGGACAAGTCCAAAGTTCGCAATCCAATTGAAAATTTGTGCTGGACTTTAAAAGGGCTGTTCACTCATGATCCCCATGTAATCTGACAGAGCTTCAGCAGTTTTGCAAAGAAGAATGGGGAAAAATTTCAGTGTCCAGATGTACAAAGCTGATAGAGATCTATCCACACAGACTCAAGGCTGTAATTGCTGCCAAAGGTACACTTACTGAATATCGACTTGAAGGAGTTGAGTAATTACGCAATTAATTATGTCGTATTTAATAACTGTAATAAATTTGGACCAAGTTGTAGGAATTTGTTTCACTTTGAAAGCATCTTTTCTGTTGATCAGTGTCAAAAAAGCCAAAGTAAATCCACTGTGACTCAATGTTGTAAAACAATAAAACATGAAAATTTCCAAGTGGGGTGAATATTTTTTATAGGCTCTGTACTTCTAATAGGTCACATCTCATCCTCTGCTGCTCCAGAGAAAACATCCCAAGTTTGTCCAAACTCCCCTTATAGCTAATATTGCAGTCCAAACAGCATCCTGGAGAACTTTTTCAACACCATCCCCAAAGCGTTCACATTTGAATATTAGGACATTAGAGCATTAGAAAGTTTTTGACAAGAACGGGCCATTCAGCCCAACAAAGCTTGCCAAATTCCTATTCACATAGTATGTTGAAATAACTATTGAGTTTAGATTTGAATGTCTCCAAGGTGCTACTCTCAACTACACAGCTCAGTCATCTGTTCCATGTTCCATATTTTCTGTATTGCAGTGACCAGAACCACATACAAAACTCAAACTGTCAGTTGACCAGACCTTGAGACCTGCACATGACTTCCTGTCTTTTATACTCAGTGACATAACCAATGAAAGCAAGTGTGTTATGAGCCTTCTTTACCGACTGTTCTACCACTATAGTTCCCAAAATCACTTTTGTCTTTGGGGATAATGATGTGGAGAAGATTCAGCCATTAGCACATCTTGAGCATCTGGAATATGCTGCATGAACACAGGTTGTTTGACTTTGTTCTCCCTTATATCATGCCATGGATATTTGTCTGTTCTTTACAGGCATATGTATCAAATGCAGGCAGATGGAAATCGTGCTGAGTCACATAATATCACCAACCATAAGTAGTGAAGAAAAAGATAGTGTTTAACCACACCTACTTTTATTAATATTGCAAGATTGCTGAGAAGTTAATGCCTTGTGCTGAAAATAACAAGAGAGATATGTATATTAACGCATATGGCAACTACATTATCTTTGAGCTGGTTAAATAGTTGAATTGAATTGATGCCATTGCTGAGTTATTTATTTCTAAAAGATGAAATGCTAAAATAAGATCATGCAACTCTTGCTGCCATTTCCTTACATTCGTTGGATTGTAGACTGTATTCTATTGGGTGAAATGTCTTGTTACTCAATATTTCCATATGTCTACCAAAGAATAAATAGCAGTCGCAATATAATAAATTATCCATCACCTGGAAACCTTTGAAACTGATGGTGATGTACTTCAGGTTCAACATGCATTGTTAATAGTTATTTGTATGATCAGCTTGAAGCATATTTATGACTGTAGCTTCTTGTTAACAAAGCCCTTGACTGCATCTTACCCATTTCCTGCTCTCTGTTCTCACTGTCCACACCTCTGGCCAATAGATAATTGTCTGCAACTTCTGCCATCTTCAAAGAGATTGCACCATAAGTCAGATCTCTCTATCTCCTCTCAACAGAATCATTCCTTTCACAACTCACTGGTCCATTCTTTTGTTCCTACCAAACACATCATTCCCACAGTCCCTCCTCCCTCACCTTCTTACGGCAGTTCCCCTGCTAGCACATGTGATGCAAAACCTGTCCTGTTACTCCTCCCTTCGTGCTATCCTGGCATCCAAACAATCTTTCCAGGTGAAGCAGTGAAGTATTTGCACTTCTTCCAATCTAGTGAAGTGCATTCAGTGTTCATAATGTGGTCTCTTCTACACTCAGGAAATGAAACACAAATTGGTGTTGCATTGTGGACTACCAATATTCAGTCCACATGGTGACCTGAACTTCATCTGCCTGCTAGTTTAATTCCCCATGTCACCTTCACTCTGACTTATCAGTCTGTGGCCTCCTGTCGTGTTACAGTGAGGTCCAACTCCTCATCTTCCATCTGGACAGATTGCAAATTTCTGACATTAATATTTAATTCACAGCTTCAGGTAATTTGAATTCTGTCTGTATCAGTCGGCCATTATAATATTGGCTCAGCCTATTTTTAATTTTCCTCTTTTATTTTCCCTCTTATTTGTAAGGAATGACCAGCTTAACCTGGCAGGTATATCTTCCCATTCCAAATTCCCTTGTCTATGTTCTCACTCTATAACTGCTCCCACTAACTTACTGAGTGGATAACCATGCGTACGGTTTATTCCCATGGTTACTCCAGTTTTATCCTGCTAGAAGGGTACCCTTCTTCCATGTGGATAAGTGGGCTTGTTTTGTCGTCCATGCCTGAAACATTAAATCTGTTTCTCTTTCTAAAGACACTGTCTGATTTACCAAGTATTTCCAGCATTTTCACTGATATCAACTGCCTGTCAAAGTTAAACATACAAAGGGTAACAACTTTGTTCACAAGCATTGCTCTTTGGTTTGTACAATTGAAGGTTCAACTTTAAAGGTTGTCTGTTTTAAAAGCTGTTGAGTTCTTTGAGGAATGTGGCAGAATTCTTGGAACTAGATTATAAATATATAAATTTTAGTCACATATGATAGAAGTAGTGTAGTGTAATAATAATTTAAACTATTGCAATCAAATACAGTATTTTTTTTAAATAAGCAAAATAGAGCTGAGACAGACATTGCTAAAACCCTTGAGATAATCCAAAATTGTTTGATATACATTGCATTGCTTTCTGCTCAAATACAGAAATTTGTACTTTGGTTTGAAAGAGAAGAATGATTAATTAGTTAGGCATGAATCCAGATGACTGGAATTAGTGGTTTTTTTTCTCTCTCTTTGTTTATTTAGACTATACATTCCAACAGATAATAAATGTGAAGAATATATATAGAATGATAATGGGAGTAGCACATTATGAAGACATAAAATCTGTTAGAAAGTTGAGCTGGATGTCAGTGAGTTGGTATCATTTCAATACTGGCAATAGACATCTTCAGAGGAAAAACTGATTTCACAGGGACTTAATGCTCTGATGGAAGGTTATTTACAGTTTCAAATACGAGAAATTTTCAAAAAATGTTCAACAATGCAGAGCTCTGTATTTTAATAATGAAATAAGCATAAAACAAGAATTAAATTTTAAGTAATTGCAATGAGAACAATTTTACGGTGATTCACCAAAAGTGGTCTGGGATGTTTATTATCAATTGCCAAAGGTACAGTGAATATCTTTGCTTTGCATACCATCCAGACAGATCACTTGATCAAACCAGAACATTGAAGAAGTATAAGTGTAAACAATAACAAATGGTATAATTAAGTGTAACAGTTACTGAGAAAAGTAACATTACTGAGAAAAGGCTACATGGTGAAGTGGTTAGGGCATTGGTCTAGTGATCTGAAGGTCGCTAGTTTGAGCCTTGGCTGAGGCTGTGTGTGTGTCCTTGAGCAAGGCACTTAACCACACATTGATCTGCGATGACATCGGTGCCAAACTGTATGGGTCCTAATGCCCTTCCCTTGGACAACATCGGTGGTGTGGAGAGGGGAGACTTGCAGCATGGGCAACTGCTGGGCTTCCATACAACCTTGACCAGGCCTGCACCCTGGAAACCTTCCAAGGTGTAAATCCATGGTCTCATGAGACTGACGGAGGCCTACATACTGAGAAAAGGTAATACAGGCTGAAGATAAGGTGCAAGGCCAATGACGAGGTAGGTTGTGTGGTCAAAGGCCCACCTTATTTATCAAGAGGTCGTTTAACAGCAGGAGAGAAGTTGTTCTTGGACCTGGTTTTATATACTTTCAGGTTTTTGTATCTTCTGCCTAAATGGAGGAGAAAGAAGTGGGAACGTGCAGGGTGGGTGCAGTCTTTGATATGCTGCCGACTTTACCAAGGCAGCAAGAAGTGTATACAGAATCCATAGAGGGGATGCTAGTACAACTCTACATGCTCCTGTGCTCTCAGGGAGAGCAGTTGTTGTATTAAGCCACGATACATCTGGATAGGATGCTTTGCATTGTGCCATTTTTTTAAAGCTCCTGAAGAAGTAGAAGTGATAATGCACTTTTCCTGCCAAAGAACCCATGTGGTTAGATCAGGACAGGGCACTGGTGATATGTATGTTTCCTGACCACCTCCTTTTCAACTGTATTGATATAAACAGGAGCACATACATTGCCTCACTTCCTGGAGTCAATGACACCAGCTCTTTTGTTTTGCTGCCATTAATGGAAACGTTGCTGTCATTACACAATGCTGTCTCCTCCCTCTACTCAGACTCATCATTATTTGAAGTACAGCCACTACCGTTGCTGTTACCTATAAACTTGTGGATGGAGTTAGAGCTCTTTCACTGTAATGGGTTCCACCCGAACCGTGATGGGACCTGGATCCTGGCGAATCACATAACTAAGGCTTTAAACTAAATAGCAGGGGAGTGGGTTCAAAAGATTGGAGAAGAATGGAGAAAGTAAAAGAGAAAAGTAAGGGTGGGGTGCAGAAAAGTCAAGTACATAGCAGGCGAAGATCACAAGATTTTAAAGCTCAATGATTGTTAACGCACTTCATCTGGATGCCCATTGTATTTGAAACAAGGTCAGTGAATTTGTGGCGCAAATCAGTACAAAAGGGTATAACTTAGTTGCCATTACAGAGACGTGGTCGCAGGGTGGATTGGATTGAGAATTAACCATTCAAGATAATTTGGAAGGTTAGGCAGGAAGGTGAAGGAGGTGGGGTAGCACTCTTAATTAACATAGAAACATAGAAACATAGAAAATAGGTGCAGGAGTAGGCCATTCGGCCCTTCGAGCCTGCACCGCCATTTATTATGATCATGGCTGATCATCCAACTCAGAACACCGCCCCAGCCTTCCCTCCATACCCCCTGACCCCCGTAGCCACGAGGGTCATATCTAACTCCCTCTTAAATATAGCCAATGAACTGGCCTCAACTGTTTCCTGTGGCAGAGAATTCCACAGATTCACCACTCTCTGTGTGAAGAAGTTTTTCCTAATCTCGGTCCTAAAAGGCTTCCCCTCTATCCTCAAACTGTGACCCCTCGTTCTGGACTTCCCCAACATCGGGAACAATCTTCCTGCATCTAGCCTGTCCAATCTCTTTAGGATCTTATACGTTTCCATCAGATCCCCCCTCAATCTTCTAAATTCCAACGAGTACAAGCCCAGTTCATCCAGTCTTTCTTCATATGAAAGTCCTGCCATCCCAGGAATCAATCTGGTGAACCTTCTCTGTACTCCCTCTATGGCAAGGATGTCTTTCCTCAGATTAGGGGACCAAAACTGCACACAATACTCCAGGTGTGGTCTCACCAAGGCCTTGTACAACTGCAGTAGTACCTCCCTGCTCCTGAACTCAAATCCTCTCGCTATAAATGCCAGCATACCATTCGCCTTTTTCACCGCCTGCTGTACCTGCATGCCCACTTTCAATGACTGGTGTATAATGACACCCAGGTCACGTTGCACCTCCCCTTTTCCTAATCGGCCACCATTCAGATAATAATCTGTTTTCCTATTTTTGCCACCAAAGTGGATAACTTCACATTTATCCACATTAAATTGCATCTGCCATGAATTTGCCCACTCACCCAACCTATCCAAGTCACCCTGCATCCTCTTAGCATCCTCCTCACAGCTAACACTGCCACCCAGCTTCGTGTCATCCGCAAACTTGGAGATGCTGCATTTAATTCCCTCATCCAAGTCATTAATGTATATTGTAAACAACTGGGGTCCCAGCACTGAGCCTTGCGGTACCCCACTAGTCACCGCCTGCCATTCTGAAAAGGTCCCGTTTATTCCCACTCTTTGCTTCCTGTCTGCTAACCAACTCTCCACCCACACCAATACCTTACCCCCAATACCGTGTGCTTTAAGTTTGCACACTGATCTCCTGTGTGGGACCTTGTCAAAAGCCTTCTGAAAATCCAAATATACCACATCCACTGGTTCTCCCCTATCCACTCTACTAGTTACATCCTCAAAAAATTCTATGAGATTCGTCAGACATGATTTTCCTTTCACAAATCCATGCTGACTTTGTCCGATCATTTCACCGCTTTCCAAATGTGCTGTTATCACATCCTTGATAACTGACTCCAGCAGTTTCCCCACCACCGACGTTAGGCTAACCGGTCTATAATTCCCTGTTTTCTCTCTCCCTCCTTTTTTAAAAAGTGGAGTTACATTAGCCACCCTCCAATCCTCAGGAACTAGTCCAGAATCTAACGAGTTTTGAAAAATTATCACTAATGCATCCACTATTTCTTGGGCTACTTCCTTAAGCACCCTGGGATGCAGACCATCTGGCCCTGGGGATTTATCTGCCTTCAATCCCTTCAATTTACCTAACACCACTTCCCTACTAACATGTATTTCGCTCAGTTCCTCCATCTCACTGGACCCTCTGTCCCCTACTATTTCTGGAAGATTATTTATGTCCTCCTTAGTGAAGACAGAACCAAAGTAATTATTCAATTGGTCTGCCATGTCCTTGCTCCCCATAATCAATTCACCTGTTTCTGCCTGCAGGGGACCTACACTTGTCTTTACCAGTCTTTTCCTTTTTACATATCTATAAAAGCTTTTACAGTCCGTCTTTATGTTGCCTGCCAGTTTTCTCTCATAATCTTTTTTCCCCTTCCTAATTAAGCCCTTTGTCCTCCTCTGCTGAACTCTGAATTTCTCCCAGTCCTCAGGTGAGCCACTTTCTCTGACTAATTTGTATGCTGCTTCTTTGGAATTGATACTATCCCTAATTTCTCTTGTCAGCCACGGGTGCACTACCTTCCTTGATTTATTCTTTTGCCAAACTGGGATGAACATTTGTTGCAGTTCATCCATGCAACCTTTAAATGCTTGCCATTGCATATCCACCGTCAATCCTTTAAGTGTCATTTGCCAGTCTATCTTAGCTAATTCACGTCTCATACCTTCAAAGTTACCCCTCTTTAAGTTCAGAACCTTTGTTTCTGAATTAACTATGTCACTCTCCATCTTAATGAAGAATTCCACCATATTATGGTCACTCTTACCCAAGGGGCCTCTCACGACAAGATTGCTAATTAACCCTTCCTCATTGCTCAAAACCCAGTCCAGAATAGCCTGCTCTCTAGTCGGTTCCTCGAGATCAGGGCGACAGTGAGAGACGATATAAGACCTAAGGAGCAGAAAGTTGAATTCATCTGCGTAGAGATTAAGAGCAGTAAAGGGAAAAAGTCACTGGTGGGAGTTGTCTATCGGCCACCGAATAATAACATTACAGTGGTACAGGCATATAAAAATGGAACAGCAGTTATCGTGGGGGACCTTAACTTGCATACAGATTAGGTGAATCAAGTTGGATGAGGCAGTCTTCAGGAAGACTTCATAGATGCATATGCATACATGATGGCTTGGCTTTCTTGAACAACACGTTACTGAACCTACAAGGGAACATGCTATCTTAGATCTGGTCCCGTGCAATGAGACGGGTAAAATTAGCAATCTTGTAGTTGGGGATCCTCTTAGAAAGAGTGATCACACTATGATTGAGTTTCTCATACAAATGGAGGGGACAATAATTTTATCTAAAATTAGTGTATTATGCCTAGACAAGGGAGACTACAACAGGATTAGGGAGGAGTTAGATACGGTAAAATTGGAACACAGGATAAATGGGATGGTTGAGGAACAGTGGAAGACTTTCAAAGAAAGTGCTCAACAAAAGTATATTCCAGTTTAAAGCAAGGACAGTAAGGGTAGGGACAGCCAGCCTTGGATAACTAAGGAAATAAAAGAAGATAATAAACTAAAAGCACGTCCGTACAGTCGCCAAGAGTAATGGGAAACTGGAAGATTTGGAAAACTTTAAAAAACAACAGAGTCACTAAGTGAGCAATTATGAAAAGGAAGATAGAGTATGAAAGTAAACTACCACAAAATATAAAAACGGATAGTAAAAATGTTTATAATTAAATCAAGCGGAAAAGGCTGGCTAAAGTGAAGGTAGGTCCCTTAAGGGACAAGAAGGGGGAATTGATATTGGGTAACGAAGAAATGGCCGAGGCTTTGAATGACTATTTTGTGTCAGTCTTCACAGTGGAAGACATGTCGAACATGCCAAAGAGAGACGTTATGGATGCAATGGGAGGTGAGGACTTAGATACAATAGCGATCACTAAAGAGGCAGTGCTGAGCAAACTTATGGGCCTGAAGGTAGACAAGTCCCCTGGTCCTGATGGAATGCACCCCAGGGCATGGCAGAGGTTATAGTAGAGGCTTTGGTGATAACTTATCAAAATTCTCTGGACCTCGGTTAGGTCCTGGTGGATTGGAAGGAGGCGAATGTCACGCCACTGTTCAAAAAAGGATGGAGGCAAAAGACAGGTAACTGTAGGCCAGTTAGTTTAACATCTGTACTTGGGAAAATGCTTGAACCTATCATTAAAGAAGAAATAGTGAGGCATCTGGAAAGAAATGGATTCATCAGGCAGATGCAGCACAGATTCAGCAAAAGCAGGTCCTGTTTGACAAACTTACTGGAATTCTTTGAGGATATAATGAGTGCAGTGGATAGAAGAGAACAGATTGATGTTATTTACTTGGATTTCCAGAAGGCGTTCAATAAGGTGCCACAAATAAGATAAGGATGCATAAAGTTGGGAGTGATGTATTAGCATGGCTAGATATTTGGTTAACCAATAGAAAGCAAAGTTGGGATACATGGGTGTTTCTCTGATTGTCAATTAGTGGTGAGTGGTGAGCCACAGGGGTTGGTGTTGGGCCTGCAACTGTTCACGATATACAGCATAGTGTATCTAGGTTTGCTGATGATACTAAATTGAGTGGAAAAGCAAATTGTGCAGAGGATACAGAGAGTTTGCAGAGAGATATAGGTAGGTTAGGAGAGTGATCAGGGGTCTGACAGCTGGAGTACATTGTTGGTAAATGCACGGTTATCCACTTGCACACTCTGTGAGGAGAGGAGAAGATGCCGTCGCGATGCAGTACGCAGCGGCCACTCCGGTGATGAATATCTGTTATCTGTCAAGTAGGGTGCCATACACAATCCTGATTTGATGGAGGCACACATGAGAGCTCGGAGGAACATCTGGTGAAACTTCTGAAATGCCTGTTTCGCTGCCGCTGCTACTATATAATGCAGAATCTCTGGAGGGGAAGGTCCCGAATCCTCAGCTTTGCTCGTTGCTCAGCGGCTGGGGCGGGATTGAAGCACTCGGCAGAGATGGTGCTCGGTGTCAGAGGGCGGGTCGGAGGCTCGAAGTTTTCGGACGGACTCAGAGTCGGCTGTGGTCGGGTGCTTCCAGGATGCTGCATCGGCAAGTTTGCGGCGCTGGAGGTTCATGGCAGGGAGAGTTTTCTTCCTTCTACCATCTGCGTAAGATGATGGGCTATTGGGACTTTGAGACTGTTTTTTACTGTGCCCATGGTCTGCTCTTTATCGAGTTACGGTACTGCTTTTCACTGTGGTAACTATATGTTATAATTATGTATTTTTTGTCAGTTTTAGTCTTGGTCTGTCCTGAGTTTCTGTGATATCATTTCGAAGGAACATCGTATCATTTCTAAATGACAATAAATGAGGACTGAGTGTCATAATCTAATCTAATCTAATCTATCTAAAATGGAAGAACAGATTATTATTTAAATGTTAAAAAATTGCAGCATGCTGCTGAGCAAGGGGACTTGGGAGTGCTTGTGCACGAATCACAAAAGGTTAGCTTGCAGGTGCAGCAGGTTATCAAAAAGGCAAATGGAATGTTGGCCTTTATTGCTAGAAGGATTGCATTTCAGAGCAGGGAGGTTATGCTGCAACTGTACAGGGTACTGGTGAGGCCACACCTGGAGTACTGCTTATGGTTCTGGTCTCCTTACTTGAGGAAGGATATACTGGCTTTGGAGGCAGTGCAGAGGAGATTCACCAGCTTGATCCATGTACCTATAGAAATTTCTTTGAAATGTTGAAATGAAACCGCATTCATTACTTTTGCTGGCAGCTCGTTCCACACCCTTACCACCCTTTGAGTGAAGAGATTCCCCTTCATGTTCCTGTTAAACATCTTTCACTTTTAACCCATGACCTCACCCAACCTCTGTAGAAAAACCTTGCACACCTGCATAGAATATTCCAAATCAGGTTTCACCAATCCCTGTTTCAACTTTACCATGACTTCCTGTTCTCTATAATTTATGAAGGCCAATGTGCCAAAAGCTTTCTTTACAAACCAACCCACCTCTGATGTTATATTCTGGGAATTATGGACCTGTATTCCCAGATCCCTCTGTTATACCACACCCCTCAGTGCCCACCACTCACTGTGTAAGTCCTCAGAATCAGTTTTAATATCACGTGCATACTGTATGTCATGAAATTTGTTGTTTTGTGGCAGCAGTATGTCAGAATACATAATAATAAAAACTATAAATTACAGTAAGAAATATATATATATATATATAAAGTTAAATTGAATCAGTAGTGCAAAGAGAGAGAGAAAAAAGAAAACAAATGGTGAGGTAGTGTAAATCACAAACAAGAGGAAATCTGCAGATGCTGGAAACACGAGCAACACACACAAAATGCTGAAGGAACTCAGCAGACCAGGCCATATCTATGGAAAAGAAGTACAGTTGAAGTTTTGGCCCGAAACATGTGTGTTGGTGAGGTAGTGTACATGGATTTATTGTCCGTTCAGAAATCTGATGGCAGAAGGGAAGAAGCTGTTCCTTTAACATTGAGTGTGAACCTTTCCTTGATGGTAGCAATGCTAAGACGGCATGTTCTGGGTGATGAGGACCCTTAATGGCTGTTGCCACCTTTTTGAGACATCATATTTTGAAGGTGTCCTTAATGCTAGTGCCCATGATGGAGCTGGCTGAGTTTACAACTTTCGGCAGCTGTGTTTGATCCTGTGCAGTGGCCTCTGCATACCAGACAGAAATGCAACAGTTAGAATGCTCTCCATAGTACCTCTGTAAAAACTTGCAAGTCTTTGGTGACATACCAAGTCTCCTCAGGCTCCAAATGAAATATAGCCACTGTTGTGCCTTCGTAATTGCATCAATATGCTGGGCCCAGGGTAAATCTCCAGAGACGTTGATACGAAACTGCTCACCCTTTCCACTGCTGATCCCTCAATGAGGAATTGTGTGTGTTTCCTCACTTTCACTGCCTGAGGTCCACAATCAATTCTTTGGTCTTACTGACATTGAGTGCAAGGCTTCTGCAACACCATTTAACTAGCCGATCTATATTCTGCTTCTCTGCACTTCCTCGTCACCACCTGAAATGTTGTCAGCAGCAGTTTTGTCATTGGCAAAATTATAGGTGGTGATTGAAATATGCTAGCCAGATAGTCATGAGTGTAAAGCAGTGGTTTAAACACACATCCTTGAGCTGTGCCAGTTAATGAAGGGGAGAAGTTATTTCCAAACTGCACTTTCAGTGGTCTCCCAAAGAAGAAATCAAGGATCTAGTTGCAGAGGAAGGTATGGAAGCCTGGGTTTTGGATCTTGCTGATCAGGATTGAGGGTATGATTATGTTGAACATTTAGCTGTAATCAACAAACAGAACCTGACATCCTGTAGGTATTGCTATTGTCCATATGATCCAAGGCCGAGAGGATTGCATCTGCTGTAGACATATTGTGGCGATCGGTAAATTGCAGCTGATCCAGGTCCTTGCTGAGGCAGAAATTGATTCGGCATGTGACAAAACTCTCAAAGCACTTCATGATGTGAGTGCAACTGATGGACAGTGACAGCTCACCCTGCTCTTGGGCACTAGTATAATTGTCACCCTTTTGAAGCAGGTTGGAACCTCTGACTGAGAAATTGAAGATGTCCTTGAACACTCTTGGCAAATGGTTGCCGAGGATTTCAGAGGCATACTAGGTACACCATCAAGGCCTGATGCTGTACAAGGGTTCATCCTCTTTAAAAGGTGTTCTGAGGCAGAGATCACGGGGTGACCGGACGCTGCAGTGATTCGTATGCTACAGTTCTAAGTGTGCAAAAAAGGCATTGAGCTCACCGGGAGTGAAGTATCACAGCCATTCATGATGTTAGTTTTTTCCTTGCAGAAAGTAATGGCCTGCAGACACTGCTGGAGCTGACGTATATACAAATGTACTTCAATACCAGAAACCAACCCCTCAGCAGACCCTGAATCTCCAGGTTCATCCATGGTTTTCATTTGCGATATGTCCGGTATGTTCTCCAAGACACACAATCACCCACACAGGTCCTACCTGGTTTTCCTCCCAAACTGCATCACCACACACCTGTCTGTAGTAAATGCCATCTCCCGTTTCCCAGCCCAGTTTTCCAACTGGCCCAGATCCTGCTGCAAGCTTGGATAGCCTTCCTTGCTATCTGCTGTCAGGTTTAATATCATGAGCATATGTCATGAAATTCGTTGTTTTGCGGCAACAGTGCTTTGCAATATATAATAATAAAAACTATAAACTACAATCAGGAGTGGATATAAAAAGTTAAATTGAATAAGTAGCTCAAAAAGAGAGAAAAAGTAAAGAAAAGAGATAGTGAGGCAGTGTTCAATGTCCAGTCAGAAATTTAGTGGTGGAGGAGAAGAAGCTGTTCCTGAAACTTTGAGTGTGTGTCTCAGGCTCCTGTTCCTCCTCCCAGATGGTAGCAAAGAGAAGCAGGCACGTCCTGGGTGATGGGGCTCATGAATGCCGAGCATCACTTTCTTGAGGCATCATCTTTTGAAGGTGTCTATGCTGGGCACAAGATGGAGCTGGCTGAATTAACAACATTGTGCAGCTTTCTCCAATCCTGAGCAGCGGCCAAACCAGACGGTGATGAAACCAATTAGAAAGCTCTCCACGGTAAATCTGTAGAATTTGACAAGTCTTTGGTGACAGACCAAGTCTCCTCAAACTCCCAATGAAATATAACTACTGTCATGACTTCTTTGAAATTGTATTAATATGTTGGGCCAAGCTAGATTTTCAGAGATGTAGAAACCCGGTAACTTGAAATGACTCACCTTTTCCATTGTTGACTCCTTGATGAGGACTAGTGTGAGTTCCCCTGACTTCCCTTTCCAGAAGTTCACAATCAATTCCTTGATCTTACTAATGTTGTTGCAGCACCATTCAACCAGCTGATTAAGCTCACTTAGAAAACCTTCCAATAATTTACCTAGTATTGACATCAGGCTCACTGGCTTATCCTTAGAGTCTTTTTTAAACAATGGAGGAACATCACTTGTGGCTAAGAATATATTAAGTATCTGTGTTTGGTCCCCTGCAATTTCTGCACTAATTTCACATAGGATCTGAGGAAACAGCTCGTCTGGTCATAGGGATTTATCTTCCATAATCTTCCTCAAGATGGCAAACATCTCCTCCTCTATAATCTATATATGGTCCATGGCTTTGCTGCTGCTTTCCTTACATCTATAGACTCTGTCTCCATCTCTAGAATAAGAACAGATGCAAAATTCCACGAAACATCTCGCCCGTCTCTTTCAAAGTTCTGTCACAATTGATGGCTAGCCTGGAGCTTGATTTTGGACTGGTATTGGCTAGCAGTGTACAGCTTCTTGTACTGGGCTGCTGATTGTATGCAGGGAGAAGGAGCATAACCTGTCTAATTCAGCAAAGTGTGGACCTGTAGATATAGTTCATGGTTTAATAACAATGGTCAAGGGCAGCGCTGGGCCCCTGGGGGGACTGGGGATGGACCTGTAGATATAGTTCATAGTTTAATAGCAATAGTCAAGGGTGGCTGGGCCCCTGGGGGGACTGGGGATGGACCTGTAGATATAGTTCATAGTTTAATAGCAATAGTCAAGGGTGGCTGGGCCCCTGGGGGGACTGGGGATGGACCTGTAGATATAGTTCATGGTTTAATAGCAATGGTCAAGGGCAGCTGGGCCCCTGGGGGGACTGGGGATGGACCTGTAGATATATTTCATGGTTTAATAGCAATAGTCAAGGGCAGCTGGGCCCCTGGGGGGACTGGGGATGGACCTGTAGATATAGTTCATAGTTTAATAGCAATAGTCAAGGGTGGCTGGGCCCCTGGGGGGACAGAAGGCATGCTGGTAGTATTTTGATAATAACCTGCAAAGGTAAAAGTTAAATTGAAGGTACATTGGTTTTAAATCATTGGAAGGTACTTAAGAAAGAAATTCAAGGATTTAGCAGTTGCTTCATTAGCTGCACAGAGAGCAATTAAGGCAAATAAAGAAGTCTGCAGAAAGTACCAAAATTGGCTACAAAACTAGTTAGGCCATAAATTAAGTCTTCATTTAGCTCTGTTCACAAATTTACAGAAAGGATGTGATTACACTGGAAAGCTTTATAAAATTGGAACTAATTGAATATTGGAAAGGTTAGGAAGAGTGGATGTATCCAGTCACGGCTGAGTCTCGGGCCAAGTGACGGAATAATATATCAACCAATATTGAATGATGGAGCAGACCTAATGGGCTGAATAATCCAAGTGTGCTCCTCTCTCTTATGGTCTTAAAAGATATGATAAGTTTGGGTCACGGGAGGGTATAAAACATTTAAAAACAGTCTGCAAAGTTGTGAATCTGGAACTTATTTCCAAAGAAGATAGTGCAGGTGATATTTTTCTAAAGTATGCACAGAGGACCACAAGATGAATGGGAGGAGGTGTAAGAACATAAGCACCACCTTCAATCTCATCTAACACATTCAGTGCATCGAAGTACAGAAGGTGCAACCATTTCACAGAGTACACTGAGCCATTTACATGCCAGTTGCATGCCATTTCAATTTCCCTTCCCATTCACACATTGACCTGTCCATACTTGTACTTCTCCACTATCAGGCTGAGGTTAAACCCATCTGGAGAAGAAACAGCTCATATTATGAATGTACTTTGTGTATTCATGTTGTTAACCATTTGCACGTGCCCCTAGTTATGTTGTTAACTGCAAGAATTACATACAATCCATATTCCCCTCATGGACTGAACTCTACTGGAACAGTCTACATTTTGTTCCTTCCTCTTGAGTACAATACCCAACAATCATCAAGGTGGAAGACTTTACCATGGAATAATGGGTTCAAGTCCAAAGCTTAGAGATGAGAGTAAGTTTCACTAACTGATGATGGATGCTTTGGGATGAAAAGCCAATGTGAACTTTTCTATAATTAGGAAGCAAGAACTATAATTATAAAACTAGACAGTATCCTGCTGAACAAGGAGGAATATACTGTCATTACCACAAGATGCAGAATTGAGTTTGGCTGAGTACAGGCAAACTGCAACTAAAACTGCTGGGTAAACAACTCTGGGACTTTGAGTTCTGGTTAACAGTCAAGTGATCAACCACTTAAAACAACAGGGTGCTTCTTCCTTTATTTGTGTCAAGAAGTAAAATGATCAAACTACTGGATCATTTTTTTGCTGGAAGAGGGTTTGAAATAAGGATAAAGGCAACAATTAATCATAATAATATTTGTGATTTAAAACCGAAGGCTCTTCAGAAACTATCATTTTAAAGAATTGTATGAATATAAATCAATAATTTTGTTTTAATAAGAAAACTGAAAACTTTCCATCTTATTGGAACAGTTTGCAGTGCTGTGTTACTCACTACATTACCTCTCACCTATTTTTAACCCCGGGCATTTCCATTCACAGCTTGAAGCATCAGGCTAAGAAGTAAGTGCTTTGTGGTTTGTTAAAAAAAAATCCTGCCACCTTTAATAACCAATGACATGAGCTTCATCAAGATTTTTTTAACTTTAGAACAAATGACCTAAACCAACGTGTGCTCTTTCGATTTTTCTTTTTGCAACTTCCAGTGTTGAATAAAGTCGTCATTAGTAATTCAAGTGAGATGAAGTTAAAATGAGTTTTCACTCATACTCAAAGTTGGTTCAGCTGTGACTCTCTAAACTGGATTTTATTGCAGCTTTGATCAAAAGAGGAATTCAAACTTGAACTGTAGAGTTAGGGTGAGAATTGTGACATCTGCCACCAAATAGCTGAAATAAGGCCAAAAATTAATAGGAATCAAAGCCATAAACATTTATTGACTAGAAGCCAAAGCAAACAAAATGACATAAAAGCTGTAAAATGTAGAATGGAAATTGGAAAACAAATGAAGAGAACTGAAGTGCCTCCCGCTTAGATTTATTGGTTCCATTGTGTCCCAATGAAAATTGGAGGAACTGGGGAATTTGATCATCCTTCTAAACTTGAACATGCTGCGCCTAGGATCAGCAACAGCACATCCATAGAGAAACACTTCCCTTACTCTCTCCGAAATATGCTCCTTACCCCATCCATCCTTCCTCATCTTCTGCTTGCTTTCTTGCTTTCCCATTTTTGAGAAAGAGGCATTGACTAATTCTGTGCCATTGTAACCATACACGGGAAAAGAATAAATTAATGTTTGTGTTACTTAGCCCTCAAGGAAATCACAATGATGAGATCAGGGAAGATCATGTCCATGTTCGGTACTAATGCTTCGTTAAAAATGAAACAGTCTTCTGATTCTGTAAATTTTAAACAAAACACACAAAATTCTGGAGGAATCCAGCAAGACAGGCAGCATCTATGGAGAGGAATAAATAAATTATAACAATAATAATAATGAGCAAGAACAACTTACTTAATAGATATTGCTCTTCCAAACGCACATAACTTACAGAAATCAATATGAAAAATACCAGAAATATGCTGAATTAATAGAGGAAATTGAAAGATAATGGAACATGAACAGGGTATACATTGTTCCAATAGTCCCAAAGGCACTACACAATAGCATTAAACAATTAGGACTACACAGCAATATCTTTGTAAATCTTTAGAAAGCCACAATACCAAACACTACTAGAATAGTCCATAAGTTCCTAGCAATTGAGAAATGAACACGTTTGGCTATACCCTTACCTCAGGTTTCACCAGCTTAAGCTGAGAAAAAAATGTTTTTAGACTTTTATAATGATAATAATAAGGAATTATAAAGTCAGTATTGCTTCAGAATTCACTACGGAAAAAGGATCTTGGCAAGAGTAGGGATGACTTGCAGCAGACTGAAAAGCTTGAGCATGTAGATATTAAGAAAGAGGATGTGCTGGAGCTTTTGGAAAGCATCAAGTTGCATAAGTCACCGGGACCAGACGGGATGTACCCCAGGCTACTGTGGCAAGTGAGGGAGGAGATTGCTGAGCCTCTGGCAATGACCTTTGCATCATCAATGAGGACGGGAGAGGTTCCAGAGGATTGGAGGGTTGCGGATGTTGTTCCCTTATTCAAGAAAAGGAGTAGGGATAGCCCAGGAAATTATAAGCCAGTAAGTTTTACTTCAGTGATTGGTAAGTTGATGGAGAAGATCCTGAGAGGCAGGATTTATGAACATTTGGAGAGGCATAATATGAGTAGAAATAGTCAGCATGGCTTTGTGAAAGGCAGGTCGTGCCTTACGAGCCTGATTGAATTTTTTGAGGATGTGACTGAACACATTGATGAAGGTAGAGCCATAGATGTAGTGTATATGGATTTCAGCAAGGCATTTGATAAGGTACCCCATGCAAGACTTATTGAGAAAGTAAGGAGGCGTGGGATCCAAGGGGACATTTCTTTGTGGATCTAGAACTGGCTTGCCACAGAAGGCAAAGAGTGGTTGTAGATGGGTCATATTCTGCATGGAGGCCGGTGACCAGCGGTGTGCCTCAGGGATCTGTTCTGGGACCCCTACTCTTCGTGATTTTTATAAATGACCTGGATGAAGAAGTAGAGGGATGGGTTAGTAAATTTGCTGATGACACAAAGATTGGGAGTGCTGTGGATAGTGTGGAGGGCTGTCAGAGCTTACAACGGGACTTTGATAGGATGCAAAACTGGGCTGAGAAGTGGCAGATGGAGTTTAACCCAAATCAGTGTGAAGTGGTTCATTTTGGTAGATCAAGTATGATGGCAGAATATAGAATTAATGGTAAGACTCTTGGCAGTGTGGAGGATCAGAGGGATCTTGGGGTCCGAGTCCATAGGACGGTCAATGCTGCTATGCAGGTTGACTCTGTGGTTAAGAAGGCATATGGTGCATTGGCCTTCATCAATCATGGGATTAAGTTTAAGAGCCGAGAGGTAATGTTGCGGCTATATAGGACCCTGATCAGACCCCACTTAGAGTACAGTGCTCAATTCTGGTCGCCTCACTACAGGAAGGACGTGTTATATATTAAGGCAGGTACAAAAGTCTTTAAGATCAGTTGAAAACTGGGCTAATAAATGGGCTTTCGAGATTTCTGCTTCTAAGTCCAAATACATGATTTTTGGCTTTAGAAGAAAGATTCCTGATTGTGAATTGTGTATATATGATTCTCCACTAGAAAGAGTCAAGGTATTCAAGTTTTTAGGTGTCTGGTTTGATGAAAGACTTCCTTGGAGGGTTCATATAGATAAAACAATTGGAAAGTGTGAGAAAGTTTTAAATGTTATGAAAAGTATTGCTGGATGCGACTGGGGAGCAGGGCGGGAAACTATGTACATATCTAGCTATGATTAGATCAGTTACAGATTATGGTTGTATTGCTGATGGTTCCACTGCTACGGCAGTGCTTGGAAAACTAGACACTGTGCAGTCCAAAGCACTTAGACTCTGTTGTGGAGCTTTTAGAACAACATCAGTCCCGGCATTAAGTGTGGAGATGGGAGAAGTGCCTCTGCATTTAAGACAAATTCAGTTGGGCCTGCAGTATTGGGTAAAACTAAATGGATTCTCTCACAGCTGTCCATCAAAGTGTCTTTTGCAGGGGAAGTCAAAGTAAAACTAAAAGATACCCATTTTTAGATTTGGTTAATAACTGGGCTGTGAAATTGAAACTGACTGAAGAAGACATAGTTGACCAAATTTGCCTGCCACCCATCCCTTTTTGTCTCTTTCCAGAACCAGAAGTAGACCCAGTCCTCCTTTTTCAGCTTAAATGACGAAGGGTCTCGGCCTGAAACGTCGACTGCACCTCTTCCTACAGATGCTGCTTGGCCTGCTGCGTTCACCAACAACTTTGATGTGTGTTGCTTGAATTTCCAGCATCTGCAGAATTCCCGTTGTTTGAGATTCTCTTAGTGTTGTTTAGAGTAGGGAAGATGGGTTGTGCAGTTAGATTTTCATGGACCTGGGCATGCTGGAGTGGAGGGAAATGAAATTGTGGATGACATTGCAAAGTCTTCCTTCCAGAACAGGCAAGTGGAAATTAGAGTTCCCCTAGGCAGAGCAGAATTGAGAAGTAGGATTAAAACAGGTATAGAGAAGAAGTGGCAGGAGGATTGGAAAAATGAATTAAGGGGCAGGCATTATTTTTCCAGTCAACCACTAGTCAAAAAGGTTTCAGACTGTTACCTTTTAAGTCGTAGAGATATGGTGAAATTTACAAGACTTAGGTTGCGGCATTGTGGGCTAAACTATTATTTAAAGCTAATAGGAAAAGATCCTACTGGATTATGTGACTGTGGTAGTCCAGAGACAGTCCAGCATGTTTTGCTGAGCTGTAATCGATACAAACTTGAAAGAAGCATGGAGTTCAAGAGGCTATCTGGCTTAAATTTATTTTGGTTTTCTATTAAGTCTTTGTTTGGCCATCAAGAGAATCAACATCTGATTGAAGAGTCTATTATTCAGTTTATACATGAGACTAGGTTGTATTCGAGAATTTGAGTTCCTTGAAGTTCTATAATTAATTATACATCCTGCGGAGGGCTGTATTACACCTAGATGCGTCTAAACAGCCGGAAATAGAAACATAGAAAATAGGTGCAGGAGTAGGCCATTCGGCCCTTCGAGCCTGCATCGCCATTCAGTATGATCATGGCTGATCATCCAACTCAGAACCCTGCACCAGCCTTCCCTCCATACCCCCTGACCCCCATAGCCACAAGGGCCATATCTAACTCCCTCTTAAATATAGCCAATGAACTGGCCTCAACTGTTTCCTGTGGCAGAGAATTCCACAGATTCACCACTCTCTGTGTGAAGAAGTTTTTCTTAATCTCGGTCCTAAAAGGCTTCCCCTCTATCCTCAAACTGTGACCCCTCGTTCTGGACTTCCCCAACATCGGGAACAATCTTCCTGCATCTAACCTGTCCAATCCCTTTAGGATTTTATACGTTTCAATCAGATCCCCCCTCAATCTTCTAAATTCCAACGAGTACAAGCCCAGTTCATCCAGTCTTTCTTCATATGAAAGTCCAGCCATCCCAGGAATCAATCTGGTGAACCTTCTTTGTACTCCCTCTACGGCAAGGATGTCTTTCCTCAGATTAGGGGACCAAAACTGCACACAATATTCCAGGTGTGGTCTCACCAAGGCCTTGTACAACTGCAGTAGTACCTCCCTGCTCCTGTACTTGAATCCTCTTGCTATAAATGCCAGCATACCATTCGCCTTTTTCACTGCCTGCTGTACCTGCATGCCCACTTTCAATGACTGGTGTATAATGACACCCAGGTCTCGTTGCACCTTCCCTTTTCCTAATCGGCCACCATTCAGATAATAATCTGTTTTCCTGTTTTTGCCACCAAAGTGGATAACTTCACATTTATCCACATTAAATTGCATCTGCCATGAATTTGCCCACTCACCTAAACTATCCAAGTCACCCTGCATCCTCTTAGCATCCTCCTCACAGCTAACACTGCCGCCCAGCTTCGTGTCATCCGCAAACTTGGAGATGCTGCATTTAATTCCCTCATCTAAGTCATTAATATATATTGTAAACAACTGGGGTCCCAGCACTGAGCCTTGTGGTACCCCACTAGTCACTGCCTGCCATTCTGAAAAGGTCCCGTTTATTCCCACTCTTTGCTTCCTGTCTGCCAACCAATTCTCTATCCATATCAATACCTTACCCCCAATAAAGGATGTGGAAACTATAGAAAGGGTGCAGAGGAGATTTACAAGGATGTTGCCTGGATTGGGGAGCATGCCACATGAGAATATGTTGAGTGAACCCAGCCTTTTCTCCTTGGAGCGAAGGAGGATGAGAGGCGACCTGATAGAGGTGTACAAGATAATGAGAAGCATTGATCATGCGGATAGTCAGAGGCTTTTTCCCAGGGCTGAAGTGGCTAACGTGAGAGGGCATAGTTGTAAGGTGCTTGGAAGTAGGTACGGAGGAGATGTCAGGGGTAAGTTTTTCATGCAGAGAGCGGTGAGTGCATGGAATGGGCTGCTGGCGGTGGTGGTGGAGGCGGGAATGATAGGGTCCTTTAAGAGTCTCCTGGATGGCTACATGGAGCTTAGAAAAGGAGAGGGCTATGGGTAAAGCCTAGGTAGAGGGACATGTTCAGCACAGTTCTGTGGGCCGAAGGGCCTGTATAGTGCTGTAGGTTTTCTATGCTCCAATACAAGACATGATCACCCTAACAAAAGCATTGTGGAATTTATACATAAGCTATAACAAAAGCTTGGTGCAAACAAAGCCAGACTAAATGGCCACATCAAATGCGGCAGATGAAGAAAGCAGAACTATCAGTTCAGAAACAATAAAAACATTTGTACAGGACATTGAAACTTAATTCAACAAACCAAACCACCATGAACCGTAAGACAGAATTACCAACAAATAGAGAGATAATGAACTTTTGGTCTAACATCTGGTCAAACAGGGAATCAAGAAGCCAGCTGGATTAGGGAGGAAAAAGAACACACTCACAGAATTGAAGACATGCAAATGCCTGAAGATAACCATATAACGATATAACAATTACAGCACGAAAACAGTCCATCTCAGCCCTTCTATTCCATGCTGAACTCTTACTCTCACCTAGTCCCACCGACCTGCACTCGGCCAATAACCCTCCATTCCTTTCCTGTCCATATATCTATCCAATTTAACTTTAAACGACAACATCGAACCTGCGTCAACCACTTCTGCTGGAAGCTCGTTCCACACAGCTACCACTCTCTGAGTAAAGAAGTTCCCCCTCATGTTACCCCTAAACTTTTGTCCTTTAACTCTCAACTCATGTCCTCTTGTTTGAATCTCCCCTACTCTCAATGGAAAAAGCCTATCCATGTCAACTCTATCTATTCCCCTCATAATTTTAAACACCTGTATCAAGTCCCCCATCAACCTTCTACACTCCAAAGAATAAAGACCTAACTTGTTCAACCTTTCTCTGTAACTTAGGAGATGAAACCTAGGCAACATTTTAGTAAACCTCCTCTGTACTCTCTCAATTTTATTGACATCTTTCCTATAATTCGGTGACCAGAACTGTACACAATACTCCAAATTTGTCCTTAACAATGCCTTGTACAATTTCTACATTACATCCCAACTCCTATACTCAATGCTCTGATTTATAAAGGCCAGCATACCAAAAGCGTTCTTCACCACCCTATCCACATGAGATTCCACCTTCAGGGAACTATGCACCATTATTCCTAGATCTCTCTGTTCTACAGCATTCTTCAATGCCCTAACATTTACCATGTATGTCCTACTTTGATTAATCCTACCAAAATGTAGCACCTCACATTTTTCAGCATTAAACTCCATCTGCCATCTTTCAGTTCACTCTTCTAACTGGCCTAAATCTCTCTGCAAGCTTTGAAAACCTACTTCATTATCCACAACGCCACCTATCTTAGTATCATCTGCATACTTACTAATCCAATTTACCACCCCATCATCCAGATCATTAATATATATGACAAACAACATTGGACCCAATACAGATCCCTGAGGCACACCGCTGCACACCCTCCTCCAATCTGACACACAGTTATCCACCACTACTCTCTGGCATCTCCCATCCAGCCACTGCTGAATCCATTTTACTACTTCGATATTAATGCCTAACGATTGAAACTTCCTAACTAACCTTCCGTGTGGAACCTTGTCAAAGGCCTTACTGAACTCCATATAGACAACATCCACCGCTTTACCCTCATCAACTTTCCTAGTAACCTCATCAAAAAATTCAATAAGATTTGTCAAACATGACCTTCCACGCACAAATCCATATTGACTGTTCCTACTCAGACCCTGTCTATCCAGATAATTTCATATACCATTTCTAAGAATACTTTCCATCAATTTACCCACCACTGATGTCAAACTCACAGGCCGATAATTGCTAGGTTTACTCTTAGAACCCTTTTTAAACAATGGAACCACATGAGCAATACGCCAATCCTCCGGCACCATCCTCGTTTCTAATGACATTTGAAATATTTCTGTCAGAGCCCCTGCTATTTCCACACTAACTTCCCTCAAGGTTCTAGGGAATATCTTGTCCGGACCCGGAGACTTATCCACTTTTACATTCCTCAAAAGCGCCAGAAAGTCCTCTTCTTTAATCGTCATACTTTCCATAACTACCCTTCTTGTTTCCTTTACCTTACACAATTCAATATCCTTCTCCTTCGTGAATACCGAAGAAAAGAAATTGTTCAAAACCTCCCCCATCTCTTTTGGCTCCACACATAGCCGTCC
Source organism: Mobula birostris (assembly GCF_030028105.1). Classification (NCBI taxonomy): domain Eukaryota; kingdom Metazoa; phylum Chordata; class Chondrichthyes; order Myliobatiformes; family Myliobatidae; genus Mobula; species Mobula birostris. Next base: position 58,189,710 of record NC_092379.1, read on the forward strand.
ACTCTGATTCTCTAAGGGACCAATTTTATCCCTCACTATCCTTTTGCTATTAATATAACTGTAGAAACCCTTTGGATTTATTTTCACCTTACTTGCCAAAGCAGCCTCGTATCTTCTTTTAGTTTTTCTAATTTCTTTCTTAAGATTCTTTTTACATTCTTTATATTCCTTGAGCACTGGATATGGTATATGGTATAACATTACACTGGATATGCCAAAAGTGGTTATACAAAATGGCAGTGATAAAAAGCAGTGGCAGTGATAATATTCATAGTTACTGGTATAAAAGATTTCAGCACCCTACTGTTCTGAAAAAGGTAGCAGTGGAGACTGTGGAGGCATTAGTAATGATCTTTCAAGAATCATTGGACTCTGGCATGGTTCCAGAGAATTATAACAATAAAAATGTCACTCCACTCTTTAAGAAAAGAGGAAGGCAGCAGAAAGCTAATTATAGACCGGTTAGCCTGACTTCGGTGGTTGGGAAGATGTTAACATCAATTTTTAAGGTTGTGGTTATGGCTACTTGGTGACACAGGACAAGATAGAACAAAATCAACATGGTTTCTTTAAGGGAAAATCTTGCCTGACAAACAAGTTGGAATTCTTTGAGGAGATTACAAGTAGGATAGATAAAGGGGATGCAGTGGATGTTGTATATTTGGACCTTCAGAAGGCCTTTGACAAGGTGCCACACATGAGGCTGCTTACCAAGTAAGAGACACTGGTATTACAGGAAAGTTACTAACATGGTTAGAGCATTGACTGATTGGTAGGAGGCAGCGAGTGGGAGTAATAAGATCCTTTTCTGGCTGGCTGCCAGTGACTAGTGCAGGGGTTGGTGTTGGGACCGCTTCTTTTTGTCTTGTATATTAATGGTTTAGATGATGGAATAGATGGCTTTGTTACCAGGTATGTAGATGATTCAAAGATTGGTGAAGGGGCAGGTGGTGTTGAGGAAACAGGTAGGCTGCCGAAGGACTTAGACAGATTAGGAGAATGGGCAAGAAAGTGGCAAATGAAATACAATGTTGGAAAATGCATGGTCACGCACATTGGTAGTAGAAATAAATGTGCAGACTATTTTCTAAATGTGGAGAAAATCCAAAAATCTGAGCTGCAAAGGGACTCGGTACTGCCCTCTGGTGTCCTCTGTCCGCACCCTAAAGGTTAACTTGTGGATAGAATCGGTGGTGAGGAAGGCAAGTGCAATGTTAGCATTCATTTCATGAGGCCTGGAATACAAGAGCAGGGATGTGATGCAGAGGCTTTATAAGGCATTGGTGAGGCCTCACTTAGATGTGCTGGCATTGGAGAGGGCTAGACAGAATAGATGCAGAAATAATGTTTCCGAAGGTGGGGGCGCCTAGCTCAAGAGGGCACACCCTCAGAATAGAGGGGTGTCTATTTAAAACAGAGGTGCAGAGAAATTTCTTCAGCCAGAGGGTGGTGAAATTGTGGAATTTGTTAACACAAGCATCTGTGGAGGCCAGTTCATTGGGTGTGTTTAAGGCAGCGTTTGGCAGGTTCTTGATTGGACCCGGCATCAAAGGTAATGGGGAAAGAGGTGGGAAACAGGGCTGAGGATATGATTGAATGGCAGAGCAGACTCAGTGGGCCAAAAGGCCAGATTCTGCTCCTATGACTTATGGTCCTATGGTCTAAAACATTCACCTGCCTCATCCGCACCTATTAATAAATATCAACAATTTTCTTCAAAATCATGAAAAGTGCCCCAACTTTTGACAGAACGTATCTCTTATCTAAAGGGGAAATAATAAATGATCCATCTAAAAATATACTTGTTTACAAACTATATACAGGTATAACATTGTAACATCATGCATATCACAACTAATCACCACTCACTGAAATAACCACCGTATACTTATAGAGAGCAGAAAGGATGGTGTAAGGGAATGAAGAGATGTAAAGAACAACTGATAATAGACTATGAAATTCAAAATCAAGTGCAGCAGAATAGCAGAAATCTTTCGTGTTGTTATATTGCCTACCAAAAAGCATTTGATTCTGTCACACACTCAGGGAATAGAAGTTCTTAATGTACATAAATTATACCCAAGATGTGAAATTCCTAACCCATCTGATTATTCCAGCACTGGAATATTGTAATCACCCTATCAACAACTGATAAAGAACAAGCGCCAATTTCAAAATAAACCGAAGAATTTGCCAGGGTGCCTACCACTACTGTGGTTTTGCCTAACTTTAAACCCGCTCCCTAATTTACTGAATCAGATGAAAATTAGGTATAAAATGAGAAACAACTGAACAAATTATATCTTGACATACCTTCTAAACATGGATGATTGCGAAATTATTCACTCCATCAGTAAAACTAAAGCAATTAATTCAAATAATAGAACTACTTTCTAAAGATACAAATGTTACTAAAGTTTCTAAAGGTACAAACTTGATAAGTGTAGAACATTAAACATAAAGAAAGGTGCAACAGAGTTAGTAGAATACAGAACACAGCAGCAGGACGCAATACAACCGATGGATAAATGTGAAACATGGGTCGCATGGGTCAAATAAACTTATCTGTTCAGAGAATTTAAGTTGTGTTGCAGTATCAAAAAATGCTTTCAAATTCATTAAAGTTTAATTATCATCAACCACACAGGAATATAGCCGATCAATACAGCATACATCCAGGGCCAAATTGCAAAACACATTACCAACAGCTCCCAACACACTGTACAGAGCACAAAGCACAACTATGATTTCAGAAAAACATACCGTCACAAAGAAAACAAATAATGTAGCCCTATTCTCTGAGTGACTTGACTGCAGATTGATGGTCAGAGTCCTGGTCCACCATGTTCTCTCACCGAGTGAAAACCAGAGGGCAGTACTGAGTAACCCCGGAGGGCAGTACTAGGTGAACACCAGAGGACAGTACCGTGTGAACACCAGAGGACAGTACCGAGTAAACACCAGAGGGCAGTACCAAGTGAACACCAGAGGGCAGTACCAAGTGAACACCAGAGGACAGTACCAAGTAAACACCAGAGGGCAGTACTGAGTGACCCCAGAGGGTAGTACAGACAGAACACCAGAGGACAGTACCGAGTGAGCCCCAGAGGGTAGTACAGACAGAACACTGGACAGAAGGCACCAGAAAACTCAGGACTGCAACACCAATGGGAGGGGCCTGCCCTCAATCTAATACGCATTCTAGCATGTCCTCGGATGCCTCTGTTCTCTTCCACACCACCTCCTGTTTCTCTACTCTGGACTGACTGCAGCGGGTGTTCCCACAGCAAGGACTTAGTCCTCACCATTACTGAGGCAGAACAACTCCCTCACCATCAGTCTCCCCAGCATCAGTCTCCCTCATCATCAGTTTCCCTCGCCATCAGTCTGCCCCGTCATCAGTCTCCCCCACCATCAGTCTCTCCCAACCATCAGTCTCTCCGACCATCAGTCTCTCTCCGCTCATCATCTCCCCACAATCAGTCTCCCCACAATCAATCTCCCACACCATCAGTCTCCGCCACCATCAGTTTCTCCCTCATCATCAGACTCCCCCACCATCAGTCTCCCTCACCACCAGTCTCCCCCACCACTAGACACCCCCACCACCAGTCTCACCACCATCAGACACCCCACCATCAAAATCACAACCATCAGTCTCCCTCGCCATCAGTCTCCCTGACCATTTGTCTCTGCCACCATCAGTCTCCCCACCATCAGTCTCTCTAACCATCAGTCTCCCCCATCATCAGTCTCTCCCACCATCAGTCTCCCCCACCATCAGGCTCTCCCACCAGCAGTCTCCCCCACGATCAGTTTTCTTGTCCATCAGTCTCCCCTCCATCAGTCTCTCCCTCCATCAGTCTCTCTCACCATCAGTCTCTCTCAGCATCAGTCTCCCCCACCATAACTCTCACCCATAACGAGTCTCCCCACCATCAGTCTGGCTCACGATCAGACACACCCACCATCAGTCACTCCGACCATGAACCTCACCCACCATCACTTTCCAAACCATCAGTTTCCAAGCCATCAGTTTCTCCCACCATCAGTCTCCGCCACAATCACTCTCTCTCACCATCAGTCTATCCTACCATCACTCTCTCTCACCATAATTATATCCTACCATTAGTCTCCGCCACCATCAGTCTCCCCATCATCAGTCTCCCAACCATCAGTCTCCCTCACCACCAGGCTCTCCCTTCATCAGTTGGCCAACCATCAGTCTCACCCACCAGCAGTCTCCTCACCAACAGTCTCACCCACCAGCAGTCTCCCTCACTATCAGACTCCCCAGCATCAGTCTCCCACACCATCAATCTCCCCACCATCAGTCTGCCTCACCATCAGTCTCTCGCACCATCAGTTTCCCCAGTATCAGTCTCTCCCACCGTCTGTCTCTCCCAGCATCATTCTCCCCCAGCATCAGTCTCCCCTATCATCACCCTTCCTTACCATCAGTCTCCCTCACTATCATTCTTCCCCACCTTCAGTCTCTCCTACCATCAGTCTCACCCACCATCAATCTCCCCACCATCAGTCTCTTCCTCCATCAGTGTCCCCCACCATCAGTCTCTCCCTCCTTCAGTCTCCCCACCATCAATCTCCCCACCATCAGTCTCTTCCTCCATCAGTCTCTCTCACCATCAGTCTCCCTCACCAACAGTCTCTCTTACCATCAGTCTCCCCCACCATAACTCTAACCCACAACGAGTCTCCCCACCATCAATCTGGCTCACGATCAGTCGCAACCACCATCACATTCCAACCATCAGTTTTCAAGCCATCAGACTCTTCGACCATCAGTCTCCCCCACAATTAGTCTCTCTCCCCATCAGTCTATCCTACCATCAGTCTCTCTCACCATAATTATATCCTACCATTAGTCTCCGCCACCATCAGTCTCCCCCAACATCAGTATCCCCACCATCTGTATCCCCACCATCTGTCTCCCTCACCACCAGGCTCTCCCTCCATCAGTCGGCCAACCATCAGTCTCACCCACCAGCAGTCTCCCTCACCATCAGACTCCCCAGCATCAGTCTCCCTCATGATCAGTCTCCCAAACAATCAGTCTCCCCACCATCATTCACCCCACCATCAGTCTCCCCAGCATCAGTCTCCCCCACAATCACTCTCTCTCACCATCAGTCTATCCGACCATCAGTCTCCCTCCCCATTATTCTCTCCTTGCATCAGTCTCCCCACCATCATTCACCCCACCATCAGTCTCCCCAGCATCAGTCTCCCTCACCATCAGTCTCCTCACCATCAGTCTCTCTCACCATCGGTCTCCCAACCATCATTTTCCCTCACCATCCATCTCCCTCCCCATCACTCTCACCCTGCATCAGTCTCCCCACCATCAGTCTCCCCACCACCAGTCTCCCCACCATCAGTCTCACCCACCATCAGTCTCTTCCTCCATCAGTCTCTCCTTGCATCAGTCTCCCCACCGTCATTCACCCCACCATTAGTCTCCCCAGCATCAGTCTCCCTCACCATCAGTCTCCCAAACAAACAGTTTCCCCACCATCAGTCTCCCCCATCATCATGTACCCCACCATCAGTCTCTCCCTCCATCAGTCTCCCCACCATCAGTCTCCCCCACCATCAGTCTCTCTCACCATCTGTCTTCTTCGCCATCAGTCTCCCCACCATCAGTCTCTTCCTCCATCAGTCTCTCTTCCCATCAGTCTCTCTCAGCATCAGTCTCCCCCACCATAACTCTCACCTATAACGAGTCTCCCCACCATCAGTCTGGCTCACGATCAGTCACATCCACCAACAGTGACTACGACCATGAACCTCACCCACCATCACTTTCCAAACCATCAGTTTCCAAGCCATCAGTTTCTCCCACCATCAGTTTCCGCCACAATCACTCTCTCTCACCATCAGTCTATCCTACCATCACTCTCTCTCACCATAATTATATCCTACCATTAGTCTCCGCCACCATCAGTCTCCCCATCATCAGTCTCCCAACCATCAGTCTCCCTCACCACCAGGCTCTCCCTTCATCAGTTGGCCAACCATCAGTCTCACCCACCAGCAGTCTCCCTCACTATCAGACTCCCCAGCATCAGTCTCCCACACCATCAGTCTCACCCACCAGCAGTCTCCTCACCAACAGTCTCACCCACCAGCAGTCTCCCTCACTATCAGACTCCCCAGCATCAGTCTCCCACACCATCAATCTCCCCACCATCAGTCTGCCTCACCATCAGTCTCTCGCACCATCAGTTTCCCCAGTATCAGTCTCTCCCACCGTCTGTCTCTCCCAGCATCATTCTCCCCCAGCATCAGTCTCCCCTATCATCACCCTTCCTTACCATCAGTCTCCCTCACTATCATTCTTCCCCACCTTCAGTCTCTCCTACCATCAGTCTCACCCACCATCAATCTCCCCACCATCAGTCTCTTCCTCCATCAGTGTCCCCCACCATCAGTCTCTCCCTCCTTCAGTCTCCCCACCATCAATCTCCCCACCATCAGTCTCTTCCTCCATCAGTCTCTCTCACCATCAGTCTCCCTCACCAACAGTCTCTCTTACCATCAGTCTCCCCCACCATAACTCTAACCCACAACGAGTCTCCCCACCATCAATCTGGCTCACGATCAGTCGCAACCACCATCACATTCCAACCATCAGTTTTCAAGCCATCAGACTCTTCGACCATCAGTCTCCCCCACAATTAGTCTCTCTCCCCGTCAGTCTATCCTACCATCAGTCTCTCTCACCATAATTATATCCTACCATTAGTCTCCGCCACCATCAGTCTCCCCCACCATCAGTATCCCCACCATCAGTCTCCCTCACCACCAGGCTCTCCCTCCATCAGTCGGCCAACCATCAGTCTCACCCACCAGCAGTCTCCCTCACCATCAGACTCCCCAGCATCAGTCTCCCTCATGATCAGTCTCCCAAACAATCAGTCTCCCCACCATCATTCACCCCACCATCAGTCTCCCCAGCATCAGTCTCCCTCATGATCAGTCTCCCAAACAATCAGTCTCCCCACCATCATTCACCCCACCATCAGTCTCCCCAGCATCAGTCTCACCCACAATCACTCTCTCTCACCATCAGTCTATCCGACCATCAGTCTCCCTCCCCATTATTCTCTCCTTGCATCAGTCTCCCCACCATCATTCACCCCACCATCAGTCTCCCCAGCATCAGTCTCCCTCACCATCAGTCTCCTCACCATCAGTCTCTCTCACCATCGGTCTCCCAACCATCATTTTCCCTCACCATCCATCTCCCTCCCCATCACTCTCACCCTGCATCAGTCTCCCCACCATCAGTCTCCCCACCACCAGTCTCCCCACCATCAGTCTCACCCACCATCAGTCTCTTCCTCCATCAGTCTCTCCTTGCATCAGTCTCCCCACCGTCATTCACCCCACCATTAGTCTCCCCAGCATCAGTCTCCCTCACCATCAGTCTCCCAAACAAACAGTTTCCCCACCATCAGTCTCCCCCATCATCATGTACCCCACCATCAGTCTCTCCCTCCATCAGTCTCCCCACCATCAGTCTCCCCCACCATCAGTCTCTCTCACCATCTGTCTTCTTCGCCATCAGTCTCCCCACCATCAGTCTCTTCCTCCATCTGTCTCTCTTCCCATCAGTCTCTCTCAGCATCAGTCTCCCCCACCATAACTCTCACCTATAACGAGTCTCCCCACCATCAGTCTGGCTCACGATCAGTCACATCCACCAACAGTGACTACGACCATGAACCTCACCCACCATCACTTTCAAAACCATCAGTTTCCAAGCCATCAGTCTCACCCACCATCAGTCTCCTCCACAATCAGTATTTCTCCCCATCAGTCTCCCCATCATCAGTCTCCCAACCATCAGTCTCCCTCACCACCAGGCTCTCCCTCCATCAGTCGGCCAACCAACAGTCTCACCCACCAGCAGTCTCCCCACCAACAGTCTCACCCACCAGCAGTCTCTTCTTCCATCAGTCTCTCCTTGCATCAGTCTCCCCACCGTCATTCACCCCACCATTAGTCTCCCCAGCATCAGTCTCCCTCACCATCAGTCTCCCAAACAAACAGTTTCCCCACCATCAGTCTCCCCCATCATCATGTACCCCACCATCAGTCTCTCCCTCCATCAGTCTCCCCACCATCAGTCTCCCCCACCATCAGTCTCTCTCACCATCTGTCTTCTTCGCCATCAGTCTCCCCACCATCAGTCTCTTCCTCCATCAGTCTCTCTTCCCATCAGTCTCTCTCAGCATCAGTCTCCCCCACCATAACTCTCACCTATAACGAGTCTCCCCACCATCAGTCTGGCTCACGATCAGTCACATCCACCAACAGTGACTACGACCATGAACCTCACCCACCATCACTTTCAAAACCATCAGTTTCCAAGCCATCAGTCTCACCCACCATCAGTCTCCTCCACAATCAGTCTTTCTCCCCATCAGTCTCCCCATCATCAGTCTCCCAACCATCAGTCTCCCTCACCACCAGGCTCTCCCTCCATCAGTCGGCCAACCAACAGTCTCACCCACCAGCAGTCTCCCCACCAACAGTCTCACCCACCAGCAGTCTCCCTCACTATCAGACTCCCCAGCATCAGTCTCCCACACCATCAGTCTCCCCACCATCAGTCTGCCTCACCATCAGTCTCTCGCACCATCAGTTTCCCCAGTATCAGTCTCTCCCATCGTCTGTCTCTCCCAGCATCATTCTCCCCCAGCATCAGTCTCCCCTATCATCACTCTTCCTTACCATCAGTCTCCCTCACTATCATTCCAGTGAGGGTCCAGTGAGATGGAGGAACTGAGTGAAATACATGTTAGTAGGGAAGTGGTGTTAGGTAAATTGAAGGGATTGAAGGCAGATAAATCCCCAGGGCCAGATGGTCTGCATCCCAGGGTGCTTAAGGAAGTAGCCCAAGACATAGTGGATGCATTAGTGATAATTTTTCAAAACTCGTTAGATTCTGGACTAGTTCCTGAGGATTGGAGGGTGGCTAATGTAACTCCACTTTTTAAAAAAGGAGGGAGAGAGAAAACGGGGAATTATAGACCGGTTAGCCTAACGTCGGTGGTGGGGAAACTGCTGGAGTCAGTTATCAAGGATGTGATAACAGCACATTTGGAAAGCGGTGAAATGATCGGACAAAGTCAGCATGGATTTGTGAAAGGAAAATCATGTCTGACGAATCTCATAGAATTTTTTGAGGATGTAACTAGTAGAGTGGATAGGGGAGAACCAGTGGATGTGGTATATTTGGATTTTCAAAAGGCTTTTGACAAGGTCCCACACAGGAGATTAGTGTGCAAACTTAAAGCACTCGGTATTGGGGGTAAGGTATTGGTGTGGGTGGAGAGTTGGTTAGCAGACAGGAAGCAAAGAGTGGGAATAAACGGGACCTTTTCAGAATGGCAGGCGGTGACTAGTAGGGTACCGCAAGGCTCAGTGCTGGGACCCCAGTTGTTTACAATATATATTAATGACTTGGATGAGGGAATTAAATGCAGCATCTCCAAGTTTGCGAATGACACGAAGCTGGGTGGCAGTGTTAGCTGTGAGGAGGATGCTAAGAGGATGCAGGGTGACTTGGATAGGTTGGGTGAGTGGGCAAATTCATGGCAGATGCAATTTAATGTGGATAAATGTGAAGTTATCCACTTTGGTGGCAAAAATAGGAAAACAGATTATTATCTGAATGGTGGCCGATTAGGAAAAGGGGAGGTGCAACGAGACCTGGGTGTCATTATACACCAGTCATTGAAAGTGGGCATGCAGGTACAGCAGGCGGTGAAAAAGGCGAATGGTATGCTGGCATTTATAGCGAGAGGATTCGAGTACAGGAGCAGGGAGGTACTACTGCAGTTGTACAAGGCCTTGGTGAGACCACACCTGGAGTATTGTGTGCAGTTTTGGTCCCCTAATCTGAGGAAAGACATCCTTGCCATAGAGGGAGTACAAAGAAGGTTCACCAGATTGATTCCTGGGATGGCAGGACTTTCATATGAAGAAAGACTGGATGAACTGGGCTTGTACTCGTTGGAATTTAGAAGATTGAGGGGGGATCTGATTGAAACGTATAAGATCCTAAAGGGATTGGACAGGCTAGATGCAGGAAGATTGTTCCCGATGTTGGGGAAGTCCAGAACGAGGGGTCACAGTTTGAGGATAGAGGGGAAGCCTTTTAGGACCGAGATTAGGAAAAACTTCTTCACACAGAGAGTGGTGAATCTGTGGAATTCTCTGCCACAGGAAACAGTTGAGGCCAGTTCATTGGCTATATTTAAGAGGGAGTTAGATATGGCCCTTGTGGCTATGGGGGTCAGGGGGTATGGAAGGAAGGCTGGGGCGGAGTTCTGAGTTGGATGATCAGTCATGATCATAATAAATGGCGGTGCAGGCTCGAAGGGCCGAATGGCCTACTCCTGCACCTATTTTCTATGTTTCTATGTTTCTATTCTTCCCCACCTTCAGTCTCTCTCACCATCAGTCTCTCCTACCATCAGTCTCACTCACCATCAATCTCCCCACCATCAGTCTCTTCCTCCATCAGTGTCCCCGACCATCAGTCTCCCTCACCATCAGTCTCTCCTTCCATCAGTCTCTCTCACCATCAGTCTCTCCTACCATCAGTCTCACCCACCATCAGTCTCTCCCTCCATCAGTCTCCCCCACCATCAGTCTCCCCCACCATCAGTCTTCCCACCATCAATCTCCCTCACCATCAGCATCTCCCTCCATCAGTCTCACCCAGCATCAGTTTCTCCTACCATCAGTCTCACCCACCATCAGTCTCTCCCTCCATCAGTCTCCCCCACCATCAGTCTCCCCCACCATCAGTCTCTCCCTCCATCAGTCTCCCTCACCCTCAGTGAACTGGACTTGTCATATTTTATGTTCCCAGTGTCAAACAGGGCCTTGCTGTTGCAATGAAAACGTCTGACACAATCACTTACACTGCTCATCATCTCAGCACAACAGTACACAACACGTCCAGGTGACAACACCACAACACTATGCAACAAGTCCAGGTCATAACGCAACAATGGTAGTCACAAGTCCAGGTGACAACACAACACGTCCAGGTGACAACACAACAATGGTACCCAACATGTCTAGGTGGAAACACAACATATCCAACTCCATTATTATCGAGCAACTCACTGATGGGATAATTAGATTAGAGTAGATTAGATTATGAGGACACACAGTCCTTTTCTATTGTCAGTTAGTACAATGCATTAAGAAATGATACAATGTTCCTCCAGTATGATATCACAGAAACACAAGACAAACCAAGATTGAAAAACTGACGAAAACCACATAATTATAACATATAGTTACAACAGTGCAAAGCAATGCCGTAATTTGTTAAAGAGCAGACCATGGGCGCGGTAAAAAAATTCGCAAAGTCTCTCGAAAGTCCCATCATCTCACGCAGACGGTAGAAGGAAAAAAAACTCTCTTCCTGCCATGAACCTCCAGCGCCGCAAACTTGTCGATGCAGCAGCCTGGAAGCACCCGACCACAGCCGACTCTTGAGTCCGTCCGAAAACTTCGAACCTCCGACCAGCCCTCCGACACTGAGCACCAAGCACCATCTCTGCCGAGCGCTTCTACCCCAGCCCCAGCAACAGGCAATAGGGAGAGCCGAGGATTTGGGGCCTTCCCCTCCGGAAATTCTCGATTGCACAGTAACAGCAGCAGCAGCGAAGCAGGCATTTCAGAAGTTTCTCCAGATGTTCCTCCGTGCTTCTCATGTTTGTCTCCATCAAATCAGGATCGTGCATGGTACCTACTTCACAAATACTGATATCATTTCAGAGCGGCTGCACGCGCTGCGTCGAGCCGCCATCTTCTCCTCCCCTTCTGTAGCAATTGAAGTTCTTCGTATCCAGCAGTGTCTTGCAATTATAAGCAAATCATACAGGATGAACAAATACACCTTTGATTCGACCCTGACTGGCCTCAGCTCCCAAGTGTACGTCATCTGTTTTCATTGAAATTTCTTTTGTGGTTTTGCTTACAGGCAGGAGGGCATCCAAACATTCAGAGATAGTGGTATCAGATGGAGAGACAGCAATAATATTTAACCCTTTTGTCATTACTAGATTAAATATATTTCCAAGTCAATGGATGGGCTCAGTCACATGTTGGATAAGATGTAGGTTGTCTATCAAGTTCATGAATTCAGCTTCCAAAGGGTTCACATCTGAGAGATCATTAAATGAATATTCCAATCACCAGCGATGGCAGTCCTGTCATAGTTTAAGAGAATGCAGGATAATAATTGTGAGGGAAAGCAAGCATTTGATTTAAGAGGGTGATACTGTAAACGACAATGCCAAGGACAGGATCGGTACCACACATTTTAAACTTAGGTACCTCAAAACTTGAAAAATTTTAAGGAGGGAGGAGAAGATGGCGGCGCAAAGCAGCATGTGCAGCCGTTCCGAATGAATATTGATTATGTATAACGAGGGGGCCATGCACAATCTGGATTTGATGGGGACAGCCGTGAGAAACGCAAAGGAACACCTGGAGAAACTTCTGAAATGCCTGCTTCACTGCCGCTGCTACTGTGCAATCGAGAATCTCCAGAGACGAAAGCCCCCCACCTCGGCTTTGCGTATCGCCTGTTGCCGGGGCCAGGGTCGAAAAGCTCGGCAGAGATGGTGCTCAGTGCTCGGTGTCGAAGAGGTGGGTTGGAGGCTCGAAGTTTTTGGATGGACTCTGAGTCAGACTGTGATCAGATGCTTCCAGGACGCTGCATCAGCAAGTTGGCGGCACTGGAGGTTTACCGTCTGTGTGAGATGATGAGACTTTCAAGAGACTTTGAGATTTTTATTGTACCATGGTCTGTTCTTATCAATTTACAGTATTGCTTTGCACTGTTGTAACTATATGGTATAATTATGTGGTTTTTGTTAGTTTTTAAGTCGTTTGTCATGTGTTTTCATGATATCATTCTGGTAAAACATTTTATCATTTCTTAATGCATGCATTACTAAATGACAATAGAAGGGGACTGCGTGTCCTCATAATCATAATTGTAGACCAAAAGTAGATCACACCTAAAATGCTTTTTGAGGATGGTGACAAGCCTGCCACCTGGACCACTGGGCGTTGGTACACTGAAACTGTCACAGTCAGCGGGACACAGTTCAGATAACTGGCTGTATTCATTTGGTTTTAGCCAGGGCTCAGTTAAGAACCTAAAATTAATTGGGCCAGCTGGTGGCGCAATGACATCGGTGCCGGACTCTGGAGTGGAGGTTTCCGGGTTCGAACCCAGTCGGGGCTGTTCCCAAGTACGCTTTCCATCCGTGCCGGGTTGAGTGTCGAGGTCACAACTCGACCTCGTAAAATAAAGGGAAAAATACTGCGAAATGTCTGTGTGAGGAGTGGTGCGCCACACAGTCTATCTCTTGCTCCACGCCTTGTAAAGGCATGAAAAAGACATCGTCTCACCAACATCACACAGTTGCACACGCACATGCAAAAAAAAACCTGTAATCAAGGTCTGCAGAGGTAAGAAAATCATGGAAGATAAAAGTCTCATTTGAAAAGGATCTCACGTTTAGAAGAGCTAGCTTAAACAGAGTAGCCTGGAGTTGTGCAGCAGGGAAGGTGGGTTTTAAGAGAGGAGGGTTATTTCTGTTAACACGTTTAAGAGGATAGTTCAGTCTAGTGACAAAGACTTGAATAGGATGGGTAGCATTTACAGAACCAGTGGACGGCGAGAAGGAATTAGTCAGGGAAGGATCACATGTGCTATTGAGAACAGTCGACGTTTCCAGCCAAGACCCTTCATCAGACTCTGAGAAGCAGAGGGTGACTGTATTCTGGAACATGCTGCATGAGGAGAGGATAGAAGCAGGTATTTTCACACCATTCAACAAGCATCTGGATGAGTGCTTAAAGTGCCACAGTTCTGTGGTCTGTGCCCAAAGTGCTGGTAAATGACATCAAAATGGATCAGAACTGCCAGTTGGCATGGGCAATGTGGGCAGAAGGGCCTGTTTCTGTGCTGTAGGACTCTAAGGCTCAAACAAACAAAAACCCGTTCTTCCTCCACCAATCATATGGAGACAGTTCTTTCAAAATTCCTCCTTCTGGGTAGACTTGATGGAAAGTCATACTATTGTGAGGATTACCATTCCCTTCCTAGAATTTGCTGACCCCATGCATTATGAGTCACACTTACCACTCATGCCACAGAGAAGCTTAACAATGTAAGTTTGAGTTCTGCCACAGAAAATGATTTGTTGCTGAACAAAAAACTCTAAATGGGTTACTGATAATGATAGTAATTTAATGTATCAGCCGATTGTTTTAAAAATCAACTACTAAATCACAAAATGAATTTTTTTCTATCTTTACAAAGTATCTGTCACTGGTACATCACATAAGTAGCTATTAAGTGACTTAAAATTAAAATCCTCTGCATGCCAGCTCACCTAGACCCAGCAAAGGATGGCAATCACCTCTGTCACCTTGCCCTTGACTGTTCCATCGCCACAAGGATGACTGTCTGCACATTATTTATTTATTTTATGCATTTTTATTTACAGTGTGGAAAAGGCCCTTCCAGCCTAATGAGCCACACCAACCAGCAGGTCACCTGTTTAGCACTTGCCAAATCATAGCGCAATTTACAATGACCAATTAACCTACTAACCTTGGATTGTGGCAGGAAACTGAAGCATATGGAGGAAACCCATGCACTCAGTGGGCGAATATACAAACTCCTTACAGATTGCGCCAGACTCTGAAACACCTCGAGTTGTAATGGCATCATGCTAAACACTACATTACCCTAGCTCCCATAACCTCAAAAGTTAAGGCCACAGAGGCACTCACTGTATATCAGGGACTACTCCAAAGAACTGCTACCCATTATGAAGCGGGTGTACTACTGACAGATATAAGTTTTGGTTGTAGGAAATAACAAACTTCAGAATATAATTTTTAAAATGACAAAACTCTAGAGCTAGCCTAATTCTGCTCCTATGTCTTATGGTCTTATGCTCTAACTATTGACTGATAACTTACCCATGTGCATTGATTTGTTGCTGTCTCTACAAGTTATTTTATGCTCTAACTATTGACTGATAACTTACCCATGTGCATTGATTTGTTGCTCTCTCTACAAGTTAACTTCACCTCCGAGTGTGTGCCTTCATTTATTTGATATGTAGTTGTACAGACACAACTAATTGACAATGAGTATGAACATAGAACATAGAATAGTACAGCATAGTACAGGCCCTTCGGCCCACAATGTTGTGCCGTCCTCAAAACCCTGCCTCCCATATAAGCCCCCACCTTAAGTTCCTCCATATACCTGTCTAGTAGTCTCTTAAATTTCACTAGTGTATCTGCCTCCACCACTGACTCAGGCAGTGCATTCCATGCACCAACCACACTCTGAGTGAAAAACCTTCCTCTAATATCCCCCTTGAACTTCCCACCCCTACCTTAAAGCCATGTCCTCTTGTATTGAGCAGTGGTGCCCTGGGGAAGAGGCGCTTGCTATCCACTCCTTCTATTCCTCTTATTATCTTGTACACCTCTATCATGTCTCCTCTCATCCTCCTTCTGTCCAAAGAGTAAAGCCCTAGCTCCCTTAATCTCTGATCATAATGCATACTCTCTAAACCAGGCAGCATTCTGGTAAATCTCCTCTGTACCCTTCCCAATGCTTCCACATCCTTCCTATAGTGAGGCTGGACACAGTACTCCAAGTGTGGCCTAACCAGAGTTTTATAGAGCTGCATCATTACATCGTAACTCTTAAACTCTATCCCTTGACTTATGAAGGCTAACACCCCATAAGCTTTCTTAACTACCCTATCCACCTGTGAGGCAACTTTCAGGGATCTGTGGACATGTACCTCCAGATCCCTCTGCTCCTCTACACTACCAAGTATCCTGCCATTTACTTTGCACTCTGCCTTGGAGTTTGTCCTTCCAAAGTGTACCACCTCACACTTCTCCGGATTGAACTCCATCTGCCACTTCTCAGCCCACTTCTGCATCCTATCAATGTCTCTCTGCAATCTTTGACAATCCTTTACACTATCTACAACACCATCAACCTTTGTGTCATCTGCAAACTTGCCAACCCACCCTCCTACCCCCACAACCAGGTCGTTAATAGAAATCACGAAAAGTAGAGGTCCCAGAACAGATCCTTGTGGGACACCACTAGTCACAATCCTCCAATCTGAATGTACTCCCTCCACCATGACCCTCTGCCTTCTGCAGGCAAGCCAATTCTGAATCCACCTGGCCAAACTTCCCTGGATCCCATGCCTTCTGACTTTCTGAATAAGCCTACCATGTGGAACTTTGTCAAATGCCTTACTAAAATCCATATAGATCACATCCACTGCACTACCCTCTTCTATATGCCTGGTTACCTCCTCAAAGAACTCTATCAGGCTTGTTAGACATGATCTGCCCTTCACAAAGTCATGCTGACTGTCCCTGATCAGACCATGATTCTCTAAATGCCTATAGATCCTATCTCTAAGAATTTTTTCCAACAGCTATCCCACCACAGATGTAAGGCTCACTGGTCTATCCCCGGTCTATCCCTACTAGCTTTTTTGAATAAGGGGACAACATTCGCCTCCCTCCAATCCTCCGGTACCATTTCCGTGGACAACGAGGACATAAAGATCCTAGCCAGAGGCTCAGCAATCTCTTCCCTCATCTCGTGGAGCAGCCTGGGGAATATTCCATCAGGCCTCGGGGACTTATCCGTCCCAATGTATTTTAACAACTCCAACACCTCCTCTCCCTTAATATCAACATGCTCCAGAACACCAACCTCACTCATATTGTCCTCACCATCATCAAGTTCCCTCTCATTGGTGAATACCGAACAGAAGTATTCATTGAGGACCTCGCTCACTTCCACAGCCTCCAGGCACATCTTCCCATCTTTATCTCTAATTGGTCCTACCTTCACTCCTGTCATCCTCTTCTTCTTCTTCAAATAATTGAAGAATGCCTTGGGGTTTTCCTTTACCCTACTCACCAAGGCCTTCTCATGCCCCCTTCTTGCTCTTCTCAGCCCATTCTTAAGCTCCTTTCTTGCTTCCCTATATCCCTCAATAGACCCATCTGATCCTTGCTTCCTAAACCTCATGTATGCTGCCTTCTTCCACCTGACTAGATTTTCTACCTCACTAGTCACCCATGGTTCCTTCACCCTACCATTCCTTATCTTCCTCACCAGGACAAATTTATCCCTAACATCCTGCAAGAAATCTCTAAACATCGACCACATGTCCATAGTACATTTCCCTGCAAAAACATCATCCCAATTCACACCCGCAAGTTCTAGCCTCATAATTTGCCTTTCCCCAATTAAAAGTTTTCCTGTCCTCTCTGATTCTATCCTTTTCCATGATAATGCTAAAGACCAGGGAGCGGTGGTCACTGTCCCCCAGATGCTCACCCACTGAGAGATCTGTGACCTGACCCGGTTCATTACCTAGTACTAGATCTAGTATGGCATTCCCCCTAGTCGGCCTGTCCACAAACTGTGACAGGAATCCATCCTGGACACAATTAACAAACTCTGCCCCATCTAAACCCTTGGAACTAATCAGGTGCCAATCAAAATTAGGGAAGTTAAAGTCACCCATGATAACAACCCTATTATTTTTGCACCTTTCCAAAGTCTGCCTCCCAATCTGCTCCTCTGTATCTCTGCTGCTACCAGGGGGCCTATAGAATACTTGCAATAGAGTAACCGCTTCCCTCCTGTTCCTGACTTCCACCCATATTGACTCAAAAGAGGATCCTGCTACATTACCCACCCTTTCTGTAGCTGTAATAGTATCCCTGACCAGTAATACCACCCCTCCTCCCCTTTTTCCACCCTCTCTATCCCTCTTAAAGCACTGAAATCCAGGAACCCAAATGTCAGCGAATATCACCAACTGCTCCAACAGTTATGAGACAACAGAATTTGGAAGAAGGGAGAGAGAGAGCAAGAGGAAGGGTGAACTGAATGGTGAAGGCTGTCACGGATGCTAGAAAAGGGTAAGTAAGTAACAATGGACGGTACTCAGTGAAAGCCGCACAACTTGCAAAGCTAAAGTAAAAATAACGTGACGATGGCCTTACTTGGGAAAGCTGATGAACTTGATAGTGCTAATGAGGACTGGGAATTGTATATTGAGAGGGTTGAACTATATTGTAATGGTCACGATGTGGCTGAGGTAAAGAGAGTCTCCACACTTCTTAGCTTAATGAGTGCTAGAATGTACAGTCTCTTACACAAATTAGTAACTCCTGAAAAGCCAGCAAGCAAGACGTTTGAAGAAATTCTTACAATTTTGCAATGTCACTTGAGCGCAAAACTGCTAGTAATATCTAAGGGATTTAGAATTCACAAAAGGAGCAAGTTAAAACATGAAAGCATTTCTGAACGCATTGCAGAGCTGTGCAAAGTTCCCCCACACTGTGACTTTAGAGATGGACCTTCTGATGCATTAGGGGACAGGCTTGTATGCGCCATGCATGGTCAAAGCACTCAAAAGAGGCTACTGTCAGAAAGAGACCTAACCTTAGAATAGGCATTGACCATAGCAATATCATTGGAGACTATAGCAAAGAATGTGACTGGACTACAGAAAAAGAATTTAGGATGTGAAATGCACAAAATGTCCCTGAATGGTGCATAAAGCCAAAACTGTTATCGATGTAGCAAATCTTTCCACGATGCAAATAACTGTTGGTTTAAAGAAAAAGTTTGCAGAAAGTATCACAAAGCCACATTGAGAGAGTGTAAAAGTCAGATTAAAAAAAAAACTACCAAAGGGAAAAACTACGCAGAGTGAAAAGCTTCAAATGCATAACTAAGCAAATGCATAAAGTGACTGAATGTGAAACTGCATCAGACAACGCAGACTCCGACAAAGGTGAGCTGTCTAGCATTACTGAAGCAAATCACAAAATTATCTGGATCACAACAGATGTGTTCGCTGTAAAACTGATAATGGAGCTGGATACAGGACCAGCTTTGTCTGTAATTTCAAAGGTTGACTACAACAGATGGTTTTCTAAGCTGCCTGCAGGGATGCTGCCCGACCTGCTGAGTTCCCCCTGCATGTTGTGAGGTTTTCTAAACTAATTTTAGAAAAGACTTCGGTGATGCTAAAGACCTACACATGCAAAAAAGTATCTCCCAAAAGCAAACTGAAAGTAAATGTGATGTATGGAAGCTAAACACAGCAGTTAGAGCTTTATGTATTGAAAAATGGAGGGCCAGCACTTTTCACACATGAATGGTTGAGAAAAACCCTACTAGACTGGCACACAATCAAAGCTGTCACTCACAACACACTGGAGGAACTCAGCAGGTCAGGCAGCATCCGTGGAAAAGATCGGTCGACGTTTCAGGCCGGAACCCTTCGCCTTACGCAGCATGTCCTAAAGTTGATGCTGTACTTCAGAGCTTGGAGGCATATGGCATTCTCTCCAAGAATGAGAGGAGCGATTGGGTAATGCCCATTATCATGGTGATTTAGAAAGTGAAGGTCGAAGCTATTCACATAAGTGGAGACTTCAAAGTCAGCATCCACCTAGTGCTGTGTACTGTGCAGTATCTCCTGCCATGAATAGAAGACATTTTTGCATCTTTGGCAGGTGAGGAGAGCTTTTCAAAGATTGACTTGTCATAATCCTATCTGCAAATGAAGATGGAGGAGTCAAGCTCACAATCAACACTCACAAGGGACTGTTCCAGTATAATCAACCCGTCTTTGGCATCGCATCAGCTCCAGCATTTTGGCAAAGAGCAATGGACCAAGTGCTCCAAGATATCCCAGGAACACAATGTTACCTTGATTACATCATTGTGACGGGCAAGAATGATGAAGAGCACCTCCAGACCCTTGGTAAAGTGATTACCAGGCTGAGTGAGTATGGTCTGTGTGCAAAGAGAGAGAAATGTGAGTTTTTCAAGAATGAAATCTCATGTTGTGGACATGTCACTAACAAGCAGGGCTTACAAAAGTCATAAGAGAAGACTGAAGTAGTGCAAAGTGGAAAATGTGTCTCAGCTCAGGTCATACTTGGGCCTGTAAACTACTACCACCGGTTTCTCCCAAACATTGCGGCAGTGCTGCATTCATTGAACGCACTGTTACAGATAGGAGCAAAGTGTGAATGGTCAGAAAGATTTCAAAAAGCATTCAAGGGAGCAAAGAGACTAATAACATCTGTTGAACTGCTCACCCATTATGACCCATCTCTACCCATCAGAGTGGCATGCAATGGCATTGATGCCATCTTGTCACACACTGTGAAAGATGGATCTGAACGCCCAATTGAATTTGGTTCAAGATCACTGATGAGCACGGAACGCAACCACACACAGATTGACCGAGAGGTCTTTTGTCTAGCATGGGAGTAATGAAGTTCCACCACTACATCTACGGACAAAAGTTTACTCTAAACATCATTGGGAATGATCCTGCCTCTTATGTCCATTTTCAATCCCAGGAAGGGATTCCCAGTGATGTTTGCTATCCAACGTTGGAACATTGGGCAATTTTCTCAAGAGCCCACTCTTATGACATAGAGTTCAAGGGTACCAAACAACACAACAACACTGATGGCTTGTCTCATCTTCCACTGCTGGCAACTGAAGAAGAAAGGTCTTCATAGTATGACCCAGCAGAATTGTTCCACACAGCATTGCTGGACCAGCTGCCAATAACAAATTCTGAAATACAAAGAGAAACAAGGGATGACCCCACATTGTCAGAAGCCTGTGACATCACCATACAAGGATGGCCAGCTCATAGTAACCCATTGTCTCTAAAGTTCTCAGTGAGATGAGACCAACTGTTGGTACATCAAAGAATGGTGATGTGTGGATCTCGTGTTGTGGTTCCCTGTAAACTGCACACCAGAGTGTTAGAGAATCTGCATGAAAGACACCTGGGTAGTCAAATGAAGAGCTACATGTGGTGACCAGGAATAGATAGACAGATTGAAGACCTGACCAAAAGCTGTTTGGGATGCCACAAAGTTTAAAATGCACCCCCACAGGCAATGTTACACCCATGGGAGTGGCTGTCTTCACCATGGCAAAGAGTACATATTGACTTTACTGGGCCATTCATGGACTCCATGTTTCTGATTGCTGTGGATGTTCATTCGAAGTGGCTGGGGGTTATACCAGTGCAGTCAACCAAATCAGAAAAGACTGTCTCTGCTCTTAGGATATCTTCTCCAGAAATAGCTTACCCAGACAAATTGTGAGTGACAATGGACCACAATACCCATCAAAAGAGTTTAGACTATTCATGAAGAAAAATGGCATCAGGCATTTCAAGTCAGCTCCTCATCACGTAGCAATGAATGAATGAGCTGAAAGGTTTGTTCAAACATTCAAGAAGTCCACTAAACCGATAGTCAGGGAGAACATTGCTATACGGCACAAGGTGGACACATTCCTTTTTGTGTATTGGAACTCTGTTCATGCGATGACAAATCAAACACTTGCAATGCTGTTCATGAACAGGAATCTGAGATCTCGTATAGACCTCCTGAAACCAGATCTATGGAGGGAAGTGCAGAATAAACAGTTCAGCCAGTTGCCAAGTGAATCAGCAAGGAGCTTCGAGATCAGACAGGAAGCACATGATTACCAAGAAGACTATTGGGCACCCAGTAGGATAGCTACAAGAACCGGGCCACTAATATACACAGTGGATGTTGGAGATCATGTGGACCAGATACTGGATGCTCAGCCAAAAACAACACCTGAGTCAACTGCTTCCAAAAAGACGGACATATTACAGCCACTGGACTTACCTCTCAGTCACCATCCTGCAGCAGAAAAAGTTGTCTTTGACAAGACACCTGCCAAAGCTGATGTCACTCCACAGGTCCGAAGGCACTATCCTGAAAGAAACAGAACACAACCCAAAAGACTGAACCTTCAGTATAGATAGTTAGTTATGGATTGTTATTGTGAAAGCATGTTTATTTGAATATGCTCTTTTAAAGGGAAATTTAATGATTGTTCCATATAGAGTTTTATGTTATATTAATCTAAAGGGGAGGAAGTGTAGTGTACAGATCTATTCTTTCAGCGTAAGTCCTCCCCTTTGCACTAATTATTGACTGATAACTTACCCATGCGTATTGATTTGTTGCTCTCCCTGCAAAGTGAATATATTACTTGGAGTACTGTGTTCAGTTCAGGTCACCTCACGACAGGAAGGATGTGGATACTATAGAGAGAGTGCAGAGGAGATTTGCAAGGATGTTGCCTGGATTGGGGAGCGTGCCTTATGAACATAGGTTGAATTAACTTGGCCTTTTCTCCTTGGAGCAACAGAGGATGAGAGATAATAGAAAATAGACAATAGTGTAGGAGTAGGCCATTTGGCCCTTCGAGCCAGCACCACCATTCACTGTGATCATGGCTGATTATCCACAATCAGTACCCCATTCCTGCCTTCTCCCCATATCCCTTGACTCCAATATCTTTAATAGCTCTTTCTAACTCTTAAAGGAGAAGGAGAAGATGGTGGCACGATGGCAGCACGCGTGGCCTCTCCGGTGAATAGTATCTGTAATCTGTCAAGTAGGGGAACATGCACAATTCAGATTTGATAGAGACGGACGTGAGAGTACGGAGGAACATCTGGAAAATTTCTGAAATGCCCGCATTGCTGCCGCTGCTATTGTGTGATAACCGGAATCTCCGGAGCAGAAGGCCCCAAATCCTCGGCTTTGCTTGTTTCAGCGGCCGGGGCTAGGTCGAAGGCACTCGGCAGAGGATGGCACTCTGGAGGCTGTATCGGAGGAGCTAGTCGGAGGCTCAAAGCTTTCGGACAGACGGACTCAGTGTCGGCTGTGGTTGGGTGCTTCCAATGCATTGGCAAGTTGACAGTGCCTGGAGGTTTATGGCAGGGAGTTTCTCCCTTTTGCCGCCTGCTATCGGGGACTCGGGAGTCGATCAACTCGTGGACTTTGAGACTTTTTTTTACAGTGCCCATGGTTTGTTCTTCATCAAATTATGGTATTGTTTTGCATTGCTGTAACTATATTTTATAATTATGTGGTTCTGTCAGTGTTAGTCT
Source organism: Mobula birostris (assembly GCF_030028105.1). Taxonomy (NCBI): domain Eukaryota; kingdom Metazoa; phylum Chordata; class Chondrichthyes; order Myliobatiformes; family Myliobatidae; genus Mobula; species Mobula birostris. The sequence continues at coordinate 58,212,839 of NC_092379.1, forward strand.
TTGGTTTGTCCTGTTTTCTGTGATATCACTCCGGAGAAATATTGTATCATTTCTTAATGCATGTATGCATTTCAAAATGACAATAAAAGAGGACTGAGTATTCTTATAATCTGAATCTAAATCTAATATAAATCTAACTCTTTCTTGAAGGCATCCGGAAAATTGGCCTCCACCGCCTTCTAAGACAGAGCATTCCACAGATCCACAACTCCCTGGGTGGAAAAGTTTTTCCTCAACTCCATTCTAAATGGCCTATCCCTTATTCTTAAACTGTGGCCTCTGGTTCTGGACTCCCCCAACATCAGGAACATGTTTCCTGCCTCTAGCGTGTCCAATCCCTTAATAATCCTATATGTTTTAATCAGATCCCCTCTCATCCTTCTAAATTCCAGTGTATGCAAGCCCAGTCGCTCCAATCTTTCAACATATGACAGTCCCGCCATCCCAGGAATTAACTTTGGGAACCTACGCTGCACTCCCTCAATAGCAAGAATGTCCTTCCTCAAATTTGGAGACCAAAACTGTACACAATACTCCAAGTGTAGTCTCACCAGGGCCCTGCACAACTGCAGAAGGACTTCTTTGCTCCTATACTCAACTCCCCTTGTTATGAAGGCCAACAAGCCATTAGCTTTCTTCACTGTCTGCTGTACCTGCATGCTTACTTTCAGTGACTGATGAACAAGGACAACTAGATCCTGTTGTACTTCCCCTTTTCCTAATTTGACACCATTCAGATAGTAATCTGCCTTCCTGGTCTTGCCACCAAAGTGGATAACCTCACATTTATCCTCATTAAACTGCATCTGCCATGCATCTGTCCACTCACCCAACCTATCCAAGTCACCCTGCATTCTCATAACATCCTCCACACATTTCACACTGCCACCTAGCTTTGTGCCATCTGCAAATTTGCTAATGTTACTTTTAATCCCTTTATCTAAATCATTAACATATATTGTAAATAGCTGCGGTCCCAGCACCGAGCCTTGCGGTACCCAACTAGTCACTGCCTGCCATTCTGGAAGGGACTCGTTAATCCCTACTCTTTGTTTTCTGTCAGCTGGCCAATTTTCTGTCCATGTCAGTACCCTACCCACAATGCCATGTGCTCCAATTTTGCCCACTAATCTCCTATGTGGGCCCTTATCAAAGGCTTTCTGAAAGCCCAGGTACACTACATCTGCTGGCTCTCCCTTGTCCATTTTCATAGTTACATCCTCAAAAAATTCCAGAAGATTCGCCAAGCATGATTTCCCCTTCATAAATCCATGCTGACTCGGACCGATCCTGTGGTGACCTGATAGAGGTGTATAAGGTGATGAGAGGCATTGATCGTGTGGACAGCCAGAGGCTTTTTTCTGAGACTGAAATGGCTAACACAAGGGGGTATAGTTTTAAGGTGCTTGGAAGTAGGTATAGGGGGGATGTCAGAGTTAAGTTTTTCACACAGAGAGTGCTGGGTGCATGGAATGCACTGCCAGCAATAGTGGTGAGGCGGATACAATAGGGTCTTTTTAAGAGACTCTTAGATAGGTACATGGAGCTTAGAAAAATTCTAGGGAAATTCTAGGCAGTTTCTAGAGTAGTTTACATGGTTGGCCCAACATTGTGGGTCAAGGGCCTGTAATGTGCTGTAGATTTCTATGTTCTATGTTCTATACACAGTAACTTCTTCTCCGAGCATGTGCCTTTTTTAATTTGATATGTAGTTTTATAAATACAACATATACGTTTAAAGTGAGAGGGGAGAGATTGAATAGGAACCTCAGGGACAATGTTTTATCCAGCTGGCCCCTATGTGGAATGAGATGTCAGAAGAAGTGGTTTAGGTAAGTTAAATTGTTATCTTTTAACAATATTTAAAAGGTACTTGGACACATGCATGGATTGGAAAGGCTTAGAGAAACTGTCAGTACCTCCAGCTGAACTCTGCTTTTTTGTGTCAGTCTGTGGTTTTGTATTGCCATGTGCTCCTGTCCCCGCTCCTGCTCTACTCTAGCCTCTGTATTACTGAGTACTCTGTCTCTCACCTGTTTCTCATTATTTACCTGTGTCTCCTTGTGCTCCACCTATCATCTGCCTCTCTGTTTATTGCTCAGTGCATTCCAGTCCTGCGTTTTCAGCTGTTTGTTGCCAGATTGTGCCAGTGAATTTTCTTGAGTCTTTCTTGAGTATCTGTACTTTGTTGTCTGAATATTGACTCTACCTCTTTCCTGATTCAGATTTTTGGATTTCTCGGGATGTTTTGATCTCTGCCTGAACTTTGATGCTGGCTTTGTTTGCCCCTTGGGATTTGTTACTCAATTAGTATCACTGTGTGCACAGTACTGGGTCTGTGATTGGATTCCTTGCTCTGGTGTCCTGACAGAAACACAAAGCCAAACACAGGCAAGTGGGACTGGTTTAGACATCTGTCTTGTTTGGCTGCACAGACTGATTTGTTTCCACGCTGAATAAATCTATAATTGTTCAAATGCCTCTTCAATATTGTAATTCAGGCTTGTACTTCTATCTTGAGATGCTGCTGCACTGTGACCTCCCTCAGTTTGTTTTATTCAGTGTTTTTTTTGGGGGGGGGTTCATGGGGATGGTTTTGGATATAGAAAAGGGAGTTAGGAGTCAGGAGAGTGGTTTAGGGACAGGGATATGGGGGAATTAGAGAGACTAAAGGACAAGCTCAAGTCTCAAGTTTCCACTCCGCATTTGAAACACAGCAACACAAGTGTGGTACATCCAAGGACTGAGCTGGCAAGGCCAGCCAGATGTCAGACAGGCAGAGCAGGGTAGACCAAAGTTGATGGCTCCCTCAAGGTCAGCAAGTTGTTGATGGATTCAGTGCTCGAGTTCTGTGTGGGTAGGAAAAATGAGTTCTGATGACCCCCTCGGTTTGCAAATTGCTGAGACCAGAATTTCAGGCCTGGTGTTCAGGGTTCTCGCCTTTTGGGATTCTGGATTTTGTGGCTTAGTGTTTGGTGCTCGGCCTGTTCTGGGATTGATTTCAAGATTCGAAGCTTGAGGATGAATCGTGAGTCTGGAAGTTGAGACTTGTTGGTTGGAGCCAATTCTGCAAATCACTTAGCCCAGTGAATGTAGGCCTGAATCAATGTCTGCTGGAGCTTGTCCTGTGCATGTGTGTGGGTGGTGGGAGGAATGGGGTTTGCTTTTGCTGTAGTTGTTTGTTATGTTGTGTTCTGTCTGGTTCTGCAGAGCATTGTGGTCATGTCATGTTGGCACCAGCATATGTACCAGCATTTGTGGGCTGTCCCTAGCACGCTATTGGGTGTGTTTGTTGTTAATGCTGCATCTTTCAATGTACACTTGACAAATAAGCAAATATGGTTAGTTTATATGCATGTAATTTACTTACATATTAGCAAACCAAGAGGTTCAGAGAACATCTTTGTGACAAGGAAAGTATTGTGAGCAATTATTACAGTCTGCAAAGAAATCATGGTGCACAAGTACCTTGGAGGGAGGATGTACCCCTATAGTTCTTAAAATGCCAAAGATCTCAACTGTATAATATATTCCATTAGTGCATGTTAAAAATACATCAGGTGTTAAGGATTTTATGAGTTAGTGATATGTTATTTCTTATTTTGATTAGATTATACTACTTCCAGCTCCTGCCAGTTAATGTCCCATTACAGAGGGCATGCATTGAAAGTGAGAGGGGCTAGGTTCAAGGGGAATTTACTCAGAGCGGTGGATGCATGGAATGCGCTGCCTGGTGTGCTGGTAGAGGCAAATGCATTAGAGGTTTTTAAGAGACGTGTGGATAGGCACATAGATGTGAGAAAGATGGAGGGATATGGACATTGTGTTGATTAGAGGGATTAGTGTTTGGGTGTTTTTGATTTGGTTTTTAGCTGGTTCAGCACAAAATTATGGGCCAAATGGTCTGTTCCTGTGCTGTACTCCATGAGGGTCAAGCTGTTCAATTAAGAGTCATAAATAGTCCAGCCATAGCCATATTCCAGTATTCACAATTAATCATATTTATTCATGAAACATTATAAAATAAAAGAACAATTTACTGCAACTGAGATTGAAGTATAAATATGCCCGGCAGGTTTACTCAATCTGACAGAATCAGTCAGGCCCTTTGAGCCAGCATGAACATCAGCCAGCCACTTACAACAATTCTACATTAATGCCATTATATTCTCCCCACACTTTCATCAACTCCCCCACATTCTGCCATTTACCATCAGTGTATACTGGGGACAATTTACTGAACAAGCTGCATGTCTTTGGGACGTGGCATAAAACTAGAGCACCCACAGTGACAGGAGTGCATGAAAATTCAACACATAGAGTACTGCTGGTCATGATTGATCGATTGTATTTGAGCCAATAATAACAGTTGAATCACCATTCAGCAACGATGCATATAAAGAACACTACAGATTCACTGTGCAGCCAGGACTCTTGTATGATAGCCATGTATAGGATCTTGAAAGATGTTTTTTCTCTCTTGTGTAACCTGCTACATCTGCAGTATCTTGTGTCTCCAACAGATACTGGAATTTAGAGCAACACGCAACCTGCTGAAAGAAATCAGTGTTTTGGGTCATTCTGTTGTTTGTCAGGATTGAGATCTGGCCAGCTTAGCATGGATTCATGATACAGTGTTCTACAGAGCACTGTATTCACTTTTCAGAGCATTGGTGAATGTCAGTGATGAACAGAATTCGTTACTCCTTTGTCTACTCATTGCAAAATGAGATCTCAGACTACACTGACACACATTGAATAAAGCTGCTACTTCACAGTTCCAGAGACCAATAGATTAGAGGAGCAAATGTGTAGATAGATGCAGGAATAAAAAGGTCGTGATAATAAGCGATTTTAGCTTCCCTCATTGACTGGGACTGCCATAAAAGAATGCAACCCAGTCCATCATAGGTAAAGCCATCTGCACCACTGAGCACATCTTCAAGGACAGCTGTCACTGGAAAGCAGCATCCATCATCAAGAACTCCTGCCATCCAGGCCATGCTCTCTTCTTACTGCTGCATAGGAGAGAGGTCCCACACCACAACGTTCAACAACAGTTATTACTGCATAACAATCAGGCTCCTGAGTGGACAGCTTCACTCACCCCTACTGTGAACTGATTCCACAACTTATGGATTCACTTTCAAAGACTGCCAACTCAATTTATTTAGACCATAAGATATAGGAGCAGAATTAGGCCTTTTGGCCCATTGAGTCCACTCCGCCATTTCATCATGTCTGATCTAAATTTCCTCTCAATCTCAATCTCCTGCCTCCTCCCCATATTCCTTCATACCCTGACCAGACAAGAATCTGTCAACCTCTGCCTTAAATATACATAAAGTAGTAGTAGTCATACTTTATTAATCCCGGGGGAAATTGGTTTTCATTACAGTTGCACCATAAATAATAAATAGTAATAGAACCATAAATAGTTAAATAGTAATATGTAAATTATGCCAGTAAATTATGAAATAAGTCCAGGACCAGCCTATTGGCTCAGGGTGTCTGACCCTCCAAGGGAGGAGTTGTAAAGTTTGATGGCCACAGGCAGGAATGACTTCCTATGACGCTCAGTGCTGCATCTCGGTGGAATGAGTCTCTGGCTGAATGTACTCCTGTGCCCACCCAGTACATTATGTAGCGGATGGGAGACATTGACCAAGATGGCATGCAACTTAGATAGCATTCTCTTTTCAGACACCACCGTGAGAGAGACCTGTTCCATCATCACAACATCACTGGCCTTACGAATGAGTTTGTTAATTCTGTTGATGTCTGCCACCCTCAGCCTGCTGCACACAACAGCAAACGTGATAGACTTGGCCACCACAGCTGCATGCGGCAAAGAATTCTACAGATTCACCTCCATCCGGCTAAAGAAGTTCCTCCTTATCTCCATTCTAAAAGGACATCCCTGAATTCTGAGTCTGTGTCCTCTGGTCTTAGACCCTCTACCATAGAAAATATTCTCTCCACATCCACTCTCTCAAGACCTTTCACCATTCGATAGGTTTCAATGAGGTCACCCCTCATTCTTCTGAATTGTAGTGAATACAAACGTTCATATGACAAGCTACCCAATCCTGGAATCATTTTTGTGAACCTCCTTTGAACCCTCTCCAGTTTCAGCGCATCCTTTCTAAGATGCCTTCTCACAATTCTCCAAGCGAGGCCTCACTAATGCTTTATAAAATTTCAACATTACATGCTTGCTTTTATAATCAAGTCCTCTTCAAATGAATACCAGCATTATATTTGCCTTCCTCACCATAGACTCAACATGCAAATTAACCATTAGGGAATCCTTTGCATCTCAGCTTTTTCTATTTTCTCTCCATTTAGAAATGACACTATATTCCATCAGCCATTTCTTTGCCCATTCTTCTAATCTAAGTCCTCCTGTAGCCTCTCTACTTCCTCACAACTACCTATCTTCATATTGTCTGCAAACTTTGCAACAAAGTCATCAATTTCATCATTCAAATCATTGACATATAATGTAAAAAGAATTGTTCCCAACACAGAACCCTGTGGGACACCACTAGTCACCGGCAGCCAGTCTGAAACACCTCCCTTTATTCCCACTTTTTGCCTCGTGCCACTGCTTAACTATGCTAGAATCTTTCCTGTAATACCATGGGCTCGTAGTTTGATAAGCAGCCTTGTGGCACCTTGTCAAAGGCTTTCCGAAAATCTAGGCCCGCAACATCAACCAATTCTCCTTGGTCTTTCCTCCTTGTTGTGTCTTCAAAGAATTCCAACAGATTTGTCAGGTGAGATTTTCCCTTGTTGAAACCACGCTGACTATGGCCTATTTTATCCCGTGTCTCCAAATATCCTGAGACCTCATCCTTAATAATCGACTCCAACATTTTCCCAACCACTGTGGTCAGTCTAACTGACCTATAATTTCCTTTCCTCTGCCTCTCTCCCTTCTTGAAGTATGGAATGACATTTGCAATTTTCCAATCTTTCAGAAGCATTCCAGAATCTAGTGATTCTCGAAAGGTCATTACTAATGCCTCTAGGTTCTCAACATCCACCTCTTTCAGAACCTGGGGTGTACACCATTTGGACCAGATGACCTTTCAATTTCTCATGAACCTTCTCACTGGTTATGGTAACTTCACAGACTTCATGACCCCTGACACCTGGAACTTCCACCATACTGCTAGTGTCTTCCACAGTGAAGACGGATGCAAAATACTTATTCAGTTCACCCGCCATTGCTATATCTCCAGCATCATTTTCCAGCGGTCTGATATCCACTCTCATCTCTCTTTTATACTTTATGTATCTGAAGAAGCTTTTCATATCCTCTTTAATATTATTGGTTAGCTTATATTTGTATTCCATCTTTACCTTCTTAATGACTTTTTTAGTTGCCTTCTGTTGGCGTTTGAAAGCTTCCCAATCCTCTAACTTCCCACTAATCTTTGCTCTATTATAGTCAGACTCAGAATCAGAATCAGGTTTATTATCACCGGCATGTGATGTGAAGTTTGCTAACTTATCAGCAGCAGTTCAATGTAATACATAATATAGAGGAGAAATAAAATAAAATAAAATAACAACAATAAATAAATAACAGTATGTATATTGAATAGATTAAAAAACATGCAAAAACAGAAATATTGTATATTAAAATAAGTGAGGGTCCAAGGGTTCAATGTCCTTTTAGGGATCAGTTGGCAAAGGGGAAGAAATTGTTCCTGAATTGCTGAGTGTGTGCCTTCAGGCTCTGTACCTCCTACCTAATGTTAACAGTGAGAAAAGAGCATACCCTGGGTGCTAGAGGTCCTAAATAATGGACGCTGCCTTTCTGAGGCACCTCTCCGCTGAAGATGCCCTCTCTTTGGCTTTTATGTTTGACTTACCTTGTTATCCATGGTTGTGTCATCTTTCCTTTAGAATGCTTCTTCCTCTTTGGGATGTATATATCCTGTGCCTTCTGAATTGCTGCTCTGCCATCATCCCTGCTGGTGTTCTTTTCCAATCAATTCTGGCCAGCTCCTCTCTCATGCCTCTATAAATTCCCATTACTCCACTGTAATACTGATACGTCTGACTTTAACTTCTTGTTCTCAAATTGCACAGTGAATTTGATCATATTGTGTTCACTTTGCCTTCAGGGTTGTTTTACCTTAAGCTCGCTAATAAATTCTGGTTTGTTGGACAACACTCAATCCATAATAGCTGATCCCCAAGTGAGCCAAACCACAAGCTGCTCTGAAAAGCCATCTCATAGGCACTCTAGAAATTCCTCATTTTGGAATCCAGCACCAGCCTGATTTTCCCCAATCTACCTGCATATTGAAATCCCCCATGACTATTGTAATATTGCCCTTTTGGCATGCATTTTCTATCTCCCATTGTAATTCGTAGGCAATATCCTTACTATTGTTTGAGGGTCTGTATGAAACTCTTTTTAACCTTGCAGTTTCCTAGCCCTGTTCACAATGATTCACCACCTTCCAACCGTAGGTCACCTCTTTCTAATGATTTGATTTCAATTTTTACCAACAGAGCAATGCTACTCCTCTGCTTTCCCACCTATCCTTGGACATTCAGCTCCCAGCTATAATCTTCTTTCAGCCATGATTCAGTGATGCCTACAACATCATACCTGCCAACCTGCAACTGTGCTGCAAGTACATTTACCTTATTCCATATTCTGCGCACATTCAAATATAAAACCTTCAGTCCTGTACAGCATTCACTATTTTAGATTTTTTTCGTACCATGCTCAAACTTTTGATTCCTGACCTCGTCTGAGCTCTTACCAATATCTGCCTCTTCAACCACTTCACAACCTCTTCTGACAGTCTGGTTCCCCTTCCCATTCCCCTGAAGCTCTAGTTTAAACCCCACCGTGCAGCATCAACAAACCTTCCCACTAGGATTTTAGGTCCCTTCCAGTACAGGTGCAAACTGTCCCTTCTGTACAGGATGCACCTTCCCTGGAAGGGAGCCCAATGATCCAAAATTCTTATGCCCTCTTTCCTCCACCAACTCCTTAGTCACGTATTAAACTGTATAATCTACCTAGTTCTGGCCTCACTAGCACGTGGCCCGGGTAGTAATCCTGCGATCACAACCCTGGAGGTCCTGCCCTTTAACTTAACACATAACTCCCTGAACTCCCAATACAGAACCTCATCACGCGACCTACCCATGTCATTGGTACCTACATGGACCACGTCTTCTGGCTATTCACCCTCCCACTTAAGAATGCTGAGGATTCATTCTGAGATATCCCAAACCCTGGCACCATGGAAGCAACATACCATCTGGGAATCTTGTTCTCATCCACAGACCTCCTTTCTGTTCCCCTAAAAATGAATCCCCTATCTCCACAGCATGCATCTTCTCCCCACTTACCTTCTGAGTCATAGCGCAGTCTCGGTGCCAGTGACCTGACCACTGTGACTTTCCTCTGTTAGGTCATTCCTCCCTCCCTACAGTATCCAAAGTGATATCCCTGTTGTTAAAGGAGATGGCCACAGGGGTACCCTGCACTGGCTCCTTAATTACTTTCATAAGAACATAAGAAATAGGAGCAGGAGTTGCCATCTGGCCCATCTAGCATGCTCCGCCATTCAATAAGACCCTGGTTGATCTGAACACACTCATCTCCACCTTCCTGCCTTTTCCCCATAGACCTAGTAATTCCCCTACTATGCAAAAACCTATCCAACCTTGTCATAAATATATTTACTGGGGTAGCCTCCACTGCTTCATTGGGCAAAGAATTCCACAGATTCACCACTCTCTGGGAAAAGCAATTCCTCCTCATCTCCATCCTAATTCTGCTCCTATGTCTTATGGTCTTTACCAACAACCCTGGTGTAGTCGTAGTCATACTTTATTGATCCTGGGGGAAATTGGTAGTCTGCAAATTTATAAATGGTAACATAAATAAATAAATTATAAATGATAAAAGGATGGCAATCTTCAAGGTCAGGGCCTGGAAATGCATTTTGAGTATCAGGTTCCATAACATCGTCACCTAACGGTGCTGCTTGTGCAGGAGATCTTGTCATGTGCAATGAGCAATTTCCTCAATCGAAACAAAATACACAGCACCACCTATAAATAATGTTTGAACCCTTGCAGAGCTAAAAGAGCAATAGTTTCCTCTTGCAGCTGCACAGGAAACATCGAAGAGTGGAGCTGGTGGTGGGTGAGGTTGTTTGTTTATCACATCCAGTGTTGAAATTCAGCCGTTAATTCAAGTTCTGCTCTGTTTCTTACTCCACTTTCAGCATGTCTATCCTCTATTGTCCTTGATGGGTGGTGTGATACAGATGGATGATTATTTCAGCATTGCTGGGTCACATCACTTGAAGGGAAACCGAACGTCGTCGGACTTAACAACAATCAACAATTTCTTGGTCAACAGAATTACTTCAGTCAATACTGTACTGTAAATGTAAGGATTCCTTTGTGAACTTAATGTACCTAATTGTAAAGTCACTGTAGTTTAGTTGAGTTTTACCGACTTCGAAAGAGGAAGCAAAAAAAATTGAAACAAAATTAAATTAGTTTTATTTGTCACATAACAACATATACAGCCTGAGGATTTTTTTGAGAGCAACCCACAAGTGTCACCAGACTTCTGGCATCAGTATTGTGTGCCCACAACTTACCAACCCTACCCACACATCTTTGAACCCAACGGAACCCCACAGTCAAGGGAAAATTATATGAGCTCCTTACAGGCAGTGGTGAGAATTAAACCCCGACTGAGATCGCACTGGCACCACACAGCCATGCCACACACAAAGGACATGTAGTTTCACTCGGGCTTGAACTCAGGACCTTCTGTATGGAAAGCAGAGGTGATAACCACTACTCTATGGATCCTACGTTCGCAATTAATGTGTCATAAAGTCATAACAGTTGTTCAGCACAAAAATGGGCCATTTCGTCCCAGGGCATCCATACTGACAGTGAGGCCATCATGTTTGATCACATTGAGCCATATCCGGCAACTCCCTTCTAATCTATATGAGTGCCCAAATGCTTTTAAAACGCTGTGATTGTGCCCATCTCAGTCACTTCCTTCAGTACTTTGTTCTGCCACCTAGTGAGTGAAACCCCTGTGCCTGAGACCTCCAATACAGCATTGAAATAGGCCTTTCGGACTATAGCACTTACAGCCACCCATTTACAGTCAATCTGCATATAAGAACATACAGGAACAAGCCCTTCTGCCAGAAATGTTGTGCAAAAATAATTACATCAGAATTCAACTGCACAACTAAACTAATCCCTTCTGCCGACACAATATTCAAATCCTTCCATGTACATTCACATGGCCGGCTAAAAGCCTCTTTAATGCCTCAATCATATCTGCCTCACCACCACAGCAGGAGGTGCACGCTTGGCACCACCAACCTCTGTGTAAAGTACTTGTCCTGCACATCTTCTTCAAACTCATTCCCTCTCACTTTAATCTGATGTTTTATTCTCTCCACATTCTCTTCAACTTTCTGCTAGCCAGTTACATTTAGGATATCAACCTGCACGTTTCTGGTACCCCAAAGGAAATGAAGAGGGAGCCCATAAAGTCACAGGAGAGCATGCAATGGGTGTATGCAAATAGGTAAGTGCATACAGAGGAAATGGTTGGTAAACGTGTGCTCAGAAGAGGAATGTTGATTAAATAGTGTGATTTCCGGCTCTTTTGAAACAGTATTATAAAATGTCACTTCATGTATGCACCGTTGGCTGGGGAAAGCCATGGGACCTGGATCTTATGCTGAACCATGGAAGACAATTGAACTTGGGATCAGGATCTGGAGTGTGAATTGAGCTCAAAACAAATAGAAAGAAATAGACTCACATCTGCACATTATAATATTTATATTTATTTTTATGTGGGCTGTAACAAAGTATTAAAATCACAGATGGGCCATTTGCTCCATCAAAACTTTGCATCCCATTCCACCACTCCTTTCAAATATCCATCACTCCAGATTTTGGGATAATGCAATAACCACAATGATGACAACAAAGTCATCATTCCCATATCTGAAGAAGTAAAGAAAATGGAAAGTCAAATGGGAACATACTGCTCAAGAGTAGGTTGCAACAGGTCTGAGCAGTCTTTCCACTGCGTGGGCGTTCACTAAAGAACTCCTACAGATTCCAAAGCCCACAGTCTACCATGGTTTTCCAAATTCTGAAGGAATAAATATCAAATTCTCCAGCTTCTGGTGAATCACTCCTTTCCTAATTACCAGGGCGCTGATGGCTGATCTGTTTCCGCTCTACCAGATTCTGCATCTGCTCATATGAAGTATATTCCTCCAACTGCTTCACCCTCTTCCTTTGCCATCAACACCTCCCTGTGGAAGAATCCATAATCTTAAGACCTTGGTCACTTTGACCTATCATTTCCCAGCTTCAGGCACCATTCCCATTCAATCCCCCCTGTCCATAAATCCACAATCCACACACCCATTCCACTCTCACACGTCATTAACTTCACAGTCCTTGCTCCCATTCCACTATCCCCCTGTCCATAAATCCACAATCCACACTTACATTACACTCTCTCCTGTGCATATCTCCAAAATGCACACTCCCATTCCACTCTTGCTCTGTCCATAACTCCACAATCCACACTCCCATTCCACTCTTGCTCTGTCCATAACTCCACAATCCACACCCCCATTCCACTCACCCCATCCATAACTCTACAATCCATATTCCCATTCCACACACCCCTGTCCATGACTCCGCAATCCACACTACCATTCCACTCTCCCCCGTCCATAACTCCACGATCCATACACCCATTCCAGGTTCCCCTGTCCAGAACTCAACAATCCATACACCCATTCCACTCTCCAGTGTCCATAACTCCACAATCCTCACTCCAATTCCACTGTCCCCTGTCTATAACTCCAGAATTCACACTCTAATTACACTCTTCCTTGTCCATAAATCCATAACTCCACAATCCACACTCCCATTCCACTCTCCCCCGTCCATAACTTCACAATCCATAACATATAACCATATAACAATTACAGCACGGAAACAGGCCATCTCTACTCTTCTCGTCCATGCCAAACTCTTACTCTCACCTAGTCCCACCGACCTGCACTCAGCCCATAACCCTCCATTCCTTTCCTGTCCATATATCTATCCAATTTAACTTTAAACGACAACATCGAACCTGCCTCAACCACTTCTGCTGGATGCTTGGTCCACACAGCTACCACTCTCTGAGTAAAGAAGTTCCCCCTCATGTTACCCCTAAACTTTTGCCCTTTAACTCTCAACTCATGTCCTCTTGTTTGAATCTCCCCCATTCTCAATGGAAAAAGCCTATCCACGTCAACTCTATCAATCCCCCTCATAATTTTAAACACCTCTATTTAGTCCACCGTCAACTTTCTATGCTCCAAAGAATAAAGACCTAACTTGTTCAACCTTTCTCTGTAACTTAGGAGATGAAACCCAGGCAACATTTTAGTAAACCTCCTCTGTACTCTCTCAATTTTATTGACATCTTTCCTATAATTTGGTGACCAGAACTGTACATAATACTCCAAATTTGGCCTTACCAATGCCTTATACAATTTCAACATTACATACCAACTCCTATACTCAATGCTCTGATTAATAAAGGCCAACATACCAAAAGCTTTCTTCAACACCCTATCCACATGAGAATCCACTTTTAGGGAACTATGCACCATTATTCCTAGATCCCTCTGTTCTACAGTATTCTTCAATGCACTACCATTTACCATGTATGTCCTATTTTGATTAGTCCTACCAATCTGTAGCACCTCACATCTTTCAGCATTAAACTCCATCTGCCATCTTTCAGCCCACTCTTCTAACTAGCCTAAATCCCTCTGCAAGCTTTGAAAACCTACTTCATTATCCACAGCGCCACCTATCTTAGTGTCATCTGCATACTTACTAATCCAATTTACTACCCCATTATCCAGATCATTAATATATATGACAAACAACACTGGACCCAGTACAGATCCCTGAGGCACACCGCTACACACCGTCCTCCAATCTGACACACAGTTATCCAGCACTACTCTCTGGCGTCTCCCATCCAGCCACTGCTGAATCCATTTTACTACTTCGATATTAATGCCTAATGATTGAACCTTCCTAACTAACCTTCCATGTGGAACCTTGTCAAAGGCCTTACTAAAGTCCATATAGACACCATCCACCACTTTACCCTCGTCAACTTTCTTGGAAACATCATCAAAAAATTCAATAAGATTTGTGAAGCATGATCTTCCACGCACAAATCCATGTTGACTGTTCGTAATCAGACCTAGTCTATCCAGATAATTATATATGCCATCTCTAAGAATAATTTCCATCAATTTACTCACCACTGACATCAAACTCACAGGCCAATAATTGCTAGGTTTACTCTTAGAACCCTTTTTAAACAATGGAACCACATGAGCAATACGTCAATCCTCCGGCACCATCCCAGTTTCTAATGACATTTGAAATATTTCTGTCAGAGCCCCTGCTATTTCTACACTAACTTCCCTCAGGGTCCTAGGGAATATCTTGTTCGGACCCGGAGACTTATCCACTTTTATATTCCTTAAATTGCCAGTACTTCCTCTTCTTTAATCGTCATACTTTCTATACCGACTTTTCTTGTTTCCTTTATTTTACACAATTCAGATCCTTCTCCTTAGTGCATATCGAAGAAAAGAAATTGTTCAAAATCTCCCCAATCTCTTTTGGCTCCGCACATAGCCGTCCACTCTGATTCTCTAAGGGACCTATTTTATCCCTCACTATGCTTTTGCTATTAACATAACTGTAGAATTGGATTTATTTTCACCTTACTTGCCAAAGCAGCCTTGTACCTTCTTTTAGCTTTTCTAATTTCTTTCTTAAGATTCTTTTTACATCCTTTATATTCCTTGAGCACCTCATTAACTCCAGCTGCCTATATTTATTGTAGATCCCTCTCTTTTTCTGAACCAACTTTCCAATATCCCTTGAAAACCATAGCTCTCTCAAACTTTTAACCTTTCCTTTCAACCTAACAGGAACATAAAGATCCTGTACCCTCAAAATTTCATTTTTAAATGACCTCCATTTCTCTATTACATCCTTCCCATAAAACAAATTGTCCCAATCCACTCCTTCCAAATCCTTTTGCATCTCCTCAAAGTTAGCCTTTCTCCAATCAAAAATCTCAACCCTGGGTCCAGTCTTATCCTTCCCCATAATTATATTGAAACTAATGGCATTGTGATCACTGGACCCGAAGTGCTCCCCAACACAAACCTCTGTCACCTGTCCTATCTCATTCCCGAACAGAAGATTCAACGCTGCCCCTTCTCTAGTTGGTACCTCTATGTATTGCTGCAAAAAACTATCTTGCACACATTTGACAAACTCCAAAGCATCCAGCCCTTTTACAGAATGGGCTCCCCAGTCTATGTGTGGAAAATTAAAATCTCCCACAATCACAACCTTGTGCTTACTACAAATAACTGCTATCTCCTTACAAATTTGCTCCTCCAGTTCTCGGTCCCCATTAGATGGTCTATATATACCCCTATAAGCGTCACAACTCCTTTCTTATTTCTCAATTCACCCCAAATAGCCTCCCTGGGTGAGTCCACTAAACTATCCTGCCAAAGCACCGCTGTTATATTTTCTCTGACAAGCAATACAACACCTCCCCCTCTTGCCCCTCCTACTCTATCACACCTGAAGCAACAAAATCCTGGAATATTTATTTGCCAATCATACCCCTCTTGCAACCACATTACACTAATAGCTACAACATCATATTTCTAGGAATCAATCCATGCTCTAAGCTCATCCACCTTTCTTACAATGGTCCTAGCATTAAAATAGATGCATTTTAGAAACTCTCCACCTCTTACTTATCATCTTGTTTATTCTTAATGAAGCAATCAACTTTGTTACCAATATCATACACCCATTCCAGGCTCCCCTGTCCATAACTCAACAATCCATACTCCCATTCCACTCTCCCCCTGTCCGTAACTCCACAATCCACACTACCATTCCACTCTGCCTTGTCCATATCTCCACAATCCACACTCCCATTCCACTCTCCCCCTGTCCAACACTCCATAACTCCACCATCCATACACCCATTTTACTCTCCAATGTCCATTTCCGCACAATCCTCACTCAAATTCTACTGTCCCCTGTCTAAAACTCCAGAATCCACACTCTAATTCCACTCTTTCCATAAATCCGTAACTCCACAATCCACACTCCCATTCCACTCTCCCCTGTCCTTAACTCCACAAACCACATTCCCATTCCACTTTCCCCCTCTCCATAACTCCACAGTCCATACTACCAGTTCACACTCTCTTCTTCATAACTCCATAATTGCACAAGCCATACTCCCATTCCACTCTCCCATGTCCACAATTCCACACACCACACTCCCAATCCACTCAACCCTGTCCATAACTTCACAATCCAGTCTCATATTTCCCTCTCTCAGGTTCATATCTCCACAATCCACACTCCCATTCCACTCTTCCCCTGTCCATAACTCCACAATCCACACTCCCATTCCAGTCTCCCCTGTCTATAACTCCACAATCCATACTCCCATTCCGCTCATACCTGTCCAAAATTCCACGATCCATACACCCATTTTAGTCTTCCCTGTCAATAACTCAACAATCCATCCTCACATTCCACGCTTCCATGTCCATAGCTCCACAATCCATTCTCCCATTCCACTCTCCAATGTCCATAACTCCACAATCAACACTCCCATTCCACTCTCCCTTGTCCACAACACCAGAAATCCATTCTCCCATTCCAGTCTCCACCGCCATCCGTAACTCCATGATCCACACTGCCATTCCACTCTCCCCTAACAATATCTCCACAAAACACATGCCCAATCCACTCCCCCCTGTACATAACTCCACAGTCCATACTCTCGTTTCACACTCCCTTGTCCACTACACCATAACTCCACAATCCACACTCCCATTCCACTCTCCCTGTGTCCACAACTCCATATTCAAAACTCCAAATCCACTCTACCATGTCCATAACTCCACAATCCACACTCCCATTCCGCTCTCCTGGAACAATATATCCAACAATTCACACACCCATTCCACTCTTCCCTGTCCATAACTCCACAGTTCGCACTCCCATTCCACTCTCCCCCGTCCATAACTTCTCAATCCACACTCCCATTCCACTCTCCCCCGGTCCATAACTTCTCAATCCACACTCCCATTCCACTCTCCCCTGGTCCATATCTGCACAGCCACAATCTCATTCCACTCTCCCCTGTTCATTCTCAACAAACCACACCTCATTTCCACTCTCAATGTCCAAAACTCCACAATCCATATTCCCATTTCACACCTCAATGTCCATAACTCCATAACTCCACAATCCATACTCCCATTACAATCTCCCTAGTCCATAACTCCATAACCCAGACTCGCATTCGATTCTCAGCTGACAATAACACCACAGTCCACATTTCAGTTCCACTCCCCCTCTGTCCACAATTTCACAATCCACACTCCCATTCCACTCTAAAATGTCCATAACTCCACAATCCACACTCCCATTCCACTCTCCCCTGACAATATCTCCACAATACATACACCCATTCCACTCTCTCCTGTCCAGTACTCAATAAATCAAAAATCCATACACACATTCCTCTTTCCTCCTCTCCATAGCTCCAAGATCCATACACCTATTTCACTCTCCCCCGTCCATAACTCCACAATCCACACTCCTATTCCATGCTCCCTCTGCCCACAACTTCACAATCCACACTCCCGTTCAACTCTCCCCAGGTCCATATCTGCACAGCCACAATCCCATTCCACTCTCCCCTGTCCATAACTCAACAATCCACACTCCTTTTGCACTCTAAATGTCCATAACTCCACAATCCATATTCCCATTCCACTCCCTAATGTCCATAACTCCATATCTCCACAATCCATACTCCCATTCCACTCTCCCCTGTCATTAACTCCACAGTCCACACTCCCATTCCACACTACCATTTCCATAACTCCACGATCCACACTCCCATTCCACTCTCCCCTAATAATATCTCCACAATCCACACTCTCATTCCACTCGCCCCTGTCCATAACTCCACAATCCACACTCCCATTCCACATTCCCCCGTCAATAACTCCACAGTCCGCACTACCATTCCACATTCCCCCGTCAATAACTTCACAATCCATACTCCCATTCCACTCTCCCCCGGTCCATATCTGCACAGCCACAATCTCATTCCACTCTCCCCTGTTCATAACTCAACAAACCACACTCCATTTGCACTGTCAATGCCCAGAACTCCACAATCCATATTCCCATTTCACTCCCCAATGTCCATAACTACATATCTCCACAATCCATACTCCCATTCCACTCTCCCCTGTCATTAACTCCACAGTGGACTATCCCATTCCACACTACCATTTTCATAACTCCACGATCCACACTCCCATTCCACTTTCCCCTGTCCATAATTCCATACTCCATACTCCCATTCCAGTCTCTCTCTGTCCATAACTCCACAATCTACACTGCCATTCCACCCTCCCTGTCCATATCTCCACAATCCATGCTTCCATTCCACTCTCCCTATAATGGTATGCATGTATTTTCCAGTTTAAAAACAATATTCAATGGTACTTAAACAGATAATGTTATTAGTTGGAATGTATGTGGCTGAAATCACCCTATTAGGATGTCCGTTCAGCCCTTTGTTTTTTAATTTGATGTTGGAACCATTGGCTATTGCACTTCGTGAAGCTGAAGTTATTCAAGGAATTTCCATAAATGGAACTATTCATAAGATTTCCCTTTATGCGGATGATCTCTTGGTTTATGTTTTGAATCCTGAAGAATCTATTCCCAGTTTATTGAAATTATTAAATGAATTTGAAACATTTTCAGGATATAAATTAAACCAGCATAAAAGTGAATTATTTCCTTTAAATGATTCTGCTTCTGTTTATGATGACATTCCTTTTAAAGTTACAGATTCTTCTAAATAGTTATATATTATCATCAATTCCACAATCCATACACTTATTTTAATCTCCCCTGTTAATAACTCACAATCCATACTCCCATTCCACTCCCCAATGCCCATAAATCCACAATCCATGCTACCAATTCACACTCCCTTGTCCATAACTCCATAACTCCACAAACCACAGTCCCATTCCAGTCTCCCTTGTCCATATCTGCACAATCCACACTCGCTTTCTAACCCGTTTCCATCACTCCATAACTCCAAAATTCATACTCCATTTCCACTCTCCTCATGTCCATAACACCACAATCCACACTCCCATTCCACTCATACATCTTCCATAACTCCAAACACCATACACCCATTCCATTCCCCCTGTACATAACTCCGCAGTCCATAATACCAATTCACACTCCATTGTCCATAACTCCATAACTGCACAAGCCATACTCCCATTCCACTCTCCCATGTCCATAACTCCATATCTCCACAATCCACACTCCAATTCCACTCTCCCCTGTCCATAACTCCACAATCCATACTCCCATTCGAGTCTCCCTCTATAACTCCACAATCCATCCTCCCATTCCACTCTCCAATGTCCATAATTCCACAATCCACACTCCCATTCCACAACACCAAAAATCCATACACCCAATCTTATGAATAGTTCCATTTATGGAAATTCCTTGAATAGCTTTAGCTTCATGAAGTGCAATAGCCAATGGTTCCAACTTCAATTTAAATAACAAAGGGCTTAACGGACATCCTAATAGATCCTAATGGATTCCAGCCACATACATTCCATCTAATAACATTTATCTGTTAAAATACCTTTGAACATTGTTTTTAAACAAGAAAATACATGCTTACCATCATGGGGAGAGTGGAATGGGTGTGTGGATTTTCGAGTTATGGACCAGGGAAAGGGAAATGGGAGTATGGATTGTGAAGTTATTGATACGGGAGAGTGGAATGGAAGTATGGAGTATGGAATTATGGACAGGGGAAAGTGGAATGGGAGTGTGGATCGTGGAGTTATGAAAATGGTAGTGTGGAATGGGAGAGTCCACTGTGGAGTTAATGACAGGGGAGAGTGGAATTGGAGTATGGATTGTGGAGATATGTAGTTATGGACATTGGGGACTGGAATGGAAATATGGATTGTGGAGTTCTGGACATTGACAATGCAAATGGAATGTGGATTGTGGAGTTACTATACAGGGGATAGTGGAATGGGAGTGTGGATTATGGAGTTATGGACATGGTAGAGTGGAATTAGAGTTTTGAATATGGAGTTGTGGACATGGAGAGAGAGGAATGGGAGTGTGGATTGTGGAGTTATGGTGTAGTGGACAAGGGAGTGTGAAATGAGAGTATGGACTGTGGAGTTATGTACAGGGGGAGTGGATTGGGCGTGTGTTTTGTGGAGATATTGTTAAGGAAGAGTGGAATGGCAGTGTGGATTTTGGAGTTACGGATGGCGGCGGAGACTGGAATGGGAGTATGGATTTTTGGTGTTGTGGACAAGGGAGAGTGGAATGGGAGTGTGGATTGTGGAGATATGGAGTTATGGACATGGGAGAGTGGAATGGGAGTGTGGATTGTGGAGTTTTGGACATTGGAGAGTGGAATGGGAGGATGGATTGTGGAGTTATGGACAGGGGAGAGTGGAATGGGAGTGTGGATTGTGGAGTTATGGACAGAGGAGAGTGGAATGGGAGTGTGGATTGTGGAGATATGGAGTTATGGACATGGGAGAGTGGAATGGGAGTGTGGCTTGTGCAGTTATGGAGTTATGGACAATGGAGTGTGAACTGGTATTATGGACTGTGGAGTTATGTACAGGGGGAATGGAATGGGTGTGTGGTCTTTGGAGTTATGGAAGGTGTATGAGTGGAATGGCAGTGTGGATTGTGGTGTTATGGACATGAGGAGAGTGGAAATGGAGTATGGACTTTGGAGTTATGGAGTGATGGAAGACGGGGTGGAAAGCGAGTGTGGATTGTGCAGATATGGACAAGGGAGACTGGAATGGGACTGTGGTTTGTGGAGTTATGGAGTTATGGACAAGGGAGTGTGAATTGCTAGTATGGATTGTGGATGTATTGGCATTGAGGAGTGGAATGGGAGTATGGATTGTGAGTTATTGACAGGGGAGATTAAAATAAGTGTATGGATCGTGGAATTGGTGATAATACATAACTATTTAGAAGAATCTGTAACTTTAAAGGAATGTCATCATTTACAGAAGCAGAACCATTTAAAGGAAATAATTCACTTTTTTGCTGGTTTAATTTATATCCTGAAAACGTTTCACATTCATTTAATAACTTCAGTAAACTAGGAATAGATTCTTCAGGATTCAAAACATAAACCAAGAGATCATCTGCATAAAGGGAAATCTTATGAATAGTCCCATTTATGGAAATTCCTTGAATAACTTTAGCTTCACGAAGTGCAATAGCCAATGGTTCCAACATCAAATTAAAAATCAAAGGGCTGAATGGACAGCCTAATAGGGTGATTTCAGCCACATACATTCCAACTAATAACATTAACTGTTTAAGTACCATTGAGTATTGTTTTTAAACACGAAAATACATGCATACCATTTTTGGGAGAGTGGAAAGGGAGTGTGGATTGTGGAGATATGGAGCAGTGAGAGGGAAATAAGAGTATGGATTGTGAAGTTATTGATACGGGAGAGTGGAATGTTACTGCAGACTGTGGAGTTATGGATGGGGGAATGTGGAATGGGAGTGTGCATTGTGGAGTTATGGACAATGAGAGACTGGAATGGGAGTATGGAGTATGGAATTATGTACAGGGGAAAGTGGAATGGGAAGGTGGATCATGGAGGTTTGAAAATGGTAGTGTGGAATGGGAGAATCCATTGTGGAGTTAATGACAGGAGAGAGTGGAATAGGAGTATGGATTGTGGGGATATGTAGTTATGAACATTGAGGAGTGGAATGGGAATATGGATTGTGGAGTTCTGGACATTGACAGTGCAAATGGAGTGTGGATTGTTGAGTTATGGACAGGGAAGTGTGGAATGCGATTGTGGCTGTGCAGACATGGACAGGGGGAGAGTGGAATAGGAGTGTGGATTGTGGAGTGATGGATGGGAGAGAGTGGAATGGGAGAGTGAACTCTAGAGTTATTGACAGGGGAGTGTGGAATGGGAGTGTGAATTGTCAGTTATGGACATGGAAGAGTGGAATGGGAGTATGGATTGTTGAGTTATGGACAGTGGAGAGTGGAACGGTAGTATGTATTGTGGAATTATGGGCAGGTGAGAGTGGATTATGGCGGTATGGACAATGCAGAGTTAATGGGAGTATGAATTGTGGATATTTTGTTCTAGGAGGGTGGAATAGGAGTGTGGGTTGTGGAGTTATGAAAATGAAAGAGTTGAATGGGAGTGTGGATAAATGAGTTAAGGACAGGGGAGACTGGAATGGGAGTGTGGATTGTGGAATTATGGACAGGTGAGAGTGGACTGTGGAGTTATGGTCAGGGAGAGTGGAATTGGGGTATGGATTTTGGAGTTGTGGACAGGTGGAACGTGGAATGGGAGTTGTATTTTGGAGTTATGGAAGGGGTGAGAGTTGAATGGGATTGTGGATTGTGGAGTTATTATACAGGGGATAGTGGAATGGGAGTGTGGATTATGGAGTTATGGACATGGTAGAGTGGAATTGGAGTTTTGAATATGGAGTTGTGGACGTGGGGAGAGAGGAATGGGAGTGTGGATTGTGGAGTTATGGTGTAGTGGACAAGGGAGTGTGAAATGAGAGTATGGACTGTGGAGTTATGTACAGGGGGGAGTGGATTGGGCATGTGTATTGTGGAGATATTGTTAGGGGAAGATGGATTGGCAGTGTGGATCGTGGAGTTACGGAAGGCGGCGGAGACTGGAATGGGAGAATGGATTTTAGGTGTTGTGGACAAGGGAGAGTGAAATGGGAGTGTGGTATGTGGAGTAATCGACATTGGAGAGAGGAATGGGAGGATGGATGTTGAGTTATGGACAGGGGAGACTAAAATGAGTGCATAGATCGTGGAATTTTGGATAGGTGTGAGCGGAATGGGAGGATGCATTGTGGAGTTATAGACGGCAGACTGGAATGGGAGTATGGATTGTAGAATTATAGACCGGAGACTGGAATGGGAGCATGGATTGTAGAGTTATGGACAGGGGAGAGTGGAATGGGTGTGTGGATTGTGGAGATATGGAGTTATGGACATGGGAGACTGGAATGGGAGTGTGGATTGTGGAGATATGGAGTTATGGACATGGGAGAGTGGGATGGGAGTGTGGATTGTGGAGATATGGACATTGGAGGCTGGAATGGGAGGATGGATTGTGGAGTTATAGAGGGAGACTGGAATGGGAGTATGGATTATGGAGTTATGGACAGGGGAGAGTGGAATGGGAGTGTGGATTGTGGAGATATGGAGTTATGGACATGGGAGAGTGGAATGGGAGTATGGCTTGTGCAGTTATGGAGTTATAGACAATGGAGTGTGAATTGGTATCATGGACTATGGAGTTATGTACAGGGGGAATGGAATGAGTGTGTGGTTTTTGGAGTTATGGAAGGTGTATGAGTGGAACGGCAGTGTGGATTGTGGTGTTATGGACATGAGGAGAGTGGAAATGGAGTCTGGATTTTAGAGTTATGGACTGATGGAAGACGGGGTGGAAAGCGAGTGTGGATTGTGCAGATATGGACAAGGGAGACTGGAATGGGAGTGTGGTTTGTGGATTTCTGGAGTTATGGACAAGGGAGTGTGAATTGGTAGTATGTCTTGTGGATTTATGGACATTGGGGAGTGGAATGGGAGTATGGATTGTTGAGTTATTGACAGGGGGTTTAAAATAGGTGTCTGGATTGTGGAATTGATGCTAATACATAAATATTTAAAAGAATCCGTAACTTTAAAAGGAATGTCATCATATATAGAAGCAGAATCATTTAAAGGAAATAATTCAGTTTTATGCTGGTTTACTTTATATCCTGAAAATGTTTCAAATTCATTTAATAATTTCAATAAAGTAGGAATAGATTCTTCAGGATTCAAAACATAAACCAAGAGATCATCCGCATAAAGGGAAATCTTATGAATAGTTCCATTTATGGAAATTCCTTGAGTAGCTTTAGCTTCATGAAGTGCAATAGTGTGGATTGTGGAGATATGGACCGGGGAGAGGGAAATGGGAGTATGGATTGTGAAGTTATTGATACGGGAGAGTGGAATGGTAGTGCGGACTGTGGAGTTATGGATGGGGGAATGTGGAATGGGAGTGTGGATTGTGGAGTTATGGACAAAGAGAGACTGGAATGGGAGTATGGAGTATGGAATTATGTACAGGGGAAAGTGGAATGGGAATGTGGATCATGGAGTTTTGAAAATGGTAGTGTGGAATGGGAGAAACAATTGTGGAGTTAATGACAGGAGAGAGTGGAATGGGAGTATGGATTGTGGAATTCTGGACCATGACAGTGCAAATGGAGTGTGGATTGTTGAGTTATGGACAGGGAAGAGTGGAATGGGATTGTGGCTGTGCAGACATGGACAGGGGAGAGTGGAATAGGAGTGTGGATTGTGGAGTGATGGACGGGAGAGAGTGGAATGGGAGGGTGAACTGTGGAGTTATGGACAGGGGAGTGTGGAATGGGAGACTGGATTGTCAGTTATGGACAGAGGAGAGTTGAATGGGAGTGTGGATTGTTGAGTTATGGACAGTGGAGAGTGGAACGGTAGTATGTATTGTGGAATTATTGACAGGTGAGAGTGGATTATGGCGGTATGGACAATGCAGAGTTAATGTGAGTATGAATTGTGGATATTTTGTTCCAGGAGGGTGGAATAGGAGTGTGGATTGTGGAGTTATGAAAATGAAAGAGTGGAATGGGAGTATGGATGTGGAATTATGGACAGGTGAGAGTGGAATGTGAAGTTATGGTCAGGGAGAGTGGAATGGGGGTATGGATTTTGGAGTTATGTACAGGGGGAACGTGGAATGGGAGCTGTAGTTTGGAGTTATGGAAGGGGTGAGAGTGGAATTGATAAGGTTTCCCTTTATGCTAAGGTTTCCCTTTATGCGGATGATCTCTTGGTTTATGTTTTGAATCCTGAAGAATCTATTCCTACTTTATTGAAATTATTAAATGAATTTGAAACGTTTTCAGGATATAAAGTAAACCAGCATAAAACTGAATTATTTCCTTTAAATGATTCTGCTTCTATATATGATGACATTCCTTTTAAAGTTACGGATTCTTTTAAATATTTATGTATTAGCATCAATTCCACAATCCAGACACCTATTTTAAACCCCCTGTCAATAACTCAACAATCCATACTCCCATTCCACTCCCCAATGTCCATAAATCCACAAGACATACTACCAATTCACACTCCCTTGTCCATAACTCCAGAAATCCACAAACCACACTCCCATTCCAGTCTCCCTTGTCCATATCTGCACAATCCACACTCGCTTTCCACCCCGTCTTCCATCAGTCCATAACTCTAAAATCCAGACTCCATTTCCACTCTCCTCATGTCCATAACACCACAATCCACACTGCCGTTCCACTCATACACCTTCCATAACTCCAAAAACCACACACCCATTCCATTCCCCCTGTACATAACTCCATAGTCCATGATACCAATTCACACTCCATTGTCTATAACTCCATAACTGCACAAGCCATACTCCCATTCCACTCTCCCATGTCCATAACTCCATATCTCCACAATCCACACTCCTTCCACTCTCTCCTGTCCATAACTCCATAATCCATACTCCCATTCCAGTCTCCCTCTATAACTCCACAATCCATCCTCCCATTCCAGCCTCCAATGTCCATATCTCCACGATCCACACTCCCATTCCAGTCTCCCATGTCCATAACTCCATATCTCCACAATCCACACTCCCATTCCACTCTCCCATGTCCATAACTCCATATCTCCACAATCCACACTCCCATCCCACTCTCCCATGTCCATAACTCCATATCTCCACAATCCACACACCCATTCCACTCTCCCCTGTCCATAACTCTACAATCCATACTCCCATTCCACTCTCCCCTGTCCATAACTCTACAATCCATACTCCCATTCCAGTCTCCGGTCTATAATTCTACAATCCATACTCCCATTCCAGTCTGCCGTCTATAACTCCACAATGCATACTCCCATTCCGCTCACACCTATCCAAAATTCCACGATCTATGCACTCATTTTAGTCTCCCCTGTCAATAGCTCAACATCCATCCTCCCATTCCTCTCTCCAATGTCGATTACTCCACATACCACACTCCCATTTCACTATCCCTTGTCCACAACACCTAAAATCCATTCTCCCATTCCAGTCTCCGCCGCATTCCGTAACTCCACGATCCACACTGCCATTCCATCTTCCCCTAACAATATCTCCACAAATACACATGCCCAATCCACTCCCCCCGTACATAACTCCACAGTCCATACTCTCATTTCACACTCCCTTGTCCACTACACCATAACTCCACAATCCACACTCCCATTCCTCTCTCCCCATGTCCACAACTCCATATTCAAAACTCCAATTCCACTCTACCATGTCCATAACTCCATAATCCGCACTCCCATTCCACTATCCCCTGTATAATAACTCCACAATCCACAATCCCATTCAACTCTCACCCCTTCCATAACTCCAAAATACAACTCCCATTCCACGTTCCACCTGTCCACAACTCCAAAATCCATACCCCAATTCCACTCTCCCTGACCATAACTCCACAGTCCACTCTCACCTGTCCATAATTCCACAATCCACACTCCCATTCCAGTCTCCCCTGTCCTTAACTCATTTATCCACACTCCCATTCAACTCTTTCATTTTCATAACTCCACAACCCACACTCCTATTCCACCCTTCTGGAACAAAATATCCACAATTCATACTCCCATTAACTCTGCATTGTCCATACCGCCATAATCCACTCTCACCTGCCCATAATTCCACAATACATACTACCGTTCCACTCTCCACTGTCCATAACTCAACAATCCATACTCCCATTCCACTCTTCCATGTCCATAACTGACAATCACACTCCCATTCCACACTCCCCTGTCAATAACTCTAGAGTTCACTCTCCCATTCCACTCTCTCCCGTCCATCACTCCACAATCCACACTCCTATTCCACTCTCCCCCTGTCCATGTCTGCACAGCCACAATCGCATTCCACACTTCCCTGTCCATAACTCAACAATCCACACTCCATTTGCACTGTCAATGTCCAGAACTCCACAATCCATATTCCCATTCCACTCCTCAATGTTCATAACTACATATCCCCACAATCCATACTCCTATTCCACTCTCTCCTGTCATTAACTCCACAATGGATTCTCCCATTCCACACTACCATTTTCAAACCTCCATGATCCACCTTCCCATTCTACTTTCCCCTGTACATAATTCCATACTCCATACTCCCATTCCAGTCTCTCATTGTCCATAACTCCACAATGCACACTCCCATTCCACATTCCCCCATCCATAACTCCACAGTCTGCAGTAACATTCCACTCTCCTGTATCAATAACTTCACAATCCATACTCTCATTTCCCTCTAACTGCTCCA
This sequence comes from Mobula birostris, assembly GCF_030028105.1. Taxonomy (NCBI): domain Eukaryota; kingdom Metazoa; phylum Chordata; class Chondrichthyes; order Myliobatiformes; family Myliobatidae; genus Mobula; species Mobula birostris. The sequence goes on from NC_092379.1 coordinate 58,240,564, forward strand.
TATCTCCACAATCCACACTCCCTTTCCACTCTCCCAAAAATGGTATGCATGTATTTTCGTGTTTAAAAACAATACTCAATGGTACTTAAACAGTTAATGTTATTAGTTGGAATGTATGTGGCTGAAATCACCCGATTAGGCTGTCCATTCAGTCCTTTGATTTTTAATTTGATGTTGGAACCATTGGCTATTGCGCTTCGTGAAGCTAAAGTTATTCAAGGAATTTCCATAAATGGGACTATTCATAAGATTTCCCTTTATGCAGATGATCTCTTGGTTTATGTTTTGAATCCTGAAGAATCTATTCCTAGTTTACTGAAGTTATTAAATGAATGTGAAACGTTTTCAGGATATAAATTAAACCAGCAAAAAAGTGAATTATTTCCTTTAAATGATTCTGCTTCTGTATATGATGACATTCCTTTTAAAGTTACAGATTCTTCTAAATAGTTATGTATTATCATCAATTCCACGATCCATACACTTATTTTAATCTCCCCTGTCAATAACTCACAATCCATACTCCCATTCCACTCCTCAATGCCAATACATCCACAATCCATACTAGCAATTCACACTCCCTTGTCCATAACTCCATAACTCCACAAACCACACTCCTATTCCAGTCTCCCTTGCCCATATCTGCACAATCCACACTCGCTTTCCACCCCGTCTTCCATCACTCCATAACTCCAAAGTCCATACTCCATTTCCACTCTCCTCATGTCCATAACACCACAATCCACACTGCCATTCCACTCATACACCTTCCATAACTCCAAAGACCACACACCCATTCCATTCCCCCTGTACATTACTCCACAGTCCATAATACCAATTCACACTCCATTGTCCATAACTCCATAACTGCACAAGCCACACTCCCATTCCACTCTCCCATGTCCATAACTCCATATCTCCACAATCCACACTCCCATTCCACTCTCCTCTGTCCATAACTCCACAATCCACACTCCCATTCCACTCTCCCCTGTCCATAACTCCACAATCCATCCTCCCATTCCACTCTCCAATGTCCAAAACTCCACAATCCACACTCCCATTCCACTCTCCCATGTCCATAACTCCATATCTCCATAATCCACACTCCCATTCCACTCTCCCTTGTCCACAACACCAAAAATCCATACTCCCATTCCAGTCTCCGCCGCCGTCCATAACTCCAAAATCCACGCTGCCATTCCACTCTTCCCTAACAATATCTCCACAAAACACACGCCCAATCCACTCCCCCCTGTACATAACTCCACAGTCCATACTCTCATTTCACACTCCCTTGTCCACTACACCATAACTCCACAATCCACACTCCCATTCCTCTCTCTCCATGTCCACAACTCCATATTCAAAACTCTAATTCCACTCTACCATGTCCATAACTCCATAATCCACACTCCCATTCCACTATCCCCTGTATAGTAACTCCACAATCCACATTCCATTTGCATTGTCAATGTCCAGAACTCCACAATCCATATTTCCATTCCAGTCCCCAATGTCCATAACTACATATCTCCACAATCCATACTCCAATTCCACTCTCCCCTGTCATTAACTCCACAGTGGACTCTCCCATTCCACACTACCATTTTCATAACTCCACGATCCACACTCCCATTCCACTTTCCCCTGTCCATAATTCCATACTCCATACTTCCATTCCACTCTCCCGTATCAATAACTTCACAATCCATACTCCCATTTCCCTTTCCCTGGTCCATAACTCGAAAATCCACACACCCATTCCACTCTCCCCATGATGGTAAGCATGTATTTTCTTGTTTAAAAACAATGTTCAAAGGTATTTTAACAGATAAATGTTATTAGATGGAATGTATGTGGCTGGAATCCATTAGGATCTATTAGGATGTCCGTTAAGCCCTTTGTTATTTAAATTGAAGTTGGAACCATTGGCTATTGCACTTCATGAAGCTAAAGCTATTCAAGGAATTTCCATAAATGGAACTATTCATAAGATTTCCCTTTATGCGGATGATCTCTTGGTTTATGTTTTGAATCCTGAAGAATCTATTCCTACTTTATTGAAATTATTAAATGAATTTGAAACGTTTTCAGGATATAAAGTAAACCAGCATAAAACTGAATTATTTCCTTTAAATGATTCTGCTTCTATATATGATGACATTCCTTTTAAAGTTACGGATTCTTTTAAATATTTATGTATTAGCATCAATTCCACAATCCAGACACCTATTTTAAACCCCCTGTCAATAACTCAACAATCCATACTCCCATTCCACTCCCCAATGTCCATAAATCCACAAGACATACTACCAATTCACACTCCCTTGTCCATAACTCCAGAAATCCACAAACCACACTCCCATTCCAGTCTCCCTTGTCCATATCTGCACAATCCACACTCGCTTTCCACCCCGTCTTGCATCAGTCCATAACTCCAAAATCCAGACACCAAAAATCCATACTCCCATGCCTGTCTCCGTCGCCGTCCGTAACTCCAAAATCCACACTGCCATTCCACTCTCCCGTAACAATATCTCCACAAAACACACCCCCAATCCACTCCCCCCTGTACATAACTCCACAGTCCATACTCTCATTTCACACTTCCTTGTCCACTACACTATAACTCCACAATCCACACTCCCATTCCACTCTCCCCATGTCCACAACTCACTATTCAAAACTCTAATTCCACTCTACCATGTCCATAACTCCATAATCCACACTCCCATTCCACTATCCCCTGTATAGTAATTCCACAATCCACACTCCATTTGCATTGTCAATGTCTAGAACTCCACAATCCATATTCAAGCCTCGAGGATCCTGCAGCCAAGCACAAGAGTAAAGAACCCAAGCCTCATGGATCCCGCAGCCAAGCACAAGACTAAAGAACTCAAACCTCGTGGATCACGCAGGCAAGCTAAAGACTCGAGAACCCAAGCTTCGAGGATCCGGCAGCCAAGTTCAAGACTCAAGAACCCAAGCCTCGAAGATCCCGCAAACAAGTTCCAATAACCCTTGACTCGACGATCCGGCAGACAAGCTCCAATAACCCTAGCCTCGATAATCCACAGCCAAGCTCCAGGATCCCTTGCGTCGACGATGCTGCAGCCCAGCAGAAGACTCAAGAACCCAAGCCTCGAGGTTCCCGCAGCCAAGCTCAAGACTCAAGAACCTAAATCTCGAGGATCCCGCAGCCAAGCTCAAGACTCAAGAAGCCAAGCATCGATGATCCCGCTGCCAAGCTCCAGGAACCCTAGCGTCGATGATCCCGCGGCCAAGCTCCAATAACCCAAGCCTCGAGGATCCCGTGGCCAAGCTCAAGACTCAAGAAACCAAGCCTCAACGATCCGGCAACCAACCTCAAGACTCAAGAACCCAAGCCTCAAGGATCCAGCAGCCATGCACAAGACTAAAGAACCCAAGCCTCGTGGATCCCGCAGCCAAGCACAAGACTAAAGAACCCAAGCCTCGTGGATCCCTGGCCAAGCTCAAGACTCAAGAAACCAAGCCTCGACGATCCAGCAGCCAATGTCAAGACTCAAGAACCCAAGCCTCGACTGTCCCGCAGCCAAGCACCAATAACGGAATCCTCGAGGATACTGCAGCCAAGCTCAAGACTCAAGAACCCAAACATCGACGATCCCGCGGCCAAGCTGAATACTCAAGAACCCAAGCCTCGATGATCCCGCGGGCAAGCTCCAGGAACCCTAGCCTCGACGATCCTGCGGCCGAACTCCAATAACCCAAGCCTCGAGGATCCCATGGCCAAGGTCAAGGCTCAAGAACCCAAAGCTCGAGGATCCCGCAGGCAAGCTAAAGACTCGAGAAGCCAAGCATCGAAGATCTCGCTGCCAAGCTCAAGACTCAAGAACCCAAGCCTCGACGATTCCGCGGCCAAGATCAAGACTCAAAAAACCCAGCCTCTAGGATCCCGCAGCCAACCTCATGACTCAAGAGCCCAAGCCTCGAGGATACCGCAGCCAAGCTCAAGACTCAACAACCCCAGCCTCCAGGATCCTGCAGCAAGCACAAGACGAAAGAACCCAAGCCTGGTTGATCCTGCAGCCAAGCTCAAGACTCAAGAACCCAAGCCTCCAGCGTCCCGCAGGCAAGGTCAGGACTCAAGAACCTAAGCCTCCAGGATCCCGCGGCCATGCTCCAGGAACTGTAGCCTCAAGGATCCCACGGCCAAGATTGAGGAACCCTAGCCTCGACGATCCCGCGGCGAAGCTCAAATAATCCAAGCCTCGACGATCCTGCAGCCAAGCACAAGACTCATGAACCCAAACCTCGACGATCCCGCAGCCAAGCTCCAAGAACCCTAGCGTCGACGATACCGCAGCCAAGCTCCAAGAACCCTAGACTCAACGATCCCGCAGCCAAGCTCCAGGAACCCCAGACTCAACGATCCCGCAGCCAAGCTCCAAGAACCCTAGCCTCGACGATCCTGCAGCCAAGATCCAATAACTCTAGCCTCGACGGATCCGCAGCCAAGCTCCAGGAACTCTAGCCTCAACGATCCGGCAGACAAGCACAAGAATCAAGAACCCAAGCCTCGAGGATCCCTCAGCCAAGCTCAAGACTCAAGAACACAAGCTTCGAGGAACCCACAGCCAAGATCCAATGACCCTAGCCTCGAGGATCCTGCAGTCAAGCTCAAGACTCAAGAACCCAAGCATCGACGATCCTGCGGCCAAGCTCAATACTCAAGAACCCAAGCCTCGACAATCCCGCGGCCAAACTCCAATAACCCAAGCCTCAAGGATCCCGTGGCCAAGCTCAAGAGTGAAGAACCCAAGCCTCGTGGATCCCGCAGCCAAGCTCAAGAGTGAAGAACCCAAGCCTCGACGATCCGGCAGCCAACCTCGAGACTCAAGACCCCAAGCCTTGACGATCCCGCAGCGAAGCTGAAGACTCAAAAACCGAAGCCTTGAGGATCTCGCATCCAAGATCAAGACTCAAGAACCCCAGCCTCGAGGATCCCGGAGCCAATCTCTAGACTCAGCAAACCCAAGCCACAAGGATCCCACAGCCAAGCTCAAGACTCAAGAAGCCAAGCCTCGACGATCCGGCAGCCAACTTCAAGACTCAAGAACCCAAGCCTCCAGGATCCTGCAGCCAAGCACAAGACTAAAGAACCCAAGCCTCCAGGATCTTGCAGCCAAGATCAAGACACAAGAACCCCAGCCTCGGGGATCCCTCAGCCAAGATCAAGACTCAAGAGCCCAAGCCTCGAGGATACTGCAGCCAAGCTCAAGACTCAAGAACCCAAGCATCGACGATCCCGCGGCCAAGCTGAATACTCAAGAAACCAAGCCTCGACGATCCCGCGGGCAAGCTCCAGGAACCCTACCCTCGACGATCCTGCGGCCGAACTCCAATAACCCAAGCCTCGAGGATCCCGCGGCCAAGCTGAATACTCAAGAAACCAAGCCTCAACGATACCGTGGGCAAGCTCCAGGAACCCTAGCCTTGACGATCCCACCGCCAAACTCCAATAACCCAAGCCTCGAGGATCCCGCGCCCAAGCTCAAGGCTCAAGAAACCAAGCCTCGAGGATCCCTCAGCCAAGCTCAAGGCTCAAGAATCCAAACCTCGAGGATCCAGCAGCCAAGCTCAAGACTCAAGAACCCAAGCATCGACGATCCCGCGGCCAAGCTGAATACTCAAGAACCCAAGCCTCGACGATCCCGCGGGCAAGCTCCAGGAACCCTACCCTCGACGATCCCGCCGCCAAACTCCAATAACCCAAGCCTCGAGGATCCAGCAGCCAAGTTCAAGACTCAAGAACCCAAGCCTCGAGGATCCCGCAGACAAGTTCCAATAACCCTAGACTCGACGATCCGGCAGACAAGCTCCAATATCACTAGCCTCAATAATCCGCAGCCAAGCTCCAGGAAATCTTGCCTCGACGACCCTGAGGCCATGTTCCAATAACCCAAGCCTCGAGGATCCCGTGGCCAAGCTCAAGACTCAAGAAACAATGCCTCGACGATCCGCCAGCCAAGCTCAAGACTGAACAACCCCAGCCTCGACGATCCCGAGGCCAAGCTCAAGACTCAAGAACCCAAGCATCGACGATCTCGCGGCCAAGCTCCAATAACTCAAGCCTCAAGGATCCTGCGGCCAAGTTCAAAACTCAAGAAACCAAGCCTCGACGATCTGGCAACCAACCTCAAGACTCAAGAACCCAAGCCTTGACTATCCCACAGCCAAGCACAAATAACTGAAGCCTCAAGGATCCCGCAGCCAAGCTCAAGACTCAAGAACCCAATCTTTGAGGATCCCGCAGCGAAGCTGAAGACTCAGAAACCCAAGCCTCGAGGATCTCGCAGCCAAGATCAAGACTCAAGAAATCCAGCCTCTAGGATCCCGCAGCGAACCTCATGAGTCAAGAGCCCAAGTCTCGAGGATACCGCTGCCAAGCACAAAACTCAAGAACCCAAGCCTCGAGGATCCCGCAGCCAATTTTAATACTCAAGAACCCAAGCTGCCAGGATCCTGCAGCCAAATACAAGACTGAAGAACCCAAGCCTCGTGGATCCCACGGCGAAGCTCAAGACTCAAGAAACCGAGCCTCGACGATCCGGCAGCAAACTTCAAGACTCAAGAACACAAGCCTCGACTATCCCGCAGCCAAGCACCAATAACGAAAGCCTCGAGCATCCCGCAGCCAAGCTGAAGACTCAAGAAACCCAGCCTCGAGGAACCCGCAACTAAGCTCAAGACTCAAGAACCCAAGCTTCGAGGATTCCGCAGCCAAGCTGAAGACTCAAGTACCCAAGCCTTGAGGCTCCCGCAGGCAAGCTCAAGACTCAAATACCCAAGCCTAGAGAATCCCGCAGACAAGCTCCGAGAAGCCTAGTCTTGAGGATCCCGCAGCCACTCTCCAGGAACCCGAACCTCCAGGATCCCGCGGCCACGCCCCAGGAACCCCAGCCTCGAGCATTCCGTCGCCAAGCTCCAGGAACCCTAGCATTAAGGATTCCGCGGCCAAGCTTCAAGAACCTAAGCCTCGAGACCCGTAGCCAAGCTCATGAGTCAAGAACCCAAGCTTCGAGGATCCCACAGCCAAGCTCAAGACTCAGCAAACCCAAGCCACGAGCATCCCTCAACCAAGCTCAACACTCAAGAACCCAAGCCTCGAGGATCCCTGAGCCAAGCTGAAGACTCAAGAAACCCAGCCTCGAGGAACCTGCAGCCAAGCTCAAGAGTGAAGAACCCAAGCCTCGAGGATCACGCAGCCAAGCTCCAGACTCACGTACCCAAGCCTCGAGGATCCCGCAGCCATGCTCCAGGAAGCATAGCCTCCAGGATCCCACGGCCACACTCCAGGAACCCTAGCCTTGATGATCCAGCTGAAGACTCAAGAAACCAGCCTCGAGGAACCCGCAGCCAAGCTCAAGAGTCAAGAACCCAAGCCTGGACGATCCCCAGCTAAGCTCCAATAACCCAGGCCTTGACTACCGCAGGCAAGCTCAAGACTCAAGAACCCAAGCCTCCAGGACCCCGCAGCCAAGCTCAAGAGTGAAGAACCTAAGCCTCGAGGATCCAGCAGCCAAGCTCAAAAATCAAGTACGCAAGGCTCGAGAATCCCGCAGACAAACTCGTAGAACCCTAACCTTGGCGATCCGGCGGCCAAGCTCCAATAACCCAAGCCTCGAGGACACGCAGACAACCTCAAGACTCAAGAACCCAAGACTCGAGGATCCCGCAGCCCAGCTCAAGACACAAGGACCCAAGACTCAAGAATCCCGCAGACAAGCTCCAGGAACCCTAGCTTCCAGGATGCCGTGGCCACGCTCCAGGAACCCTAGCCTCGAGAATCCCATGGCCAAGATCCAGGAACCCTAGCCTCAAGGATGCCGCGGTAAAGCTCCAGGAACTCTAGCCTTGAGAATCCCATGGCCAAGATCCAGGAACCCTAGCCTCAAGGATCCCGCGGTAAAGCTCCAGGAACCCTAGCCTGGAGGATCCCGCGGCCAAGCTCCAATAACCCAAGCCTCGAGGATCCGCGGCCAAGCGCAAGCCTCGGGAATCCCGCAGTGAAGCTCAAGACTCAAGAACCCAAGCCTCGAGTATCGTGCAGGCAAACTCCAGGAATCCTAGCCGCCAGGATCCAGCTGCCACGCTCCAGGAACCCTAGCAACAGGGATCCCGTGGCCACACTCTAGGAACACTAGCCTCGAACATCCCGCAGCCGAGCTCCGGGAACCCTAGCCTGGGCCATCCCGCGGCAAGCTCCAATAACCCAAGCCTCGAGGATCCGTGGCCAAGCACAAGACTCAAGAACCGAAGCCTCGATGATCTCGCGGCCAAGCTCAAGACTCAAGAACACAAGCTTCGAGGAACCCACAGCCAAGATCCAATGACCCTAGCCTCGAGGATCCTGCAGTCAAGCTCAAGACTCAAGAACCCAAGCATCGACGATCCTGCGGCCAAGCTCAATACTCAAGAACCCAAGCCTCGACAATCCCGCGGCCAAACTCCAATAACCCAAGCCTCGAGGATCCCGTGGCCAAGCTCAAGAGTGAAGAACCCAAGCCTCGTGGATCCCGCAGCCAAGCTCAAGAGTGAAGAACCCAAGCCTCGACGATCCGGCAGCCAACCTCGAGACTCAAGAACCCCAGCCTCGAGGATCCCGGAGCCAATCTCTAGACTCAGCAAACCCAAGCCACAAGGATCCCACAGCCAAGCTCAAGACTCAAGAAGCCAAGCCTCGACGATCCGGCAGCCAAGCTCAAGACTCAAGAACCCAAGCATCGACGATCCCGCGGCCAAGCTGAATACTCAAGAAACCAAGCCTCGACGATCCCGCGGGCAAGCTCCAGGAACCCTACCCTCGACGATCCTGCGGCCGAACTCCAATAACCCAAGCCTCGAGGATCCCGCGGCCAAGCTGAATACTCAAGAAACCAAGCCTCAACGATACCGTGGGCAAGCTCCAGGAACCCTAGCCTTGACGATCCCGCCGCCAAACTCCAATAACCCAAGCCTCGAGGATCCCGCGCCCAAGCTCAAGGCTCAAGAAACCAAGCCTCGAGGATCCCTCAGCCAAGCTCAAGGCTCAAGAATCCAAACCTCGAGGATCCAGCAGCCAAGCTCAAGACTCAAGAACCCAAGCCTCAACGATACCATGGGCAAGCTCCAGGAACCCTAGCCTTGACGATCCCGCCGCCAAACTCCAATAACCCAAGCCTCGAGGATCCCGCGCCCAAGCTCAAGGCTCAAGAAACCAAGCCTCGAGGATCCCTCAGCCAAGCTCAAGGCTCAAGAATCCAAACCTCGAGGATCCAGCAGCCAAGCACAAGACTCAAGAACCCAAGCATCGACGATCCCACGGCCAAGCTGAATACTCAAGAACCCAAGCCTCGAGGATCCCGCAGACAAGTTCCAATAACCCTAGACTCGACGATCCGGCAGACAAGCTCCAATATCACTAGCCTCAATAATCCGCAGCCAAGCTCCAGGAAATCTTGCCTCGACGACCCTGAGGCCATGTTCCAATAACCCAAGCCTCGAGGATCCCGTGGCCAAGCTCAAGACTCAAGAAACAATGCCTCGACGATCCGCCAGCCAAGCTCAAGACTGAACAACCCCAGCCTCGACGATCCCGAGGCCAAGCTCAAGACTCAAGAACCCAAGCATCGACGATCTCGCGGCCAAGCTCAAGACTCAAGAACCCATGCCTCACCGATCCCACGACCAAGCTCCAATAACTCAAGCCTCAAGGATCCTGCGGCCAAGTTCAAAACTCAAGAAACCAAGCCTCGACGATCTGGCAACCAACCTCAAGACTCAAGAACCCAAGCCTTGACTATCCCACAGCCAAGCACAAATAACTGAAGCCTCAAGGATCCCGCAGCCAAGCTCAAGACTCAAGAACCCAATCTTTGAGGATCCCGCAGCGAAGCTGAAGACTCAGAAACCCAAGCCTCGAGGATCTCGCAGCCAAGATCAAGACTCAAGAAATCCAGCCTCTAGGATCCCGCAGCGAACCTCATGAGTCAAGAGCCCAAGTCTCGAGGATACCGCTGCCAAGCACAAAACTCAAGAACCCAAGCCTCGAGGATCCCGCAGCCAATTTTAATACTCAAGAACCCAAGCTGCCAGGATCCTGCAGCCAAATACAAGACTGAAGAACCCAAGCCTCGTGGATCCCACGGCGAAGCTCAAGACTCAAGAAACCGAGCCTCGACGATCCGGCAGCAAACTTCAAGACTCAAGAACCCAAGCCTCGAGGATCCCGCAGCCAAGCTCAAGACTCAGCAAACCCAAGCCACGAGCATCCCTCAACAAAGCTCAACACTCAAGAACCCAAGCTTCGAGGATCCCGCAGCCAAGCTCCAATAACCCAAGGCTCGGGGATCCCGCAGCCAAGCTGAAGACTCAAGAAACCCAGCCTCGAGGATCATGCAGCCAAGCTCAGGACTCAAGAACCCAAGCCTCGAGAATCCCGCAGCCAGGTTCAGGATTCAAGATCCCAAGCCTCGAGGATCCCGCAGGCAGGTTCAAGAGTGAAGAATCCAATCTCGAGGATCCCGCAGCCAAACTCAAGACTCAAGTACCCAAGCCTCGAGGATCATGCAGCCAAGCTCAGGACTCAAGAACCCAAGCCTCGAGAATCCCGCAGCCAGGTTCAGGATTCAAGATCCCAAGCCTCGAGGATCCCGCAGGCAGGTTCAAGAGTGAAGAATCCAATCTCGAGGATCCCGCAGCCAAACTCAAGACTCAAGTACCCAAGCCTCTAGGGTCCCGCAGACAAGCTCCTAGAACTCTAGCCTCAAGGATCCCGCGGCCACGCTCCATTAACCCTAGCCTCGACGATCCGGCGGCCAAGCTCCAATAACCCTAGCCTCGACGATCCGGCGGCCAAGCTCCAATAACCCAAGCCTCAAGGACCCACAGCCAACCTCAAGAATCAAGAACCCAAGACTCGAGGATCCCGCAGCCAAGCTCAAGACTCAAGAACCCAAGCCTAGAGGATCCCACAGCCAAGCTCCAATAACCCAAGCCTCGAGCATCCGGCAGCCAAGCTGAAGACTCAAGAAACCCAGCCTCGAGGAACCCGCAACTAAGCTGAAGACTCAAGAACCCAAGCTTCGAGGATCCCGCAGCCAAGCTGAAGACTCAAGAACCCAAGCCTCGAGGCTCCTGCAGGCAAGCTCAAGATTCAAGTACCCAAGCCTAGAGAATCCCGCAGACAAGCCTCGAGAACCCTAGTCTTGAGGATCCCGCAGCCACTCTCCAGGAACCCGAACCTCCAGGATCCCGCGGCCACGCCCCAGGAACCCTAGCCTCGAGCATTCCGTCGCCAAGCTCCAGGAACCCTAGCATTAAGGATTCCGCGGCCAAGCTTCAAGAACCTAAGCCTCGAGACCCGTAGCCAAGCTCATGAGTCAAGAACCCAAGCTTCGAGGATCCCACAGCCAAGCTCAAGACTCAGCAAACCCAAGCCACGAGCATCCCTCAACCAAGCTCAACACTCAAGAACCCAAGCCTCGAGGATCCCTGAGCCAAGCTGAAGACTCAAGAAACCCAGCCTCGAGGAACCCGCAGCCAAGCTCAAGAGTGAAGAACCCAAGCCTCGAGGATCACGCAGCCAAGCTCCAGACTCACGTACCCAAGCCTCGAGGATCCCGCGGCCACGCTCCAGGAAGCATAGCCTCCAGGATCCCACGGCCACACTCCAGGAACCCTAGCCTTGACGATCCAGCTGAAGACTCAAGAAACCAGCCTCGAGGAACCCGCAGCCAAGCTCAAGAGTCAAGAACCCAAGCCTGGACGATCCCCAGCTAAGCTCCAATAACCCAGGCCTTGACTACCGCAGGCAAGCTCAAGAGTCAAGAACCCAAGCCTGGACGATCCCCAGCTAAGCTCCAATAACCCAGGCCTTGACTACCGCAGGCAAGCTCAAGACTCAAGAACCCAAGCCTCCAGGACCCCACAGCCAAGCTCAAGAGTGAAGAACCTAAGCCTCGAGGATCCAGCAGCCAAGCTCAAAAATCAAGTACGCAAGGCTCGAGAATCCCGCAGACAAACTCGTAGAACCCTAACCTCGGCGATCCGGCGGCCAAGCTCCAATAACCCAAGCCTCGAGGACACGCAGACAACCTCAAGACTCAAGAACCCAAGACTCGAGGATCCCGCAGCCCAGCTCAAGACACAAGGACCCAAGACTCGAGAATCCCGCAGACAAGCTCCAGGAACCCTAGCTTCCAGGATGCCGTGGCCACGCTCCAGGAACCCTAGCCTCGAGAATCCCATGGCCAAGATCCAGGAACCCTAGCCTCAAGGATCCCGCGGTAAAGCTCCAGGAACCCTAGCCTTGAGAATCCGATGGCCAAGATCCAGGAACCCTAGCCTCAAGGATCCCGCGGTAAAGCTCCAGGAACCCTAGCCTGGAGGATCCCGCGGCCAAGCTCCAATAACCCAAGCCTCGAGGATCCGCGGCCAAGCGCAAGCCTCGGGAATCCCGCAGTGAAGCTCAAGACTCAAGAACCCAAGCCTCGAGTATCGTGCAGGCAAACTCCAGGAATCCTAGCCGCCAGGATCCCGCTGCCACGCTCCAGGAACCCTAGCATCAGGGATCCCGTGGCCACACTCTAGGAACACTAGCCTCGAACATCCCGCGGCCGAGCTCCGGGAACCCTAGCCTGGGCCATCCCGCGGCAAGCTCCAATAACCCAAGCCTCGAGGATCCGTGGCCAAGCACAAGACTCAAGAACCGAAGCCTCGATGATCTCGCGGCCAAGCTCAAGACTCAAGAACCCAAACCTCGAGAGTCCCACAGCCAAGCTCGATAGTCAAGGAACCAAGCATCAAGGATCCCGCTGCCAAGCTCCAATAACACAAGCCTCGAGGACCCACAGCCAAGCTCAAGACTCAAAAACCCAAGCCTCGAGGATCCCGCAGACAAGCTCCAGGAACCGTAGTATCGAGGATCCCGCGGACACGCTCCAGGAACCCTAGCTTCCAGGATGCCGTGGCCACGCTCCAGGAACCCTAGCCTCGAGAATCCCACGGCCAAGATCCAGGAACCCTAGCCTCAAGGATCACGCGACCAAGTTCCTGGAACCATATCCTCGACGACCCCGCGGCCAAGCTCCAATAAGCCAAGCCTCGAGGATCCATGGCCAGGCTAAAGACTCAAGAACCCAATCCTCGAGGATCTTGCAGCCAAGATATAGACTAAAGAACCCAAGCCTCGAGGATCCCCCAAACAAGCTCAAGACTCAAGAGCCCAATCCTCGAGGAATCCGCAGACAAGCTCAATACTCTAGAAACCAAGCCCCGAGGATACCGCAGACAAGCTCAAGACTCAAGAACCCAAGCCTCGAGTATCCCGGGGCCAATCTCAAGACTCAAGAACTCAAGCCTCAACGATCCCGCAGCCAAGCTCAAGACTCAAAAACTCAAGCCCCGACGATCCTGCAGCTAAGTTCCAACAACCCAGGCCTCTACTACCCACAGGCAAGCTCAAGGCTCAAGAACCCAAGCCTCCAGGACCCGCAGCCAAGCTGACAACTCAAGAACCAAAGCCTTGAAGATCCCGCAGACAAGCTCAAGACTCAGCAAACCCAAGCCACGAGGATACCTCAGCCAAGCTCAAGACTCAAGTTCCCAAGCCTCGAGGATCCCGCAGACAAGCTCCGAGAACCCTAGCCTCGAGGATCCCGCAGCTACGCTCCAGGAACTGTAGCCTCCAGGATCACGCGGCCACGCTCCAGGAACCCTAGCATCAAGGATTCCGCGGCCAAGCTCCAATAACCTAAGCCTCGAGGACCCGCAGCCAAACTCAAGACTCAAGAACCCAAGCCTCGAGGATCCCGCAGCCAAGCTCGATACTCAGGAAACCAAGCCTCGAGGATCCCGCGGCCACGATCCAGGATCCGGCGCCAAGCTTCAGGAAACCTAGCCCAGACGATCCCGTGGCCAAGCTCCAATAACCTAAACCTAGAGGACCCTCAGCTAAGCTCAGGACTCAACAACCCAAGCCTCGAGAATCCCGCAGCGACGCTCAAAACTCAAGAACCCAAGCCTCGAGGATCCCGCATCCAAGCTGAAGACTCAAGAACCCAAGCCTCGAGGATCCCGCAGCCAAGGTCAAGACTCAGCAAACCCAAGGCATGAGGATACCTCAGCCAAGCTCAAGACTCAAGTACCCAAGCCTCGAGGATCCCGCAGCTAAGCTCCAATAACCCAGGCCTCTACTACCCACAGGCAACCTCAAGACTCAAGAACCCAAGACTCCAGGACTCCACAGCTAAGCTCAAGAATCAAGTACCCAAGCCTCAAGGATCCCGCAGACAAGCTCAATACTCAAGAACCTAAGCCCCGAGTATCCCGGGACCAATGTCAAGACGCAAGAGCCCAAGCCTCGACGATCCCGCAGCTAAGCTCGATACTCAAGGAAACAAGCCTCGAGGATCCCGCGGCCAAGCTCAAGACTCAAGAACTCAAGCCCCGACGATCCCGCAGTTAAATTCCAATAACCCAGGCCTCTATTACCCACAGGCAAGCTCAAGACTCAAGAACCCAAGCCTCGACGATCCCGCAGCCAAGCTCGATACTCAAGGAACCAAGCCTCGAGGATTCCGTGGCCAAGCTCAAGACTCAAGAACCCAAGCCTCGACGATTCCGCAGCTAAGATCCAATAACCCAGGCCTCTACTACCCACAGGCAAGCTCAAGACTCAAGAACCCAATCCTCCAGGACCCCGCAGCCAAGCTCAAGACTCAAGAACCCAAGCCTCGAGGATCCCGCAGATAAGCTCCAGGAACCGTAGTATCGAGGATCCCGCGGCCACACTCCAGGAACCCTAGCTTCCAGGATACCGTGGCCACGCTCCAGGAACCCTAGCCTTGAGAATCCCACGGCCAAGATCCAGGAACCCTAGCCTCAAGGATCACGCGGCCAAGTTCCTGGAACCCTATCCTCGACGATCCCGCGGCCAAGCTCCAATAAGCCAAGCCTCGAGGATCCGCGGCCAGGCTAAAGACTCAAGAACCCAATCCTTGAGGATCTTGCAGCCAAGATATAGACTAAAGAACCCAAGCCTCGAGGATCCCGCAAACAAGCTCAAGACTCAAGAGCCCAATCCTCGAGGAATCCGCAGACAAGCTCAATACTCAAGAAACCAAGCCTTTACGATCCCGCAGACAAGCTCAAGACTCAGCAAACCCAAGCCACGAGGATACCTCAGCCAAGCTCAAGACTCAAGTTCCCAAGCCTCGAGGATCCCGCAGACAAGCTCCGAGAACCCTAGCCTCGAGGATCCCGCAGCTATGCTCCAGGAACCCTAGCCTCCAGGATCACGTGGCCATGCTCCAGGAACCCTAGCCTCGAGCATTCCGTGCCCAAGCTCCAGAAACCCTAGCATCAAGGATTCCACGGCCAAGCTCCAATAACCTAAGCCTCGAGGACCCGCAGCCAAGCTCAAGACTCAAGAACCCAAGCCTCGAGTATCCCGGGGCCAATCTCAAGACTGAAGAACCCAAGCCTCGACAATCCCGCAGCCAAGCTCGATACTCAGGGAACCAAGCCTCGAGGATCCCGCGGCCACGATCCAGGATCCGGCGCCAAGCTTCAGGAAACCTAGCCCAGACGATCCTGCGGCCAAGCTCCAATAACCTAAACCTAGAGGACCCGCAGCTAAGCTCAGGACTCAACAACCCAAGCCTCGAGGATCCCGCATCCAAGCTGAAGACTCAAGAACCCAAGCCTCGAGGATCCCGCAGCCAAGGTCAAGACTCAGCAAACCCAAGGCATGAGGATACCTCAGCCAAGCTCAAGACTCAAGTACCCAAGCCTCGAGGATCCCGCAGCTAAGCTCCAATAACCCAGGCCTCTACTACCCACAGGCAACCTCAAGACTCAAGAACCCAAGACTCCAGGACTCCACAGCTAAGCTCAAGAATCAAGTACCCAAGCCTCAAGGATCCCGCAGACAAGCTCAATACTCAAGAACCCAAGCCCCGAGTATCCCGGGACCAATGTCAAGACGCAAGAGCCCAAGCCTCGACGATCCCGCAGCTAAGCTTGATACTCAAGGAAACAAGCCTCGAGGATCCCGCGGCCAAGCTCAAGACTCAAGAACTCAAGGCTTGACGATCCCGCAGTTAAATTCCAATAACCCAGGCCTCTATTACCCACAGGCAAGCTCAAGACTCAAGAACCCAAGCCTCCAAGATCGCGCAGCCAAGCTGAAGACTCAAGAACCCAAGCCTCCAGGACCCCACAGCCAAGCTCAAGAATCAAGTACCCAAGCCTCAAAGATCTCGCAGACAAGCTCAATACTCAAGAACCCAAGCCCCGAGTATCCCGGGACCAATGTCAAGACGCAAGAGCCCAAGCCTCGACGATCCCGCAGCTAAGCTTGATACTCAAGGAAACAAGCCTCGAGGATCCCGCGGCCAAGCTCAAGACTCAAGAACTCAAGGCTCGACGATCCCGCAGTTAAATTCCAATAACCCAGGCCTCTATTACCCACAGGCAAGCTCAAGACTCAAGAACCCAAGCCTCCAGGACCCCGCAGCCAAGCTTGATACTCAAGCAACCAAGCCTCGAGGATCCCGGGGACAATCTCAAGACTCAAGAACCCAAGCCTCGATGATCCCGCAGCCAAGCTCGATACTCAAGGAACCAAGCCTCGAGGATCCCGCGGCCACGATCCAGGATCCGGCGCCAAGCTTCAGGAAACCTAGCCCAGACGATCCTGCGGCCAAGCTCCAATAACCTAAACCTAGAGGACCCGCAGCTAAGCTCAGGACTCAACAACCCAAGCCTCGAGAATCCCGCAGCGAAGCTCAAAACTCAAGAACCCAAGCCTCGAGGATCCCGCATCCAAGCTGAAGACTCAAGAACCCAAGCCTCGAGGATCCCGCAGCCAAGGTCAAGACTCAGCAAACCCAAGGCATGAGGATACCTCAGCCAAGCTCAAGACTCAAGTACCCAAGCCTCGAGGATCCCGCAGCTAAGCTCCAATAACCCAGGCCTCTACTACCCACAGGCAACCTCAAGACTCAAGAACCCAAGACTCCAGGACTCCACAGCTAAGCTCAAGAATCAAGTACCCAAGCCTCAAGGATCCCGCAGACAAGCTCAATACTCAAGAACCCAAGCCCCGAGTATCCCGGGACCAATGTCAAGACGCAAGAGCCCAAGCCTCGACGATCCCGCAGCTAAGCTTGATACTCAAGGAAACAAGCCTCGAGGATCCCGCGGCCAAGCTCAAGACTCAAGAACTCAAGGCTTGACGATCCCGCAGTTAAATTCCAATAACCCAGGCCTCTATTACCCACAGGCAAGCTCAAGACTCAAGAACCCAAGCCTCCAAGATCGCGCAGCCAAGCTGAAGACTCAAGAACCCAAGCCTCCAGGACCCCACAGCCAAGCTCAAGAATCAAGTACCCAAGCCTCAAAGATCTCGCAGACAAGCTCAATACTCAAGAACCCAAGCCCCGAGTATCCCGGGACCAATGTCAAGACGCAAGAGCCCAAGCCTCGACGATCCCGCAGCTAAGCTTGATACTCAAGGAAACAAGCCTCGAGGATCCCGCGGCCAAGCTCAAGACTCAAGAACTCAAGGCTCGACGATCCCGCAGTTAAATTCCAATAACCCAGGCCTCTATTACCCACAGGCAAGCTCAAGACTCAAGAACCCAAGCCTCCAGGACCCCGCAGCCAAGCTTGATACTCAAGCAACCAAGCCTCGAGGATCCCGGGGACAATCTCAAGACTCAAGAACCCAAGCCTCGACGATCCCGCAGCCAAGCTCGATACTCAAGGAACCAAGCCTCGAGGATCCCGCGGCCACGATCCAGGATCCGGCGCCAAGCTTCAGGAAACCTAGCCCAGACGATCCTGCGGCCAAGCTCCAATAACCTAAACCTAGAGGACCCGCAGCTAAGCTCAGGACTCAACAACCCAAGCCTCGAGAATCCCGCAGCGAAGCTCAAAACTCAAGAACCCAAGCCTCGAGGATCCCGCATCCAAGCTGAAGACTCAAGAACCCAAGCCTCGAGGATCCCGCAGCCAAGGTCAAGACTCAGCAAACCCAAGGCATGAGGATACCTCAGCCAAGCTCAAGACTCAAGTACCCAAGCCTCGAGGATCCCGCAGCTAAGCTCCAATAACCCAGGCCTCTACTACCCACAGGCAACCTCAAGACTCAAGAACCCAAGACTCCAGGACTCCACAGCTAAGCTCAAGAATCAAGTACCCAAGCCTCAAGGATCCCGCAGACAAGCTCAATACTCAAGAACCCAAGCCCCGAGTATCCCGGGACCAATGTCAAGACGCAAGAGCCCAAGCCTCGACGATCCCGCAGCTAAGCTTGATACTCAAGGAAACAAGCCTCGAGGATCCCGCGGCCAAGCTCAAGACTCAAGAACTCAAGGCTTGACGATCCCGCAGTTAAATTCCAATAACCCAGGCCTCTATTACCCACAGGCAAGCTCAAGACTCAAGAACCCAAGCCTCCAAGATCGCGCAGCCAAGCTGAAGACTCAAGAACCCAAGCCTCCAGGACCCCACAGCCAAGCTCAAGAATCAAGTACCCAAGCCTCAAAGATCTCGCAGACAAGCTCAATACTCAAGAACCCAAGCCCCGAGTATCCCGGGACCAATGTCAAGACGCAAGAGCCCAAGCCTCGACGATCCCGCAGCTAAGCTTGATACTCAAGGAAACAAGCCTCGAGGATCCCGCGGCCAAGCTCAAGACTCAAGAACTCAAGGCTCGACGATCCCGCAGTTAAATTCCAATAACCCAGGCCTCTATTACCCACAGGCAAGCTCAAGACTCAAGAACCCAAGCCTCCAGGACCCCGCAGCCAAGCTTGATACTCAAGCAACCAAGCCTCGAGGATCCCGGGGACAATCTCAAGACTCAAGAACCCAAGCCTCGACGATCCCGCAGCCAAGCTCGATACTCAAGGAACCAAGCCTCGAGGATCCCGCGGTCAAGCTCAAGACTCAAGAACTCAAGGCTCGACGATCCCGCAGTTAAATTCCAATAACCCAGGCCTCTATTACCCACAGGCAAGCTCAAGACTCAAGAACCCAAGCCTCCAAGATCGCGCAGCCAAGCTGAAGACTCAAGAACCCAAGCCTCCAGGACCCCACAGCCAAGCTCAAGAATCAAGTACCCAAGCCTCAAAGATCTCGCAGACAAGCTCAATACTCAAGAACCCAAGCCCCGAGTATCCCGGGACCAATGTCAAGACGCAAGAGCCCAAGCCTCGACGATCCCGCAGCTAAGCTTGATACTCAAGGAAACAAGCCTCGAGGATCCCGCGGCCAAGCTCAAGACTCAAGAACTCAAGGCTCGACGATCCCGCAGTTAAATTCCAATAACCCAGGCCTCTATTACCCACAGGCAAGCTCAAGACTCAAGAACCCAAGCCTCCAGGACCCCGCAGCCAAGCTTGATACTCAAGCAACCAAGCCTCGAGGATCCCGGGGACAATCTCAAGACTCAAGAACCCAAGCCTCGACGATCCCGCAGCCAAGCTCGATACTCAAGGAACCAAGCCTCGAGGATCCCGCGGTCAAGCTCAAGACTCAAGAACCAAAGCCACGAGGATACCTCAGCCAAGCTCAAGACTCAAGTGCCCAAGCCTTGAGGATCCCGCAGACAAGCTCCGAGAACCCAAGCCACGAGGATCCCGCAGCCACTCTCCAGGAACCCTAACCTCGAGCATTTCGTGGCCAAGCTCCAGGAACCCTAGCATTAAGGATTCCGCGGCCGAGCTTCAGGAACCCTAGCCTCGACGATCCCGCGGCAAGCTCCAATAACCTAAGTCTCGAGGACCCACAGCCAAGCTCAAAACTCAACGACTCAAGCCTCCAGGACCACGCAGCCAAGCTCAAGAGTCAAGAAACCAAGCCTCGAGGATCCTGCGGGCAAGCTCAAGACTCAAGAACCCAAGCCTCGACGATCCCGCAGCTAAGCTCCAATAACCCAGGCCTCGACGACCCGCAGGCAAGCTCAATACTCAAGAACCCAAGCCCCAAGGATCCCGCAGACAAGCTCAAGACTCAAGAACCCAAGCCTCGGGTATCCCGGGGCCAATCTCAAGACTCACAGACCCAAGTGTCGATGATCCAGCAGCCAAGCTCGATACTCAAGGAACCAAGCCTCGAGGATCCCGCAGCCAAGCTTGAATAACCCAATACTCGAGGATCCTGCAGCCAAGCACAAGACTAAAGAACCCAATCCTCGAGGATCCCGCGGCCAAGCTCAAGACTGAAGTACCCAAGCCTCGACGATCCCGCAGCTAAGCTCCAATAACCCAGGCCTCTACTACCCACAGACAAGCTCAAGACTCAAGAACCCAAGCCTCCAGGACCCCACAGCTAAGCTCAAGAATCAAGTAACCAAGCCTCAAGGATCCCGCAGACAAGTTCCGAGAACCCTAGCCTCGAGGACCCCGCGTCCACACTTCAGGAACCCTAGCCTCGAGGATCCCGCGGCCATGCTCCAGGAACCCTAGCCACGAGCATACCATGGCCAAGCTCCATGAACCCGAGCATCAAATATACCGCGGCCAAGCTTCAGGAACACTAGCCAAGACAATCCCGCGGACAAGCTCCAATAACCTAAGCCTCGGGGACCCGCAGCCAAGCTCAATACTCAACAAACCAAGCCTCGAGAATCCCGCAGCAAAGCTCAAGACTCAAGAACCCAAGCCTCGATGATCCCGCGGCCAAGCTCAATACTCAAGAACCCAAGCCTAGAGAATCTCGCAGACAAGCTTGATAGTCAAGGAACCAAGCTTCGAGGATCCCGCTGCCAAGCTCCAAGAACCCTAGCCTCGATGATCCCGCGACTAATTTCCAATAACCTAAGCCTCGAGGACCCGCAGCCAAGCTTAAAACTCAAGAACACAAGCCTAGAGGATCCTGCAGTCAAGCTCCAGGAAACGTACTATCGAGGATCCCGCGGACACACTCCAGGAACCCTAGCCTCGAGGTCCCCGCGTGCACACTTCAGGAACCCTAGCCTCCAGGATCCCATGGCCAAGTTCCAATAACCTAAGCCTCAAGGACCCACAGCCAAGCTCAAAACTCAAAAACCCAAGCCTAGAGGATCCCGCAGACAAGCTCCAGGAACCGTACTATCGAGGATCCCGCGGACACACTCCAGGAACCCTAGCTTCCAGGATCCCGTGGCCAAGTTCCAGAACCCCTAGCCTCGACGATCCCATGGCCAAGCTCCAATAACCCAGGCCTCTACTACCCACAGGCAAGCTCAAGACTCAAGAACCCAAGCCTCCAGGACCCCGCAGCCAAGCTCAAGACTCAAGAACCAAAGCCTTGTGGATACCTCAGCCAAGCTCAAGACTCAAGTACTCAAGCCTTGAGGATCCCGCAGACAAGCTCCGAGAACCCGAGCCTCCAGGATCCCGCCACCACTCTCCAGGAACCCTAGCATCAAGGGTCCCGAGGCCAGGCTCCAATAACCTAAGCCTCGAGGACCCGCAGCCAAGCTCAAGACTCAAGAACCCAAGCCTCGAGGATCCCGCCGTCAAGCTCAATACTCAAGAACCCAAGCCCCGAGGATCCTGCAGACAAGCTCAAGACTCAAGAACCCAAGCCTTGAGGATCCCGGGGCCAGTCTCAAGACTCACGGACCCAAGCCTCGACGATCAGGCAGCCAAGCTCGAAACTCAAGGAACCGATCCTCGAGGATCCCGCAGCCAAGCACAAGACTCAAGAACCCAATCCTCGAGGATCCCGCAGCCAAGCACAAGACTCAAGAACCCAATCCTCGAGGATCCCGCGGCCAAGCTCAAGACTCAAGGATCTAAGCCTCGAGGATCCAGCAGACAAGCTCAAGACTCAACAACCCAAGCCTCGGGGAATCCCGCAGCCAACCTCCAGGAACCTTAGCCTCCAGGATCCCGTGGCCATGCTCTGCGAACCCTAGCCTCGAACATCCCACGGCCGAGCTCCAGAAACCCTAGGCTCAAGGATCCGGCGGCAAAGCGCCAATAACCCAAGCCTCGAGAATCCGCGGCCAAGTTCAAGACTCAAGGACCCAAGCTTCGATGATCCCGCGGCCAAGCTCAAGACTCAAGAACCCAAGCCTCGAGGATCCCGCCGTCAAGTTCAATACTCAAGAACCCAAGCCCCAAGGATCCCGCAGACAAGCTCAAGACTCAAGAACCCAAGCCTCAGGTATCCCGGGGCCATTCTCAAGACTCACAGACCCAAGCCTCGACGATCCAGCAGCCAAGCTCGATACTCAAGGAACCAAGCCTCGAGGATCCCGCGGCCAAGCTCGAATAACCCAATACTTGAGGATCCCGCAGCCAAGCACAAGACTCAAGAACACAATCCTCGAGGATCCCGCGGCCAAGCTCAAGACTCAAGTACTCAAGCCTCGAGGATCCTGCGGCCAAGCTCAAGACTCAAGAACCCAAGCCTCCAAGATCCCACAGCCAAGCTCAAGACTCAAGAACCCAAGGCTCCAGGACCCCGCAGCCAAGCTCAAGACTCAAGAACCCAAGCCTCCAGGACCCCGCAGCCAAGCTCACGAAGCAAGAACCCAAGCCCCAAGGATCCCGCAGACAAGCTCAAGCCTCAAGAACCCAAGCCTCGGTTATCCCGGGGCCAGTCTCAAGACTCACAGACCCAAGCCTCGACGATCTAGCAGCCAAGCTCGATACTCAAGGAACCAAGCCTCGAGGATCCCGCAGCCAAGCTCGAATAACCCAATACTTGAGGATCCCGCAGCCAAGCAAAAGACTCAAGAACCCAATCCTCGAGGATCCCGCGGCCAAGCTCAAGACTCAAGTACCCAAGCCTCGACGATCCCGCAACTAAGCTCCAATAATCCAAGCCTCGAGGACCCGCATCCAAGCTCAAAACTCAAGAACCCAAGCCTCGAGAATCCCTCAGCCAAGCTCAAGACTCAAGAACCCATGTCTCGAGGATCCCGCAGTCAAGCTCCACGAAACGTACTATTGAGGATCCCGCGGACACACTCCAGGAACCCTAGCTTCCAGGATCCCGCGGCCACGCTCCAATAACCTAAGCCTCAAGGACCCGCAGCCAAGCTCGAGACTTAAGAACACAAGCCTCGAGGATCCCGCCATCAAGCTCAATACTCAAGAACCCAAGCCTCGAGGATCCCGCAGACAAGCTCAAGACTCAAGAACCCAAACCTTCAGGATCCCGGGGCCAGTCTCAAGACTCACGGACCCAAGCCTCGACGATCAGGCAGCCAAGCTCGAAACTCAAGGAACCGAGCCTCGAGGATCCCGCGGCCAAGCACAAGACTCAAGAACCCAATCCTCGAGGATCCCGCGGCCAAGCTCAAGACTCAAGTACCCAAACCTCGAGGATCTCGCAGACATCCTCCGAGAACCCTAGCCTCGAGGTCCCCGCGGCCACGCTCCAAGAACACTAGCCACGAGCATTCCGTGGCCAAATTCCATGAACCCTAGCATCAAAGATCCCGCGGCCAAGCTTCAGGAACACTAGCCAAGACGATCCCGCGGACAAGCTCCAATAACCTAAGCCTCGGGGACCCGCAGCCAAGCTGAAGACTCAAGAATCCAAGCCTCGAGGGCCACGTAGGCAAACTCCAGGAATCCTAGCCTCCAGGATCCCGCTGCCACGCTCCAGCAACCCTAGCCTCCAGGATCCTGTGACCACGCTCCAGGAACACTAGCCTCGAACATCCCACTGCCGAGCTCCAGAAACCCTAGCCTCAAGGATCCCGCGGTAAAGCACCAGGAACCCTAGCCTGGACGATGCCGCGGCCAAGCTCCAATAACCCAAGCCTCGAGGATCCGCGGCCAAGCGCAAGACTCAAGAACCCAAGCCTCGATGATCCCGCGGCCAAGCTCAAGACTCAACAACTCAAGCCTTGATGATTCCGCAGCTAAGCTCCAATAACCCAGCCCTCTACTACCCACAGGCAAGCTCAAGACTCAAGAACCCAAGCCTGGACGATCCCGCAGCCAAGCTCGATACTCAAGGAACCAAGCCTC
This sequence comes from Mobula birostris, assembly GCF_030028105.1. Lineage (NCBI taxonomy): Eukaryota > Metazoa > Chordata > Chondrichthyes > Myliobatiformes > Myliobatidae > Mobula > Mobula birostris. The sequence goes on from NC_092379.1 coordinate 58,264,578, forward strand.
GAGGATCCCGCAGCCAAGCTCGAATAACCCAATACTCGAGGATCCCGCAGCCAAGCACAAGACTCAAGAACCCAAGCCTCCAAGATCGCACAGCCAAGCTCAAGACTCAAGAACCCAAGGCTCCAGGACCCCACAGCTAAGCTCAAGAATAGAGTACCCAAGCCTCAAGGATCCCGCAGACAAGCTCCGAGAACCCAAGCCTCGAGGATCCCGCGGCCACGCTCCAGGAACCATTCCCTCCAGAATCCCACACCACGCTCCAGGAACCCTAGCCTCGAGCATTCTGTGGCCAAGCTCCAGGAACCCTAGCATCAAAGATCCTGCGGCCAAGCTCGAATAGCCCAATGATCGGGGATCCCGCAGCCAAGCACAAGACTTAAAAACCCAATCCTCGAGGATCCCGCGGCCAGTCTCAAGACTCACAGACCCAAGCCTCGACGATCCAGCAGCCAAGCTCGAATAGCCCAATAATCGAGGATCCCGCAACCAAGCACAAGACTCAAGAACCCAATCCTCGAGGATCCCGCGGCCAAGCTCAAGACTCAAGAACCCAAGCCTCGACGATTCCGCAGCTAAGCTCCAATAATCAAGGCCTCTACTACCCACAGGCAAGTTCAGACTCAAGAACCCAATCCTCCAAGATCGCGCAGCCAAGCTTAAGACTCAAGAACCCAAGGCTCCAGGACACCACAGCTAAGCTCAAGAATCAAGTGCCCAAGCCTCGAGGATCCCGCAGACAAGCTCCGAGAACCCTAGCCTTGAGGATCCCGCGGCCACGCTCCAAGAACAGTAGCCACGACCATTCCGTGGCCAAATTCCATGAACCTGAGCATCAAATATACCGCGGCCAAGCTTCAGGAACACTAGCCAAGACGATCCCGCGGACAAGCTCCAATAACCTAAGCCTCGGGGACCCGCAGCGAAGCTCAAGACTCAAGAACCCAAGCCTCGAGGGTCACGCAGGCAAACTCCAGGAATCCTAGCCTCCAGGATCCCGCTGCCACGCTCCAGGAACCCTAGCCTCCAGGATCCCGTGGCCACGCTCTAGGAACATTAGCCGCGAACATCCCACAGCCGAGCTCCAGGAACCCTAGCCTCAAGGATCCCGCGGTAAAGCTCCAGGAACCCTAGCCTGGACGATACCGCGGCCAAGCTCCAATAATCCAAGCCTCGAGGATCCGCGGCCAAGCTCAAGACTCAAGGACCGAAGCCTCGAGAATCCCGCAGCCAAACTCGATAGTCAAGGAACCAAGCCTCGAGGATCCCGCTGCCAAGCTCCAGGAACCCTACCCTCGATGATCCCGCGGCCAAGATCCAATAACCCAAGCCTCGAGGACCCACAGCCAAGCTCAAAACTCAAGAACACAAGCCTCGAGAATCCCTCAGCCAAGCTCAAGACTCAAGAACCCAAGCCTCCAGGACCCACAGCCAAGCTCAAGACTCATGAACCAAAGCCTTGTGGTTACCACAGCCAAGCTCAAGACTCAAGTACCCAAGCCTTGAGGAACCCGCAGACAAGCTCCGAGAACCCTAGCCTCGAGGATCCCGCAGCCACGCTCCAGGAACCATAGCCTCGAGCATTCCGTGCCCAAGCTCCAGAAACCCTAGCATCAAGGATCCCGCGGCCAAGTTCCAATAACCTAAGCCTCGAGGACCTGCAGCCAAGCTCAAGACTCAAGAACCCAAGCCTCGAGGATCCCGCAGCCAAACTCAATAGTCAAGGAACCAAGCCTCGAGGGTCCCGCTGCCAAGCTCCAGGAACCCTAGCCTCGATGATCCCGCGGCCAAGATCCAATAACCCAAGCCTCGAGGACCCGCAGCCAAGCTCAAAACTCAAGAGCACAAGCCTCGAGAATCCCTCATCCAAGCTCAAGACTCAAGAACCCAAGCCTCGAGGACCCCGCAGACAAGCTCCAGGAGCCGTAATATCGAGGATCCCGTGGACACACTCCGGGAACCCTAGCTTCCAGGGTGCCGTGGCCATGCTCCAGGAACCCTAGCCTCAAGGACCCGCAGACAAGCTCCGAGAACCCTAGCCCCGAGGATCCCGCAGCCACGCTCCAGGAACCCTAGCCTCGAGCATTCCGTGCCCAAGCTCCAGAAACCCTAGCCTCGAGCATTCTGTGCCCAAGCTCCAATAACCTAAGCCTCGAGGACCCGCAGCCAATCTCAAGACTCAAGAACCCAAGCCTCGAGGATCCCGCAGCCAAGCTCAAGACTGAAGAACTCAAGCTCGAGGATCCCGCCATCAAGCTCAATACTCAAGAACCCAAGCCCCGAGGATCCCTCAGACAAGCTCAAGGCTCAAGAACCCAAGCCTCGAGGATCCCGGGGCCAGTCTGAAGACTCACGGACTCAAGCCTCGACAATCAGGCAGCCAAGCTCAATACTCAAGGAACCAAGCCTCGAGGATCCCGCGGCCAAGCGCAAGACTCAAGAACCCAAGCTTCGATGATCCCGCAGCAAAGCGCAAGACTCAAGAACCAAAGCCTCGATGATCCCGCGGCCAAGCTCAAGACTCAAGAACCCAAGCCTAGAGGATCCCGCAGACAAGCTCCAGGAACCGTACTATCGAGGATCCCGCGGACACACTCCAGGAACCCTAGCTTCCAGGATGCCGTGGCCACGCTCCAGGAATTCTAGCCTCAAGGGTCCTGCGGCCAAGTTCCAGGAACCCTAGCCTCGATGATCCCGCGGCCAAGCTCCAGGAACCCAAGCCTCGAGGACCCGCAGCCAAGCTCAAAACTCAAGAACACAAGCCTCGAGAATCCCTCAGCCAAGCTCAAGACTCAAGAACCCAAGCCTCCAGGATCACGCAGACAAGCTCCAGGAACCGTAGTATCGAGGATCCCGTGGATACATTCCAGGAACCCTAGCTTCCAGGATGCCATGGCCACGCTCCAGGAACCCTAGCCTCAAAGATCCCGCGGCCAAGTTCCAGGACCCTAGCCTCGACGATCCCACGGCCAAGCTCCAATAACCCAGGCCTATACTACCCACAGGCAATCTCAAGACTCAAGAACCCAAGCCTCAAGGATCCCGCAGCCACGCTCCAGGAACCCTAGCCTCAAGCATTCCGTGCCCAAGCTCCAGAAACATAGCATCAAGGATCCCGCGGCCAAGTTCCAATAACCTAAGCTTCGAGCATCCCGCAGCCAAGCTCAAGACTCAAGAACCCAAGCCCCGAGGATCCCGAGGCCAGTCTCCAGACTGACGGAACCAAGCCTCGACGATCAGGCAGCCAAGCTCAATACTCAAGGAACCAAGCCTCGAGGATCCCGCGGCCAAGCTCGAATTACCCAATTCTCAAGGATCCCACAGCCAAGCACAAGACTCAAGAACCCAATCCTCGAGGATCCCGCGGCCAAGCTCAAGACTCAAGTACCCAAGCCTCGACGATCCCGCAGCTAACCTCCAATAACCCAGGCCTCTACTACCCACAGGCAAGCTCAAGACTCAAGAACCCAAGCCTCCAAGATCGCGCAGCCAAGCTCAAGACTCAAGAACCCAAGCCTCCAGGACCCCACAGCCAAGCTCAAGAATCAAGTACCCAAGCCTCAAAGATCTCGCAGACAACCTCCGAGAACCCTAGCCTCGAGGTCCCCGCGGCCACGCTCCAGGAACCCTAGCTTCCAGGATCCCGCGGCCACGTTCCAGGAACCCTAGTCACGAGCATACCGTGGCCAAGCTCCATGAACCTGAGCATCAAAGATCCCGCGGCCAAGCTTCTGGAACACTAGCCAAGATGATCCCGCGGACAAGCTCCAATAACCTAAGCCTCGGGGACCCGCAGCCAAGCTCAATACTCAACAAACCAAGCCTCGAGAATCCCGCAGCGAAGCTCAAGACTCAAGAACCCTAGTCTCCAGGATCCCGCTGCGACGCTCCAGCAACCCTAGCCTCCAGGATCCTGTGGCCACGCTCCAGGAACACTAGCCTCGAACATCCCACTGCCGAGCTCCAGGAACCCTAGCCTGGACGATGCCGCGGCCAAGCTCCGATAACCCAAGCCTCGAGGATCCGCGGCCAAGCTCGATACTCAAGGAACCATACCTCGAGGATCCCGCAGCCAAGCTCGAATAGCCCAATAATCGAGGATCCCGCAGCCAAGCACAAGACTCAAGAACCCAATACTCGAGGATCCCACGGCCAAGCTCAAGACTCAAGTACCCAAGCCTCGACGATCCCGCAGCCAAGCTCAAGACTCAAGAACCCAAGGCTCCAGAACCCCACAGCTAAGCTCAAGAATCAAGTGCCCAAGCCTCGAGGATCCCGCAGACAAGCTCCGAGAACCCTAGCCTCGAGGATCCCGCGGCCACGCTCCAGGAATCCTAGCCACGAGCATACCGTGGCCAAGCTCCATGAACCCGAGCATCAAATATACCGCGGCCAAGCTTCAGGAACACTAGCCAAGACGATCCCGCGGACAAGCTCCAATAACCTAAGCCTCGGGGACTGGCAACGAAGCTCAAGACTCAAGAACCCAAGCCTCGAGGGTCACGCAGGCAAACTCCAGGAATCCTAGCCTCCAGGATCCCGCTGCCACGCTCCAGGAACCTGGAGGATCCCGTGGCCACGTTCTAGGAACATTAGCCTCGAACATCCCACGGCCGAGCTCCAGGAACCCTAGCCTCAAGGATCCCACGGTAAAGCTCCAGGAACCCTAGCCTGGACGATACCGCAGCCAAGTTCCAATAATCCAAGCCTCGAGGATCCGTGGCCAAGCTCAAGACTCAAGAACCGAAGCCTCGAGAATCCCGCAGCCAAACTCGATAGTCAAGGAACCAAGCCTCGAGGATCCCGCTGCCAAGCTCCAGGAACCCTACCCTCGATGATCCCGCGGCCAAGATCCAATAACCCAAGCCTCGAGGACCCACAGCCAAGCTCAAAACTCAAGAACACAAGCCTCGAGAATCCCTCAGCCAAGCTCAAGACTCAAGAACCCAAGCCTCCAGGACCCTGCAGACAAGCTCCAGGAGCCGTAGTATCGAGGATCCCGTGGACACACTCCAGGAACACTAGCCTCAAAGATCCTGCGGCCAAGTTCCAGGAACCCTAGCCTCGACGATCCCACGGCCAAGCTCCAATAACCCAGGCCTCTACTACCCACAGGCAAGCTCAAGACTCAAGAACCCAAGCCTCCAGGACCCCACAGCCAAACTCAAGACTCAAGTACCCAAGCCTCGATGATCCCACAGACAAGCTCCGAGAACCCTAGCCTCGAGGATCCCGCAGCCACTCTCTAGGAACCCTAGCCTCGAGCATTCCGTGCCCAAGCTCCAGGAACCCTAGCATCAAGGATCCCGCGGCCAAGCTCCAATAACCTAAGCCTCGAGGACCCGCAGCCAAGCTCAAGACTCAAGAACCCAAGCCCCGAGGATCCCGCAGACAAACTCAAGACTCAAGAACCCAAGCCTCGAGTATCCCGAGGCCAGACTCAAGACTCACGGATCCAAGCATCGACAATCAGGAAGCCAAGCTCGATACTGAAGGAACCAAGCGTCGAGGATCCCGTGGCCAAGCTCGAATAACCCAATACTCGAGAATCCCGCAGCATACTCCAGGAACCCTAACATCCAGGATGCCGTGGCCACGCTCCAGGAACCCTAACATCCAGGATGCCGTGGCCACGCTCCAGGAACCCTAGCCTCGAGCATTCCGTGCCCAAGCTCCAGAAACCCTAGCATCAAGGATCCCGTGGCCAAGCTCCAATAACCTAAGCCTTGAGGACCCACAGCCAAGCTCGAGACTCAAGAACCCAGGCCTCGAGGATCCCGCAGCCAAGCTCAAGACTCAAGAACTCAAGCCTCGAGGATCCCGCCATCAAGATCAATACTCAAGAACCCAAGCCTCGAGGATCCCGGGGCCAGTCTCAAGACTCACGGACTCAAGCCTCGACAATCAGGCAGCCAAGCTCGATACTCAAGGAACCAAACCTCGAGGATCCCGCGGCCAAGCGCAAGATTCAAGAACCCAAGCCTCGATGATCCCGCAGCAAAGCGCAAGACTCAAGAACCAAAGTCTCGATGATCCCGTGGCCAAGCTCAAGACTCAAGAACCCAAGGCTCGAGAATCCCGCAGCCAAGCTCAAGACTCAAGAAGCCAAGCCTAGAAGATCCTGCAGACAAGCTCCAGGAACCGTACTATCGAGGATCCCGCGGACACACACCAGGAACCCTAGCTTCCAGGATGCCGTGGCCACGCTCCAGGAACCCAAGCCTCGAGGACCCGCAGCCAAGCTCAAGACTCAAGAACTCAAGCCTCGAGGATCCCGCCATCAAGCTCAATACTCAAAAACCCAAGCCCCGAGGATCCCGCAGACAAGCTCAAGGCTCAAGAACCCAAGCCTCAAGGATCTCGGGGCCAATCTCAAGACTCACGGACTCAAGCCTCGACAATCAGGCAGCCAAGCTCAATATTCAAGGAACCAAGTCTCGAGGATCCCACAGCCAAGCGCAAGACTCAAGAACCCAAGCCTAGAGGTTCCCGCAGACAAGCTCCAGGAACCGTACTATCGAGGATCCCGCGGACACACTCCCGGAACCCTAGCTTCCAGGATGCCGCGGCCAAGCTCCAGGAACCCAAGCCTCGAGGACCCGCAGCCAAGCTGAAAACTCAAGAACACAAGCCTCGAGAATCCCTCAGCCAAGCTCAAGACTCAAGAACCCAAGCCTCGAGGAACACGCAGACAAGCTCCAGGAACCGTACTATCGAGGATCCCGCGGATACACTCCAGGAACCCTAGCTTCCAGGATGCCGTGGCCACGCTCCAGGAACCCTAACCTCAAAGATCCCGCGGCCAAGTTCCAGGAACCCTAGCCTCGACGATCCCATGGCCAAGCTCCAATAATCCAGGCCTCTACTACCCACAGTCAAGCTCAAGACTCAAGAACCCAAGCCTCCAGGACCCCGCAGCCAAGCTCAAGACTCAGGAACCCAAGCCTCGAGGATCCCAAGGCCAGTCTCAAGACTGACGGAACCAAGCCTCGACGATCAGGCAGCCAAGCTCGATACTCAAAGAACCAACCCTCGAGGATCCTGCGGCCAAGCTCGAATAACCCAATTCTCGAGGATCCTGCAGCCAAGCACAAGACTCAAGAACCCAATCCTCGAGGATCCTACGGCCAAGCTCAAGACTCAAGTACCCAAGCCTCGACGATCCCATAGCTAAGCTCCAATAACCCAGGCCTCTACTACCCACAGGCAAGCTCAAGACTCAAGAACCCAAGCCTCCAGGACCCCGCAGCCAAGCACAAGACTCAAGAACCCAAGGCTCCAGGACCCCACAGCTAAACTCAAGAATCAAGTGCCCAAGCCTCAAGGATCCCGCAGACAACCGCCGAGAACCCTAGCCTGCAGGATCTCGCGGCCACTCTCCAGGAACCCTGCCAGGAGCAGTCCGTGGCCAAGTTCCATGAACTCGAGCATCAAAGATCCCACGGCTAAGCTTCAGGAACACTAGCCAAGACGATCCCGCGGATAAGCTCCAATAACCTAAGCCTCGGGGACCCGCAGCCAAGCTCAATACTCAACAACCCAAGCCTCGAGAATCCCGCAGCGAAGCTCAAGACTCAGGAACCCAAGCCTCGAGGATCCCGCAGGCAAACACCAGGAATCCTAGCCTCCAGTATCCCGCTGCCACGCTCCAGGAACACTAGCCTCGAACATCCCATGGCCGAGCTCCAGGAACCCTAGCCTCAAGGATCCCGCGGTAAAGCTCCAGGAACCCTAGCCTGGACGATGCCGCGGCCAAGCTCCAATAACCCAAGCCTCGAGGATCCACGGCCAAGCGCAAGACTCAAGAACACAAGCCTCGAGGATCTGCGGCCAAGCGCAAGACTCAAGAACCCAAGCCTTGATGATCCCGCGGCAAAGCGCAAGACTCAAGAACCCAAGCCTCGATGATCCCACGGCCAAGCTCAAGACTCAAGAACCAAAGCCTTGAGGATACCGCAGCCAAGCTCAAGACTCAGCAAACCCAAGCCACGAGGATCCCGCAGCCACTCTCCAGGAACTCTAACCTCGAGCATTCCATGGCCAAGCTCCAGGAACCCTAGGATTAAGGATTCTGCGGCCGAGCTTCAGGAACCCTCGCCTCGTCGATCCCGCGACCAAGCTCCAATAGCCTAAGCCTCGAGGACCCGCAGCCAAGCTCAAAACTAAAGAACCCAAGCCCCCAGGACCACGCAGCCAAGCTCAAGAGTCAAGAAACCAAGCTTTCGAGGATCCCGCGGGCAAGCTGAAGACTCAAGAACCCAAACCTCAACGATCCCGCAGCTAAGCTCCAATAACCCAAGCCTCGACGACCCGCAGGCAAGCTCAAGACTCAAGAACCCAAGCCTCCAGGACACCACAGCCAAGCTCAAGACTCAAGAACCAAAGCCTTGAGGATACCGCAGCCAAGCTCAAGACTCAGCAAACCCAAGCCACGAGGATCCCGCAGCCAAACTCAAGAGTGAAGAACCTAACCTGGAGGATCCCGCAGCTAAGCTCAAGACTCAAGTACCCAAGCCTCGAGGGTACCGCAGACAAGCTCTTAGAACCCTAGCCTCGAGGATCTGGCGGCCACGCTCCAGGATCCATAGCCTCCAGGACCCGCAGCCAACCTCAAAACTCAAGAACCCAAGAATCGAGGATCCCGCGGACAAGCTCAAGACTCAGGAACCCAAGCCTCGAGGATCCCGCCGTCAAGCTCAATACTCAAGAACCCAAGCCCCAAGGATCCCGCAGACAAGCTCAAGACTCAAGAACCCAAGCCTCGGGTATCCCGGGGCCAGTCTCAAGACTCACAGACCCTAGCCTCGACGATCCAGCAGCCAAGCTCGATACTCAAGGAACCAAGCCTCGAGAATCCCGTGGCCAAGCTCAAGACTGAAGAACCCAAGCCTCGACGATCCCGCAGCTAAGCTCCAATAACCAAGGCCTCTACTACCCACAGGCAAGCTCAAGACTCCAGAACCCAAGGCTCCAGGACCCCGCAGCCAAGCTCAAAACTCAAGAACCCAAGGCTCCAGGACCCCACAGCCAAGCTCAAGAATCAAGTACCCAAGCCTCAAGGATCCCGCAGACAACCTCCGAAAACCCTAGCCTCGAGGATCTCGCAGCCACGCTCCAGGAACCCTAGCCACGAGCATTCTGTGGCCAAGATCCATGAACCCGAGCATCAAAGATCCCGCGGCCAAGCTTCAGGAACACTAGCCAAGACGATCACGCGGATAAGCTCAAATAACCTAAGCCTCGGGGAACCGCAGCCAAGCTCAAGACTCAAGAACCCAAGCTTCGAGGGTCCCGCAGGCAAACACCAGGAAACCTAGCCTCCAGGATCCCGCTGCCACGTTCCAGGAACCCTAGCCTCCAGGATCCCGTGGCCACGCTCTAGGAACACTAGCCTCGAACATCCCACGGCCGAGCTCCAGGAACCCTAGCCTCAAGGATCCACGGCAAAACTCAAGACTCAAGAACCCAAGCCTCGAGGACCCGCAGCCAAGCTCAAGACTCAAGTACCCAAGCCTCGAGGATCCCGCGGCCAAGCTCAAGACTCAAGAACCCAAACCTCGACGATCCTGCAGCTAAGCTCCAATAACCCAGGCCTCTACTACCCACAGACAAGTACAAGACTCAAGAACCCAAACCTCCAAGATCCCGCAGCCAAGCACAAGACTCAAGATTCCAAGGCTCCAGTACCCTGCAGCCAAGCTCAAGACTCAAGTACCCAAGCCTCGAGGATCCCACGGCCACGCTCCAGGAACACTAGCCAAGACGATCCCGCGGACAAGCTCCAATAACCTAAGCCTCGGGGACCCACAGCCAAGCTCAATACTCAACAACCCAAGCCTCGAGGTTCCCGCAGGCAAACTCCAGGAATCCTATTCCCTCAATTCCATAGATTTCATGCCAGCTTCCTTAGTAAATACAGACGCAAAAAACCTATTTAAGATCTCCCCCATTTCCTTTGGTTCCTCACAAAGCCGACCACTCTGATCTTCAAGAGGACCAATTTTATCCCTTACAATCCTTTTGCTCTTAATATACTTGTAAAAGCTCTTTGGATTATCCTTCACTTTGACTGCCAAGGCAACCTCATGTCTTCTTTTAGCCCTCCTGATTTCTTTCTTAAGTATTTTCTTGCACTTCTTATACTCCTCAAGCACCTGATTTATCCTCTGTTTCCTATGCATTTCATACAACTCCCTCTTCTTCTTTATCAGAGTTGCAATATCCCTTGAGAACCAAGGTTCCTTATTCCTATTCAATTTGCCTTTAATTCTGACAGGAACATACAAACTCTGCACTCTCAAAATTTCCCCTTTGAAGGCTTCCCACCTACCAATCACATCTTTGCCAGAGAACAACCTGTCCCAATCCATGCTTTTTAGATCCTTTCTCATTTCTTCAAATTTGGCCTTCTTCCAGTTCAGAACCTCAACCCTAGGACCAGATCTATCCTTGTCCATGATCAAATTGAAACTAATGGTGTTCTGTCACTTGCCCTAATTCGTTACCTAACAGGAGATCCAATATTGCATCCCCTCTAGTTGGTCCCTCTATGTATTGATTTAGAAAACTTTCCTGAACACATTTTACAAACTCTAAACCATCTAGACCCTTAACAGTATGGGAGTCCCAATCAATGTATGGAAAATTAAAATCCCCTACCACCACAACTTTATGTTTCCTGCAGTTGCCTGCTAACTCTCTGCAGATTTGCTCTTCCAAGTCTCGTTGACTATTGGGTGGTCTGTAATACAATCCCACTAATGTGTCCATACCTTTCCTGTTTCTCAGCTCCACCCATAAGGACTCAGTAGACAAGCCGGTTATCAGCCGGTTATCAACTCAGTGACTGTGTCTGTAGGATGTGGATGCAGTGACAGTGAGTCTATTGGTTGCAGACACAGTGACAGTGAGTTGTACGTGGTGGACTCAGTGACAGTGTCTGTAGGTTGTGGACTCAATGACAGTGAGTCTGCAGGTTGTGGACTGAGTGACAGTGAGTATTTAGGTTGTGGACTCAGTGACAGTGAGTCTGTAGGTTGTGGACTCAGTGACAGTGAGTCGACATGTTGTAGATTCAGTGACAGTCTCTGTACGTTGTGGACTCAGTGACAGTGAGTCTGTACGTTGTGGACTCAGTAACAGTGAGTCTGTAGTTTGTGGAGTCAGTGACCGTGAGTCTGTAGGTTGTGGACTCAGTGACTGTGTCTGTACGTTGTGGACTCAGTGACCGTAAGTCTGTAGGTTGTGGACACAGTAACAATGAGTATGTAGTCCGTGGATTCAGGGACAGAGAGTCTGTAGGACGTGGTCTCAGAGCCTGAGAGGCTGAAGTTTTTGGTATCATTGACAGTGAATCTGTAGGTTGTGGTCACTGTGACAGTGAGTCTATAGGTTGTGGACTCTGACAGTGAGTCTGTAGGTTGTGCACTCTGGGACAGTGAGTCTGTAGGTTATGAACTCAGTGACTGTGTCTGTAGGATGCAGACGCAGTGACAGTGAGTCTATATGTTTCAGACTCAGTGACAGTGAGTCTGTATGTTGTGGAATCAGTGACAGTGAGTCTGCAGGTTGTGGACTCAGTGACAGTAAGTCGACAGGTTGTGGACTCAGTGACAGTGTCTGTACATTCTGGAATCAGTGACAGTGATTCTGTAGTTTGTGGACTCAGTGAAAGTGAGTCTGTAAGTTGTGGATTCAGTGACTGTGAGTTTTTAGGTCATGGACTCAATGACAGAGAGTCTGTAGGCCGTGGACTCAGTGACAGTTGGTCTGTAGGTTTTGGACTCAGTGACCGTGAGTCTGTAGGTTGTGGACACAGTAACAATGAATATGTAGTCCGTGGACTCAGGGACAGAGAGTCTGTAGGGCGTGGACTCAGTGACAGTGAGTCTATAGGTTGTGGACTCAGTGATAGTGAGTCTGTAGGTGGTGGAGGCAGTGACAGAGAGTCTGTAGATTGTGGGCACAGTGACAGTGAGCCTGTCATTTCTGGACTCAGTGACAGTGAGTCTGTAGGTTGTGGACACAGTGACAGTGAGTTTGTAGGTTGTGGACTCATTGACAGTTAGTCTGTAGACCGTGGACTCAGTCACAGTGAGTCTGTAGGTTGTGGACTCAGTGACAGTGTTTCTATAGGTTGTGGACTCTGTGGCCGTGAGTCTGTAGGTTGTTGACACAGGAGCAGTGAGCCTGTAGTCCCTGGACTCAGTGACAGTGAGTCTGTAGTTTGTAGACCCAGTGATAGTGAGTCTGTAGGCCGTGATATCAGTGACAGTGAATATGTAGGTTGTAGCCACCCTGACAGTGTCTGTAGGCCGTGGACTCAGTGACAGATAGTCTGCAGGTTGTGGATTCAGTGACAGTGAGTCTATAGATTGCAGACTCAGTGACAGTTAGTCTGTAGGTTGTGGACTCTGTGGTAGTCAGTCTGTGGGTTGTGGACTCAGTGACAGTCAGTCTGTAGGTTGTGGACTCAGTGACTGTCAGCCTGTAGGCTGTGTTCACTGTAACAAATGAGTCTGTACGTTGTGGTCACTGTAACACTGAGTCTGTAGTTTGTGGACTCAGTGAAATTGTCTGTAGTATACAGACTCAGTGACCGTGAGTCTGTAGGTTGTGGACACCGGAACAGTGAGCCTCTAGTCCGTGGACTCAGTGACAGTGAGTCTGTTGTTTCTGATCTCAGTGACAGTGAGTCTGTAGTTTGTGAACTCAGTGACAGCCAGTCTGTTGTTCTGGACTCACTGACAGTGAGTCTGTAGTGTGTAAACCTAGCGACAGTGAGTCTGTAGGCCTTGATCACAGTGGCAGTGAGTATGTTGGTTGTGGGCACCGTGATTTTGTCTATAGGCCGTGGACACCGTGACAGTGAGTCTGTAGGCTGTTGATTCAGTGACAGTGAGTCAATAGGTTGCAAACTCAGTAACAGTGTGTCTGTAGATTATGAACTCAGTGACAGTGTCTGTAGGATGTGCACTCAGTGACAGTGTCTGTAGGTCGTGTACTCATTGACAGTGAGTCTGTTGTTTGTGGACTCATTGACAGTTAGTGTGTAGGTTGTGGACACAGGAACAGTGAGACCGTAGTCTGTGGTCTCAGTGACAGTAAGTCTGTTGTTTCTGGACTCTGTGACAGTGAGTCTGTCGTTTGTAGACCCAGTAACAGTGAGTCTGTAGCTTGTAGACCCAGTGACAGTGAGTCTGTCGGCCGTGATCTCAGTGACTGTGAGTATATAGGTTGTGGCCACCGAGACAGTGTCTGTAGGCTGTGAACACAGTGACATGAGTCTGTAGGTTGTGCACTCTGGGACAGTGAGTCTGTAGGTTATGAACTCAGTGACTGTGTCTGTAGGATGTGGACGCAGTGACAGTGAGTCTATATGTTTCAGACTCAGTGACAGTGAGTCTGTATGTTGTGGACTCAGTGACAGTATCTGTACGTTGTGGACTCAGTGACAGTAAGTCTGTAGTTTGTGGACTCAGTGACAGTGAGTCTGTAGGTTGTGGACTCAGTGACAGTGAATCGACAGGTTGTGGACTCACTGACAGTGTCTGTAAGTTGTGGACTCAGTGACAGTGAGTCTGCAGGTTGTGGACTCAGTGACAGTGAGTCAACAAGTTGTGGACTCAGTGACAGTGTCTATACATTGTGGACTCAGTGACAGTGATTCTGTAGTTTGTGGACTCAGTGACAGTGAGTCTGTAAGTTGTGGACTCAGTGACAGTCAGTCTGTAGGTTGTGGACTCAGTGACACTGTCTACATATTGTGTACACAGTGACAGTGTCTTTCGGTTGTGGACTCAGTGACAGTGAGTCTTTAGGTTGTGGACCAGGGAGAGTGAGTCTGTAGGTTCTGGACTCAGTGACAGTCAGTCTGTAGGTTGTGGACTTAATGACACTGTGTCTGTAGGTTGTGGACTCCGTGACAGAGAGTCTGTAGGTTGTGGATTCCGTGACAGAGAGTCTGTAGGTTGTGGACTCAGTGTCAGTGCATCTGTAGGTTGTGGATCAGTGACAGTGAATCTTAGATTGTGGTCTCAATGACAGTGTCTCTAAGCCATGGACTCAGTGAGAGTGAGTCTGTAGTCCGTGTTCTCAGTGAGAATGAGTCTGTTGGCTGTGGACTCCGTGACAGTGAGTCGGTAGGTTGTTGGCTCAGTGACAGCGAGTCTATAGGTTGTGGACTCAGTGGTAGTAAGTCTGTAGGTTGTGTACTCCGTGACAGTGAGTCTGTAGGTCGTGGACTCAGTGACACTGTCTACAGATTGTGTACACAGTGACAGTGTCTTTCGGTTGTGGACTCAGTGACAGTGAGCCTTTAGGTTGTGGACTCAGGGAGAGTGAGTCTGTAGGTTCTGGACTCAGTGAGTCAGTCTGTAGGTTGTGGACTTAGTGACAGTGAGTCTGTAGGTTCTGGACTTAGTGACACTGTGTCTGTAGGTTGTGAACTCCGTGACAGAGAGTCTGTAGGTTGTGGATTCCGTGACAGAGAGTCTGTAGGTTGTGGACTCAGTGTCAGTGCATCTGTAGGTTGTGGATCAGTGACAGTGAATCTTAGTTTGTGGTCTCAATGACAGTGTCTCTAAGCCATGGACTCAGTGAGAGTGAGTCTGTAGTCTGTGTTCTCAGTGAGAATGAGTCTGTTGGTTGTGGACTCCGTGACAGTGAGTCGGTAGGTTGTGGACTCAGTGACAGCGAGTCTATAGATTGTGGACTCAGTGGTAGTAAGTCTTTAGGTTGTGGACTCCGTGACAGTGAGTCTGTAGGTTGTGGACTCAGTGACACTGTCTACAGATTGTGTACACAGTGACAGTGTCTTTCGGTTGTGGACTCAGTGACAGTGAGTCTTTAGGTTGTGGACTCAGGGAGAGTGAGTCTGTAGGTTCTGGACTCAGTGACAGTCAGTCTGTAGGTTGTGGACTTAGTGACACTGTGTCTGTAGGTTGTGGACTCCGTGACAGAGAGTCTGTAGGTTGTGGACTCAGTGACAGTGCATCTATAGGTTGTGGATCAGTGACAGTGAAACTTAGATTGTGGTCTCAATTACAGTGTCTCTAAGCCATGGACTCAGTGAGAGTGAGTCTGTAGTCTGTGTTCTCAGTGAGAATGAGTCTGTTGGTTGTGGACTCCGTGACAGTGAGTCGGTAGGTTGTGGACTCAGTGACAGCGAGTCTATAGATTGTGGACTCAGTGGTAGTAAGTCTTTAGGTTGTGGACTCCGTGACAGTGAGTCTGTAGGTTGTGGACTCAGTGACACTGTCTACAGATTGTGTACACAGTGACAGTGTCTTTCGGTTGTGGACTCAGTGACAGTGAGTCTTTAGGTTGTGGACTCAGGGAGAGTGAGTCTGTAGGTTCTGGACTCAGTGACAGTCAGTCTGTAGGTTGTGGACTTAGTGACACTGTGTCTGTAGGTTGTGGACTCCGTGACAGAGAGTCTGTAGGTTGTGGACTCAGTGACAGTGCATCTATAGGTTGTGGATCAGTGACAGTGAAACTTAGATTGTGGTCTCAATTACAGTGTCTCTAAGCCATGGACTCAGTGAGAGTGAGTCTGTAGTCCGTGTTCTCAGTGAGAATGAGTCTGTTGGTTGTGGACTCCCTGACAGTGAGTCGGTAGGTTCTGGACTCTGTGACAGTCAGTCTGTAGGTTGTGGACTTAGTGACACTGTGTCTGTAGGTTGTGGACTCCGTGACAGAGAGTCTGTAGGTTGTGGATTCCGTGACAGAGAGTCTGTAGGTTGTGGACTCAGTGTCAGTGCATCTGTAGGTTGTGGATCAGTGACAGTGAATCTTAGATTGTGGTCTCAATGACAGTGTCTCTAAGCCATGGACTCAGTGAGAGTGAGTCTGTAGTCCGTGTTCTCAGTGAGAATGAGTCTGTTGGTTGTGGACTCCGTGACAGTGAGTCGGTAGGTTGTTGGCTCAGTGACAGCGAGTCTATAGGTTGTGGACTCAGTGGTAGTAAGTCTTTAGGTTGTGTACTCCGTGACAGTGAGTCTGTAGGTTGTGGACTCAGTGACACTGTCTACAGATTGTGTACACAGTGACAGTGTCTTTCAGTTGTGGACTCAGTGACAGTGAGTCTTTAGGTTGTGAAATCAGGGAGAGTGAGTCTGTAGGTTCTGGACTCAGTGACAGTCAGTCTGTAGGTTGTGGACTTAGTGACACTGTGTCTGTAGGTTGTGGACTCCGTGACAGAGAATCTGTAGGTTGTGGATTCCGTGACAGAGAGTCTGTAGGTTGTGGACTCAGTGTCAGTGCATCTGTAGGTTGTGGATCAGTGACAGTGAATCTTAGTTTGTGGTCTCAATGACAGTGTCTCTAAGCCATGGACTCAGTGAGACTGAGTCTGTAGTCTGTGTTCTCAGTGAGAATGAGTCTGTTGGTTGTGGACTCCGTGACAGTGAGTCGGTAGGTTGTGGACTCAGTGACAGCGAGTCTATAGGTTGTGGACTCAGTGGTAGTAAGTCTTTAGGTTGTGGACTCCGTGACAGTGAGTCTGTAGGTTGTGGACTCCGTGACAGAGAGTCTGTAGGTTCTGGACTCAGTGACAGTGAGTCTGTAGGTTGTGGACTCAGTGACAGTCAGTCTGTAGGTTCTGGACTCAGTGACAGTCAGTCTGTAGGTTGTGGACTTAGTGACACTGTGTCTGTAGGTTGTGGACTCCGTGACAGAGAGTTTATAGGTTGTGGACTTAGTGGTAGTAAGTCTTTAGGTTGTGGACTCCGTGACAGTGAGTCTGTAGGTTGTGGACGCCGTGACAGAGTGTCTGTAGGTTGTGGACTCAGTGACACTGTCTACAGATTGTGTACACAGTGACAGTGTCTTTCGGTTGTGGACTCAGTGACAGTGAGTCTTTAGGTTGTGGACTCAGGGAGAGTGAGTCTGTAGGTTCTGGACTCTGTGACAGTCAGTCTGTAGGTTGTGGACTTAGTGACACTGTGTCTGTAGGTTGTGGACTCCATCACAGAGAATCTGTAGGTTGTGGACTCAGTGACAGTGCATCTGTAGGTTGTGGATCAGTGACAGTGAATTTTAGATTGTGGTCTCAATGACAGTGTCTCTAAGCCATGGACTCAGTGAGAGTGAGTCTGTAGTCCGTGTTATCAGTGAGAATGAGTCTGTTGGTTGTGGACTCCGTGACAGTGAGTCGGTAGGTTATGGACTCAGAGACAGTGAGCATGTAGATTTTGGACTGACTGTCAAAGTCTGTAGGTTGTGGAGTCATTGACAGAGAGTCTGTAAGTTGTGGACTCACTGACAGTGAGTCTGTAGGTTCTGGACTCAGTGACATTGAGTCTGTAGGTTGAGGACTCAGTGACAGTGTCTACAGATTGTGTACACAGTGACAGTGTGTTTCGGTTGTGGACTCAGTGAAAGTGAGTCTTTAGGTTGTGGACTAAGGGAGAATGAGTCTGTAGGTTCTGGACTCAGTGATAATCAGTCTGTAGGTTGTGGACTTAGTGACACTGTGTCTGTAGGTTGTGGACTCAGTGGTAGTAACTCTTTAGGTTGTGGACGCCATGACAGAGAGTCTGTAGGTTGTGGACTCAGTGACAGTGCCTCTGTAGGTTGTGGATTCAGTGACAGTGAGTCTTAGAGTGTGGTCTCAATGACAGTGCTCTAGGCCATGGACTCAGTGAAAGTGAGTCTGTAGGCCGTGTTCTCAGTGAGAATGTGTCTGTTGGTTGTGGACTCCGTGACAGTGAGTCGATAGGTTATGTACTCAGTGAAAGTGATCATGTAGATTTTGGACTGACTGTCAAAGTTTGTAGGTTGTGGAGTCATTGACAGAGAGTCTGTATGTTGTGGACTCACTGACAGTGAGTCTGTAGGTTCTGGACTCAGTGACAGTGAGTTTGTAGGTTACGGACTCAAGGTCTATAGGTTGTGGACACAGTGCCATGTCTTTAGGTTTTGGACTCAGTGACAGTTAGTCTGTATGTTGTGGGCACAGTGACTGTGAGTCTGTAGTTTCTGTACGTAGTGACAGTGAGTCTGTTGTTTGTGGAATCTCTGACAGTGTCTGTAGATTGTGGACTCATCGACAGTGAGTCGTAGGTTGTGGGTTCAGTGACAGTGAGTCTGTAGGTTGTGGACTCAGTTTACAATGTCCGTAGGTTGTGTACTCAGTGACGTGAGTCTATATGTTGTGGACTCAGCTATAGTCAGTCTGTAGGTTGACGCAGTGACAGTGAGAGTAGGTTATGGACTCAGTGACAGTCAGTCTATAGACTGCCAATTCTAGTGGGAGTGAGTCTATATGTTGTGGACTCAGTGACAGTGAGTCTGTTGGTTGAGCGCTCATTGACAGTAAGTCTGTAGGTTATGGACTCAGTCATAGTGAGTCTGTAGATTTTCATCTCAGTGACAGTGTCTATAGGTTGTAGACTTAGTGACAGTGAGTCTATAGGTTGCGGAGGCAGTGACAGTGAGTCTATAAGTTGTGGACTCAGTGACTGTGTAGTCGGTAGGTTGTGGACTCAGTAACAGTGAGCTTGTAGGTTTTGGACTGAGTGTCAGTGTCTGTGGGTTGTGGAATCAGTGACAGTAAGTCTGTAGGTTGTGGACACACTGACAGTGAGACTGTAGGTTGTAGACATAGTGACACTGAGTCTGTACGTTGTGGACTCGGAGACAGTGAGACTGTAGGTTGTGGACTCACAGACAGTGAGTCTGTAGGTTGTGGACTCAGTGACAGTGAGTCTGTAGGTTGTGCACTCAGTGACATTTAGCTTGGAGGTTTTGGACTGAGTGTCAGTGTCTGTTGGTTGTGGAATCAATGACAGTAAGTCTTTAGGTTGTGGACACACTGACAGTGAGACTGTAGATTGTAGACATAGTGACACTGAGTCTGTATGTTGTCGACTTGGAGACAGTGTAGGTTGTGGACTCACAGACAGTGAGTCTGTAGGTTGTGGACTCAGTGACAGTGAGTCTGTAGGTTGTGGATTCAGTGACAGTGTCTACAGATTGTGTACACAGTAACCGTGTCTTTAGGTTGTGGTTGCTGTGACAGTGAGTCTGTAGGTTCTCAACTCAGTGACAGTGACACTGTAGGTTTGGACTTAGTGACAGTGAGCCTGTAGGTTGTGGATTCAGTGAGAATGAGTCTGTAGGTTGTGGACTCACTGACAATGAGTCTGTGGGTTGTGGACTCACTGACAGTGAGACTGTAGGTTGTGGACTCAGTGACAATGAGTCTGTAGGTTCTGGATTCAGTGACTGTGAGCCTGGAGGCTGTGGACTCAGTTAAAGTGTCTTTAAGTTGTGGACTCAGTGACAGTGAGTCTTTAGGTTGTGGACTCAGTGACAGTCAGTCTGCAGGTTGTGGACAAAGTGACAGTGAGTCTGTAGGCCGTGTTGTCAGTTTTGGACTGAGTGTCAGTGTCTGTGGGTTGTGGTCTCAGTGACAGTGAGTCTGTAGGTTGTGGTCTCAGTGACACTGAGTCTTTAGGTTGTGGAATCAGTGACAGTGAGTCTGTCGGTTGTGGACTAAGTGCCAGTCAGTCAGTAGGTTGTGAACTGTGTGGCTGTGAGTCTGTAGGAGTGGAAGCTGTGACAGTGTCTATAGTTTGTGGACACAGAAACAGTCAGACTGTAAGCTGAGGGCTCAGTGACAGTCTCTGTAGTTTGTGGACTCAGTGACAGTGAGCCTGTAGGTTTTGGACTCAGTGACAGTTAGTCTGTATGTTGTGGGCACAGTGACTGTGAGTCTGTAGTTTCTGGACATAGTGACAGTGAGTCTGTAGTTTGTAGACTCAGTGACAGTGTCTCTAGGCCATGGAATCAGTGACAGTGTGTCTAGAGGTCTTGTTGTCAGTTTTGGACTGAGTGTCAGTGTCTGTGGGTTGTGGAATCAGTGACAGTAAGTCTGTAGGTTGTGGACACACTGACAGTGAGACTGTAGGTTGTGGACTCAGTGACAGTGAGTCTGTAGGCTCTGCATTCAGTCATAGTGAGTCTGTAGATTGCAGTCTCAGTGGCAGTGTCTCTAGGTTGTGAAATCAGTGACAGTGAGACTGTAGGTTGTGGACTCAATGACAGTTTCTGTAGGTTTTGGGCACAGTGACGCTGACTCTGTAGGTTCTGGATTCAATGACAGTGAGTCTGTAGGTTCTGGATTCCGTGACACTGAGTCTGTAGATTGTGGTCTTAGTGACAGGGTTTATAGGTTGTGGACACAGTGACAGTGAGTCTGTTGGTTGTGGACTAAGTACCAGTGTCTGTAGGTTGTGGACACAGTGACTGTGTCTTTTGGTTGTGTACTCAGTGACAGGGTCTGTATGTTGTGGGCTCAGTGACCGTCAGTCAGTAGGTTGTGAACTGTGTGGCTGTGTGTCTGCAGGTTGTGGAAGCTGTGACAGTGACTATAGTTTGCAGACACAGAAACAGTCAGACTGTAAGCTGAGGGCTCAGTGACAGTCTCTGCAGGTTGTGCACTTGGTGACAGTGAGTCTGTAGGCTGTGTTGTCAGTTTTGGACTGAGTGTCAGTCTCTGTGGGTTGTGGAATCAGTGACAGTAACTCTGT